>NC_089611.1:1886948-2515931 GCF_039881205.1 Euwallacea similis | reverse complement strand
ACTACAAGTAAATTTATCTTAACAAATCTGAAGAGAATTTTTGTGTTCTTGAGATTTGAGTGTAAAACTTGTGATAAAATTAAGGTTTTGGTATTTTTGTGTATCCCAGATATAGACAAAAATAGACCTTTGGAGACTTCACAAAATTATCAAAATATGTTTGATAGTTTGTGTGTACGCTTGTAATTAAAAAAAAAAGAATTTAAAATTGAAGATACCTCTTTGTTTTTCCCGGTAGACTGTAAATTTAAGATGTATCAAGACATTAGGCCTGCGCACGTTTACTTATCTAATTATTTACCTAATTCTAACTATGTCACCATTATCGACTAACAATGAGACTCTTATACTTTTCAAACTATGATTTACCTACCAATTTCCAATGTTTTTGAAGGGCTAAAGTGTATTTTTTAATGCAGATCGATCTCAATTAAAAAGATTTGCGAAACGTAAAACTATATAATTCTTTTGATGCCTACCACCCAGTGTAAACAAGACAATAATAAAAATTAAATAAAATGGTTAAATAAATAAATAAAAAGTTTACTAACTTAATTGTTGCCTGGAATTATTATCTCCCTTCTTCTTCTTTTTTTCTTTTGCAACCCCACTAGTTGGCTCCTGGACCTGTACAGTAACCGTGGTTTTTTCTACAACCTTCTCTTCTTTAGGCTTTTCTTTTTCCACTACAAGGGCGGCTTCAGGTGTTTGATCCTTGTCTAACTGCTGCTGTTGCACTTCAGACTGATGCTTGTGATGCTTGGTTTTCTTTAAAGACTTTTCCTGTTTTTTCTCTTCCTTTAGGACTTCAGTTTTGTAGTTAATTTCCTCCCTCTGCATGGGGATGAAATTATTAACTATCAGATGACTTCAATTGTGTGATTTTTTTAAAAATGCATTATACATATTAGCCAAAAGTTGGTATTAAAATGAAAAAAGAAATGTTGTATGTTAAAAAAGGCACAGAATTAAGTTTACGTAATTAATAAATTTGTTCTCCATGCAAAATATGCTCAATACATCTTTTTAGTTTAATTAGGTTTCGACGGCTCTCTTTTTTTGGTCATTTCAAAACCAGTAATACAGTTCTCATTTTTTTAAAACGTGTTTTAAAAATATCCAGTGGCGTTTCCTTATCCCCCTTCCGATAATTTTTGAATGTATTTTTCCCTGAGAATATCAGAGGTTTATATCAATTAATTTCATATCGAGGTCAAGATATATCGGGAAATTCTGAATTTGTTGTTGACATCATTTATTTTCAGTGAATGCAAAGAAATTAGACGGAATAGGGCCTGCCGATTGAGGAGAGATCTTGGAGTTTCTTCTAAGTACCGACTTCCCTAGATGGTGGTCAAAACTGCGCATTAAAATCGCAAAGATAAAGCATTTCTGGGAGACTAATAGAAGGAAATCAGGGTTAAGCACCTCTCCTCACAAAGCAAATGCTTATTAACGCCACGGTAAATCTCCTGATTGGTGGTCTTTGCGAGAGATTAAAGAATCGAGACCGAAAAGGGTAATAAGTACAACGGCCATCAAAATTTTAACCACTCTAGTATATAAAGGTCTAAAATCGAAAATCACCAAAAGAAACTCAGTTTTAATTCAATTGTAATAAAGTTCCGCAAAACTAAAAAATTTGCATTGGTAAGTACTCTGCATACAATTTAAGTTAAACTATAAAATGTTGTGTAGTTTCTGAGATCCCAAACCTGACTATCTTGTTCTTCTACCTTGTTCACAAATGAAGAGACCATACACCACAGTTAAGCCAACCTTAAACCACAGAAAGAAACGACTAAACCCGACAAAAATTGTTTACACTACAAATTTGCAGCAATTTACTAATAATGTCTACGGACAAGGGACGAGTACAACACATTTAAACTTACACTGTTGGAACGTGAACGCAACAGCTCAAACTCATCCTTCGGATGAATCTCTTCGAAATGATTGGCTACCGGCGAAGGTTCCACGGAAGGAACCACTATTTCCGGATCAGAAGATTTTTTGACCAAAATGGGTCGCATTTTTTTGCCGCGCTTCTGCAAAAGCGTTAATTTACAGCCAAGATATTCATGCTTTTGGAAGTGATACAAATGAAGGAATGAAAGAGCAAACTAGGACAATTCCCTTACAAACCATACTCTTCACAAATAATAAAACTCACCTTGCTTACCACCTCTTTAACTTCGGCAACAGACACCTCCTCAAGAACTTCTTCAGGCTCTTCCTTAAAGTCCACATGCACCTTTCCAATTTTGGTGTTCAAAACTTTACCCACCTTTGCATTTTCCAACTCGTTTTTAGCCACTGCTTCATCCACATCCTCAACAGCCTCACTTTCTGCTGCCACTTTTTCTTTGTTGAGCTGCAAATGCACTTGAAAATGAAATAACCGAAACAAATCACTAAAAGAAACCTTCTTGGCTGCTTTTTTGCTGCTCTTCTTCTCTTTGGGTTTTGGCCGAGGCCCTAATAGGGCGCTGGCTTGCTTTCGGTGCTCCGCTAACACTTCCTCATAGCTCTTCTTCTTAATACCATACTTATAAACCACAAAAAGAGATGCGGATGCGAATAGGAAGAGTGAGGCAAAGATTAGGGGAGCTGTGAGGTCCATAATGATCTATATAGATTATTGTCGATTTAAAGTTTATTAAATAAATGTCAGCGTATGGAATTATCTATGAATAAATGTGGATATTTGCTTCATAAGCATTTTATTACCAACAATTTTGCAAGCGAATTACACGTGGAATATAATGTAGACATGACTGTTTTGTGAATTAATTCATTGTAGTAGATTATGTGTGTCAAAAATAAGATGCATTTAAGTTGAAGCGCCAATCAATTATATTTTAGAGATAACCCATGATAACAGGATTTGTTATGGAACAATGGAATGATAATGACTTAATTAGTCAGATAATGAAGGGTTTACTAGACCAGAAATACTCGTGTTCTCATTCAAAGGAGTCTCACTTCAATGCAAGTTAGAGATTCTGGGAAAAATGCTAATAATATGCAAAGCAATGACCTTTTAAATAAGATGCAATCGAGATACCTTGAAAGATAAATGAGTACTTTATTGAAAATGATTGTTAATGGCTTTTTTTTTCTGAATTGTGTTTCCAATTATTTTAGAGAAGACCCACAAAGGTTTTGAATCTGATTAAGGAAAGTTCCTTAAACTTCATTAAAATACTTTTAGAAGTTTTAGATACATTTATGATTTTGCATTTTTTTAAATTAAACTTTAGCATTTTGTATGTCTTTAAGCAAGAATTTTTAGAGTATAGTTTATATAGCAACCTAGTAGGATTTTGGACATAGACTATGACATTAAAATTGTGCATTAAAACTCTAAACACTCTGTGCATTATTTCTGGTTTGTTTTCTTGACTGAAAATAACTAAATATCAATGAGGAATTAAAGGTCTAAGTTCAAAAACCTCCAAGTTAGTGTAAAACTATATTTTTATGAAGAAATCCACAGATTACTCCTATCAAAACACCTTAGGTTTATTACCTATAGACTTGACTGGGAATACAAACTGGTGACAAATATTTGAATAAAATTTTAGCCACACCCTATAGCTCAATCCAACTTATGTATGCTTTTAGTTTAAAGCAATAAAATCCCCCTGAAACGATATAGCACGTAAAATTTGAAATCTGCAATAAAGATAACAACTAGTAGTTTGATTTGAGAAAACAGTTCAATCATCCATGTTCCCATTTAAGTAAGTATTATCTCTTAAATGGAGAGCAATCTGATTAAAGATAAAGGGCAGGAATTTCATACTTTTTCAAGTTATAAAAATTCAAGAAAACCCGGCCACGTAGCAAATGGAATCCCCTGCAGAAGAGGCCGATTTGGAAATTGTATGCTGTCTGTTGTAGAGGCTTCTTACCTATTTCCCAGGATCGTCGGAATAGTATAGGGAAACTGTTCAATCACTGTATGATATATTTAACGCCACAATTACCACGAAACAAAAATAAACACGAGAATACTGAACGAAATTTCACGAAATTGCTAAAAATTTGATGCGAGAAAGAAGTACATTTTCATTTTATTGGTACTTTTGACAGTCGGTGTCAGAGTGTCATCAAATTGGAAACCCATCAAGATCCGCCCATAAGATGGCGCTAAAATCAACAAAAAATCTTTACAACCCGTAGATTTCTCCAATTATGTGTGTCTTTGTTTATGTTGTGACAATAAAAAATGAGAGAAGTATTGTCGATCCTTCTTAATAACATTGTTAAATCTCTGAACATACCTATTGTCCGACATTCTGAACGCAGCAATACAATAATCTCATAACCCCATATTTCATTTGTATATTAAGCTGCCAAAATTTGAAAATTTTCAAAATACTTTGGCAAGCCTTGAAGGTGATTTAGAGAACTTTTTCACGGAAAAATGTATTAAAAAAACTAATAAAATCATGCTGAAATCCAATATTTCCTTTCTCAAATGCGGCTGCTCCTTGCATACCAGCTCTAAACTTCATGCCAAGCCTGCCAAAATCATGCAAAAGATAATGGGGGAGAACAGGAAAAAGTATGTATTCCCCGTTAGTTACTTACAAACCAGCACTTAGGCTCTTGTGGGTCTGCCAGGAAATATTATGGACAGCAGCCACTTTTTCCATCTATATCGACATCATTTGGAAAAACTTCTATAGAGATGAATATAACAGGAAACTCAAGAAGAGGTAACATGCTTAACAAATTATTTATGAAACATGTTACGGATATTATGAGCACTGGGCAGTATTCAAATCAACTGGTGGGATATGGGATTGAAGTGAATAAGGTATGTGAACAAAATTTTAGTATTTACAAAGAAGACTTTTTGTATTCAAACTGTGACGAAGACTTTGGCTTGGTTTACCTCCAAAGGGGCTAATTTTTTTTTAATTGTACTATCCAAGCAGTTTTAACTTGTTTTTACTTTAATGTTTAAATCAACTCGCCTATTACTTAAACTTAATTAAATTTATCCAATAAATATCCACAAAACTGGTTAAAATCATTATGTTCATTAGATTTTTAAAGGTGGTTTTTCAGTAAAATTTTCTTCTACTAAGAAATAAAACAAGTGCTATTGGTTGTATGGAATTTATATTTTTTCTCAAAGAGAAAAAAATAAAAACATCCATCACTCTTCAGGTGAAAGTAACCCCTGATTACAAGATCTTAAATGTCTACTGGGTAGCCAAAGAATCAAAGAAACAAGATGAAATCGACCATTTATTGAAGAAAAACGCCGGTCATTTAAGCCATGAATTAGCCTCAGTGATGCTGATGGGCAAGGTACCCTTAATACAGTTTGTCAAAGGTAAGATGCCCCTGTTTTGTGTGTGTCCACCTTAGCTTGATGATTGCAGATAAAAGTTATTTTAAAATATCAGATGTGCAAGATTGCCTGAGTAAAGCGGATTTTGGGGAAGACTTTGAGCCCACAAATATTGCTGACAATTTCAAATCAGAAATTGATATTATTATGACTTCTTTGAAAAGCGACGTTAAGGTTTGTGAGAGACTGAGCCTTAGAAATTGTCTCTGAATTAGAATGCTTTATATGGGAAATTTTAAAGCTAAACTTGCTTCAAAGTACTGGATACTACTAGTTTTAATCTCTCTATTTGTAGGCTAAATTACAAAAAATAGATAAATTAACTGAAACTGACAGTAGTCCTGATGATTTGCCCACAATGGCTCAAAATGTATTAGGACTTGATCACACAGATATTCTCAAAAGGGTGCATAAAATGCATAGTTAGTGTGTTGTCAATGTATAAAAGATATTTTAGGTTAAAAAAGGAATGGCAACTTCAAAGGCCTCTCATAGAAGTACTGATGGAGAACAATGGGCTCACTGGAGCCAGTTCAAGATTACACAGCCCATTAATAAAAACCCTATCAATTTTGAATCCATGCAGGAGCAAAGAAAAGCCTTCAAGGCGTTTTTGCGTCAGAGACAGGTGAGGAATATGTAAAACTTAAATTTTTTTAGGGTTCAGAATTTTTTTGTGTAGATTTTACAAGCAAAGCAGTATAAACTAGATAAAAAATGGACAGCCGATCGAGAGTACTTGGAGGAGGAGTATTTTGAAAGGCATAGTCATTTGGAAATGGAGAATGAAGTTGATTATGAGGATTTTACTGTTGAAGATATTGAAGAGCTTAGGGACGAGGTACAAAGTGAAAACAGTTGAAAATAAATAATTATTATTCCTTGGTTTGTAATTTTAATATTTCCTGAACATGTAGAGGAAAAAACACAATGAAAAAAAAGGTTCACAAGTGAACATTTTGGTGACGTAAAAGGATTGAAATTACTAATACAACTCCACTCTATACTATTCCCCTTTACATTGCCATTTTTGGGAAGTTGGAAAATGCATTAAGGATTTATGACAACAAAATTATCAAAAATGAGATTCTGTATTTTAAGATCAACATTTTGTTCCATATAAACAGTTTTGCTCTTAACTTTCGAGTCCTTATCACATATCTAAATATGCTAAACAACTATTATTTACAGTAATGTAGGAAATGAGTAGTATAAAAAACTGAAAATATAAAGAAATTGCAATGAGGGCAAAAATTAGTATAATAAACGGGAAAAAATGAGACATTAAACTATAAAGTGAATCGACACTCAATAACCTTAGTGAAAACCAGCACTTAAGAAAAATGAAAACATACACAATATGCAACAAATCTCTAGCTACTTTAATGTATATTATTGAGGGCTTTGGTGTCGCCCTCTTTGATCATAATATATTAAATAATTTGATCTAAATCTCTATAAGTTTTATCATTCGATAACGGAGCTGACCTTAGGCCAGCGCCAATGGACGGTTTTAGAGACTAAATGAGCAGATCTGGCTCGACTCAAAGGAAAAACATGATTTTGCTTAAGCATTAACTGGAAGTAGCTTTTAGTATCCCTCTGAAGAGTGGGCAACATTGTTATGTTATTTACATGGGGTTTTAAATCAATTATTGTGTAGGCACTACTTGATTTTAATTATTTAATTATACACAAGCGACTTTTTGGCATACTCAATTGTTTAGATTTTTGTGTCTAAAGTTCAGTATATCTCAAGTTCATTCCACATGTATGGAGCGTTTTCACCATTTCATCAGAATTCTTACTAAATTTTTTGTCAGATAGAAAGTTTTTATGCAGAATTTCACACGACGCCTCTACCATCTCATCACAGTTCGGACTTTAGATGAATTTTGTTCTATGTTCATATGAACTTACAGTAACCAAGAAATGCACAAACGATTTCAGGACATTGTATAAATAATTATTGCAGGGACAGCTTTGGGTTTCCTTAATAAATACAAAATACAGTGTTGCCATTTGCTTACCTATTACATCCAACAGTCAAACACTTTCTCTTCTCAATTCTTCAAATCCAGCAACACTGGCCTCTCTCCTTAACTTTTTCTCTTAACGTAACTGCACGGTAAAGCGAGATTGTCGACGGTTATCAAAATTACCTCTCTCCCTTACCATTAACGCAAAAACAATACTGACATCCGATGTCAAATTAGTACAATATATAAAACCTACCCTAAGCTCCTACTTATAATCACACACCTTTTTTACAGTCGCACTTTATACACTACCTACATATCAGTCGGGGTTGGCACACCCCTCAACTATTTTTGACTACACGAAGTCATTTTTAAAATATTGCGGTAATCGAAAATTTAACCATAGTACTGCCAAAGTGAGGGTTGAAATTGTTAGGAAAGGTACTGCTGTGGTTGTGGCCGAATTGTAAATCCAGCAGTAGGGACATTGGGAGCTGCCGCACACTTGACAGATGTCCAAGACGTATGTCGAAAGGGAATCTATTAAAGTTTCGTTAAAGCGCTCTGGAAAAAAAAGAAAAATCATGGTTTATTATTAAATTCTCTGTCTTGGATTCATATCTAGAGATTGTAATTATCGAATACAAATTTGGGATGATCGATAGATTATAACATAACTTCCTAAATTCACCAAGGTAAATTTACAATTCAATATTATATATATGTCTCTATTAAATTTGTACAAATGCGTATAAAAATTGGTGAATTTCAAATATGCCCTTTCGTTGATTGGAATTATTACAAAAATTCTTACCTGGCGCATAATAGTCGTACACTCGTGCTGATAGATACCGAGACATATTGGCCACTGGATACCATCGCTCTACAGTGAAGTTAACACACGTGTCTTCACTGTCCAACTGCAAGAAAATGTATTAATTAATTATAATTTTTTAATTAATTAATTATTGTGTTAATTGTTTTTGACATATAAATAGACATGATATATTAATTGGTTTTTTCCTCAACACTGACTTCAACTTTGACTAAAAAACAGATAAAAATAAGCGTTTCTTCTAGCTATAATATAATACTGTTCTGGTGGTTTATTCATCTGAAGATTTCACGTTTAATATCTAACAAAGTTACAAAAAATTTTCAATCATAATTAGCTGCAACTTTACTTACGAAATCGAAATAGAAGTAAACTTTTCTCTCTTCAAACTTGGCCCTTTGCAGATTGCGTACCCTCCTTGAAATCACATATGCGTCCAAATCCTGCTGCTGCACGATATATCCCGTGGGAACAGTTATGTCAAGTATGGCCATCCCGGACCGATGAGACTCGTTAAAGTTAGTCCACCTGCAAGCATCTTTTTAGCAAAAAAACTCAAACTCATATAATCTGAAATTCACCTTTGGCAGCTCACATAAGTAATATGCGATTGATTTCTGCCGTAGAAATACTGCTTGGTAACTAAATCAAAAGCTCGCGTCGGTGGCTGAGTCTGGAACTTTTCAATATCAACGTTGTACTGCACGTGCATCTGGAGGATCGCGTAACCAGTGCCTCTGGCATCTACTTTTACGGTACCTGCAATACAGGAACATAATGTATTCCTAAAAATATTGCAAAATTAAAATCTTTCACCCCAAGCGTTTGGAATCTCGATATGCTGCAACCTAGCTCTGTTCTTGTCGTTTACATAGAGCAGTTGACTTTTACCAGGAAGAGAAGTAGCTTCTACTTTAACTGAAAGACTGGAAATGTCTCTAATGCGCTGCGCCGATGTATATTCAATTAAAGCCTTCATAGCGTTGGCTGTGTCCGAGGTTGACGACCAACCACCATCTAGCAGTCGCTGTGTGTTCAACCATCTGCTCAAAACAACAGCTTTAGAGAATATTTTGGAGTTTGATCTGATAGAAAGATACCGAACAATGCTGTCCACCCATAGCTCCTGTTTCTCGACATATACCATCAAAGCGTAAGCAGTGGCCTCGATATTTTCGCTGTCGTATTCATATGGCAGACGAGGCAGTAGGAAGGGCCGTTGATTCTCCATTTTTGAAGGCGGTTGAGGTATACGCTGACGGGCGAAATAGACTAAACCACCCTCTTCGATGGCTCTAAATTGTTATTTAAACTTAAGTGTCTAATAAAGAACCTAAAACATACTTTCTGGATAAAGCCAAGAACGCCCTTTCAGCATTGGCAGCTTTGTTTTTCATAAGGGCGTAAGCCACTATGGCGACATCGAAAGCTTCGCCTTTGTCCTCTATAAGATCCATGTTCCTTTCCAACCAAGATATGGCCTTTCTAGTGGCAATGTTTACTTTGGAACTGAGACCACCTATGGCAATAAATGTTCAAGAAGCCGTATCAAAAGTGTTCAGGTTATATAATAATATATATTATATTTATAAGACTATTCTAAGTACTTTAAGTAAATTGATTCTATTTTCAATATTAAGGGCTACTAATTTTAGTACAAACATAACTGTTATTGGAACCAAGACACGCGAGGCTATCAAAAGATCTCATCGACTAAAATTAACAGCTTACTTGTCAAATCTTTGACGCTTTCCAATGTAATAAGCACGTGCGCCGTCAGTGTAATATTCCTCTGAGCGATATGATCTCTGCCGTCGAAGTTTAGTGAAGCATTATATTTTCGATCTGGTATCCACGTGGTTTCGTAAAATGAACCCTCTTCGGTTTGGTGTCTCAACACCCACTCGACGGCTCTGGATATGACCACTGGATCGATGTAAATGTAGTTCTCCCATTCGTAAAAACTGGCTTCTTGTAGAATGCGTGCACAGTAAGCAGTTAGCCAAACGGAGGAGGCAGAATTATTCCTGGAAGAAAAAATAACGTGGATAAAACACATTGCGAACATTGCTTTTATGTATGAAAATCGCAAGAGAAAATGTTAAATAGATCGTTTCATGGGATCTTTCTTCTATTTCAGCTTTCCTCTTTACCTAAAATAATTGGTATCTACACTACGGCTTACCAGTCACTTCTGAAAGTTGAAAAACTACCATCTGGTTGCAAAAAGCTCAATTGCCTCTGATATCCCACGTTCATGTAGTGAAAGGCCAGTTTTTGCAATGTTTTATTTTTCTGTTGCGTGTAGCGCATATAAAGCAACGTGTACATATTGGCGGCGAAGGAAAACATGTTCTGCTCAGCCGAATCCATAGGTAAATGAAGGAGCGACGTGGCATTCACGGGCATGGTGGGAAATATTGGTCCAACCACATCGCCCACTATAGAAATACTGGCTTTGTTCGAGCCATAAACGTAGTACCTTTAAAGATGTTTAGGTCAGATTAACAATTTGAAGATTTAAAAAAGTTCAATTACCGATCGTATTCGTAAGGAATAATGGGAGTTTCCGTAATGTTCACGTGCATATACTGGAAGGTATACGCGCGATTGCTCAAATCTAACAGCACAGATTGGTGCCTGTGCTGCGGTAGCCCGTCGGGTTCTACGTGCAACTTTCTCGTTACCTCGTCCTTACCGATGAGAGTAGAAGCATAGATTGTAACGTAAATATCTCCTAGCCTTGTAGGCACAATGGGCACGTACACTTGTGAGGCATCTTGTGCTTTAATGAAAATAAAGAACTGCGAAATTAAGGTTTTGTTAAGATAATGACGTAGCTAATATTATGAAGAAACTTACCTGGTGCTCTCCAAAGGATGTTCTAGGGTTGTAGGCCCTTACTACCCCGTTCTCCTCCACGTGGACGAACTTATAATCTTGAGAGCCTTTCAGCACCACTGTGGCCTCCATGTTGTCTTCCATATAATTGAAAACTGTTACCCTAATACCTACTTGTTCACCTGAAATTTACAAAAATAATTAGGTATTGGAACAAAAATTAATCAGCATTTATGTGTACCCTGCATGCATATTGTGGGCATTTCCACATTAATAAAGAACGGCAGAACTCCCACGTATTCTATGGCTTTGTTAAGCATGCCGAAGCCGAGGGTGTGGCTCATGGAAAAAGCGGATACCATCCAATGAGCGGGCCTAGAAAATCATATGTTTGGTTATGGTTAAACCAAATGATTGAAGTACCTTGCAGGAACGTTAATGTTGATTATGGATCTCCCATGAGGACCGATGTTGACATCCTCCCAAACCCAAACATTGTCATATTGGCGCTGCACTCTGTTAAAACGGAACTTCCTGAACAAAGCTAGTTCAGTATTGTTTTCGTAGTTGCCTGAAAATTTTCAATAGCCAAAATTGTATTTAAAGGTTTTTAGCCGCTTACAGCCAGCTTCGTCAGTTCCATCTTCGCAATCGTTGTAGTAGTCACATCGCTTGTCCAGGCGGTAGCATCGTCCATTGAGACACTCTCCCATGCCTTTCAAACGCATTACGATTATAGACTTATGATCAACTGAATTTTACAGATAGAGTTTTACGTTGTTGCCAAATATTTATATTTTAACAATGTCAAATATAACTCTTTCAAAATTGTATTCAATTCTTCATGATTGAAGCTGCGGATGAGAATTATAAAAAATGCAGTTTGCAAATAGAAATAAGCAGTTTGCGAGATATTGCAAGCGTTCAATAGATTTGCCCCATAGTGTATAAACAATATTATATCCTTACCTTCTTGTGAATTGCAAAAATTGGGCTTTCTAGTAAGTTCAAAATCGCTAAACACCACTAAGCCTGCAAATTCAAAAGTTCGATTCGCGTCTATTCCAAAAGTACTAGAAGGGAAATAGATCAATTCGTCAGGGTATCCATCATGAGACATCCAGGCGTGCATCAAACTTCCGTTCATATGATCGTCAAAAGTCATCATTTTGGTGATTACTTTGGCGTAAGTCAGCTCATTACCGGCTTGCATGGTGTAAAAGGCTCGATCGACGCCGGAAAGGCCTACATAAGAGCCGGGCTCTCCGTATATTACTACTTCCACTTTATGACCAGTACTAAAAATGGTCATTAATGAAAATTTTATATTTAGCCCAGTAAATATACATCGTGCATGGACATAACATTAACCTACCGCGCTTTCTTATTGTTGATCACCACCTTGAACTTGTTACGACTGATGCCGTTCACAGGGAAAGTTAAACTGTCCACTGTTAAATCACCATATCGCCCTACATGCCACACAACAATGGTGGCAGATGGTGCCATTTCTGCGCTCAAAACGATCGGCATCGTGCTGACAAAATCATCCATATCCTGATCGCCCGTCACCAACACTATTCCCTTGGCTATGATCAGGTAGTTGACCTTTTCGATGTAATAATTCGATCTGATGTGGAATATCATATGTTCACCCACCTGAAAATAATTTTGAAAACATGACAAAAACAAAAGCTTTAAAAACCGTATTATAATAAGTCAACGACAAATTAATTAGAACAATATTGAGTAGAAAACTGTTAACATCGACTGAATTTCTGTTTAAAATGACAATTGAAATTCTTTTTCAATTTTAAAATCGCAATAACGTTGCAAAGTTCGAGATTTTAGGACTAAAAAAACCATTTAAATTCTCAAATTAACCTGATGAACTAACCTGCGGTGTTGTGGTGCTGGTGGTGACTTTGATATGCTGATCATTATTACTGTAATGCGCCACCATGAGTAGCTCAGCAGTCGCGTGCTGATTGGTGTAATCATCGCGAAACGTGGCGTGAATTCTCAGATTTGACAGTAGACTTAGTTCATCAAAAGCCTTAGGCCCGAATATTCCTGTAATCACCAGTGTTACTCACCTTTACTATATAAATAATTCATTAGAAAAACAATACACCAGTTATAAATTGTGAATCAGAAAATCCAATTTATAAAAAAGAAATGTTTATTCCCAATGAAGTCTAAGTTACAACTGACTATTTTATGAAGCAATACGAATGAGGTAAACACTATCAAGGATAAAAATGCGGGTTCCCAGGGAAATGCAAGTTAGCAGTTTTATGGGAACTGCTGCTTTGAGGCGAATCTTGAAATTAAAATGTGGAATGCGATTGCGTTGCATTTACCTGCGAATGTAACTCACCCAACTCTCTTTTCAAATCCAAGTGATATTGCCATACTCCTTGTTGATCCTCCATCCTCCACAGACGTCTTGGAGGAATGTCTAATCTTCCACCTCCCCTTTTTTCTACACTTGCAGAAACTTCCATGTAACTAGAGCGCAGGCTTTCCTGCGATAATGGAGAGCCGTCATAAAAAGATGTGACTAAGTACGCAGATACGGGCATCCCTGGTTTGAAGACTTGAGGAGAGCCGCCCATAAACTGCAGCTTTACCTGTTGTTCATCGCGTTTAATTATGCTGAGAAGCTTTGCAAATAAAGTTAATTTACCGAGGAATTAAACACCCTTGCGGTGGAATAACCTTCAATAACCTCGTCCAGAAACCGATCACCGACAGTAGCGGTAATAAGCACTTCCATTCCATCCAAATTTTGTACACTCTCCAATAAATCGCTGATGGGGAATTTAAACTCATAGGTGCCATAAAACTATTGTTAAACTTAACATAAAAGAAAAAATGCTAAGCTGCAAGACTCACAAACTTGAGGCTAGGAATAGTCTCCCAGTAGTCATTGCGCGGCATCCAGGATGGAAACTCCTCGTCGAATCTGTAGTATTTTTCGACCAGAGGTTTGTCGTAAGGATCGTAATTATCATAGTAGTTATCGTAAGGATTGTTGCGGATAAAGTTGTCTTGATATGGATCTCTTTGCGGATCATATTGACCTCCGTAGTTTTGTCTAAAACGTCGAAGTTGCAAGTGACAAAATCGAAAAATTTTTAATAAATATATCCATTTTATGTAGGATCGGCAATCAAACGGTGAGTACAGAATCCATAAGATTATTTTATAAAAAATAAAACAAACCTTCTATAGAGATCATCGTTTATCGGCCCATGATACGCTCCCTCAGGCTTCCAAAAATCGTTATGACCATAAGGATTGTAAAGATTGCTCTCGATGGGCCTCGGCCTATTCTTTTTGAGTTTCTTGTTTATATCTATGGGCTTTACTGGCCTAAGCGAGGCTTTCAACGTCAAATTGCCGCGCACCGGAGCTCCGTTGGTGTAGTTTGCCATAATAATGCCGCTTATGTAAGGTTCAGTGTTGAGAAAGAAGGCTGGCATCGTGACATTGACCTAAGAAATGATAAATTCGCCATTTAGTGTAAAAGAATAGAGTAAAAAACTTTAATGCAATTCTGGTTACATTTAACATCTATATCTATAATTTTTACAACTTTTTTTTAACCTCAAATCGTGTTTGATAGTACTCCTCCACCAAAAAGGTAGACTCCTCAATTTGTCCTTGCGCTTCCACTCTGATGCGCCACTCTCCGAAGACTGGTTGATCCGAAAGCTGGTAATTCAAACTGACTGTACCTAAATTGGACTGTCTTGAGAGCCATCTGCAAAAGAAAAAATCATTTACTTTGATTTGTCAGGACTTTGGAAGCTCAACAAACCTTTTCACAATATGTCCATTTGGGTCTTTGACGTACACATCTACAGCATCACTAAATGCCTTTAGCTCGGTATTTATGGGTATCGTTCGAAAACGAACTACAAAAAAGGAAGATTAAAAAAATGGAGATGTACACAAACAGTTCTAACCAATCTCTCCTTGCTTATATACAGGTTTGTCCAACTGGATAAAATTTGTCATCGATCTTTCCGAGAAAGTCAGCTTAGTTTCATTGGAAAATGCAGCTCCTCCTAATATATCTTCATATAAACCTTCAACCCTTAACTTATACTCTCCTGCAGCACTAGTTGTAGGCACCTAAAATGCACTCTAATAAAACAAAATTATAACCAAAAAAAAAACCTTCTATACCCTCATCAATAGAGTTTCCAAAATACCCTCCTTGACCGGCTTATAATCGCTGGACATTTCCACCCCGTTTCGGGAAATCGACGCCCTGACGATCAGGGGCTGCTTTTCCTTCAAAACCGTGACAGACACTCTGTACAACTGGCCTGGACGCACCATTTTTGAAGCCACGACAAAGTAAGTTCTAAGGGAAATCTTATTAGAAATAATGGAGGCTAAACAGAGAAATTTTATTACGCTTCTTTAATAATGGCGGCGTGTTCCACTCTGCTGCCGCTACCACCGTAGACAAGGGGATTACGGTAGGGGGTGTAGTCGTAGACGCCGTGTTGGTTAGCGAATGGATCTCCATCAAACTAAGAGAAAATAAACAAAACAATCCTGTATAGTAAAATTATTGCATGAAAAAGAAAAGGATTACGTGAATTTTAATATTTACCTGACTATTTCTATCTCGATTTCTATATGGATCTTGCCCATATCTGTCTCGGTCTCTGTTATATGGGTCTGTCGAATCCAAAGAGTTAGTAGGTTGAATGGTGCCGTACTGGTCTTGGCCTGGTTGGTTACTATATTGAGATGGTGGTTTATATGGGTCGTTGGGACTTCCTGAGGGGTTGTATCTATAGGAAAAAATTAACACCTTAAAGAGAAGTCTGGAGTCGGAGGTTTTCTATTTGAGTTTCAATTTGCCTAAGAAATCGGAATGAGACGTGTTCAAAACCAAAGTTAAAATTCTCGAAAACAGGCATTGTTTGGCTTTTTTGTAATTTGTAAACATTCTTTTATTAATTCACGAACCTGTTGTATGGATCGTTGTATTGGTTCACATCTTGTGCATCTACAAGGCAGGAAAGACATACAAAAATTGCCCATATGGCAGGTCTTTTTCGCTTCATACCAAAACTAGCACCTGAAAACAAACACAATGTTAAAAATTCTCAACGACCATGATATAAAAGGCCCTAATAAAATCACTTTTAGGCATATTTCTCCACTAAATTCCAATTCCGAACCCTCAGAAATAATATCCCAATCGTCATTATCAGGGATTTATGTCCCTATTGAAAATAAGTGCCCGTGTTTATCTCCATCTGTTACACACATTTACCCTCCTTAAGGACAGGGGCAGTTGGAAGTTCTTTTCCTCAATTCGCACAGATTTATGAAGTGTGTTACATCACAGGAACTTTCGAGGGTTGAAGCTTCATCACTTAAAGAGGACGCGTGGCTATAGCACCATTTAACTTTAGGCTATTTGTTTATATTGTCGATCCTCAGGTGGAATGTTTGTTTTACTTAGGCATTATTCATCAGGGAAATAAGCAACACAAATTTAAATTAACGGAGTTTTACAAACACAGACAGATAAATCCAAATCTGAATTTGATGATATGATTTATTTAACACCCAACGTAAATCTCCGGTTTGGTACCCAACTGACACATATTAGGCCATTAAAGATAAAACGGTTAAAATTGCTTCGGAGTTGTAATAAAAGAAAGGTCAAATGTTAAGAGGAAATGTAGAAGTGTGGCGGCATTATTGATATTAAACGGGAAAAGTAACGAAAAGTCAGTCGGTCATGGATCGATTTCAATGGTAACAGGTTCGCGAGGGTAAAATTATCGACTATAGCTGCACGAAACTGAAGGGTCATTATTGTTTACTTCTCCATTATTAGTAACTTTATGCTCTAGATCAATTAATTTTTTTGTTGGCGCAATTGCTCCTCGTCGCAACTTTCCCTGCTTTAAGACTGAAAAAAAGAGTGGTACAGCGAGACGCTATTCGCCACGCTTGGGAATATAATAAGAACGTCTCGGTTTCAAAAATAAATCGCTCATTAAACGACAATTAAGAGCAAAGCCGACACAATTGGGTCCAGTTACAAAAACAACACGACAGTTGCTTTCAAAGACGCTAATTGCACTAAGCCCCTTCAACTCGAGAAAAATTGTATTTCATACTACTCCAAAAAAATTTTCCTGAGGCATGTCAGTTCCAACTTGTTCACTTTAACATATCTCAAAATCCATCTCTGTGCAGCTTTCATCGATCAAATGTTTTCGAAACTCGATTCTTTAACAATCTAATAACTAAAAAATGCATATAGGAAGACGTTGTAGCCAAGAACAGATGCACGATGTTTATGTCATCCGCAATGGAAACAGTGATGTGAGAAACAGATGATGAAACAGCTACTAGCGTTTTTTATGAAAAGTAATATAAACAAGCTTGACGGTATTTTCAAACTTTAAACTTGATTCAAATCGTCATTCCCCGTGCATTTTCCGCACCCCCTCGCTGACTGGTTAATTAGATCTGACTAAAACAGGGGGCGGCCCCGCAGAAAAGGGACCGCAGGCTTCATAAATCACATTGGGGGGTACAAATAATCGGGATTACTCCCGCAGGAGGCAAGCTGCGGATGTTGCTAGATTATTTCAAAGCTGAAAGGTCCTTTAAAAGAGAAAAATTGTTTGAAACCAATCTCAGTTTAATTGGCGCATTTCAGAATGTTTGGTTCGTTAATCAATTTGTTAAATGTGATTTAGAAAAATCTTACTATCGATTTTGGGGTCAGGTTTACGGGCTGTGTTATGATTGTGAAAGGAAGTAATTATTTTGGTATTGTAGATGTTGGGTAATAGCTGGTTCGTAGGACTGAATTGATCAAGTAGAAGCTTCATATTAAAGCCATGGCTGTTAAGTATTTTTTGGCGCATCGAAAATAATGCGAAATGAGAAGTTAAATAAAACAACAAAAAAATGAGGAAATTTACATTTTTATGAAATGGGGGCATCAATAGAGAATGTTGAGTTTTCACCGATTATTGGTTAATCTCTTTATTATTTATATATATCTATAAACCCGTCGCACACAAAACTTCTTTATATCCATGAAAATTCAAGTGATCAATTCGATATAGCAAATGCAACAAAACTAATTCTGTCTCAACTCAGACACTTCATAAAAACAACAAGTCAATTTTTCACTAGTTGGCAGCATTTTTGGTAGATTTTCCAACCAGAATAAAAGATTCCGGCTTTGTCGTATAGTCTTTTCTGTTAAATTAATTTAAATAAAGAGTAAAAAACCGGCAAGAACCAGGATAATCAACAACATATTTCCAGAGCGAAATATTTATAACATTATTGCGGGTCTTGTATATCAAGATAAAAGTTTTTTAGTTTGATAAGTGGTCAGAGGGGCGTTTTTATATCGAACTACCCTCAATTTAAAGTCAATTTGATTCTCTGAAATAAATTTTAGACTTGAACAAAGAAATTTTATAATTTTAAAACTTTCAGATGGTTTGGATTATATTAAGTGACGCTATTACCAGGCTTGAGGCACCAAGGACTTATATTTTTGGGTACTGTTGAATTTAAAAAATCGATTTTATTCTAACTTGAAACGTAGAAAGAACAAAACCATGCTATACATATTTCATAAGCTGCATAACGACTCATATATCAACGTTCAAACTTCATTTAAAGTAGTCAAAGACACGACAAGAACTAATAGACTATCATTTTCTAAGACAATTACATTTGTATTGTTTTCGTGAATTAAACCTTTTAAAATAAAAAGATCGATCAATAGGTGACTATTAACGAACTTTATGGTCATTAAATTGGATGATTGATCCTCAATCAAGTGGACGATAAGGATTAGCAGAGCGTTTGCACTTATTTTCAGGAGAGGAAAGTTAAAAATAAGCAACTGGTCAACAGCCTGCTATTTTACCATACAGTCTGGATAGCGTCTGGGAAATATAAAATTCTCGGTATTTTTAGAGAGTGCTAAGAGGAAGAATCTTTAAATATACATAAAGATGTTTTGTTAGTTATGTTAAGAAGTGGGCAAGCACTTAAGAATTAGTTGGGGAATAAAGAGGCACTTAATAAGGAAAAGGACAATATCGGTGCCGTTTTGGTAAACTCAGCCAGGTCGATAGTTATATGGAATCTTTCTCCAGGTATGAGAAGGTCCTTCACAATTTTTTCGGTAGGATTCACCACCACATTTGGAGACTCCTCTTGAGTCTGATATCGAAATCAATTGAATTTCCGACATTTGTAACTGTGCGGTTTTCTTTTCTAAAATCATTCATTTGCTAAGTGGTTACATTAGTGCCTATACAGCTATTAAAGTAAATTTATTAAATGCTTCATTCCTTATAATTAATATTTAGCGTTTTTTTTTTAAATTAACTAACCCAAATATCTTTACCTTTAAACATAGAAAAATAATGGTTTTGACAAACTTAATAAAGATTCTGACCTAATAGTATTAATTTCTTCAACTCCTCAATCTTTCGGTGTGGAAGTGGAATATATCACCTTCAATTTACTTCTACAACTTCCATTGACATTTTCCACCTCCAACAGCCTTAACATTGCGTGAACCTTCCCAGAAAAGTGTTTTTTATATCGCCTAGCGATTCCAAACCCAATTAACCTAATGTATGTTTTGAAAGCGAGTCAGTATGGTATACATTTCGTTTACTTTACACACACAAATTAATAGTTTAAACGGTAGTGCATGGAACCCGAGAGATCCAGTTACCAAACAATTGAATTCCAACAGTAGCGTATTAAGTGTAATTTTATATGGGTCCAAGCAGAAGAAATCTTTAAACACAAGGGGAAGTGTTTTTTAAGGGTTTTTGTGGCGAGCCCCTCTTCTTACGATATTCCTTCTATAGGGATTCTATTGTCTCAAGTATTGTATAATAAACCACAAAGAAGCCTATAATGCAACGATGGGTATAAATTATCAGAAAGATATAAAATACCACATTCGAATGTCAACACAAATTTTAGGCACCTGCATGGTTAACGGCATTAATTTTGTAGGCCTCGGAAGTCTCTCCTCAGGCCTATAACGTTCTTAAGAGAAATAGCTCAAATTGCTTCTTAATTGGCAGGCACGAATGGAATGATTTCTTACCTTTGTTGTTTAAAACAATACTAGAGCTTTGTTCACACGGCAGTCAAGTCTTAACAGGGAATAAATGCAGGATGCATAATATGCAATGAACAAAGGAGGCACCGGAAATAGGCATTTACTTCGGCGGGCCAAAATAATAAATTGATCCGATTATTTTGCGTTTGTGGTTCCTGTCTGCACGACGGGTCACACCTTGGTTCGTTTGTTAACGCCAACAAGAAAGCCTCATTGATTGCAAAAAAAATCATTAATATACAAAGATCGTTAAATTCGATTCGTACTGGTTTTCTGAGTCATGCCGTTACAGTTATACATTATTCGAAACCCATCTGCATTCCAGACTCAAGACTAAAATTAGGCAGCAAACAAATGAACTTCCCTAAAACGTTTTACAGCCTGGTCCAAACAAAATCACAGAAACATGGAAATGAGGGGTGAGATTAACGGTAACACCGGCTTCCGGTGTCTCCTTTCCTCTATAGGATTAAACAAGGGCACGTGCGAGGAAAAATTCAACATGAAAAATACTGGAGCAGAGCAACTTATATTACAAACAGAGCGTAATTTAATGCCCTTTTCAGGTACCGGTAGGGCTATTTTCGGCGGCTCTTGTCCTATTATCCCGATCGGGCAGCTGTTCGCTTTTTATTTGTCCACCCCTGTATTCAGTTTTGGCTCGTGCCAGCAATGGGGAATTTCTAATAAGTTACGGGGGTGTGCGAATGTACCCTCTGCGCCTTAAAACGCATAAAATGAGTTCGTGGTGTTTGCGAGGGAGAGGTTTTGTTGATTTTCAACTTTTTAGAGAGTAAATTTAGTGGTTCATGAAGAGGTTACAACTGCAACTATCTTGA
Organism: Euwallacea similis; assembly: GCF_039881205.1. Lineage (NCBI taxonomy): Eukaryota > Metazoa > Arthropoda > Insecta > Coleoptera > Curculionidae > Euwallacea > Euwallacea similis. The sequence continues at coordinate 2,494,897 of NC_089611.1, read as the reverse complement.
AGTAACGAGAAACTTACTTTAAAACTCTTGAAACTCGCATGATATGGACCAGTTTGGACCGTTGAAATGATTCATTTGGGCTTGTTATACAGCCCCTCGATATACATGCTACTAGGGTATGTGTTATTAAGTAACATTACGCATGTTGATAAGTTTAAATATTAATTCTTCTTCAATATTTCTCATTTAAATCAACATTGATTGAAATATTTTAACATTAACAATGAACTTGAAACAAATTGACAAATAAATATGAACAAAATGGCCGAACGTCAAATATTGAAATAATGTCCTAAATTGTTTTATTAATTTCTCCTGTCTTCTACATCGATCACATGACTGCTACAACCAAAAACAAGCGACATTGTCACGTGACTTTTGTCAAGCTAAATTCAAAATTCGTAAGTACAGTGATACCAAGTCCTTGGTTTAATTCAATTTTGATTTAAATTCGTTTTTAGTGGTTTTCGGAGTTTTGAAATTCTATTCTTAGTGAAAAATGTGAATTCATATTGTGCAGGATACGATGAAATTCGTTCGATTTTCAACAGATTTTTGGAGATTCCATAATCTATCAGATGGTTATAGGACCTTCATCAAAAGAAATTAACGAAATGAAACGCGACTTTACAGTTCCACAAAACTTAATATTTTTTATTTAAAAATGTACTAAAAATGTAAACAATATTCTTGAGAAAATGGTAGATGAACTCAAACTCCGATTGTCACGATAGAATCCAATCAATTAAATTCTTACACAATTTATAAATTATATAAAAACATAGGCTTTATTAATTCTTGCTGAAATAGTGAATCCACTCTATAGGCTTAAGTGAAATATCTTCCATAAAATTTAACAACAACAACATAAAAATACAACAGTAGCAGAAGCGATAAATGAAAACAGATATAGTATGATTTCAGTTTTCAAAGGTCAGTAAGTATAACCATTCCTTTTAATATTTATATTTGCAATTTAAACGTCTGTGTTTATGTTTAATTAAACAAAATTCCTTATATTAATTAATAAAATGAACTGGAAAATTAAGCTCGTACTTAAGGATGATTTTCAACAAATGTTTCTGCATTTTACGCCTAAACATACATAGAAACCAGAACTCGAACATTTTAAAGGGAAAAGAAATATTTATTGTTTGTTATTTTACAGGCAACCCGGTGGGAAGCCAAGCATTTTAATTTACTTCCAGCGTATTTCTGGAAATCTACATACAAACATCCAAGGGGAAACAGAGATTGAACAGATCTCTAGAAACGGTTGAGCCAGAATCTCTTAATCTGACAAGAACTGCATTAAAGTGCAGTCCATCATTATTAAGAGCTAATTTATTAATTAACTGCTAACTTTACTTGAAGGATAATACCCATGAAAACCAGTAATGCATCTTATCGCTCTGCACCTGCACCATACTGCTTCTGTGCATCTATCACCAATGCGCCGCATCTTTCTGCACCAAAATCCATAAATTCATCACGATCGGTTAATACAACTGAAGCAAATATTTTGGTTGTTGAACCATAGTTGAATAATGTAACATTTACAACTGTAATGCACTTTAACTGTCACAAGAAACAACACATACCCATCGGCTACACTACTGGTAATTGACCTCAATAATAACGGGCAAACACAATGTAACTCATTTCATGAAAGCCAATCTTCAATATAGAAATTTCAATACGAAGAAGAGTGATGATGGATTATTCAACATTTACCTGGTACTATTTTTGAACAACCGACAAGAAGAAATGTGGGCCAGAAGTCGCTATAATTAGTAACGTCAGAGTAGTTTGTAAAGAACGCCAGTAATTCGGTCTTCTGGGCGATTATCCCAGTTTATGCTTCATAATTTCAATTCACCTAAGCTAATTGAGATGCAACAGCCTATTAAATTCTACATGTTTATTGGAGATAAGAATAGGAGTGAAAACAGCACAAAAATTGCTTAAAATAACTTGTCAGCAGCTATAATATGGGGAGACATGACTGCATGAAATCCTTGAAATAAGACTTGAGAACGAACTATTTTGAGATTAAAAAAAATTATTTATATTATTAGTCGTGTAAAAACAACATAATTGCAATGGCAATTATTAATAATAGAACGCATATTTCTCTACAAACGGTTGTTAAATTTATTGTTACTGGATTTGCACACATTTACGGTTTGTTTTTACTAAAATGAAAATAGCTCAAACACGCACAACGGGCTGTATATTTGTTATTGTTATTGATAGTAGTAGCGAAATTGGGGCGGAAGCTCTATACTTTCAGCTATATAGATGTCGGTATAGATCTAAAAAAATTGGAGCAAAAGAAGCAAATAAATCATATGCATCAATAGGGATCGGCGTTGAGTTAAATCGATTTATGTTTTTGTTGGCGCGCTGAAGAGACAATCCGAATACTGTGCTGGATTCGTTTCGGGATCCAATAAATAATTTTTAAGTTCAGTCAATCAATGGAATCGGAAAAATTTGGAGAATTACAAAAACGAGGGTAAAATGTAAGAGGGTGTACTGGGAGGTTAGGGGTTATTAAGTGTACTGGAAATTCCCCAAGGAATTTCAAGGACTATTCTGCACCTACACAAATTGGGGTAGAATAAGGGAGCCCAAGAAGGAAGAAGCCGACCATGGAAAAAATAAGTACTCAACTATTGATAGGCTGGTTGGTAGAAGTTTATTACATAAATCCAGATTATCAAAAATAACAAGAGAAACAACTTACAGTTCAAATTTGAAACAAATATGTCTGACAAAATATAAGAGAAATAGGAGAAACAATAGTAAAAATTGAGCAAGTAAAAAAAACCATAATGTTTAACACCCTATGACCAATTAAGAAATTAAGCATTTGCAGGCTAATTCTTATATTTTTATGAAGATTCTGATGATCACTCTTGCATAACGTTTTGATACTATTTGAATATATTTGAATATATTGAATAAGTACAATCATATGAGCGTACTTTACATGGCTGTCAGTATTTTTTTGGATACCCTATATATTTTGATATCTACCTCAGAGGGTAACAACACAAGAAGGAATACCTACTCTATAAGGAACAGGTAATTTTTGTTGAGACCTACTAAGGCATATTACACTCAGATCTTGCAAAACTGTATAAAGATGAAGGTACAAAAAGGTACCAAAATGGGAATCAACTTGTGCTTAAGTACTATTGGACCTGTTGCAGTTGTACTCAACTGTATATTGCATTATACCCAAATTTTAAGTTCAAACTCATGTCACCACTAAAAATTAAGGTTAAAATCTGACAAATCCATGTTGTTATAAGAAAAAGCCCTACATATCAATCAAAAAAGATAATAGATATATTGGGTTCTACACAGTACCACAAATATATTTAAATGTTTATGTGTCAAAATTTTCAGTTTAACTACAGATAGAGTTTAAAATGAGGTGGAGAATGAGGTTCAAAATATCTAACATAACTAGGCTTTAGCTTTAGGTATTTAAAGTCAAAGAGAGCCACTTCCTAGTGCTGTAATTAAACAATCTCTATGACAATTAATTGTTTATGACCAGTTCCTAGATGTATTTTAAACTCTTTCTTTTCTACTGTTTTGAATCTAATACCAAATTGGTACAGTTAATTACATCGTCAAGGCAAATTAAAAGGTCATTATTAGGGTTACTACCGAATAGACAGGTGAAATCACATTAGGTAAAAATCACCGGAATTAAAGGGAATTAAACCAAAACCAAGCCGAAAACGATAAACCATGATGGACCCATGCCCGACTATCGATGGTCGACGCCCAACACGTCAACGGTCACCGCTTACCTGTGGACGGTTTTGTTGGTATTCAAATCTCCACACCGTAATTAAAGGGCCGATTTCACCTGAACTGGATTCAAACACATCGAATTCGCGCTTATTTCGATATCACCTGAACTCTTATCAGTTTATTTACGCACTTCTCCGCCAATACATTGCAGTATTCTAATATTCGGAAGGTTAGGATCAATGTGAAGTCTAACTTCAGCCGCAAATTGTTTATACCTCGATTGACACATGCAAACTGCGGAAAAAAAGCGGAGTTTTGGCAACCCCGGACGGAATGCGGCGTCGTTGCGATGTTGTCAAGATAAGAAGCTTTGACTTTAAGGATTTCGTGGGGATTTTAATTTTTTTTACTTTAATTATATATATATAAAGGCAATTAAAGTTTATTTTTAAAGTGCTGATGATGTTCATAATTCAATACTTTCTTTGAAGAATTAATTTCTGGCGAAGGCAGTATTTTTGTTCATAGATAGCTTTAAAATAGCTTTCTGTAGAGAAACTGTATCTACTTCGAGATAACAGTTACAGATGGCGCCACTAATTTCGTAGAATAAATTCAAATTTATGCTTCCCGGGATGTTTGATCATTACGGAAAAACGAATATCGGACATATTTCAATTACAGAAAATAGTAGACCTTTTTTAGGTAATATCGTGTCGAAGACGATATGTCCTGCCCAGGAAGATTTAAAGAAAAAGAAGTGAAACCCGAAGTGGCAAGATGCGCATATACGTAAGTAAAAACTAATGGTTTTCAGTGATATAATGTATCATTGCTCCAGATCGGAGAAATGCAATCATAAACTGAACGGGCAGATTATTCATTCCAAGCCTAAAAAGGCCAAAGAAAGTAAGAAAAAGGGGCTGGCCTTTGGGGACATAGGAACTGAACAAATAATCATCTCTAATCGCCAACCCATAGATATGCTTGGAGTTTTTCCTTTACCAGAGTTCAAGAGAATAAAGCAGCAAGCAAATGTATAATCATCTATGTATATTAAATTAATAAATTTTATCATTAGCTTCTTAGGTGGTAACTCTAGAAGACCGTATTAAGATGATTGAGGAGGCAGAAAAGCAAAAAAACAAGTTGGTACTGGAGAGCACTCAACGTAAGAAAATGCTGTTAAAATTCCAGAAACCCACCAAAAATCAAGCTGGAAGCAAACTGGAAACTGTATTTCTATTATTATTAAACGTATCTATTTAAACAGTATTAATATATTAATTCTACGTAGGTAGAATCTGAGGCCGTCAACAAGAATCTTTATCTCCTGAAGAGGTCAAAAGAGCTAATGATAGAGCAGGATGAAAGAGTGAAAGAGGCCAACGGCATTATATTGGCCACCAAGTGTAGGGCGATTAGGAATGCTCAGATTGCCGAGAAGAGATTGGTTGAGAAACAGTTGAAAGAGGAGGAGAAGAGGTTGGATGAGATGATGGAGCAACAGCGACAGCTAAAGATCAAGAGGGCAGAGAAGAAAAGAGAGGATGAAGAGAGGAAAAAGCAAGAGTGAATGTCATATTTTGTATATATTTACTATTTTATATCAAAGTTTTTTTTAAGTTTCGTTAAAGGAATTCTGCAACAAATCAAAGAAAACGAACTGGATCGCCTTTTGGAAGGAGAAAGGATTGAGGAAGAAAGTCGAATGCTCAACAAAGCTTTAATAGAGCTTCAGAAACAGGAGGAGGCGAATTTAAAGGAGAAACTCGAAATTCAACAAAAGATGAGGGAAGAATTCAAGAAATTCAACGCTGAGGCTGAGAGATATAAGAACATAAGGGCAGAAGAGGAGAGAATTGCGGACTTACGAGTATTCTATAAATAATTTTAAAAAACTGTATTTAAAATGAGAGTTTTAGGTCAAAGAATTTATGCGTCAAAAAACGGAAAGAGAAAACGCTTTAGAGGTAGAGAAAGCAATGATTAAGGCTGCAAAAGAGAAGGAGATTGCAAGATTGAGAGAGATGCAGGAAAAGAGTCAGGATTTGCAGGCTGCGATGGATGAAATGAATGTTATGCGTGCTCAGGAGGAGGTGAAGACTCTTAATTTACATTTAAAACCATAGTAAAAACCTTAACCTAGAAAGAGCGCGAGTGGAGAGAATTGGAGAAACAGGCCGCAATTAAAAAACAGAAACTAATAGCTGATTTGCATGAGTCTAGAGCTAGACAAGTGGAGAATATACGGAACAGTCAGGCCAGGAATCTGGCAAGAGATGAGGAAGACTTCAAAAAGGTTTTTGACCAATTTTATTCAAGTATTTCATTTCCGTTAAATTGAATTATACATATAGGTGGCAAAAGTGCAACACGAACTTTTGATGAAAGACCTGGAGAAACAAGCAAAAAAGAAGCAGGAAATTACCAAACACCGAAAAGAGCTTTTGAAACAGATCGATGAGAAAGATAGGGAGAGGATTAAATGGCAGCAAGAACGCTTTGAGGACGGCAAGGCCCAGAGAATGGAGTTTATGCTTAAAGACAAGAGCATTAAGGACTATTTGGTCCAGAAAATTGAAAAATTGCGGTAACTTTTCATACTCTAAAACTGTTCGTTTGAACATGAATATTCATGTTAGGGAGAATAACGTTCCTGACAGCTACATCAAAGACATTGAGCGCCAGCTGAAGCTCGGAGGAAACAAATAAGAGTTCAATCAAATCAAATCCAGCAATTTCGCAAATATTTCTGACAGGAATAGACGATAAAATTTCAACTTTGAGAACGATTTTTCTTCAACAACTTTTCCATTTCTCTCTTCATGTCTGGAATTTCGGACAGAGCCAATTGAGACATAAAAATCTTTTACCTTTAAGGGGGGACGAATGGATATTTGGAAATCAATCGTTACGGACGAGAGTCAAGTGCTTTTGACAGTGTGGATGTGGAAAGAAAGGAAGAGGGACGTATTTTCCATTGAAACTTTAAAATTCTACTTAATAAATTTAATTTCAATTAACTTAACTTAAACACTTTGTGAGACTTAATAAAGAAATTAAACAAAGTATTTATTTGACGCTCATGGCGAGTATTTGTATAAAATATATATGTATGATTGACTAAAGATAAATAAATAATATGTATGTTTCACTCAATTCTGGTCTTCTGATTGCTCTCTTTGATATCCTGCACATGTTCCTTTGTATTTTTCATACAGTATGTTCAACTCATTCCTATATAATTGCCAAATCCGGCCCTGTTCCAGCATCCTCTATCTCACCAACGACGCTATTGTATCCCTCACCAGACGCGTCGCGACGCTCACAGACTGCGCCCAACGCCCCTTTAATCCTTAACGACGTTCCAGCAATCTTAAGCTTTCCTGATTTCTGATTTTTACCATGTGACAATGTGTATTTCGTCATCGAACTGAACAATATGCATGCGAAGCACCTTTGGTGGATATTGTTGTGGGGATCTTTCGTGTTACACGTCGGTGAGTCTGATACTTAATGAAGGCTGATTAATGAGAGTTTAAATTATTCAATTAGCCACTGAGCGTAGGGCTGACAAGGAACATTAATAATGCAACAAATCGTCTAATGGTGGAGTTTAGGGAGGGCTTGTAAAACAAACGGTCCTTTCATCTCAGGTTTGAGGTTTCGGATGTTGTGAAAGATTGAAAAGGGATGATGAATTTCGGCTGTAAGAGGTCTTGGATGTGTCAGTTTAAAAACGAGATTATTTCCTGAAGTTTTAAATAGTTTATAAGGGGTCTTATTGCGAAATGTATAGACTACGGAATACATAAACCGAGGCCATTTAGAAACTTCCATTATTTTCCTTTATCTGTTTCTCCCTTGTTCCATCTTCAACATCATTTTTACGGGTCGAGGAAATGCCCCAAGGACTATAGGAGAAAGACAATTTGCCTTTTAACATTGTGTAGCTCACTGTCCTGTTTTAATCAAACAAATGCTATTTTTGATCCCTATAAAATAAACATCAAACGGTTATGCTGAACCGCGTTCCCTGAAACTATTATTTGCTGCTCCCAATTGCATCGAAAAACATTTTCATTTATTTCATTAGTTGATGAATTAAATAACGTTCAATTCAATCGGTATGTTCAGTTAAGACTATTAGGTCTGATGCCAGGCAGTTGACCGTCCAGTGCAAATTCACGTTATACCGCCTCTGGTCCCTAAAGTACATGGTTTTTTCACATTTTGCGGATAGGGTACCTTTGAAATTGAGTATTAGAGTAGAGGGATTGCTTGAGTGATCACAATTTTTCAAAACGTCCTTATCGAATATGTTGTTTAAGCGAGTTTTGTTATATAAGGAATGAGCCCTTACTGTCCCTAGGTCTCTGTTTCTTTACCAATGAAGTTGCCAATCTGTGAAATGTGCACTAAACAGATTATAATTTAAAAAACTTCAATGAGTTAACTTTAAATCCGCACATTAGTCAAACCCAACGGTTTACATTATTTCATAATGTCTACACGTGCTTACATGCCCAATATCAAATGCATAAAGAATATGAACAAAATATATCTCATCATGGCATTTAAATATTTGTATAACGCGTGGATGTGTGGCTGCCTACAGAAGAGGTAATATATAATGAGTTCACCATATATTTGTGAAGTTCCAGCTTTTTTTTTGTGGTAATCCTGTACGTCGTGATAACATGATAAGGGATTAAACCTCATGTTGTTACCTAATCTATTTATTGACATCTGCAAGTAAGCAAGACTAATAGCCCAATCATTAATATACTTGGCAACTTTACCAGAAAAGTAACTTTCATGGCTACCTAGTAAGAAGCTTATTAATATTTTTCTGGTTTTAATCTGGATGCTTGATACCTTGCCAGCACATTTGCAATCCAGACCTAACAGAAACCTCCCTCCAGTTTCATTATCTTCATTTACCCTTGTTCAGATCTGACCTAGAATATCAGCTACAATGTTTGTTTAGCTCTAAACATTACAAATGCTTTGTGCTTAAATGAAACCGCTGCATAGGGGCATTGCAGGCCCGTCTCGAGGGGGAGAAAATCAATGGTGTAGCTTTACGTTTATTTCAGTGAAAGCCAACTCGACTTTGCCTACTACCATGGACGAGGATGACGACGAAGATGATTCTTCCGAAGAATCCGAGGTCGAGGACGAGAGCAATGATGGAAGTAAGATTTACAAGAATCCCAGAAATTCGCCCTCTACATTGTGTCCGAGGGATGAGAATCAAGCTACGTTGTTGGTATGTCATTAGCCTGAGGAACTTAGAAGAGGGATTTCGTGCATGGCAGTTTTAGGGACAGAAGTGCTTGAGGAAGTGCTCCTCGGATGAGGACTGTAAGAGCAAGAAGAAGAAATGTTTGTGCGATGGAGCCTGCGGCATGTCTTGCATTAAACCTGGTAAAAGGGGGTTGTTTTAATTTGATTCGGATCTCTAGTATTTATTTGCAGATAGAGAGTGTCCAGAACCGGAAGAAATCGCCTCTGGCTCTGTGACAGCGAAAGGCCGCCTGTTCGGAGATAGAGCTACCTATTCTTGCGAACATGGATTCCATGTAGTAGGACTGCAAAGCAGAACGTGTCAAGCTGATGGTCAATGGGCAGGACAAGCGCCTGCTTGCAAGCAAAACAGTAATTAATACAGCATCTTCAAAAAGTCATTTCCTAGATTACAACATTATTTTGCAGTATATTGCTTATCTCCCCCTACCATCGACCATGCAAAACCCAATGCTCTTCCCCAGCAGACAACTTTCGATTTGGACTCAACTCTTCAGTACCAATGTGATACTGGTTACGTCACGAATGGTTTTCCTAGGGCTAAATGTTTGGCGATTGATGGTCAGGCTTCTTGGTTTGGACCAGATATATCTTGCGAACGTAAGTGACCAAATATGTGCGACGCAATAATGGGATAATTATGTTCTTTGTAGCCAGACAGTGTGGCCCTCCTGTAGATATACACCATGGTTGGCACGCAGGAGAATGCTACTCCTATATGTGCAGGGTAACATACCATTGCGCAGAAGGGTACGAGTTGGTAGGCAGGGCCGAAAAGGTGTGCCAAAGTGATGGCACGTGGTTGCCGAAAGAGTTGCCCACTTGTGTTCGTAAGTAGAGAAAATCATAATCATAACACACCCCATATACATATCAATCATTAGTACAATTAGAAATTTGATCGCTGTACGGGCTGAAAATAGCAAGCCCGGCCCGAGCTCGACAGAATAAGTCGGATCGGGGGCAACAGCAGTTTTTTTGAGTATATATTTCTTGAGAGAGATTTGACAGTTCTAGCCCGACCCGGCATTGGTCAACCCCCTTGCTTCTGCAAGGTTTCTATGAGAAATTTTTTTTTGCCATTGCTGAGATTATGCCCATTTCATTCACTAGAACCTAGTGTTCATCCCTACACCCTTTAACCCCTTAAAGATAGTATGTTTTATTAACCGGTCGATGCTGCGTAGTGGTGACAGCAGTGCAGTGCCCCCCTCCAGAGAACCCTCGACACGGCAAAGCCATCTATACGTCATGTTCGTACAATTCGGTGGTGAGGTATGAATGCAAATATGGCTACACCCTGCTGGGAGAGAGTACCCGAAGATGTGGGGCAGATAAGAAATGGAGTGGGATGCAGCCAGTATGCAAAGGTGCGTGAAAATTCCGCATACAATAGTTTTATACGATCTTGAGAATTTACAGAAAACCTAATTGCACAGAAAGAAAAATCGAAAGTGTAAAATGGCAACGCAGCGAGGTGTATTTGTCACAAAAATGATATGGCTGCTCGTAGGGTGCATAGGAGCAAGTGTCAATTGAGCGTCTTTTAAATGAAGCTCAACGTTGCCATTGTGACTTTTTTTAAATTAATCTATCGAACAGCCACTCACTTATTTCCAAAAGGGAAATTTGATGTGTTGTTTTTTTTCAAGAAATTAACTGTGGGCATCCTGGACGCCTCTGGAATGGATGGTTAGAAAATATCGAGGGTGGGACAGGGTTAGGAGCCTCCATTATTTTTCGATGCCATGAAGGGATGCTTCTAGAAGGAAATTCTTCGACAGTGTGCCAGATTGATGGGAAATGGAGATACCCTTTACCAAAATGTCTAGGTACGGCAATGAATTATAAGTGGTATTATGGGCATAGGACGTCTCTGTAAAACGCCAGAAATGTAGAAACTTATATGTGAGAAATTACATGACTAGAGTGGCCACATTTGAAATATTTCAAAAGAATGTATAATGCTCTCAATTTTTACGCTAAGATATAGTTGTAAGATGTAAAAGAGATAAGTATCCTATGGACTGCGCCAAAATGTTTTTCACTGCGTCATAAAATCAATGCAATGTTGTCACACGTATATCTTACGCACTCCAGTTAATCAATGCTATCTCTGCAGCTCCTTGTGTAATCCCCCACGTCAGCAAAGGAAGGGTAATTTTGCTCTCTCGGAACGACACTGCTCCCACATCCACTGTGGTCACCCATGGAGAACAATTGACAGTGGATTGCGACCCAAAATACGAATTTCTATGGTCTCACGTTGATGTTTCTTGTAACAATGGCACGTGGACTCAGATGCCCAAATGCGATCCTGCAAGGTAAGAAATAATTCATTAAAATAAAATTTGGATTTCAGTCAATGATAAGATGTAGAAGGTAATATGTTAAGTGCGTTATCTGTGGTAGGTGCGAACCAAATCTGAAATTTCATAAAAAAACTACATTTGGTTAAAGTCTTGATTTGTAGATGTCAGACATTACCCAAATCTCCCAAATATGGTATGGTGTCAGCTCCAGACATGAAGCATGGAATGAGGGCAAAGTTCCGCTGCAAAGATGGATACGAACTGAAAGGTAATGAGTTTGTGGAATGTTCCTTTGGTGATTGGACTGGGGCACAACCTCGTTGTGATGAAGGTGATTGTTCCAATATGTATCGTGCTCTTAAATAATTTTTCATACATATTTGCAGTGTTCTGCCCATATCCAGGATTAGTGGAAAATGGCAAGATTCTCTTGGTGGGCAACATGGGTCTGTATGATTATCGTCCTTATGTCAAGAAGGTAGCTAATAATAAGCAAATTATGTACGACTGCGATAAGGGCTATGTGTTGTCTGTGGGCCCTCCGGGGGCTACTTGTGTGGGAGGCAGATGGAGCCCTAAAGAATTACCCAAGTAAGCTGTTTTTGCAATTTTGGTTTTAGGATATATGAGGTTGCACAAATTTGAAACTACTTTTTATTTTGTTGCGTTTCAGGTGTACCCCCGCAGAGCATCCAAGATTTCGTTTCAATAGAAGACGTAGGTCCAGTGACCCAAAGAACGTCCCTACCACAAATACTGTCTACAAAACCAGACAAAGGCGCCATCTTTCCCATTCCATCATGAATGAGCAAAAATTCCCTTTAAAAGACGGAATGGAAACAAATACAACTAAATCTCCAGAAGCTTTATACAGGCAATTGTGGCAATTATACTACATGCTCATATCTTCAGATTGTAAAGTTGGCTCTGGTGATGGCTTGCGGTACTACATATGCTTGCGAACCATTTACAACTTTGAGAAAATCGTAGATGAATTACGCCGTATTCCCCAGAAGCAGGAGGAGGGGATTCATATGAGATTTCCCCGGGCTATTGCTTTATATAAGCATTTAAGATTGAAGAGGGCGCTGAAGGGAGGTGGTTCTAGTAGGGCTGTTGGTTCTATTCATCGAGGGAGTGGGTCATCGCTAGGCAACTTAAGGTCAGCAATAAAAAATAGTATTATCTGTTATACATCGGATCAGCGTTGCGTACAAGCATGCTAATAGTTTTTGGTATCTATTTTTTACTCGTTATTTACTGCTATTTAAATGTTATTTTTATATAAATATATAAATTTATGAAGACGTGGCAATAAAGGGAGAGGAGACGACGACTCCGATACCGAATGGCTGCCAGATCCAGACAATGACATAACTTCAACCAAAAAACCAAAAACTCATAATCAAAACAAAACCAAGAGTGGACCTTGCGAGACATTGCAAAACGAAATTTACGTCAATGTTGAGATAGTAAAACAAGGTAAACAAATCTGAATTAGATTAGACACTACTAATTAACATGACCGCTCACTAATGTGTGTCAGGTTACTATCATTTACAGTCCACATTTTTGACAACGTCAGCCATATTGAAGTCGTCAGCCATCTTGACTTCATTTGATTAGTATTTATGTATGTAAGATTTTTAATGAGAATTAACTGCTATTAGGAAAGGACCAAAATGAAACTTTTGGGTCTGGGACTATAGTCAGAATGGCGTGCGGAAAGGGTTACGAGTTAAATATGGCGGAAAATAAGACAGCAAAGTGCGTTAAAGGAAGATGGAAGCCTGCGAAGCCCGAATGCAACATCAGTGAGTAGATTTAAAATCCATTTTTGCAGTTTTTTTATGGTGATTTTTCTCTCAGTTCCCTGTTACGTCCCTGAAACCTCCTTTGGCATCTACAGGCTGCACAAAACCCTTAATTACAATACCAGCTTGGACTTTGAAAGTTCTTTAAACAATACCGCTCCAGTTCAGAATGGCCAAGTTGTGGAATTTACCTGCGAGGATGGGTATGAAGTTCTAGGATCGTCCAACATGAGATGTTACCATGGTGAATGGGCAGTTACTCTTTTTCCTGAATGTTCACCAGGTATGAAAATTCATAGTAACATACACATTTTAGTAAAAAAATCATTGTTAACGATTAAAAATTCAAAAATTGGTAGTTATCTCTCATAGAAAAATGAATATACTCCTTAGTTACTTAACTATTACATTTTAGCCCCATGTTCCCTCCCCAAAATTGTTCACGGTCAATATTTGTCCGGCTACAGGGCTGGCCTTAACATCGCTAATGGCTCAACCGTATCATTCCAATGCAACGACAACTATCTACCCAATGGAATCCAGCTGGTTGAATGTCTTTTAGGCAAGTCCTTCTCTAAGTTGAACTTGAAACCTTGATAAATTCATATCTAGGAGATCTTCTTCCACGACCTCCATCCTGCCACAAAGAGGGGGAATCAGTGCCAGAGACTCACTATTTGGGAGGGAAGGATATTGTTAAGGGAGGAGATATCACTTTGATTGAATTTGGGCGATCCAATGGGAAACCTTGTGGACCACCAGCCAAGTTAGTATGTTTGATAATTTCAAAAATTCGCTTGTTCTCTGATGTCAAAGATATAAATTGAGTTTAAAGAGTTTTCCAACCAATTAATTAGCAGAAATTTTATGGGATTTTCTCGTAGATTTTGCGTAGATTAAATAGATTTTACCACTTTTCTGATTGTTACGAAACTTTTACTTAGAGTGAGAGGTTCTCTGATCTACCGCAATGGTGAGCCAATGATAGACGATGAACAGAACTTCCCTGATGGAAGTGAGGTGACTTTCAACTGCATTGAGAGCATCATGGGTGAGAAGACCACCTGGAAAATAGTTTGCGAAGATGGTAGTTGGATTGGGAGATCCCTGAATTGCGGTATGGATGCCAATGAAATGTATGCAGAAATATTTCCTTTCTTCTCAAAATAGATGAATTAATGGCATCCCAAAATGTCGCCAGTAACAGCACCTGTGTGTTCCGCAATCAAGAGCCCAACGTCATTTCCTTCTACAACGACCAAGAAATCAAGGAAGACGTCATCGAGTTCCCAGCAGGGGCAGTGTTGGAATCTAGATGTGTCGATATCGGGAAATATGCCATGGTCGGTAAGTATTATATTACTTTTATTAATGTGGGGCACAAATCCTATATTATAACATTCAAGGTTCCCACAATAATTACTGAAACCTAACTGAACCATCAGCGATTCCTTGATATTAAGACTTACTAATATATAAAAAGAAGCAAGTATTGGATTATAGTATTTTTTAAGTAAAAATTTCCAATTTTAAAAGTTAATTAACAATTATTACTTTTGCTCTTGCTTAGGCCCGAAAAAGCGAAGATGCATGGGAGGCGGATGGGACGGATCTAAGCCCTCCTGTTTCGGTCTCAATCAGGAAAACGATTATTCCATGGAGAAACCCCCTACTATTCTTTTCAGGCATCAACTGGGTCCTATAGGTAAGCTGCGTGTAATCGACTATATTTTAATTAACAAATTATTTAATCAGCTCAATCTAATGATGGGAAATTAATTGTTTATCCTGGGACTATTTTGCATATGGAGTGTTTGTGGATGAGGCGATTTGGGATTCCTAGGTGGAATGTTAGTCACGATTACAGGTAAATCATGTAGTCACATTTATTAACATTATTAAACCTAAATATATTCATACCTGGAAAATTAGCAAATTAATCATTAATTCTAATTAAAAATTACGTGTCAGGCATATATTTAATGTTTATACTTGAAAGTAATTCAAACGAATAAATTCTCTATTCCAGAAAATACCAAGAAGGTTGGCCTACAGATCCAGATCGCGACTCAACATTGGAATACCGTTTATCCATTTTTCATGCCTCCAAAGACGACTCTGGACTCTTCACTTGCGTCACACCTGCTCGATACACGCATTCAGTTGAGGTGGTGGTTAAAGGTAAAGGGTAATCATTAGAAAAAAACTCAGGTAGGCGTTGAAATATCACAAGCTAGCATGAGCTTAATTCATCTGAGTCAAATGTTGCAGATAAGTATTAAATTGCTTAATCAAATCCTACGATTAGGATACAAAGCTTACTTCGAGGTTTTTTTTAATAATCACTCATCATATAGTTTGAAATTGAGGTTTCTTTCTACTAATAAATGAGTATTGTTTCAGCTGTTCATTGTCCAATTATCCCTCAAAGACGAGGTCTCATATCAAGCACTCAAAGTACCAAAATGAACACCGTCATCAAGTTTCATTGTGCCAATGGAAATGCTTTAATTGGGGCAGCTGAAATCACGTGTCGACCCTCTGGAAACTGGAGTGCACCTTTTCCAGTGTGTGAAAGTATGTTTTTTTTATCTGACTCAAAACTGCGAACTCACTTTGTATCTCAAACTTTCATCTCAGATTCGAAAGAAATGACGTCGCAGTGAGGTGCCAAACTAATCTTGCTAGTTACAATTAGGTCGACATACATCTTTTTGACGACATTGCACCGAAATGTTATATTCTATACAGATTAAAAAGTATATCTCATTAATACAGATATTTTAGATCTTGCACACAGGTTTTAGTGCTTATTCACTATAATGAGGTTTTTATTTGGGTTCTTTTAAATAATCAAATGCGGCTTCTCCACCCTACTGCTCATTATCTAACGTAGTGGAAAACTTCAGCATTTAATCGTTATATTTAAGGAATTATTGATTCCGAAGTTTATTGGTGTAGGGTTATTTCAGTAATAAATAGTTCGCAAGCCTAAATGGAAAACTTAAGCTGCTGTTTGAATGAGATTTTATAGGTCAAACATTGCCTCTATTCCCATTCTCTTAGGTGTGGAATGTGGGGATATTGGCCCCAACTTAAGCGCCCATCTAAAATTCCTGGTAGTCTCTCGGGAAGTAGGAGGCAAAGCAGTTTTTAGCTGCGACTCTGGATTCGGCCTCCGAGGTCCTGCTGAGACAGTGTGCCAAGCCAATGGAGATTGGGCAGGACCATTCCCTACATGCCAAGGTATCTTCCCATCCTTATAGCAAACCCTAGACAAGTATTTTAACACCAGAGGTGCACTGCGACGAGCCTAAAATTCCCGACAATGGATACATCCAAGGTTCGGGACCTTACAAAGCGGGAGATGTTGTCCAGTTCAACTGCAATCCAGACTTTATGATGGAGGGACAGCCCATTATAGCTTGTCAGGAGAATTCCAGATGGAGTGGCAAAATACCCAAATGTATCATTAGCTGAACGATACAAAAACCTTGAATATTAAATCTCTTTTCATCTAGGTATCCAGGCATGTTCCTATCCAGGAACCACTATTAGTGGGCGTATGTCTTCGGTGAAATTCTACTATAAAATAGGGGAGAACATTACGTTTACTTGCGAAGAAGGGTTGTTACTCAAGGGGGCGGCTATGTTAAAGTGCTTGAAGAATGGTAAATGGTCAAATGCCATCCCCACTTGTGTTACTGCGGATGGATTCAGGAAGAGAGAAATATTTCAGGGGTAAAAAATATTTCAATCAAATAAAAAAAAGGAATATCGATTTAAGGTTTCTTAAGTAGGACTAAGATGTTGAGTGTGTATAAAAGTATAGTTTTATCTATCTAAGATGGGAGGTATTTTTATGACTAGAGTAAGTTGAATTAAGGCCATAACGGCTTAAAACATATACGTAGTAGATTTACAGTAGTGTTATTAAAAACCATATCAAATTCTCCATTGATGAATTTAGGTCAGAATTTCAGTATCTAAGCATCATAAAATTTGCTCATATATCTGAATGTTTGATGATGGAGTCTTATCATTCAATTGCAATGCATCCTTGACATTCTTATATGTATTAATAATCACTAAGTACACAGCGGGCTGTTACATTAAGTAGGGTCTTGTTGGACCTTGCTGATGATACCTGTTGAAAGGTAGAATCTGAGGAAATAATATATTGATTGTTATCTACTAAAGTAGTGGCTGTAGAGGCAAAATATGTGAAATATAGAATTAGTGAAAGTAGAAATTTGTGTTTGGGTTTTTTCCCAAAATCAGGCAATACGAGTTTTCGAAAAGACAAATTTCATTCAGGCTGATCACTATCGGCTGATTTTCAATCAATTTAATTAGCTTGTTATAATCCCAGATTAAACCGATTGGTTGAAAGTCAGCTGATAAACACAGGTGGCCAGTAGTAATACGACAGATGTCCGACAGACCAATGATAGCGCGAGAATTGGGAAGCCACACCTCAACTGTTTGTCATTTTTGTTATAGCACAGGCATTTGAAATGTGAAGTCACTTTAGATCATAGTTGCGAAAAGACTAATATTTAAGTAATGAATTAGTAATGAGAAAGTTATTATTTGTAAAATTAGCTTAACAATAAGAACGTAATGGTTTAATGATGACTGAAAATGTGTTTATTTGCTGTTTAAAATTTGTTAAAATTCCATAAAATTCTAATCTCTTTATTGTACTGAAATGTCTCAGAAAAACACGATGAAATAGCATATTTCTATTGGAACAATGACTAAAACAAAAAAATTGTTATTTGAAAATACAAAAAAGATTTCAGCGAAACATTTGCCTTCTCCCTAAAAAAAACAGGTGAGCATCTCCAGCGCGGGCGACCCCCAAACAAATGACTCACGACCAGAACAATAGAGAGGCGCGATTTGATAACAGCGGCGAATACAAACACAAAATCGTGGGTGCCATGGAACTAGCGCTTATTCCACAGTGCAGTTGATCTCAGTCGCGGCGCTTATTCGATTCGCTTTGTCACACGCGTACTACTTACGGGAACCACTCGACCGTGCATCCAAAAACTGAAAATATCCGGTGGTACGGAATGTCAAATGAGGGGGCTGTTTTGGTTACTTAGACAGTAACAAATATGAGATACAATAATGGTGGATGAAAAAGTGTCGGAAGAGAGAACTAGTGTCGAGGCTGGGGAACAATGTGAGACAGCTGAAGATGAAGTAGGGGAGGATTTGCCTAGAAAACCGTTTGTCAGGGTAAGTTTGTCAGTGTTGTGGTAATTGCCCAAAGAGGCGTGAAAAAACATTTGCGGTGTGTGAGAACCAAGCGGAGGTACCAATTAATGCAAAGCAGCAGGGGAGATTTAACAATGGGTCAAAATGAGGCAACAGTTGAATAGATTTTACAATGTTTGTAATTGAAATGTAATGAGTGTATAAAAACGTCTAGAGATTAATGGATTTAAAGAAGAGAATTCTAAATTAAGTATTAAGTCATCGCAGAATTTGTCCAAAAACGAGGCTAGAAGTAATGGTTAGGGGTAAACACAAAGTGGCACCAAGGACTATTCTTAGGAGGCAAGCTGGGAGCGTTGTATCAATGAACTACAGCATCTTCATTTCAACTCGCTTATATAGTTTTCACACCAACAAGGGCCAGTAGCACCAACAAGGGCCTTTTCTAGTAAACCAACAATAGTTTCAAAACAACCTCCATCAGACCTGATAGTCGCACACTCCCATCCGCATCAAATTTTCCTGCTGAAACTTGCGTAATGCATTTGTGAGACTGCAGTAAAATCAAAAGAGATCGCACTAAATCAAGAGTGAAAGTTGTCCATTTAAATGTTCCCGCGAATGAGAGAGACCTTCCTAAAGCACCTCTTAAAATTAGACCTTCAAAATTACTCCTTAACATGAATTACACTCGCTAGCGAGACTTTGATGGGGAAAGCTGCGATGATATTGTATCCAGCTCAAGACCAAATGAGAAGAAAAGTTCGCATTTTGCTTATAAATTAATTACACATAATAGTATGTAATTCTTTTGCATTCCTATGCTATAAGTTCGCCTTGGAATCAAATACGCGCATACCATTTTAACCAGCTCTACGAGGCCTTTTGTTAGTAGATACATGGCGAGATTAATGCAAAAAAACCCACTATATACTTACATAGTTATGGGCAATAATTATTGCGAAAACCGTTATGGGTTTGTTCATGTTTATGGGTTTTGATATGTGTTCTTTAAATCAATTTTCCTCGCTATGTGAACAATTTTAACTTTGGACATGATCACAATGTGTTCATTTTGAGACATATAGGAAACCCGGAAGAGAAGCGGAATACCGTTCATTTTTTCATACAATTTGTCCGGTAAAATTGCAATCAAATATGAATATAACGAGAGATTCTTGATAATAAACCTCTCAATATTAAGTTGCGGTTGATTAAGTCATTTACTATTTACCATTAAACGTCTAACATTGATAACTCGCCTACTTGAAGTTTTCAATACTAATATGAAAAACACGTGTTTTCTTCTTGTTTGGTAACAATTGACAGGTGTCTAAAGCACGTGTGGTTTTACGAAAAAAACAAAAGAGAAAGGCGATGTTGTCAAATCAACCTCTTTTCTCCTGATTTTAGTGAAACGAAATTTTAACGAGATTTTAAACAAAACATGACTAAGATATCTAATTCAAATCGTTGCTTTGAAACCAATTCTGACAACCCTGGTATGTCTCAACTCTGCGATATAGGTAAAAAAATACAATCTGAATTTGTTGCCAGATGGAACTTTTGTTTTTTATATCGAAACATTACAATACTCGTTCTTGCCCCCTCCCCCAATGAAAAAAAATTCAGTCCGGCCCTGATTTTTAAACTAAATTTGTCTCATTTGACACAGTCACAGGACACGTGACAGAATTTTCAAACAAAGAATCAAAAGTGAAGCGTACTATTTCCAGGCAGATCGCTTGTCTCGATGAAATATTAATATTACGAAACTTCGTTTGTGTTAAAACTCAATTTTTCTATCAATTTTCTCTGAAATGTGGCAGCATTAACAGATATCACAACCACTACAAAAACAAAAGTAAAGCTCCACATTGTCAGATGTTATTGGACGGCAGATCTATTGACGTAAAATACTACACTTTACTTACTAGATTACTAGTTTGTTCCAAACCGTTTATTAAGGTTTCAAAGACACGATTGCAAATTGCGGCAATAAATTAAAAATAGAAAAACCGGGAGTGTCAATACGGCTTCGTAAATTATTGGATTATGCGTTATAAGTACTGCAAGGCCTTATTAGAAATCCGAGAATTTACCTATAAATAATCCGATAACAAAACGTGTTATCTTAATGCAGTATTAATAGACTTGTTCTATATTATTTTACTATCAGGTTCGTTCCCAACTTCGATACCAAAAGAATTTTGTGTTTGTTGTGTTGTATGTTTAATTTTTTCCTAGATGTGAGTAAAAGACACACGTGATCCTATAAAAATAAAAAATTGCATAATTATCAGGCAGATAAAGTACCGGCAGCCGTAAGCTATCTTTTCATAGATAGCGGCACAATTTTTTTGTGATCGTTGCCCAGTCTAGGTAACTCGGACTCTATTGTTAAATCGGAGAAAATTGTGTTCCCGTAGAAAAAGCACAGGGCATAAACTAAAGTGGTACTTAAGACAAGGAAACTTATAAACATTTGATTAACATATTTGATCTAATGCTTCAACTTTTAACAGACAAAAACAATTAATTCTTTGTGTTGAACAAGAAACACATTGCCCGTTTCATACGAGTTGCTCCACCATAAACCACACTTTTTCTTATCTCTTTCACTTTTAATAACACGACACGGGTTCGAGTTACATTGATTACAACTGCAATAACAGTAAATCCTCATGTTCTATGATTTCCAAATGAGGGAGATTTACTCGTATGTGAAAAATTACTCAGATGCGTAATAAATTTATATGCGCCTAACTGTGTTGTTTAGAGTATATTTACACAATGGTACGTTTAAACATCCGGAAGTGCTACCGTCAAGTGGCCGGAAGTACCCATGCACGCATCCCGCACTAGCTAAGGCAGGGTTTACATTAATTACAGGTGTATGACATTGAGGTATAGCGCACGCAAGAGACAAGTAAGTGGTTAGGACTGTGTTAAAAATGTATTAAATCAATTATATAAAAAATGATTATACATTTTATATTATAAATTCACTAATTTTTTCTTGACATGGTGGTGAACGGTTATGTATACATTTTGGAAGGTGAATGAACGGCGCCACAATGCTTTCTCCTAATATTATATAAATTGATGTAAATAGTTCATAATCCTATATAAACATGTGGGCAGATCGTCTTTGACTATATTGTTATAGATTTTAAAATTCATAATTTCTTGACTTGATTTGTAAAATGCATAGTTGCAGGCATTCCAAATAGTCATTGTCTGGAAATAAGAAGGGCCTTCGCTCATTAAAATACGTATAGAATAGTCACATTTTTGAAAACATTTTCAGGACTTCTCATTAGACAAAACACTAATAAAATCGTATAATATAAAAAGATAGAAATCCTTTTACGTTCTACTTACGCTCAGTTGCCATATTTGATTTAGATAAATACTTATTGCTTCAAAATCGTCATTAGATTAATCGCTCAAGACAATTTACCTACTTTTACTTAAAACGAGCAATCCAACACTATAAAAGAATCTACAACCACTTCACGTATATACCTCCTTATATTTAAACGCAAACAAGCGAATTTACAATCTGTTCGATCATTTGGTACCCATGTAAGTGTTCCGATCAACTGGACCGTGCATGGTAAAAATTTAATTGATTGCGTATTTGTCATAATAATTTATGAGTTTTATGTGTTTTCTGGGACACAGTCACTTTCGATATGTTCGAAAAAGAAAGTCATGGTTTCACGGTCAATAACTATTTAATTATACTGGGTACCAACTATTGCAATGTACTGACTTTGGTCCTACATACATCAATCACTCTTTGAGGATCAAGAGTCTTATAAGTGCAGTTTCAAATCAGCATAAATGAGGCTTGAAAAAATAACGAATATAGTACTCTAGTGACGCAACCACTTTTTCATGGCAAACTTCATTTTTAATGGAGCTGCCTCAAATGTTATTTGACTAGTGACAGCAAATTTAATTTGTTTTTTCGACAAAAGTTAATGTTTTGTGGGTGATTTGAATATTTTTGCAATGCAGTGACGAAAATCCAAAAGTTTTAGTTTTCAGTGGTTTTTCCAAGTTTTGTAAGTAATTACTGAATTGGGGACTATAATTTATAAGAAAATTATTAGGACAGCAGCGATTTAAAGGCTAGTAGCTGGGACGACTGGTTGAAATTTAGCTTGGAGAGATATGTATATGGTAAGTAGCTTTTGATCTAAATTTGATGCAGTTTTTCTAGTAAAATTTCAGACTTTATTTACAAAACTTATAAGGTATTCACACATACACTATAACCGAATGCAAAGTTTCTAAACCTCTTTTACGCACATCTATTGCTTTTTCTTCAGTCTTGTATATTTTTTGTGATTATATGGCTGTGTTTGATTGAGTACATTCAGTACCGACCTTAGTAAGTCTAGCGCCCTGGGCGAAATTTTCAATTACCGCCCCCCTACCTCCAAAAAAAACCGCCGACCAGAAAAAGCCACCGCACTGGGCCATTGCCCAAACTTGTATCCTCCCAGCACTCCCAATAAGGTCAGTACTGATTACATTACCACTTACAAAAGGGCCTGCTGTCTTGAACATTTATCTAATTTAGAGCACCTAAACTTCCCTTTATTTTTAACCTTTTTCATAATATCTCAAATTAACTTGGTTTCTATTAAACTTAACGCGAATGTTGGTACTTTTTCACTAGATAATTATGCTGGTTTTGCTCATCGAGGAGAAACAAACGTTCTTAAGTATGGAATTTTTAACGCTTATGTAGAAATCTTGCACAAATGACCTGAAAATAAATTTTCTCCTCTGTTCTATCTTCTATTAAATGAAATGTTAACTACATTTTCCGGCAACAAATTTACTTGATTTTTGCACGATGGCACATGGTAAGTTTGATTCACATTTCGAAACTAACTCTCACTTTTTGCTTAATTTTTTCAATTACCTACTTTGTTTTGTGACTATTTCTGCTTAATTTCATTTTCTATCTCTGTAGCAATCAATTGCAACCAATGGAATAGGCGCAAAGCACATTTGCTTACAAATTTCCATTTTGTAATTTTATTGCTTCATATTCATTATAACTACCTCGGTGTAAACGTTAAAAATTCCAGGCTTAAACACGGAAAAATAACATTAAAAAAAAGATTTAGTCACGACTATTTTTGCATTTTTATCGGGGACGTTAAATTTTATGGATTATTGTAGTTGCCGATTCCGAAAGGAACAGTTTTAATAATTAATTACAGTTGATTTGCAACCCGAGGGGTAATTAAGTGGACGCTATTTTAAGAGGCTTATCGGTTCCCGTTTAATAGCAAATAATGAGTAATCATTACTCGTTTAAAATCGAAATTATTGATGGGGAGGAGTAGGTACATATACAATAATAGATTTTGAAAACTAAGCTTGCCCTCGGTTTATCCCATATTTTAACTAATAAAATAATTATAACAATAATAAAAATTAGAGTAATTCATAAAATTGTAACAAATTCGATTACTGTTGGCGTCAAGGTCAAGAATCGATATGGTATAGCAACTACAACCATCATGTAGACCAACCAGCGGTATTTCGATTTGCATTTTTACAATGGTTCTTTAAAAGTCAATGTCAAATGGTGCTGATATATTCGAATAAGGTAATTTGTGAGGTTGTTAAGTGCTAAATAGCTCTGCGTATTAATTTCTTGTTGCAGAGGGTCGTCATGGACTGATTAATAGGCAGTATTTCGTAAAAGGACTGACAAACCAGACTTCTTGTTTTATGTCTTTTTATGCCGATTTTCAAAACAAACACCTAGCAGAACTGCTATTTTTAACAGTTTTTTAAATTCTACTTTTTTAATGTTTTAAAAGGAGTTCTCTGTAAGTCCTGGAAACTCAGGTTTTTTAATGGGACGCTCTGTATACTATTGAATATTATGAACTTGCCAATCACAAGGAAAAATTCCTAAATACATTTTTATATAGATATGTTTATCAGTTGTCGAATAATTTGAGTCTTCATCAGATAATTTGAAAATATTGTAAATCATGATTGTGAACCATTTTTGGCTATCTTTGGGATCCTAAAACTCTACGTCCCTCGAATTCCTGATCTTTTTGATCAATTTTTAGTGCATTTCAGAACATTTTTAAGGACATTTTACTCATATTCTTTTTACACTCTATATTATTGTATGTCTTCACAGTATAGACCAATAAATACCGTCAAGAAACTCTGTATGCAACATAACACGCTTGCTCGGTAATAATTGTCATATACATGAAATCTGGTACTTTTCTCTATTCGACTCTTATTGGTTATCTCCCTTTGATTCCTTACTGAAGTAGATGGTCTCTTTTGCACTTATTTATTCATTGGCCCTTTTGGATTTTTGCGTATTTTACTACGTTTCCACGATGAGTTATATCGAACTCAGATTGATTTTGGCCTATAAATTCCACTTCTAATTCCATATTCAATACAAGTAGAACCAAACAGATTTAAAGCTTGCATGGGGAGTCGTATTTTAATCGTTAGCGCCCTATTGAATTAATAGTTATGTATCAGCATATCTCTAAATGCATATGCGCCGAAGAAATCCGAAGATTACATGATTTTGATTAAAGCGAGATCGGTTTCTGGATGCAATTAGCGGCTTTACTGAGTGCTTGCAAATATAAATTTATATCTCATATAATGAAATAAGAGCTCTTGTGGAAATTGCGAATATTTCAAAGTGCATATTCCCAAGGCATCGTGATTTCCTACACATCGCACGACCTGACAAATCGGCGAGGAATTTAAAGGACAAGAAGATTGCATTGCTTCACCTTCTTCAATAATGACCGTGGTAATTGTTCTCCACAGGCTATTGATTATACAATCTAATCAATTTATTTCCACAGTTCCAGCTTATTATGTCATCATTATTCCCCGATTTCTTATTTCCTCGCATTAATAATCTTGTTTTTGTGCTGCTCTATGGACATATTCAAGTGGGCAGCTACGGCCATAATACACGACGTTGTTGTAATGGATAGTATATACCAGCGTATACAGGGGAATAAATGGTTATGGGTCACGATATATTTGCATTAATAGTAGCGTGTGCCATAGAGATCTGGTTACTATCTTGTTTGGTCGATCAAGCCCTTATATTGTCTCTGTCTTTATTGTGTATATGGATTAACATAATAATTGTTGAAGAGATAGAATTTGCTTATCTGCGCTATTATATTCAAATATAAAGCCCACGCCCATTTAAGGCCTATACTCATCTCGGTTTCTCTTTTAAAATTCGTTGTTTTATTCATGGACGCAGCCCACTGCGTTATCCAATCTAGGAAGACTTACTAGGTTCATTTTAATTGCAAATGACAAGGTTGATCCCTTTTTGTACGGTTTCGCGTTTCACCCCGATGGCACAATGCATTTTAAAGGCCTTAAAGTTTAAGGAAAACTGCACCAACCTCGGAAAGATAGCATTTTTATGTGTTTAACATTTTCAGGCATTAATTTGATTAAAATACCCAAAAGTTCCTGGTAAAATCAGAAGGAACCACACGCATAAGAGCCCATATAGGCAATGCACTATACCCAGTGAAACGTCAAATGATATGATCATGTATCTGTCCTTGTCAAATGTATACGGACTGTCTGATACTTTTGTTTCTGTCCAACTGTTATTTGTTTTGTTAGCCGTTGAGTGGGTTGTCTACATATGTACGTCTGATTCCTTACTGAAGTGGATGGCCTCTACACTCACTGATTTAAGCTATTTTTCTTGTCGATACGGTTTGAAATAGTTTAAAAAGATCTTGTTGACTGCTGACGTCACATGAAGTTGATTTTAAGCTTCTCTCAAACGCATTCAGCACATTTTTTAAAATCAGGCAGAGACCAAACTTATCGAGAAAAATCGCCTCTAATTATTGTAATTTATCGTATATTTTATGTATATTACATCGTAATATATATATTGTACATATGCAAATTATCATAATTTATTGTATATTTTACTAAGTTTTCCTATAAAAACTTTAATAGTAGTTTTTTTAATGTTGAGTTTCAATTTAGATAAAGCCGATATTACGGGTTAAATTTTTATATTCATGAATAGCATAGTATGGCCTCGAGTACGGCACAACAGCACTTTGCTAATTAATACCTTAAAAGAGATAATGTCAGAATCGTTATTTATGAGTTTTTATTAATAAAAATAATATATGTAGAGCTAGGATACGTTCCGAAAGGCTGTAAAATGTGAAAGTTACATCTACGGTTCTTGACAAATTGTTAATCAAAGGAAAAATTTTGAATGCAAATTGCACATGATAGGTGGGATAAAAGACAAAGTACGTAGGCCCAACATTTCACAGGGCGTGCCCAATCATAGTATTTTGTACCTTTCAAATGAACTAGATGAACCTTTAAAAGTGAAGGAAATTAAGAGCCTCAAGACTGAATAATTGGACATCTTTCTTTTGATTTTTTTACGATTTTGAAGTAGTAATAGTGCACTCAATAGATCAGATGTAAAATCTATTGAATAATATACGTCCATATTTGGTACTTTGTATTCGCTTAATTTAGAAAAATGTTGTCATATGTAGCATCAATTTTACAACTTCTAATGATTCATCTGGGGGTGGAACTATGGAACTCGTTTACCTTTACATTTTTTTTAGCGTTACGTTAATGCATAACCGCAGGAAATCTGCCATTTTGAAATTCAAAATCATTGTTGCCATTTTACTAGAAAAAAAAACGTACTGTTTCAAGTGTTAAATAGTGCTGGTACTCTTAAGTCGTCGCCGCCATCAGAGACCTCAGAGAATGTCTTTCGCCTTCGACAACGAACAATGGTACGATCTCGCTATTGTCCTTTTGTTAGCAATTTGAAGTTGTTTGCTCTTGTGACGCAACCACGTTTTATTCAAATTATTCAACTGGCCTAACCGAAACTAAGGTTAGATCCCTGATAACGGCTTAATTCGAAACAATGTCCACACCTGCTTATCTGTGACTTAATTTACCCGTTTGCTTTTGATATCAAAAATACTTTTTACAGCCAATAAACCTTGAACGAATAAACATAAACTTAACTTCCATTGAAGTGTAATGAACTTAACTAAAAAGTGAGCATAGTGTGATGAAAGAATAGTAAAATTACACCCGAAACAATCCCATTGTCGGCACGCACCCAACAACCATCCACGCATACCAAAGTGCAAGAGAAAGACACCATCCATCTCAAGACACACAACAATCGGAGGCAGTACCTTAATTGTATGAGAGGCACGCATCTCTGGTACCATACGTGCGTACCATCCGTTTCCTTTTCTTTTCGTCTCGGCTGATTGAATACTAATTTTTTCAAGTTTTTGTTTCCATTAAGTTGCCTGCCTGGTTCGTTTCAAACTGCAACGCACCGGTATGTCCGTGATGAATTTTTATTGCAAGTCAATTGCTTATAGAGGAAGATTACCACTAACCATAAAAGCCTTTATTCTATAGATTATGTTTGAAAATGGAATGAATCCCAGAAATTACCTCAAAATGACCTAAAGTTTAAAAAATTAGTATTGACCATGACTATAGGTTTTCCTCTTTATTAACCTATTCCCCTGGCCTCCCCAGGGCAAACTGTAGTAGCAAGAAACATACTTAAAATGAGGTCACTCCTGAGTAACGTCATATTATCTAGATTCAAAAATATTAACCCTAGAAGACTAAACTCTCATATCAAATGCTTTGCGATTGATAGGCATTTAGTCTATTAAATTGAGATTCTCCTCGTTCTATTCACGGTGTTAAATAAGGATAGAATCTCATTTTAGGATATCAACCGCATACCACTCCCCAGACGAAATCGCCTTAGAACATTTCTAAGGAATAACGTCAAGTTGACCCGTATTGGTCTCTTGACCTCATGGGTCAAATTTTCTAATGCGGAGAGAATAGCATTCCCTGTTTGGAAGTAGCTTAAAAATGGCGTATAATAATCGACATTGGAGTTGGCAATATTGTTTTAAGAGGTCATTTTGACGTGATTACCGGAGAATGTTCTGATCCTCAAATTGAAAAATCTGACCCTAAGTCTGAGAAGTATGTACATAGTAATAGTGTTGATGGGGTCAAATTTGTGGGAGTGGGACGTTACTCGAATTTGACATTACTTTAACGAATGTTTATTGAAATTATAAATAAAAAAAAACTTGCTTCCTTAGGTCATTTTGACGTCACGCTTCTCACATCTTGTAAGTTTCTGTGGGGAGGATTTTCGTTCTGCTTTTTCAGATGTTTTTTCTGTTTTTAAGAGCCATTTAAACACTAATTTTCGTGATGACAGGAAAAGGCAATTTTATCATCACCAACCCCCTTCCAATCTCATCGAAGCATCCGTTTTCCATTCCATTCAGCGAGTCGCGATTCTTCAAGCGAAACCTTCTGGCCCGCGGCTACCACCGACACCGGTCGATTTCTTCTTTCTTCAGTCGACCAACCTCATTTCTTTATCTCGGAAGAGAGCGCAGCCAGTGCGCCGCATGCACGAACGGAAAGTACCGTTTTCCTCTTTCTCTTCTATCCGGTCGCGAAGAAGCTGAGGGCGCTTTATCATCATCATTCGGTTATCGATCGGTGCGTTATCGATCATCGACGTTTAGTGGTAAAATGGATTTAACCCTGTGTAATGAGTGCGATTTTAGACGGTCGAAAACGGCGATATGAATAAATTTTGTACTTTCGGTAAGCGCGATAAAGTGTTGGCTTATAAGGAGCACGAGAAAGGTGGCGATATGGTGATTTTGCCAGACATTACAATACCTCAGGTTAGTTAAAAGTTTATTAAAAACTATGTGTTCGTGCCCCCTCTTAAACTGCCTTTAGTGACCATCATTAACGTCTTCACTGTTGGATCGATCTAGGATATCAAATTATTGATATTGTTTAATCAATCAAATTCTTTATTCTGATTAGATTTGGTCTAGTCACCTCGGAAAAATATTCTGTGCGGAACATTACGCGGAGCTCACTTATCTGTAGATCAGTCTAACCTGACAGAAATAATACCGACATTCAACATAGGTAACAGTTGCGTAACTGTTGTACAACTGTTTGAGATTCGGAGTAAAAATGACGTCGATTTCCATTAAATGCATACGAAGGGTAGCGTGTCATTCAGCAGGTCCCATGAGTTATACAATTATTGGCAATCCTGCTGAATTAAAAAACATTTAAAATTTCACGTGTTATGTAGCTTTTCAAGCTTTTTCTCAGATTGCTTCATTCATACGTTTGCTTGCACTCTGTTTATTCAATCGATGTCATCTGGAATTCTTTTCTTTAAGCATATTTAACATAACTCTGACTCGAAAATAGCTGTTGTATCAATGATGTGTTGATGAGCAAGCGCAATGAGTTCGGGTTGCACACAACTATAAACTGCCGAATCGGGTCAATATTGGAACATTCCTGGGTCCTAAAACATTGTGATATGCCAATTGCGACGTATTGAAGACCATAAGCACTTATCCCTAGATCTCAGTGAATCACATTATCTATGACTTGAACCTTTTTTGGAGCATTTCGGCTTTATCTCGCATCAAACCCAATAGATACCATCACACATAAACCAAGCCATAAACCCAACCACTAAACCCGTCCAGTTGCGAATTCCACGGCCATCATAAATAACCCCCGAGTATGTTCGCCATCAAGCCATAATCATAATATCACTTATCGCAAGTGCGCACACAATCCAACATGGCCTGGGATGGTACGACTCTTCCTGCTCATAAGTACCCGGTACCTAATGCATCTCAAGTTCAACGATCCACCATGTGTACACACTTCAAAGGCTTTAAGCCATTAAGCCCGTCTATGACACTTTTGAGGCAATATCTTAAGGGTCCTTTTAAGCAGCCACGGTTATCGTGGTGACTAGTGTAGCAACGACTCGATAGAAGCCTTTAGAGTCGAACAAGATAGTGATTTGACTCGGTAAACATCTGACAGAAATCGTAAGAAAATTCATGATCATTCGAAGAATGTTGTATGTTTTATGATCATGGAACTGTAAATGGATCTTTTTGATTGAGAATATAAACTTTAGATTTTGAATGACTCTTGAAGAATAACGCACATTTAGTAGGTATGCTGCCTGTACTATAACTTGTCATGTTCAACTGACCCTTTCAAGGGCGTTATGATCGCACAGTAGGAGCAAATCTCTATTTTGCGTGAAAAAAGAAGCTAATTTTAGAAAAAATGCGGATTACTAATAAATCGCAATATAACCGGGTTATTTCGGTACTACCTACCTAGCACTAAAATCACCCACATTGTTACGATTCATTCACGAGTTATTAAATAATTTATACTGTCTTTTGTTTGACTCTATGATGATGGCTTGCATGGAATATAATGGGATAAATAAATAAGAACAATAATGCAACATGTTAGCACGCAATCATTGCTCACTTTCGTTGAAAAAAACAGAGATTGTTATATCGGTAAATCCAAACGTTGGTTACAGTTAAGAAGATTGCTTTGAAGTGGTAGTAATAGTACTGCGTGAAATCGGATTATAACAACGTTCATATTTTTGATTGACTAATCTTAATCTAATCAAAAAGAGTACGAACGGAGGAGAATTATTCCTCTGTTCCTGCTCTCTTTATTATTACCCTGTAAATGACCGAAAAGTAAAACCGTTACGTGCAGTTCAAACACGAGATTAATTAGCAATTTAGGCTAATCAAACATTTATCAATTTAAATTTTATCTCTTTCACCAGCGGCCCAAGGCTACCAAAACCAGTACCGGCTCGAAACAGTAGTAACCTAAATTCGAGGGGGTCATAAAATTCTCAAAATGTTTTTCCATAAGATAGCATTGATGGCGGAATGGTCGCAATTTCTTTCCATTGGCCATAAAAGACTTTTCTAGGCCGAACAACGGAAGTTAGGTAACAAAAACCATCATCGCCGATATAGCCAAAAAATTAATCATATACACTTAAAGTGCCATTTGCACGGTGCTTTTTCACTTCTTGGTAACTGGACGGGTGTTATACAAATAGTACTTACACAGTACAATCAATTCGAATAGTTT
Organism: Euwallacea similis; assembly: GCF_039881205.1. Classification (NCBI taxonomy): domain Eukaryota; kingdom Metazoa; phylum Arthropoda; class Insecta; order Coleoptera; family Curculionidae; genus Euwallacea; species Euwallacea similis. The sequence goes on along the minus strand of NC_089611.1, from coordinate 2,463,354 downwards.
TACGGCCAATAGCTTGCGAGTTATGCAAAAATACTGGCCGCAACAACAACAAGGGAAAGTCTGAATGCAAATATTTCTTTACAGATTTATGAGTTTATAATAACCGAGGTTACATAAACGCCAATTAAACGTTAAGTGTGACAGGTGATTTCTAAAAATTTCCACAACGGGTAGCAGTTACATCGATAGTACCTCTATCTCGACGCGATCATAGCAGTACTTTTCGCACGCAATAATTATACTGTTTAAGAAACCAGTCCCTATCAAGCAGCATCTCTTCCTCTTTAGGCATGTCGCAAACCGTAACTGTTTCTCGGTTTAGACACGCAGGAAATGATGTAAATGGAGAATTCACCACTTACATCATCATCACCAAATTTATCACTCTTAGCTTAATTCTTGTTGAAAGTTTCCTATAAAACCCAACGAAATCGATGCTCACATAAATCTTCACTATGTCATCATCCATTGGAAAAATGTGCTTACAAGATGGCTGTTATCAGCACTGTCAACGTCAAAGTTCCGCATTTCCTTGTGTAATAATAGTGACATTGGTCTCATCTTCTAAACGTTTTGTATTCTTAAATTCAATTCAACATCGAAATGCAAATCACCTTACAGTTTATTATTGTTTATAATTAAATAATCGCTCTCTGACACCACGACCTAACGACTCTCTTCAAAATGGCGGTTTGATCAACTATCGTTTATTCTAGACAAATGTCAAAGATAGGATTTCACAATGCTGGCAAAATATGACTTCCACATCACTTCCAAAAAATAAGAAATTTATGAATTGGTCTATGTTTACTGTTAATCGTTCACTGGGATAAAGATGACGGCAATGATAACTGTTAATTTTTGTTAGAATTAAATGTCCTCAAGTCCTTAATAGGTCCCTCACAACCCCTGACAATGAGTAATGCCGCCATCTTGGAAATTCATAAGAATCAAGACCCAAAACACTGTTGAAGATGGCGGTTCATTGTGCTGCCTATTCCATCTTCAAGGCCAATCCCTTCCCACCTTCAATCCATGGCTTCATTGAAAAAGTTAAAAGATCCTAAATTACAGATATACATATTTTGAAAAATTATTCCTGAGAAATGAATTAATTTACGCCAACGTTGTCTGGACCGTCAAGAGAACATAAATTATTCTACCTTTTCGCATTGCTCACATTGATCAGTGGTGTTTCATATGAGGACTACATATTACATCATCAGGATCTTAGATTTTGGAAGAAATGTGGCGATTGAGAGAGTATGTACGGTTTTGAAAATTTACCTCTCTGAAACGAATTCTTTTACGCTGCTATGGTTTTGACCACATTTGAAGTAAATTGGGAAATAAATGAATCTACACTATTGTATGTGGTTTTTGCTAATGAAATGAGCACATTTTAGTAAATTTTTCCCACGATTTCCTTAATGGTCAGAAGTGGCGTACCGAGAAGAAAACTGAAAAAGTAATTTAGAAAAGTAATATGCATATCGTGAATTAAAGTAAGAAAGCTCTACAATGAAATGCAATTAGATCAACGTGATTTTAGCAGTTTAAAAAGGGCTCATTCTAATGTATATTTCTGGCATTTTTCATAGTGATCAGTGGTGTTTCAAAGGAGGATTAAATCAGAGGCAGCTTAAAAAATGGAAGATACCTCGAAGATCTAAAACTATGATTTTAGAAATTTACCCCTGAAAAATGAATGTAACCCCACCTATGTGATTCATATTTATGATGTTACAATTTGAAAAATCACATTTAAAATAATCAGTGGCGTTCCACAGAAGTTTGAAATATCAGCGGCAGGAAATAATAAGAATTTGATGCAAAGATAAAAAATATCTGAATAGAAATAATCTGAATTTTCAACTCGGCTTTGAAGCTATATTTCCAATCAATTTCAAACTGCCAAAGGCACCATCGCCATTTTTAATCTACCGAGTGTTTATCTGCCCAAAGAGAAAGCAAATAACCGGGAAGCTGTCCGAAAGGTGAACGATCACAGTAATTAACGCCACTTGCAACCATTTTAATCCTATTGCAACTTTGCGTCGAATTTTTATCTTATTAACGTCCATAATAGTTCAGCGAAGCATAGGAGATCTTTGAGGCCAAACCATCACCAGAAGAATAGGAAAAGAACCGTTCACTTCCGTAGTAGCTGTAGTGGTACCATGGTGGGTACAGCGCTTCGTGAATTCATTTTAAATAGTGCTTTGTTTCATGGGAATCGAAATAAACTAGTATGGAGTTCAATGCCACGTGCATTTATTTCGCACAGAGTTGATAGGTGTAGGAATCTGAACTAACCCGAACTAAACAAATTAGACCTGCCAACACACTGCCAGATTAATTCCGATTAAAACTAACTCGCAAATAATTAATTTTAGTAATGAGTTATTCTAATGGATTAGTGAGCAACCAAAAATTAACAGAGAAAGTGCCCGATGCTGTAAGAAGTCGATTATCATTCTTAGAGGGACGTTTGGAGATGTGAAAGTGTTTCGTCATGATCATCATAGACATATCTAATTAGCTTCTAAAGGCTTGTCATTGACTTGCGTTGATACTAAATAAACTACAGGAAGTAAATCTACCTTTGTCCAATTAAATGTAAACTAAATACGCGCGAATAGGCAAAAACAAACATAATTTCTTCAGGAGATTGGACGGCCATAACCGCTTCTGCAGCTAATTAAATCAAGATGATTAACGTAGACCTCATTTCCCTTCATCTCGTTATTGCGTAATGGTCGGGATTTCTTCCTGGTCTTGGTAGAAACTTATTGTTTTCAGTTTTAACATAAATAAAGTCAAAAAGGAGAAAATTCATAATCAATTTATCAAGAGATGGCGTTGTGATTAAACGTAAATTTTTTCCAAAGCTGCAAGAGAAGATGGCGCCACAGGACAAAATGCGTAATTGACTCTGAGTGTGGGGGTCACGTTTGGCAACATCGAATCAGCGAAGAAATCTCCATAAATACCTGCTGAGAGCGGTTTACTTCCTGCAGTAGCTGTCGTTAAGGAGCGGCCGTTTTTTACCTAAATGAGCGGATTAAACGTATAAAGTCGCCTCGAAGCGGATTGTCAGAAGAAGCTTTTTATCAGCCTCCTAGACCAACGTTCCGATAAATTTGTCTTTGGTCGGTTAATGATGACCGACGATAATGTCGCTCTCTACCTTCATCTGGAGAAATTATTCTATTTGTCAATGATTTATTACTGCACTGTTTGCGTAAACGTTTGTAGAAATTATAAGTGTCTGAGAAGAGTCTTGAGGATTTTCTCAAAACATAGATATGTATCTATTCTAAATCGGTGTTGTTGCGAAGCGCCACTGGCCACGGTGAAAACTACACAAAAAGTAAATTAAAATTTTCACTGTTTAATAGTGAAAATCACATTGGCGTAGATGTCTTAATTTTTTACGGGTAATTTTTCTAAATCATTATTTCAGGTCTTTTGAGATTTCTTTCAGCTTTTAAGTTTCCGCCGATTGTGTCCTCATCTATAACGCCACTAATCACTGTGAAAACTGCAGGAAGTGTAAATTAAAATTTGCTCTTTTTAATGGCCAGAACTACATTGGCGTAGGGAAAATAATTTAGTTTAGGAATAACTTTTCGAAAAATGTGCCCTTTGTAAACACTCCAACAAACTTCTTTTGTCGTAGTTAAATTCATTTCTCAGAGAGAAAAATATATTAAAACTTGCTTTTCCGAAAAATTAAACATCAATTTCCTACTTCCGTGACCCTCTACTTCCAAAATGACAAATGGCATTTTCAAAGTGTGACAAACAAAAGATAGATGCCGCAGTTTGCAAAACACATGTGCATTCGGTTAATTGTTTTCTTAATGATCGTAACAGTTTTTAAAGTCGCTTTTTGATAGATTTATTAAGCCATTGTGTTCAAACGAAATTCATTTAATGGTTTTGCGGAAAATAAATGGAATTAACCGTATTTGCCTTAAATTAAGAGAGAGCACATGGCTGACAGGCTATGGTCTACATACGTTTATGTGGCTGGTTCTCCAATTAAGTTATGAAGCAATGCAAAAGAAACGATTCTAAAATGTATTTTCAATAGTTAATTTGCAAATAAAATTTGTTATAACCCGAAAGGCTTGTTTAGTTTATCCGAATGCACTTCAGGGAATTATATTCAACTGTAGTGTCCCTGCTGTCGATTTTTCCTTGAAATTGATTACATATAATATCTCAAAAACAGAATGAGTAATACTAAATTTTGATTAACTAATGCCAAACTTTGTCGACAAAATCTTGAAACCCAATTTAGTACCAAGAGTCACTAATGTAACGAGTGGTTACCGCAATGAAAGATTATTCTAATTTTTGGCTCAGTATTCATATGTCAGTAAAATCCATGCAACTTGGACACTTACGTAACACCAAAAACATTCACCATCAGCTCCCAATGATTTAAAACTGATGAAATGAAAGAACAAAGAGCTCCAACAAAGACAGAAAGAACCATGCTTCCTCCTTGAGGGTTCTTTACACAAAAACTTTTTTCCTTTTTGTAAAGACGAAATGTATACTACTGACCCAAGGACTTTTTCTTGTTGCGAGGAAAATCTTCTAAAGACATCCGCCCTGATCTTCTGGAAATCAGGTAGTTTGAACTTACCAAGAAACGTACCTACTAAAATCCTCGGGATTACTCAAAGCCGATCTTGCGACGACCTGAAACCATCCCTGGGGGATAAAACGTCGGAGTCAGAAGGGTACATTTGGTGATCTAATATGTCTTGGATATCTTGTCATTCCTTTTGGCCTTTTGTGTTATTTCTTGTTCATGTAATAGTGGATTATTAGACTTCTTGCACGATGTGTTCCAGACAGTCTTTTTCCTTTGACAATTGCACAAATGGCGCTGCTGTGGCGATCCCACGTATTTTTGTCCTCCATTATTTTTTCCATTAGGAGTGCCGATGTCAGCGTGGCCACACCCGTTGCCTGGATATCCCTTCGTCTTTGGAAGTCTGGACAGTGAACAGGACAGTGGAAGACGGAGTGTTCCGCAGCGTCGGCAACTGGCCCAAGAACTGCTACCAGGAAATTGCTAGAGCTGGTGAAAGGGTGAAATTTTGGGATTTTTTACAACATTTACTTTTTTCGATATTTGAAATTTTGTCCAATTTTGTATTAAATATTTTCAACAGTTTTGTTTAGAGTTTTTATTAGTTTGACATCTGAACTGGTTTAAAATAACCCAAATTGAAGTTTGCGTTTGGCCTGTTTGAATAGAAAAATTTAGCACTATTAGTGCATAAAAACCGCTTTTTCGTGCACAAAAATCTGGATTGAGTTTAACCACAGCAAATCAACATGTTGTAAAACATTGCGGTTTCAAAGGTGCGCTTGTGTTTGTTACCAATCTGCAACGTTTGCGCGATTTTATAATACCGAAAACAAATTGCAAAATTACCATAAACATCATACAGGGGCTGAACAAACATTTCTCAGGTCTCTGAAACCACTGATGTTTCTTTAGACCTTGCATGGAACTGAGGAATTTCTATTGATAAATATTTACATGTACCATAACATATTAATGCTTGAGCAGTCCTTGAGTCTCATTACGGCGTACGCTAGACTGATTTTTCTCAGAGGCTCCCTGGTAGACGTCTTGGGGCACCCCGGAGCGAATCGAACCGTTTTCGAGCATTTCGCCATGTTTTACAGTTACGTGGGTCCAAATTAGTTGCATTTAACTTAACAGGAACAATTTTCTGCTACTTAACACAATTTTATAATCGACAGCTGACGCTTCTTTACATCGCAGTTCGGTTTTGACTACTGTTAGTTACACGTGTGTGCATATATGAGCATCATTTTTAAGTGAAGAAGTCCGTTGTTTGTGGATGCCTGCTTTATTCGGGCGTTAGTGTGAATCTAGTAATTTCTCTGACTAGGTCATAGTACACATTTCTAGTGAAAATGACCGAAAAATCCGCGTAAATAGCGGCCCCGATCCATCATCTGTTATTGCGGCAGCGAAGAATTCACTTATTCTACTTATGAAGAACGGTTTCTTGCCTCTGATTCGCTATGATGTTCTGGCCGGTTAGTGCATTTTCAACACATTCATGAGAAGGAATGTTCCGAATAAGTTGAAGTGTGGCTTGTGCAACTATCCACCACGATGGGTTCGGGATGATGGGCTCCGCCATGTGCGAAGATGCTCAAGTGGGTGCAGAGGCAGAGCTTTCGGAGGCAGTCGAATCGCCACAAAGAAGACTCGAGACCGAAAATTGAGGTAAAGAACAAAATCAATTACATAGTTGAATCCTCCATCATTTAAGCAGGAGGCTGTAGCGAATGAAGTATGTAGAGCAAAAAGTAACATCCGAGGCAAAAACAATTTCTGATTGGATATCATTGGGAATTTATGCTTTGATTAGAGCTAATCTTGCAATCGAGAGCGTTCGCATAAGTGGCTTTTTCTGCGACTCATGTCAGGTTGATTTAGAGGCGCGTTTTAATGCGACGCGATCGGGTAATCTGCTCCTGCAAATTATGCAATGTTTACAGAACAAGATACGGTTGGTTAAAAATTCATCTTCCTGCTCGCAAGGAATTGCCTTAATCATATTTAATGACGATGAGAAAATGTTGCCAATGTAATGAGAAATTTATAACGTCTAATGAGCAATCGCGCGTATGTGTTCTTGCACAGAGGCTCTTCACTCTGTCGATATACACACGTATTTACTAGACGCAGCAAATGATGAATGAGTTGTCTCTAGTGTGGTGCTAAATCTGCATAGTAATAATAGTGATAATAATGAAGATGGCAGCATTGCTGCCCCCAGCAGGAAGAATTTCTTATCCCGGAGATCGGCTCGACACGCTCCATCGTCGTTAGTGCCACTCGAGAATCGTTATTTTCACATTAGTTTATCTCGGTGGGAAATCGCAATAAGAGAACCCCGCCGGTAGAATCATCTCGGTTTCTCTTCGATGCATAAATCTAAACAAAAAAAAAACTATTCAAATATTGATAGAGGCATACTGGATGACGTATAAAAAAGTTTGCTTGGAGCCATCTATGATGACCTCTTGGTAGTAGTTGCTAATTTCACCTGGCTGCTTTGCCAAAAGATGGCAGTGTTGGTAGATGAGGATTTGCAGCGGAAAAGGACGGGCATTTGTGTCGTCATTGGGTTAAGCCAGGGGAGCGCAATGTTTGACAAATAATACAAATTTTTGTTTTTGACTTGAATTAGTTGCAAAGTATATTGTCAGTGGTCTTTGTTGATTTTTTTCTCAGTTATTGAATCTTTTTCAAATTCTGAAAACTATTTACACAATTTTTAAAAATCTTCGAAGCTATCAAAGACACGCCAAACTTTCGAAAATTAAAAAATTAAAATTAATAAAATGAAAAAAATTGACAAAATTTCCACAAAATTAGAAAAATTTTCAAAAATTGAGAAATTTCCCTAATTTTGCACTATATTGAATTTTTTGCTTTTCTTTCGTGCGACAGCGATTGCACAATTATGCGAACAACGTTCCATCGTGCCTGCGAATATTGAATTTGGTCTTAAATATTTTGCTTTTTTGGTTTCTGGTTTTCGAATGAAACCTGCATCTCTCCCTTGACATTGATAATTTATCTTTCCAAATCGACGTTGATTACACATTAACTGATGCGAATTTAGTCGTTATTTCCAAGCATAACTAACGATGATGAGCAATCAGTGGACCGTGTGCGGCAAATGATTTGGAAAATTAATAGCCTAGAAGAGGCTCTATTGCATCTAAACGACCTCAAACGACGCGTAATTTCTCGCAAAGATTACCGGGTAAATTTTATCGTCGTTTCATTTATATATAATACCGGAGGATGCACGGACAAGTGAATGTTCTGCAGTGTTCAATTACCCCTAAAGTTAGTTTTAATAGCCGCAATCCTAGAAGAAGCAAATGAATGTGTTTTGTAATTTTGATTGATCTTGGAACGTCATCCTTGGTGGTCATCATCAACTACAAATTGCCGTTGTTAGGATGAGCATTTTATGTGTATATATATGGAGATATGTAAATGTCTACCTCAATTTTAAAATAAGTGTGCAAAATGGCCGACCACCGCTCAATTAACAACGACGTTGCCGCGCTTCCTACTTAATCGCTTACATAAGATATAGAAAACTAACCCGTTTTGGCGCCATATTTTTTCACTTTTGCGCTTAACTGTAATGTTTCTTTGCTTTTTATTTTAGGGCTCCGACCCCCGCGTAGCCACCTGCAGAGGCAAACTCCAAAATCGACGCTCCAAACTAAATCAGGAGATCAACAAGGAGCTGCGCCTCAGAGCGGGTGCAGAGAATCTCTTCAAGGCGACCACTAACAAAAAACTCAAGGAAACTGTGGCTTTGGAGTTGAGTTTCGTCAACTCAAACCTGCAGTTGCTCAAGGAACAGTTGGCAGAGCTAAATTCCTCAGTGGAGCTGTACCAAAGCGACAGGTAAGAATAATGTCCTTAATTACCGTATCCCCTCAGGGTGCATTCAAATGAGTGTCTCTACTCTCAATATGATACAAAACGAGGATTAATAGTAAAATGCGCGCTTTCTCTCCATATTTACAAAAAGCGCATTTTTGATAATTATTTATTGAAGCTGGCAAATTGGACATAAATAATCAGGCAAAAAGGACACGCCTTGGGGGCTTTCTTGTAAATTACCCACCGTTTGCAGTTAACTGCGGAAGAATGCGCGTGCTCATTACCGAGGAATTTTAGCTTGTTTATTTACATTCGTGAAGAAATTTCTTCAAGCGGCGAAAAGACTTTCCTCTCAGGTCTAATGTCCGCTTACGTGGGTGCTGGTCACACAGATATTATGCAAATGACCCGCGTAAAATTCAACATCATCGTAGTAAAAAGGACCTTGAAATTATGCACGAATATGAACTGCGAAGATGCATTGGGATTTTCATTCCTAAAAGCGTACCGAATAACGTGACAAATGTGACTCGTTTAAGGTTGCGGGACAATTTTTGTTCTTCTTCTCAGATGCGATGATCTCCCGTCGCATCCAGTGTGCAACCGGGTTAATAGGACGATTTTTCATTTTGATAATATGCCACATGAGTGGCGGTAATAGCATCGACCGTTGATCTTTTTGTGATGTCCTCGTCCTAACTTGGAAGATGAGTCAATTAATTCTCATAATTAAACAGTATCGTCAATGGGTTTTTAACACTTCTTCTTTAAAGCTCATCCATAAACCTGTCGAAGAGATTCTCTCTCATCGGCAAAAACATGCGCCATAAGAAGGGCGACCGTGGCCCGAGGCCAGTGGTAACCTGACCTAGATTAAGTCCAATGAGATTCGAAAACCATTCCCATCGATGGTTTTTAATACTTCCATATCTGCATTCCTAATGGACGATATATGAATATTTTTTATGTAATTTCGTGCGATCGTTCCACCGGATTTATGCTTGGAAACCTCCGCGTGTTTAGAAAATCTTAATACCTTCGGCAGTTTTGTAGCGTAAAAGCTCCACTGTCCCTAATTTAGGATGTCAGGAAATAGTTCGCAAGATTTGTAACAATTAGTCTATTAATAACTGGTACGGCCAGAGGAAGACCCTCTAATATGCAGAACCAAATCTCCTTAATCTTTAACTTTATTTGTACTGTGTTGACAGGGGCATAAGAGGCCGTTCTATGCCAATGTTACAGATCTCGACATGTATATCACATTATTTTTATCAGAACGACAGCGATTTGCGCATTTCTCACCGTACGGTTTTCGAGGTCCCTATGGTAAACAGCGAATTTGAACGATCCTCTACATATAATCCAAAGTATCAGAGTGAGAGCGACATTCTTTACACGGGATTTCGGGTTTCAGCACCAATGCGGTCATGCCGATGATCCCCTTAGGACTCAAAGAAACGAAGGAAATCGACTTTAGGGAACCCTTTAAGGACTTTATTTTGGAGCATTATAGTGAGGATGCTAATAACTACGAGGATGCCATAGCCGATTTCATGGACACGAGGCAGGCGATGAGGACGCCGTTAAGGGACTCTACAGGAATAGGTAAGATAGATATTAAAATATTGGATATGTAAGAATTTTACAAGAAATCAATATGCAAAGATCGCTTAAAAATTATGCAATTCAAAGCATTTTGCGTGACGTGATATGTTAAATCAGCTCCATTGTACTTCGGAATAATGTTTGCACCACCTTTTTTTAATATTCTTATTCTGGTTCCACTTATGCTTTATAATGGCACCCATAGATAGCATCACTCTTTGCGGACATTTATCCAAGCGGCCATGACATAATTAGTTATCACCTGTAATCAGAAGACTATTTGTTGATATAAATCACCTAGAACATCTGGATATAGCAAACAATTGCTGGTGTTCCACTCAAACTGCTTACGTTCTTTGAACGGAGGGCCGCTATATATTAGTACTTGTATGAGGTCATTGTGCTGTCAAAGATGCGTCATGTATCGAAGCAAGCGGCACATACCTATATGTACATATAAGACGTAAGATTAACGATAAGTTCACTTTCTCGGATTTCGCTGCGACGGATTAGTGTCTGATTTGCCAAAAAAGGCGTATAGAACTGTAAAAAAGCACTGCTAAATCCACTTCCTCCAGATCATTGATTGACTTGGTTGTTATTGTATGATCTGAACTTAAATGAAAGACGGTTAATGAGTTAATGAGAATTGTATTGTAATTATTGGATTATGCGAATTTTTCCGACATATTAAAGAAGTTTTCATTTCTTTTTCAGGACTTCTTTTCCGATATTACAACCAATTGTACTATGTAGAAAGAAGGTTTTTCCCTCCCGACCGATCTCTAGGAATTTATTTTGAATGGTTTGATTCTCTCACCGGTAAGTCGCAATCTGGATTCCCAAAACACTTAAAAAAAATAACTACAAATTTTAAAGTAGTAGTTTGACAAAGTTTGCCGTTTTGAAAAGCAATTGTGACAATCGCTCTGGTAATTTTTAATTTCAGATATAATCATGTTCACCATTTTATCAAGAAATTGTAAAATTTGTACCTTTATTATGATCGATATTTTACAAAAAAATAATTGTCTCTCTCAAAAATATTCTTTTTATCATTACATAAAGGTGTTCCTTCGTGCCAAAGAACCGTGGCCTTCGAAAAGGCCTGCGTCCTTTTCAACATGGGTGCCATTTACACACAAATCGGGGCCAAACAGGATCGTTCAACGGCCAAAGGCCTCGATTCTGCAGTCGACAATTTCTTGAGAGCCGCAGGCACATTTAGGTAAATTTACCATTTCCTCTACAAAATTAGTCCTCAACAATATCTCCCAAAGGTATATCCACGAAAATTTCACCAACGCTCCTTCCATGGACTTGGGACCTGAGATTCTGGAGATGCTAGTTCAGCTCATGCTGGTAAAAAGCTTATGGCAATTTTCAATTTAAGTACCTAAATGTGTTGAATTTTTAAGGCTCAAGCGCGAGAGTGTCTTTTGGAAAAGCTGCAGTTGCAATCTGAAGAAAATAGGTCCATTGACATTTGCTTGGATTTGGCACAGGAGGCTGCAGAATTGGCTGAATGTTACGCGCATGTTCACGAACTGATTTCGCATGACTCAGTACATGATTATGCTCCCTACAGGTATGCAATAACTGAGGAAGAAATCACCTTCGCCTATGTCTGAACTACAAATTATTTACTTAAAGTTAATTGTAATTTCCTTTGTAGTTGGATATCTCTCACGCAAGTCAAAAGAGAATTTTACACGAGCCTGGCACACTGCCACGTGGCATCAGGGGTACTGCACAAAGACGCAGGAAAAATGTCCAGCACCACCAAAGACACTTTACAATTCCTGCACGTGCAAAGCGATTCCACGCAACTGGACATCAGAAACCCCAAAGACGCAAACGAAAGAAGACTGCTGGGTAACATCTCTTTCACTCAACTTAACTTTTCTGTAACACTATTTTTAGGTAGGGCTCACCTTCGGGAAGCCCTAGTCCTCCAAGAAGAGTGCCAAAGGCAGCATCGAATGTGCAGGGAGTTAAAGGGCAAACACGCTCTTGCTGCTGTATTAAGGCAATCCCACAAAAAGGCCCTACAAGGGTATACGTCTACAGATACTGAGGATGACTTTAGTGATATGTTGGATCCTCCTAAAGTACAACGTGAGTGGATTTTCCTGAGTGAAATTGTTGGTTTAATTAAGAAAATTCGGCAGCTGCAACGAAGTTCCAACTGTCCTTAACTCCTCCGGATTTTGCGCAGTTTAGAGTGAACGACTTATTTAGGGGCCTGGGGCCTATAGCTATATTCTCGGCAAAACGTCACTGGTCTGCTCCCAGGCTGGTCCAGCTGCATAGAGGAAGAACTATTGATGGTTTTGGATTTTCTGTGCGTGGAGACGCTCCAGTTATCGTCGCAATTGTTGAACCTGGATCTTTAGCTGAGGTTTGCATAAATAATAATAAATCCCATTTTATAGCGTTACTAATAAAATTTACTTAGTTTGGAGGTGTGAAAGAAGGGGATTTTATTGTGAGTATCGGGGACAAGGACGTGAAATGGGCCAGCCACGAAGAGCTAGTCTCCTTGATTAAGAATGCCGGCGACTCTTTAAGCCTCAAGCTGGTAACTCCCATGGATAGAAACTATTTAAAGGTAGGTAACTACTATAATAATTTCTAATCATTATGAGCACTAAACGGGATGTATTTAGACTACAAAATCCAATCAATCTAAGGGGTCCGTGTCCACGCATAGCAGCTCCAGTGGCGTCTCCAGCGGAATGTCCAGTCCTTCCGGGTCAATGGCGCAACACAACCACAATAACAGTAAAAGGCTGATGCACTGGAACCCGTTCAAACGGAACCATTCTGCAAGTAGAGAAGGGAAGGACTTCTTCGAGAATGTTATACTCAGATAAGTTTTCTAAGTCACTCTTTGGTTAATTTATTACTACTTTCATTAAGGCTAATTTTTTGTATATAAGCAGGTCACAAATAATTATTTATTTTTAGTTTTCTCTTTTAAGTTGTTACTCGACTATTTTTTAATTTATTGTTTTTTGAGCGCTCATTGAATTGTGAATGAGACAGACATGTATAGAGTCTATTATATTATTATTTGTTAAATTGTTGTGTACAGTGAATGCAGTAAAAATAATAAATAATTATTAATTGGAAGTTATCAATTCTTAAAGTAATAAAATAGTAAATACTTTCCTACGAAAAATATTGGGACAATAATAGGCTTCTTGTGAAGTAGCGGTAAAAATTTCATCGCGCCTTTGAACATAAAAAAGATTTACAGCTTTGCATATGCACGATTGATACACTATTTCAATTGTTTCACTTACTCGTCGATCAATATTTCGTCGTCGAAAAACCAGTGGCGTACATGACAATTTCGACTAAAAAAAAAACATGAAAATTGAATGCTCCGATTTTAACGAGATTGGGTTCCGCAATAGACTTACGATACAGCATTGACATGCCACGGTCAGAACTCGAATCGGACAACTTCGATTTTTTGGATCCAAAATTTTCATGATGTATAGTCCATGGTATTTTTCGCACCCAAAAATCGAAGTTGTTCGATTCGAGTTTTGACCGTGGCATGTCAGTGCTGTATCGTAAGTCTATTGCGGAACCCAATCTCGTTAAAATCGGAGCATTCAATTTTCATGTTTTTTTTTTAGTCGAAATTGTCATGTACGCCACTGTCTTCGCGAAGATAAAATTTGTTGGTAAAAATTTCATAGGTAAAATTTTTCGCAAAAAAGTGTCATGTATATTTTCAACTCAACATTTTACTGAAAATTAAACATTTCGTATCGGGAATGCAGAAATGTGAGCAGATATATTTAGATCTTGATAATCCTTCTTGCTTAGGTAAGTTTTCATGTACACCAATAGTTTTTCGATGCAATAATTTGCTTATATATCACGAAAACATTCAAAAGATTCCATATTATAAAGATTTTATTCATTTTTAAAATCGGTCATATATCGATATATCATTGAAATCGAAGCACCTAAATTTTATATGAATATAAGAAGAAACGCAAATTAGAATGAAATAAATCATTTTGCAAGTGAACATCTTTTTTTTAGTGGTTGTGCGATCTAGGAATAAAGCGAAGTATTAGCTGCTAATCATAATCAGATTTCTTCTATAATATAATGTTAGTTTGGCTGTTCAAATACACATGTTTATTATAATAATGTATAGATGGCGCCATAATAAGAGAATATTGAAGGGCAATATTATCTGCAACGTTGTCACATTTTATAAATGCATGGATTGATACTATTCGTCATTATGTTCTGTCAATCGTGAATATGACTAAACGTAAAAATTATGATTATTCAAAAATGGCCGACGAAGTGAAACTGGCTCAAAGCGCCCAAGCCGGTGGAGATACAATTTTTGGCAAAATATTGCGTAAAGAAATTCCCTGCAAGTTCATTTATGAAGATCAACAGGTAAACAACTACATACATTGCTATTTAATTAAAAACTTAACCCCTTTAAACGAAATTAGTTTAGAGGTTAATTTGCTATTTTTCAATACGACTAACAGTTTAAAAATTCCTCCTGGAGCTATTTTAATTGTGGAAAACCTAAGCGGATCTTCTCACAATATTCTCATGATTGAAGGACTAAACCTTTTATTCAAGCCCAAGTGCACTAGACTTCAAGCATTTTATAAAATAATTTGTTAAGCATAGCTCTTGGAGTATCAAGTAAGCTCTTTGAATGAATCCTTATAATTTTGTTGGTTCGTTGTAGGTTCTCAATGTTTCTTAATGCAAGTTAATTGCAAAGAAGATAATCTAATTTATTAACTGAGTCATCTATAATATTTATACTGAATGCACCAAAACTTACCCACAAAGCAGCATATTTCTTGAACCTTGGAAACTAACATTTCAGTGTGTAGCCTTCGACGACGTCAACCCCCAAGCACCAATTCATTACCTGGTCATACCTCGTAAACTAATTTCCCAGCTATCTAAAGCTGAAGACTCAGATGAATCTCTCATAGGCCATTTGCTTGTTGTGGCCAAAAAAATTGCAGCTGAACGTGGCTTAAAAGACGGATTCAGGATTGTCATCAATGACGGACCTGTGGGAGCTCAATCCGTTTATCACTTACATGTACATGTTCTGTCAGGAAGGCAGATGCAATGGCCCCCAGGATAAGAAATAATGTATTTGATGTAAATTTGTGTTTGGAGAATAAAACGCAAAATATACATTTATAAGTAAATATAATTAATATAAATATCTTACACTCAAATACATAATTCCTAGTTCTAAACTCTGCAAGTGTGACCTTGCACAGAACTAGCCTACCAAAACACATTCAGTAAAATTTTATATAGTTGCTGCATACCTATTTCAGCTTATTACTTTAAAAAGTGACTCGTTATTTTTTCTGAATCCGCGTGCGGTTATTTCCGAAAGGATCCTTGAGCGTTAATGCGCGTTCTCGGGTTTATCTTCATGATTCAATTTACATGTATAATACAAAAATGGTCTACTAACATTTAAATTAACCAGAAAGGAAGTTTGACACTGAAGCAAAAAGTAGATAAAAGGCAGTGGTGTGTTAACTAGCTAAAATTGGAAGAGAAATTAAAATAGGAAAAATCTCCAAAAACTCTTTGTGTAGGTACCCATATAGAACACCCTACTAAAGACAATTCATGCAAACTATAGTTTTGTTTCGGCAAACTACCGTAACTCCCAGTATATCAACAATCCTCAAACCGTTTGGATAGACAAAACTATCAGTAATTTTATTTCTGATACGCGCAGCCCGACATAGGCAATGTGCAAAGCACAAGTCTTTGATTATCAGTCAACATTATTTACTATTGCCGAAACATAACTAAAATGTTGCGCAAAGTTGCTAGAACTAGATGGAGTCGTCAATATTCTTTTTTGTGTACAGTGTGTCGTAGAAGAGTAATAATTAAAGAATCAGAATTTCCGTCTTTTAAATAACCGGAATTTTTAACATTTATTTTCAAGCTTGGTATTCACCATTCCATTACTCATTGCAAGGTACTATGTTTCCCATTAAAACCAATATGCATTATCTCCAAACTAATATTATTATCATCTAGGACACACTGTATATTGACATTAACTTTTTAATGGCCGAAAATGGTGCTTAAAGCATAGTCCATCTGTGACAGTCTTTTTCATAAAATAACACAAACTCGCACTCAATCGGACACAATCGAACCTAAGCTTAAATAAATAAAGACATTTCGAAAAAATCGCGTTACAAAGTACATAAAAATATCAAAAATACGTCGCTTTAATGAAAAGTAAATCACAAACTAACGAAATAATTAAGTCTATTTTTTAAGTGATGTGAGTGTTGTTTTCCTTAAACGTACGCCTAATCGAAAACCGTCGTGGAAAAGCTTCGGTTAGTTGGTTGCATTGTCGGGAGGGGATTGCGCAGTCAAATTACAATATATATTATCATTTCAATGCCGCCTATTTAGCAGAGCAATCAGAGGGATAATATAGATAAATGATAGTAACAATTGACTTGAATTTAAACTCTCATTGGCCCACCTGGATTAACGTCCTCCCTTTCACTTCACAACTTTATCACAAGCAAACGAGGAAATTTACCCTCCTGATACCTCCGCAACGCGCGCATTTCGTCATCAAATCAACGCCTCCATCACTCTCCTTTTTTCCTAATCAAGCACCACAACAATGTACAATAAAACATTTTTTTAACCGGAGGGAAGCGGCGAAACATGCAGAAGGAGCGTCCCTCCTCGCGCGCCCTCTACGTCAATTTTATACAAAATTTACCGGATAAAATCCCTGACTTAGATTCGCTTAGTTGTACTTGTCTTTGGACAGGCCTCAACTGTGGTTCGAGCAAAGCTCCGTCCATCGGGCCTCGAAGAACTGGCGCATGCAGTGGCCGGCTTTGCCCACCGGGCTGTCGTCCTCGTTGAACGTCTCACAATTGTTGAAGATTTGACGCACATCCGCGCAAAAATCTTCTCTAGATTTGTAACTGAAGAATATTGTCGATTACAAACTATCCACCAATTAATTCTATTAGTTCAGGTTTCTACTTACACCAAATCCTGTAACCTCTTCTTGATCGTAGACAGATCCATGGGCACCTTAATAATTTTCTTGTATGTGGGGAACTGTTTGGTATTAACCGGCAGCAGGAAAGGCCACGCGTCGTCGTGGCATTCCAAATCGTCTAGGATGACCCTGCAGGGCGCCAGCTCCTTCATCAAACGTTTCTGCGCCTTTTCCTTCTCCTTTTCCTTTTTAGCGGCGAGAGCAGAGGGCGAGTTTTCGGGGGCTATCGTGCTGGTGTTGGAAACGATCGAAACGTCGCTACCTAGGCTGCAATTCGTTGTCGGCAGGTCTTCGTTGGTGGTCACTGAGCTGTGCGAGGGTGTGGGGCTGATAAAAATACGAATGTGTTAACTTCATTCACTTGAAAAAGTTTCTTCCTTTGCAATATTTGGGGTATTTATCAAGTTTCTAGAAGACTCTTAATTCAGTTATCATATAAAAATCAGTGGAACATCTCGCATTTTTACACTTTATGTGAATTTTTTAAAAATATTGTAAATATTGAAAAAATGTTTTTGAATGGATTTAAAACCCCTCTTAAATTTGTTATGTTTTTATGTATTTATTTCTCAGTTAATAATCCCAAACTTACCTCGCAGGTGGCTGGTCAGAGGATTCGCTCTCCCTATTCGAGGTCTTGGGCTTTTTGACAGTCTTCTTGGGGGGTTTCTTGGAGATGCAATTCGAACAGTACCATTTTCCGCGAGGAACTTTGTGGATCTGAGGCTGAATGCAGTCTGTATGATATGCGCGAGGGCATATTTCACACACGAGCAGTCTCGTGCCAGCCATGGAAATCTTTTTACCGCAAACGATGCAATTGCGTTCGCTCGTTGCTTTGTTCATACACTCATGACAGTACCTGGGAGAGAAGAATATAAAATTACAGGGAGAAACAATAAGTGACAACTTGTGAATGGATATGAAAATTAGACTTTTCGTCTAAATGTTTAATATAGGACTTACCAGTCGCCATCAGGAATGTTTTCCATTTTTGGCTTGAAACAGTAGGTGTGATAGCCCCGGTCACAGCTATCGCACAGCAGCAGCTTGTCCTCGTTGTCTCCGCTATGGCAAAATTGGCAGTTCTGCAAAAATAAATATTAAATCAGTGAAAATTAGATACAAAAATGCTCTTCCTTGGAAGGGTTGCGTCACAAAGTTCACTTTATCAAAATTTAAATGGAGCCTAAAATGGCAAGAAATAACTGTTGCTAATTCTGTGAAAAATTCTTGTTACAAAAAAGTCTATTTGGCATCAGTGTAAAATAATTTTTTGGGTTTTCAATTTGGTTGTGCCTCTCCACCCTTCCAATGAAGCCAATTGGTTCAACTACTCTACGAATAATGCGCCCTGAAACCTGCAATCACGTATAGATACAACTCGCCACCATTTTATTCACAAAATGCCAGAAAAGCTAATTATCAATGATTTTCTGCTTTATTCTTCAAACTCTTGGAAAACAAAATTATCTATGAACGGTTCACATGTTGGATCAATACAGCATATGACTTTAACCCGGTTTGTTAATTGAAAATAGCATAATTTACAGAATGGCCCAAATTCGAGGCTTATTTTTGGGACCTTGGGAATTATAAGAGGTATTGGGTAATTTGAATTGTGGAAAACTTATGCAATTAGTTACTTAATAAAACTGCTCTTTGATATTTCAAGAATTCTAGGTGGACTGAAAAAATCTGAAAATATGTCGAAAAAGCAATTTTTAGACAGGAAAAAAGTATAATTGTAAGAATCGCAGAAAACCACTGACAATGATAAATGAAAATGCATAGGGCCCGAGTTCTGCCATGAAAGTGCATACACATGCAAGATGTGCTCAAACAAGTGAGTTACAATGACGGTTTCCATTTGGTGGATGAGATTACACTCCGATTCAGAATAATATAAATCTAAAAGCTTTAACACGGATTAGATAGCATAGAATTTTCTATGAAACTAAAAACGCAAGAGATGAAAAGGATATATAATTAGAAACGTGAACTGGAGGATACAAGGAATAAAGTATTTATGCCTCAATGTCAGTCATTTTCAAATGAAACGTGATACGTCATAGATACGAGCACCAAGGTTCATTTCACCAGCAATTAAACTTTCATTGTCTACTAAGAATTTTCGGTGGCCTTTATTTTTAATCTGTTGCGAAGAGTATACGCACATCCTAGAAGGCATTTTGGATTAATAATGAGTAAAAAAGCATTCCACCAAATAGAAACCCAATAAACCATGGAGGCATGCACTAGATGTAGAGTAGCAATGACCAATAGTGACCAAGTAATGTAAATGTGGGCTCATCGCAATCCATTATTACGTTTTTACGGCAATTTCCATGAATTTTATGTGTAAATATGTGTAATGAAAAAGCACAAGCACCCACACTGAGATTCGTGTTATATTTGCGGGCGTTCAGTAAGCTAAATTCGGCCTGATCGCTCACAGCTTTCATGATGCTTTTGTCCCAGGCGATGGACGACTCCAGCGCGTATAGGGACATGGCTAACTGTGCAGACGTCGTCGCGCGATGCACTGCTTCCCGCCATGTGGCCAGACCTTTGGGGATATCGTCTGATGTTGTGGACGTGGAACTGCTGGTAGTTCCGGTTGGACATTGGGACGAACCGGCAGGGGGTTGAGTTATAGGGGTCGATGTTGCGGACGTAATGGGTGAGGTGGCGGCAGCTTCGGTTGGTTGTTGGTGCGGGTCTTGGGCGCCACCGGTACTTGAGCGGAAACCCGGACTAAATGAAAAATTTGACATTTATTGTCTAAGAACTGAAGTTACTATTGGAATAAACAATAACAAAAATGAAGCCACTGCAACTTACTTAGTTCCCAGTGGAGGCTTCAAATAGCGCCTTTCGATATTGAGTTCCAGTGAGGCCAATTTGTCCTTAATTGTTTCAATTACTTCTCCGTAAGGAACATCGACGTTCTCCCTTTCGGGCACTTTCCAACCTTTAACTTGTAAGCTGGCGCTCGCCACCTTATCCTCCAAAGCTTCCACCTAGAATGAATCTCAGATAGGTTAATTATGCAAATAAATCCCTTGTGAACTTTAACAACATAAAGGACACTTTAAAAATCTTTTTTTTTCGAATTTTAATCAAAACAATTTACTCACCTGTTCTAGCAAGAACATATCCACCCGATGTGCAATTGCTTTGCTCCACCATCCAGCTTCGTAGGGCATCGGCGCCCCTTCGGCCACCATGCAGACCCCTTCTATACTCTCCGCCACCAAATTTGTCAACTCCGGATTCCCCTCCTCGATGACTAACTTCCCCTTGTTGTACATCTGTTGCATGGTCAACAAGAAGCTGCGCTTTAACTCCCTCTCCCGAACTCCCCTGACGTGCAAATTGTCCAGTAACTCTCTCAGTTGATCCAGGCTCATCATCCTCCACCAACCGTAGCGCTTCTCTAAGGGCACTGTTTTCTTATTGGCCACGGCAGGCTTACCATATTTTTTGATATGCTCCAATTGAGCACTCTCCTCCGACGTCATTTGGAGCGGTGCAGGGCTTTCGCAGTTGTGGTGATAGTTGGCGTTGGTACCTGGAGGAGGAAACACTGGCACTTTGGAGTCGCCGAGACAAACGCCATTCTCCCACTTATTTCCAGTTGACAAATGGATTTCGTCACAGGTGACTCCGTCTTTTTGCAAAATGCTGAACCACTTGACCTCTTCCCCCTCTTCGAACTCCGATTTTATGAGCTCTGGTTTAATTTCCTGTTTCAGTTCTTTGAGGATTTCGTTCTTCAGTTCTTCCTTTACCTCAGCTTTAACATCCGCCTTTAAATCTTCCTCGGTTTTGTTCTCCCGCTCCATGCATTGCCCCAGACGTTCGAATAAATTGAATTTTCTGTTGGAAATAGAATCGCAATGGTTTTCGCTTTTAACAGTTGCTTTTAGCTTCATGGACTCTTTCTGCTCTTTTTCCAGGCTTTGTACCAAGTCATCCACGCTCTTCTGCAGCTGCTCCAAATTACCCTCGGTTTTGTCGTTAATTTCCCCGTTTTCAACTGCCCTCTCGGGAGTTTCGTTCTCTTGTTTTTCCACAATATTGCTCACTTCCTTATCGGCCGTGTGGTCCATTATCTTTTCCACGTTCTGCATGACGTTGTTGAGATCATTCAGGCTGCTGATAAAATAAATAAATAAATAAATCTGCCACTTTCAACTTCAAAAAATGCTTATTGCCATTATTTCTTGAAAGGCCTAAAAATGAGTCAAAATGTTATTGAAGCAACTCACCTTATCATCATAATACCGTTGGTGATCACCTCCCTATGGTCCAATTGTTCCGCAAATTGTTCTGGTTCCGCGGATTCCATAGCCTCGATGAAAATGCCTCCAGATTTCGGAAGAGACCAGTATCTTCGGAAGAACCGGTCTTCTCCGAATGTCACCGCCCGTAATTGAGAACTAGCTAAATTGCTCGAAGTAAGATGATTTTCAGAAGTCTGAATGTGCTTCTCCAGTTTCTTCGCCAACTCCTCTCCGGACAATTTGGCATCTTCCTCCTCTTCAGGCTGAGTGCCCACGCTCTCATTATCACTCATCTCGTGCTCCTCCTCATCGAGCAACTCATGATCGTCCTTATGTAACGTGTGAGGAGAATCCGCAGTACCATCCTCGTGCGACTTCTCCAAGGCCTCAGTTTTAACTTTCCGATTATGCAGTACTTTCAGCTTTCTAATCTTTTGATCTAGCAACCACTTATCCCTCTTGTGTTCTATCATCGTGGACATGGAGCTGTCAATTTGCCTCAATACCGCCTTATTCTGTAGCAACTCGTTGCAAATATAGGCCAAAATAGCAGCTTTATCAGTGGGCGATAGAGCCATAAACGGCTTATCCTTCAATAAATCTGACATTTTATACGTGGTGTTGTCATGCAGGAGTTCATAATAATGGCTGTTTTTCCCTGTGATGGTCTGATGCATCTCCTCCTCAGTTTGATGGTGGTCCGCAATCCTTCTTTCACGATCTCTCTCGAAATGAACGCCGGTCAACGCTTTGACCTCTCCAGTGGCATTGGCGTACAAATAAATACGCAAAATCTCAGAGAGATTGGAAGGAGTGATGTCGGCTTGCCTCAAGCTTTGGCCGAGAACAGTGGTGTGTCTGGCAGGATGAGGAATTCCCGGGTCTTCAATAGCGCACACCAGCAAATGAGTCATCACAGAGAACAGCTCTTCTTCGGCCTCGTAGCAGTTCTCACTGGACATTAAGGCCTGCTGCAGGGAGTCCAACGTGGGCAATGATTCCATGTCAAAACCCAGAGTTTCTCCAAAGTTGTGCAGGAACTCGAAGACCATCAACGCATCCGCAAAAGCCCTTCCAGGCAGCTTCAAACCTGAAATGCGCTCGAATTCAGGAAGAGCTTTCTGATTTTGCAATTCCAGGTCTTCGCAAGGTTTCCGCAGTTCCGTGAGGATCTCCAAATCTGCTTTCCTTTGCTCTAGCTTTTTCTCTTTATTCGCCTGCTTCTCAGCCATGAGTTGTTGCTTTCTGCGCTCTTTCTCCTCCATCTTCCTGCGGTTCTCCATGGCTTTGATCAGGGCCAAGTGTTGCCGCCTTCGTTCTTTCTCCTGTCGCAAAAAATATCCATGTTATTAGTGTTAGCAAATTGGATTCATGAAGATACATATAAAGGTACAGAAATATAACAAGAAATGTCACGAAAAATACGTAAATTTTACTTTTTAACTTTTGTTCAAATATGAAAAGTTCCAATCAGTTTAATCTTCACAGAACAAAGGTTTTGAAATTGTGAAATGATGTAGAGAGACGATCTACAAGATTCTCTAACCTCGATTTAAATGGAAATTTTTTATAGGATTTTTAGCACTGTTTTCGCGGTTTAAAGGGACTATTAACCTAGACTGCAAATATTTAGTAATTTTTTCTAGATTGTCGTCTTGCGTGAAGAAGATTGGAAATTTCTCGTATGTTTTTCAACAAGAGATTATAAAACTTGAACTTGTAATTTAGTATGGAGACATTCCTTCTTTTAATACTGTACCCTTCATATGTTGTCATGCAATTGAGTATTTATTTGAATGAATTAGTAAAAAGTCAGAGTGGACAATAATAAGCTAAGGAACAACACAGTGTTAAAACAGCAGTAACCGCAACCAAACAACATAAAAGACGCCATCACCACCACAACGTTATATAGCGAAAAGAAAGGCAAATAATAGGTGATTTGAAGTGTTGTTACGGGCCCCCCTGCAACGCGGATATGTAAGCAAAAAGACAGAAATAAGGGGAACGAAATTCACAGAAATTATTGTCCATACCAGCTCGACAGTGTAGAGCATTTCTCGCTGTTTATTGATCTCCTGTATGTAGATCTAGGAAGAGAAAAAATTGCGTGACAGTATTTACAAAGGTAGCCATGAAGGATAAACAATATGCACACACACTTAAGGGCAAACAACCTGAGACGTTTTAACACAAAGCGCGCATTTGCAATGTTCAAGTTTACAAATAAAGGAAATTTTGAATTTTCGGGTTGGCAATTTTCGAAAACTTAGCTAGAACAAAAACAATACAGATCGTTGTAAAAGTAATTTTGTACACGTGTGGAATATGCTATTCTAAATGACATGCCAATATAGTTTGCCTAAAATCACACACGATCATTGCAACAATCAGATATGTGCTGGTGAAGGGTTTGGGATTAATTCTGACATACTCACTTGTTCTTTCAGCATTGCTGCCTGTTGTCTTTTGAGTTCTCTCTCCTGTAAAAAAAGATAAACAAATTCATGTTTCATTACAGGTTAAGTCTATTTTCAGTAGAGACTAATAGACAAATAAATCTTTCACAGTCTTAATTACAAATATGTTACTTCGAGTTAATTAGATGACGGAAGAAAATTGAAGCGTCTTAATAAATATCACACTGAAGTAACTACATAAAGACCTCACTCTTACCTGTTGCTTCCTTTGATGGTCTTCCTGCTTCTGTTTCTCAGCCTCCTCTTGTCGTCGTCGCTTGGCCTGTCGAAACACAAATCCTCCAGGATCGAAATCATACCCCAGAACAAATCACCTTACCTCTAGTATTTGTTGAGATCTCGCCTCTTTCTCTCGGCGGGCCGCCTCTTGCCTTTCGCTCCGCTCAAGCTCCCTCACCAATTTTTGCTGTTCCCTATCGATTCTGGCAGCGGCCCTAGCCGCTTGTTGTTTTCTCGCCATTTCTATTCGTTGTTCTACAGGTAAACTTGTTCGCATGGCGGCTCTTAATTCTTCCAGTCTAAAACAAAGAATAGAATTGCATACAAATATTAAGAAGCTGCGCGTGTAGCCGCGTCCACACAGAAACAACATTTGCCATTGATGACATGTTTACAGGAATTTTTCGATATAGACACTGGGTTTCCAACATTACCTACATGTTTTCCTGGACTAGAAACGCCTTGAAAAATGTTGAGACTGTGGATACTTAATTCGCTGCTTCTAGGACATATTTTAATAGCAAGAAACATAGTTCAACAAAGCCGACATTGAATGTAACTTCTGTGTCGACTTAAAGCTTCCTCCACACAGATATTAATGAAAATAATTAAAACGTTATGTAATTATTAGCTAGTCATTGCTTTTGTTATTAAAAAAAAAGTTAGTTGTTGATTTCCGTTCAGTCAAGGAGTTGTCATTTCATAGTGAATTAGTTGTTATCCTGGAAAACCCGTTGTTATCAATGGAAGCAGCATGGAACCATATTCACTACGGACTTTTACCTTTTAGTTACGTCTTCTTCAGTTAAATAAATGAATTCGTTGCCGTCCGTTTGCATCTCCGGAGGTACCGGCTGCAAATAGTCGCCGATAATAACTCGACAACTGAACGTAAAGTTATCCTTAGTCAGATCCGTGGTCTTCTGGTACTCCAAGTATTGCGTAACATCAGACATTTGCTTGAACTTATTCGAGGAGTCAGGCGCCGCATAAGTCACATCTCCCTTGATGCCCCCGTTCTTCGTTACACCTCTAATTATCGTCTCCCTCCTCCAACCTATTGATAAATTAACCAATAAATATCCATGTAGATCATTTGAAACCACAGTAAAGATAACAACTGAAGCAAAACGCATGTAGCAAACTTCACTTGCTAACCTTTCTCTAGCGGCACCCTTAACAGCCGCTCATCGTACTGCTTCTGTCTCTTATTGAGAAGCGGAGGTGCCGAGTCGGTCTCCACTTCTGAATCAGTGGGATTCGAGTCAGATAGGTTATCGGAGTCCGACGCGTCGACCGTACTGCCGTCACTTAGTGCCCCTTTGAATCTCTCCTGTAGAAATTTATTTAGGGCCTTCTCGTCACCTCCCGCTTCCGAAATGTACTGCTGTGCCGCCAAAATATTCGACTTCAGTAGGTTCATTTGCTGGTTCATAGAAGCGTTAGGGTCCAACATCGGTACCGGCTTGATACCTATTTGCAGGATTTCATAAAAATATCTTTCTGTTAGAAGTGTTTAGTTGGAACAGTAAAGCAAGTTGACTAAAATTTTTCGTTGATGCACAACGAAAAATTTTGTTATGCGAAAACGATAGTGTTTCGTGCAGAGAAAAATTCGGTACCAGCGTAACGTGATCGGAATTTTCGCTAAAATTCCACTTGTTCTGAAATTTTGGTGAAAGTATAACAGGATCTATGCACTTGCCAAATCACATTTTCTTTTCAAATATCTGTCCCGGATTTTTCTGCTTGCCCTTCTAATCTTCTCACCTAAAGCCCTGCTTTGAGCCAGCAGTGAGGCCACAGTGTTCTTCTTGGGCTTGCTAACACCTCTCCCTAGGTTCCTCGGTCGTCCCTCTTTATGATTGGGTAAGAGAGTATTGCCGCCTGATGACGTCGGAGCTGATGTAGATGAGGTAGAACTACCACCGTCCGAACCTTCGTTTCTGCTTGGAGGACGCGGAGATTCGGCTCCGGGGTAGAACTGGCTGAAAGTACTAGGAGGAGTGGTGGGGGGAGGAGTAGAGTCCATGGGAACGACTCGCCGTGGTTTGGGCCCCGGTTTTCGGCGAGCTAAAGCAATATTTACTAATTCAGCAATAATTTTTTTGGAGACAAGACAAAACTTACATATTCGATCAGACCCTATGTTGGCACTCATATTGCTTAGAGAATTAAGTGAGGAGCTGGTTCCGCTATTGGCCGTCGCGGTGGGTTTGAGGGAGAGATTCAAGGGAGCTTCGCCAGAGGTTTCTCCTGTGGAGCTATAAGAAGAAATCCCCGAGGGACTACCATTAGTAGCGGGCAGTTTAATGACTTCCACGCGGTCTGAGGATGGCGTGTCTGGAGGGGTTATATCTTCCTGCTAATTTATTGATAACATTATCGTGATCTAGCTTTGAAACACATTTACGCACATTGAATTTAGGTCTTTTCGACCCACGATCCAGGTAGATCCCTCCCCCACTCGACGGCAGTACGCTAACCGAAGGGGGGTCGAGAGAGATGGTTTTCTTTCGGCCCCTGTTGGTCGTGCCGGGCACTTTGGGGCCCACTATCGACGATGTGTACTTGATGATTTCGGTGTCGGGTGGCAACCTAACACCACCCAAAATTGAATTAGGATCACTGTAAAACATGCATTGAGGGTATCAATCCATCACACATCTACACTACCACTGCATAAATAAATCACTCAAGTAGAACATTCTAAAAATATGGGTTTGAGGTTGAGATGGGAAAAGGTTTGCTTTGATTGGCATGACTTATTATTATTTCCGTCACTATACTAGCAACCAATCAAGGGTCGGGAAATTTCAAATTCAACCTGATTACACTGATAAAACTCTTTTTAGCTTGCCCAAAAAATTACAGCGACAAAACCGTGCCTAGTTTTTAAAACCTTGCGGTTTTTTAAGCGAATCAAAGCAGAATTTAGACCCGCATCATTAATTGCATCTTGTTTTCGCCATCAAGCTATAAATATATCCGCATACATGTCTGTTTAGGACGTAAAGAAAGTCGCCTGTTCGGGTCACATGTCCAAAGAAGAGCGACATAAAATTTAACGGCTTGGAAAGCCATTAATTTGGAAATTGATTTTGTGTTATTATAGTATAGATCAGAAAATACCCTTTCTCAAGAAATAATTTTCATAAATACCCGTCGACCTTCACGTTTTATCACGTAAAATCCGCATAGGTACATTTACGGCAAATTTTTGCAATCAGGATTTTATCGTCGAATTATTTAGTCTCAAGTCATTTTCCAAGCAAAAGAATGCGAAAACCACCCATGCAAACTTGAAGGTCTGGGAATATAATGCATGAAAAGTTTTTGGAGTAAAACAGTTTTTGTAATTGTGCTTTGTTTGATCCATATAGCTTAATGTTATCCACATACATAGGATGGTTTACTGCACGTAACAACGTTCCACCTTTCAATTTATATCCATCTTGAAAGCAATTTAGGGCTTTAGAGATCGAATTTAATGACATGCAAAACCATGGCGCACTCAAGGCATCACCCTGAATAAATATCCCTCTGTCGATATTAATTGATTCTGTTTCAATAACATCATTGCTGGTCTTTAAGTGTATTTTACTATTCCATTTTGCCACAGGGTAAGAGAAGTTCCTTATGTAAGGATATATTTTGTAAATGTTCAATATTTTCTTCAGTCAGATATACCAAATCATGTCGGATGTTTTACTTTAATCAACACAAGGGGTGTGTGAATATTTTGCTTTTTCAGATTAACATTTTTCACTATTTTCACATCCATGACAAGTTCTTTACATCTTTGGGAGGAATCTGGTACAATTGCAAAGTAATTATCAATTTCAAAAAATAGAAAATAAGTGTGTCAATTACGATCTTGAGCTAAATTACTGTCGGTAGAAAATCTCCGGATGTAACTAAAATACTGTTATTCTCTACTAAATATTTTGAAAACATAAGCTATAAGATAGTAAGTAATAAAAACCTTGGCATTGCTAATATACTTAGGAAAATTGCAAAACAGTAACCAATGTCAAAATACACCCACTATCGATAAGTAAAGTTACTAATGCTCGGCCTAATCGAACTAAGTAGATTGATTATAAACCGCTTACCTACTTCCCTCCAGGGCAGCGCTAGACGACATAAAATGTTTGGTCAGTAAATCGCTCTTTTTTACTCCACATTTAATTAAAAATAAAATTCTAACATAAACACCGCATATCACAGTCACTTAACTGATGAATTAAAGCTCGAAAGTACTAACTAAATTTAGCCAGATATCTAATAAGTATGTAAATCTGGTCCTAATACCCGTTTAGTTTTGCATAGTGATTTCATGCGTTTAAGTTGGGAGACGATAAGATAAGATTTCTTCCTATGCGAAAACAACGATGCTCACCTGAGAATGCTGGCGGGTAATCCTGCAACACTATTGACGGAATTCGGCATGCCGGCACTATTTAAGCCGCCACTTTTGTCCTGACTGCTGGCCAGACTCAAAGGGTTCGAGAACAAATTGGGAGAATCCAAGACAGGTTTCACTCCCGCACTGCTACCACTTTTTTGTTTATTGTCAAGCTTGCTCAAGTAGCCCAAATCGCCACTAACATTCGATTTACGTGCTCGCTCACTCGCCCCGGACGAGTTCGAAGGCAGCTTCAAACTCGGTTGTATCGTCAGGCCTGAGGGCGGCGAGTACTTCATGGAATTGTTTGTTGAAGATTTGCTGCTTAAAAAAAAATCAAAAACTAAGGAAAACCCACGGAAGGTGCTCAAACTCACCTCACACTGAGCCCAGAATTGACCTTGGCATTGTGGTCCATCTTCAGGGAGGAGGAACTTCCAACGGAGGAGATCTTGTCCTTTGCACTGCTCGAGGAACTGGACCTCGAAATGGACTTTGAAGAGGAGCCTTTGGACTTGTGCTGTTGCTGTTGCATGGAAGTCAGTGAGGGAAGTCCTAGGGCAGCATAAGGATCCGGCCCTCCCATTGGAAAGTTCAAGCCGGACGCTTGAAGACGGGCGAGGTAGTCTTGGGCGGCTAAGTGGGATGCCATCGACCACCAAGCGGCACCTGAATATTGAGAACCATTGGAGCTCGTATCGGATAGGAAATAAAGTGCAGAAGTTAAGGATGTTTTTTGTATTTGAATGTATTTTTTGTTTCTGAAATTTTTTTTCTAATCTGTACGCAGGGCGGGGTTAATTACTTAACTCTCTCAATAATAAAATTTTATAAATAAAATAAACACTTCATAATAAGAAGTTACAAATATTTTATAAAAAATATTCAATAACGACCAGCAAAGAGTAAATACAACGGCGTCAAACTTAACCCACCACAAAATAAAGAGGAACACGTTCTCTAGTCCGAATTGCGGACAAGACGACACATTACAATGAATTATTTAGGCCAAATTGCAGTCAACTTTGAACTAAACGATTAACAATTAAATTTGCCGCAGTGTGGTGCCTTGAGAACTAAGTATTCTGGAGTCAAATTTACAGCTCAGTATTTTAACAGTTAACTAATGAAAAACAGAAGAACCAAATTACTAAAGTTCTGGCCCAGATAAAAGCACAACAACAGATCAATAACAAGCCTGAACTTACAAGTTAAGAAGAGCTTTATCTCATCGCTAAATGTATCAAAACTTCAATAATTTGACCCTTAACTGCTAAATTGGTTATGAATAATTCTGATCAGGGCTAAATTATTAATGTGTTATTAACTTTAGCTGCAAGCTAATTTCCAAAGAAATATGTTATTGCTCAGATTCTTGATTTACATAAAAGCTTTCTTGACGTTAATCACATTAATTAAATAAAACGTTAAAACCCGGGTTTCGTCTATTGGTTAGTACCTGTTTTCTTTTTACTTTTAAAGATGCCTCTAATAATGAATATGAAATTTTATGTACGAACTGAGATATTTCGTTTAAACAGGACGTTAATATCACATCGAAAATTCACTTTTTGAGAAATATCTAACAATTTTTCCAGGCAAAAATCATTGATATTTGAATTCCGTTCGACGAACCCTTTGTGGACCTACTTAATCCCCCATTATTAATGGCCTACCGAGTAGAGCTGATAATTTTTTTCGATTGATAATATGTAATGTATATATTGATAAAATATAAGTATTTAATAACTACCGATAACTATCGATCGTTATCAAAATTTCGATGAGTATAAGTTTTTCCTTTTTCTACAATCGTTAGAATGCCCACTCACACATTCAGAACATAAAGGAATTTCGTCCTGCTCTAAAGGTTAGCTATATCTTTAATCTTTCTTTACCTCTTATTACAAATAAACCATCCACGTGATATTGCTGATAACTAGCGATACGGCGATGACTAGCGAAAAGTTGATAATTATCGATAAGTCGATAACTATAGATAGGTCGATGACTATTAGACTGGCGATGACTGATATTTATCGATAGGTAAGTGACAATAAACTATGGATAGGCAACTTTCAATATCGTCCAGTCCTCGACCGGGGCCAAGCAAACATAAGTGTTAGCAAGTCAATAACGATCATGACGGTTTGGGTCGACGACGTCCGTCGTGTCATTACTCATATCCCAAACCCTTTTCCAGGGCAGGAATTACGGCTTGCGGAGGGGAACGTTGAAGAGGAGGCAGGGTCGAAGGGAGGGGGAGGGGGCCGCGGACGAGGAGCGCAAAGACGAGTCCCGACCCAAGAAAAGTAGATCAATAAAACAAATTACATTTGCGTTACACTTCGCCCAGATCAAATGCTGCAGCAAATCCGGCCGACGGCGATATACGAACGAAGGGGCTCCATGGGCGGAGTGCGCCGCGACGCGCGTCAAAGGGGTGGGGGCTGCTTTTTTTGTTTAATGTTTATGCCCTCATCCCTGCGGGCCGCTAACACGAATAAATACGGAGATAATATGGGAGAAATGCGTCCAGGAGAGGAATGGAGTGGTGGGACGGGCGTGCTTTGTCGATTTTTGTAGCAATTGAGAGAATTGCCAGGGATTTGAAAAATTGATTAAATCGTCCGTAGTTTAAAAGATATGAAAACTGCACCATTAAATTACTGATCAATTAGCAGAAGACTTCCAGGGAAAAATAGAGCATGCAAAAGTTAATCGCCCTTCGTTGCTGGACATCTTACAGAGATAACTCGAAGCCAACTTGAAAATCGTCCCACCATCATACCTAAGAGTTAAAATTCTACTTTAATCTGTTGCTTAAGTTATTTATAGACTTCGATGTATACAGGGAGTCCTAATGTCCTAGAGCTTATTTAAAGGGTCTCGAACACCGCTAACGGCACTCTTAACGCTCTGCACCAAAGTTTTAATAAAATTGAAATTTTCCATCCAAAAAACACCTTGCATGAAATTTTGTAGATTTCCCCAGAATTATAAAAAAAATCTTTATCACTGTATATATTACTTATTATCGGCTTTTTGATGGAAATAAATTAGGTCAAATCAATATTTTTCGGCAAAGAATCTGTGGTTCAGCCGTGTCCAGTATGTCATAATTAGTTGTTGGACGCTTCGTACATGCTAATGATTAAATTCACATTTTCGGTAATTACGGCTCCGACCATAAAATACATTCCGAACTGTCGGTTTGATGTCAACCAATCAGAGCACAATTGTCAACACGTGTCAACAAAACGTAGCTGTAATTGGACAAAATAATTTAGCGTGTAATTAAGTTGACATTTTTTAAATTAAAATTTTAATTCAACTTCTCAAAAATGTGTTCTAAATTTGCCTAAGTTTATCAGTACTTAAAATTAAGACTATTTTACGTTAGAACGAGGCGTCTTGGTCATCCACAAAAGCCCAAATAACCATCTAAAAGTCCTTAAAATCCTCCCGAAAAATCGCGCGAAACACACTAAACTCGAATTAACAGCTTTACGAACGCATTAACCAGCAAATCTCGCAAAATTCAGTATTTTTCGATCTCGCACACAAGCAAAAAAGTCTCTCAAATCTGTAGCGATTGAAAAACGTTTTAATGCATATGCTGTAAAAGGGTTACTTTACTGACCTAGGCATTAAAAGTGACACTTCACAGCCTGTTTTGCATCATTAAAATGTCACTTTTTCGTTAATCGGAAATAAATAAATTTTGAAGAAAACTAGTATTTTTGCGCTGGCAAATCAAGCTAAAGAATAGTCCTGCAGGCATTTCACGTAAATCAAAATCGGGAAAATACGTTATATCTCTCTGTTATTTGAGTGTGTTAGAAGAAGACTACAATAGCCCTTGAAAATTTCAAGAATCAGTTCAGTTTGAGTATAAAAGATAAAAAAGAAAGAGTTGGACTAATTTTGGAAAGTGGGATAAGGACGGGCATAAAGACATCATTTCTGACATATTGAGCGATTGGCTCGTGCTTTCTCCTTATTTTATAAATTGAATCTAACAAAGAAAAATAAGTCCTAAGTTCGCCAGTTTATAATTTTAATGTAATGGCCTAATGCTTATAACGCGTAACAAACCCTAACTAATATGATGACCCAAGATTATGCAAGGCCAAGCAAATTAAAAACATTTCCTCACTGAATTTTTAACCGTTTATTGCACAATAATCGACCCCTTTTCAACGCAAAGTTTCAGTTACACAATAAGTGTGTCGCCTGCGACTCTTCCGTTCCCTACAAACCCTCATTTCTAACCCTGTCCGCTCCCCCAAAACCAGCGTAATATGCGCTTCCGCACTATTGCTGCTGCAATTTATGCAAGGGTGGAAAGGTAAGGGCACTTATCGCCCTGCTCAAAGCAAATTTAATACGCTTCTCGCTAAAAATACTATTATAGTCAAACTCAACAGAAGAACTTCGCGTAGCTCTCTCAGAAAATTAATTTATTATTCCATATTTTTTTAAAATAATAATTCAAAAACTTACTTGCAGCGGGCATCCCTAAGCTAGCCGCCTGACTTGCCGCCACCGATAACGTGTTGGAGTAGGCCGCGTTGCTGTAGGCGGCGGCGGCTGCAGCTGCTGCCCCCGGAGTCGAAGAGGTCGATGAAACTGCGGGGTAATTGGGCGGCAAGCTTGAAGCTGAGGACGAAGCACTGCCGCCTCTCGTAGACTGCGAGGAAGCGGCTGGAGGCAGCATTCCGAAGGGAAGGGCAGTGGCAGCATGGGGCGGTAAACCGAAACCGCCCGCTGCTGCGAACAAGTTGGCGGCATTCGCATCGCCTCTAGGCCAATAAGCTGCAAATTTAGAAAATGTAAAGATTTTGCTAACTTTAGCAAGAGCTTAAATTTCCGTAAAAACAAAGCGGAGCTTTCAAAAAACTTCGAAAACTCTAGAAACTATAAGGAAAAAATTGAATTTTTTACATTCTGTATCTCAAAAATTGACGCCTTAAACACGTTTATGTGAGAAAATGACTTCATTCTTAACCGAGAAATTAGTCCTTGCAGGCCACTAAATTAATGTATTGGCAATTTTACCTGCAAGATAATTCCATGAAACCCACGAAACTGACCAATACTACGTTATTTTCACGTTTCCGTGGATATTACCA
Organism: Euwallacea similis; assembly: GCF_039881205.1. Classification (NCBI taxonomy): domain Eukaryota; kingdom Metazoa; phylum Arthropoda; class Insecta; order Coleoptera; family Curculionidae; genus Euwallacea; species Euwallacea similis. The sequence goes on along the minus strand of NC_089611.1, from coordinate 2,429,640 downwards.
TTTTGCTAAAGTTTGCAGGACTTTGATCTAGTTACGTAAAATCTGGGTTTCGAAGTAAATTTTGCCATCAATTAGGAAATACCGTGTATTATAATAAATACTCAGTTTATATTTATGATAGTATCAATTCAAATTTACCTCCGAATAAACTGGCAGCATCGAGTAAAGCAGCTGGGTCTTGCACGTTGGACACCTTGCTCGAACCGGAAGGACTCTCGTTGGCCTTTCCATTTTCCTTATCCATTTCCAATCCACAATCCTGCAAACGAAACTCCTGAATTCGCACGTAATACTACTTTGAACTGAACTAACGGTGGCCCTTTGGGCTTTGCATTGGGCCCTTAAGGCTCAAAATGAGCTATTTTTAAAGATTTTGCTTAAAAACAGTTTGAATGATCAGACAGATCGGCGTCAAATTATTATAAAACCTGTCAAACCAGTATTATGTTGTTTGCAAAGGTATCAAAAGAAATTCACGTACATTTTAATAATTTAAGGGAACTGGTTGTCTTGACACCACGGCCTGTGGACGGAAGACAGGTAAGACGAAGCCCAGGTAACTTAAGGTTTAATTAATTTAATTAGGTTGTAAATTGCGGTTGGAGCGGTAGTAAAATAGGTGGATAGTAGTTCTTTTAGTGGCTAAAGAAATCTACGTTATCCACATTGAAGACTTCAATTGAGGGGTGAGGGTAAGAGTACCTACTAGGCATGGTACTACATGGCAAAAGTCTCTAGAGAAAAAACCTCACAGTTGCACCTCGTTCTAAGCCCTATCTTTAAACCAACAATCAATTCCCAACTGGCAATTGTGCATATTAAAACACGAATCAGTAGAGGTTCAAAACATTCACATTACGAAACTGATTTGATGTTGTATCTCTAATCCTGACATCAGCCAATACGCTGTGCGAGGCAGCATTTCACCGATATGATAGGTGCGCTTTCACGGAACTATTGATTCCAATGTTTACGATGAACACCGCATCAATTCAGCCTAAAATCAATGGAAATATACCTTTATTTAATGAAGTATTGCCCTATCTAGAGGCGCGTCTCGTTCAGCCCATTTTTGTTGCATTCGAACCTGAAACAAAGAACATCTGTTATCGATCCGAAAACTGGCACGAATAGGATTATTTAAGGCCCGACCTCTCGAAATTCTGGCTGTCTACGCCTTAAAAAATTAACTGCTGCCATATTCGTTTCGTTACAATGGGTCGTTATACTTGTCGGTGGTGGTACCCACGAACCGCAGTCATCTTCAAACGCGGATATGTTCAATGCGAACGTAAAAGAGGTACGTTTACACAATTGCCAAAGGTGAACGATCTGATCGTCACGGAGCAGGAGAAACAATTTCGAATGCGTCAAATAGAATCTTGCATTATACTACATACCTAGCTCGTCTGTTTAACTATCCGATTACATAAATAGTACTTTCTGATGTTTGTTTTACTTCGATCTTGCGGAAATAGACTGGGAATTATAGGAGAGGTGCAGACAGATACACACACGAAGAACAAAGGAAGAACCTCGATTTATCATAGTAAAATGGGGAAAAATTAACTCAATGCATTTCAACTCATCAAATTGTCAAGAAAATAAGAAAAAATAGAAAATTTTGGTAATACATACATATTTCATTAATTAACTCTACGTATCAACGATGAACTAACACCTGACGACTATAATCAGTGTAATGCATGTAAATTACAGCTATTTACGGATACTTTCAGTACTGATAATCACATAAACCTGGAAATTTATTCAAATGCCCAAGAAGCAAGTACCGAGCTCGGCCATTTAGGCCAACGATCTTGAGCCATAAGCCATAATATAACGACCTTAGAAGTGAAGAGATCCCCTTTTTCCAAGAGTTGTCGCATAGAAATAATTAGCAAATATCGTTTAGGTGTTTTTAAAAAGCATAATTTGCTGGACAACAAAGGTAACCCTGACCTTCTAAAGGTAGTCTAATGGTTGATGACTTGCTTGGTGAGTTCAACAATGCTAGGTCATCGGCGTGCACCCGACCGTGTCTGGTTATTATCACATAAATGGACTTGCGGGTCTGAAGCACGAGAAATCGCGTTAAAAGTGACATTTTCGGGGATGTTTCTCTGGGCGCAGCAGATGATACGTTAATTGCAGATTCTGTGAAATTTGCACGGTTGAAAAATTCCATATTCAAATATCATTTTGTCAAGAACTAAAGCTCTCTGCACACTTAACCTGCACTGCAATATCTCTCGTTTTTCACTTTCCTGTTCTTATTAAACAAGTTATTTTGATTTGCGCATAGAAACTGATTGGTATCTTACTCTGAGATTTTAAGCCTGTCAATATCAATCTATAAGCTATACGGTTCATAAATCATATCTGGAGAATACCTCGAAATCATTAGGCAGCTCAGTAGACAATAACGATTTAGTTTTTTATTCGTGCTTGAAGCAACACCTACCTATACCGGCATCCATAATGTTAAACTTAAATATACAGGGTGACACATATCATCATGGAAATATTTCAGGGAACGAGAATACTCTGCAAAATATGAGAAAAAATGTGAAACTTTGTCACCTGGTATACAGAAAATTATGCGTTTTTGATCATGGGTCTATTAGGATTTTTTAAAATTATTCTGCAGAGGGCTGTCGTCCCCTGAAGTATCTCCTTGATGATACGTTACACCTTATATAATTCAAATACCATGTGCAGCGTTAGATTATAGATAAATAATCTCCCCCTTTTGAAAAATTTTGAGGAAAAACCCGATATTTTTGAATAGCTGAACAGATTTAGATTTTTTTTCAACCTAGATACATATTTTTTTGAGATGCATGAGTTTTGAACATGGATTTTCATTAATTGAACAACATACATAACATTTTCATAAACGGCAATTTCAAGATCGCGAAAATCCTCTAAGTACCAACATGAACTCGGTGCCTCGGCAACTAAACAGATATCAAAACCTTGAACAAAAAATTAGTAAAGGACCTTTGCTCTATTTGACTTCATAACGCTGTAAAAGGGGAACATGATGGAGACAGCTGTAAAGTGTACCTAACAGATGGTATAGGAAGCTTTAATTTCCTAGTTAGAATAATTACTGGTGCAACCTATGTACTGCTCTATATACCACAAATTGCAAGGCAAAAAAGGCTAAACGTCGCTAAGCAAACACTACGTAGAGTGAATTGGTATTCTTGCACCAATTTTTTAAGTTGAATGAGATGCGGCTAAATGGGCCACATATCTGATAAGGCCTTTCCGTACCTACATCAATAAATAATGCATGTGTTGAAAACCCTATGCACACATACATTATGGTTGACAATTTTACGGGTCTTGGTTATTTGTTTTCGTTTAAATACGTCTGGAATGCTGACCAAACGGCTACAAAACCAGATAAAACTATGAACCTGAAACTTTGCCACAACTGAAATCGCTCCTATGGCCATTACACTTACCTTAAGTGGTTAAAATACTGCGGCCTTGGATAAATCTGCAACAAAAAAGACCATTTTAAGCAGTCAGTTTCATTCTCGATCTTATTTTACTCGAACAAGTTAGATGCCAAACCCACTATATCAGAAAAATTGAAATTGCATTCCCTGCAAGCAGGTGAGACGATTACCAATATCCGGGTTATAAGAAACCGTAATTACCTCCTGATGTTGGAGCGCCTTATTGTCGGCAAGATCGAGAAATCACTTTTCCAAAGGAGACTACATTTCGTCGTAGATAACGGCCCTAAACCGGGGCCCCTTTTTTAAAAACTCTAAAACGATCGATAGCGGCTTTGTTGCCCGATTCAGAGCCGCAAAGCCTCGAGGAGAATGAACGTTAAGTAATGACCAAATCGCCGGTTTGGAGAATTTTCTGTCTGCGGAGGATACTAACTAATAAATGGACAAAAGTCTTCTTTAACAGCCGTCGGAGAATCACCTGAAATCAGGTGATTGTCGCTTTCTCCCGCGTAAGACAATTACTTGTATTAACTCAACAAAGCACAAATGTATGCGGATTAGCGGACATGGCCAAAAGGTGTGGCAGCAGTTGGAACAAAAATAGAAATTTCCCATCTGCGACACATTGCCGTAATTACTTATCTGTAATCGCCTATCTCATCTCCTCCTTTCTTTCTCGTCAACGCATTTAAGCCGGTTGTGGCCATTTCACTTCCATTTGCATGAGGCTCTCCTTTTTCTACTCAAGAACGTCGAAAATAAATCCATAAACTCTCTTTAAAACCGTTTATTTTGTCATTACATCCATTCTTCTCATTTGTACGGGGTCCCGGACAGAGCTCACAAAGCTAGTCAGAAAACCTCTTATTGATCGTTTCTGTTTATAGCTTTTAAAAGCAGCCTCCTGCATGGCATTGTGTCTCGGGGCGCCTGAAATAAAACAGACCTTTCCCTTGCCAATGTTAGAAAAATGTGAAACGTTTCTCGAGTGCCTCTATTGCGGCAAATGTTGAAGAAATGAAAAAATGCACCAAATAATCCAAAGAAAGATGAGAAGATTTTGACTATAGAAAGAGCCTCTTCATCACAACGCGTACAATTCAAAACACATGTTTTATTACGCTGACCTAAAGCTGAACAATCTTGACAGCTAAATAGCCTCAGGAGATCTCTGACAGCGATTTGCATTGTCAGATTGCAGAAAAAGATGCGCGATATTCACTATTAGACAATACATCACATAACAGCACTTATAAAATAGGCATTAAAGTTCGATCTGTAACCTGTGTATCTCGAAATCTTAATGCTGATAAAAGAAACTTATAAATTCACATCACTGATTGATGGCTGAGATACTACGATTTTTAGCTCATAAGAATCCCCTATTACTAGGGTGCGAATACAAGAGGGGTGTTCGACCCCTCAAATTTATATCTCTAACCGTTTCCAAGATCCCCGTAGTTTGACAGGAACTTCCGGACTTTTCTATAAGAAAATTTGTCGATTTTACTGTTAAAACTCTCATTCGCTGTTGCTGCTCCCATTCTGTGAATATTATCAAATTATACTTGGCGCCAAATCATAAAGCCGGCTTTGTTTATTATATGAACTCGGACGGAAATGAAAATTGTGATATTGATTTTTGACGGATATTGATTGAACTCGAATTACCCTGAGTTGTAAAACAGGCTCTGAATGCAGTTGACACGTACGTTCAATGTTTTATCTTCATTTAAGAACGTGTACCAAAAAAGGATGGCCATATACTAGGTGGCAGTTAACATTGACTTTTTTTAGATTGTTCACAACCCACCTCAATCCCCCTTGGGAAAATCTTAAAGACCCACGGAGTAAGGTACCTTTTTGGCATCGAGGACAGTCCTGTTCATAAAAATAACACCTCGACGACTTTATCAATTATTTGTTTTTGTTTTTTTTTATGTTATTTTAATATCTGTTTTAGTTATACGAATTTTGGACGTTAGAAAAACCATTTCGTGATAATGAAAAAATTGCTTATTAACGTAATAGAAATAGAGATAATAGACGATGAAGAAATATACTAGGTGGTCAAAGTAAAACGGACGGATTTTAAAATCCTATCAAAATTTTAATTTTGATCGTACAGGGTTGAACATAAATTCAATATGTAGAGAAACTCAGGAAATTTTATTGCCAAAAGGACAAAATCGAAAACACATTACGTTTTAAAAATAATCTCATTTAAATGGTGACTCTCGGTTGCAACGCATTCTTCCAGGCGGTCGTTGAAATTTCTCATTACTCTTTGCACTATATCGTCTGGAATCGCCGGGATTTTATTTCTGATGACTTCTTTTAATTCTTGGATGGTTATTGGTTTGTTGACATACACATTAGACTTAAGGTAGCACCAAAGAAAGAAATCATAGGGAGTCAAGTCGGGGGAACGTAGAGGCTAAAGAACATCACCACTTCGGGAAATTACGAGACGAGGGAGAACTGCTCTTAGGAAATCCATAGAAATCCTTGCTGTGTGAACTATAGCTCTGTCCTGTTGAAACCAAATGCAGTTAACGTTAATTTCATTTTCTTCAAGATGAGGGATTAAAAATTATTGAAGCATATCGCGGTACTGAACCGAGTTGATCGTCACTGTCTGCTCCCTCTCATTTTCGAAAAAGTAAGGCCCCATTATTCCGAGTTTAAAGGTTGCACACCAAACAGTCACCTTTTGGCTGTGTATAGAGCGCTGATGTAATTCTCGCGGATTGTCAAGTGCCCAATAACGGCAATTTTGCTTGTTGACAAAACCCTTCAAGCTAAATAAGCTTCATCTGACATCATCACTGCATTTTCATCCTCTAAATTTATTTTCCATTGCAACTCAACTAAACTTCCCAATGTGGACTATGAATTGAGGTAGTCTATGATCTTGTCCAATCACACAGCTCCACGTACTACCCATTACAAAAACGTCCGTTTTGGTTTGACCACTCTGTATAACAAAATGACTTTTGCTTACCTTTGTACATGCATTCCTGTAAACGGCATTTAGGCAAAGAAAGTAATCCTTTGAGCATCCAGTGTGGATCTGTAACAAAGAGGAAATTATGGAACAAAATGAAAAATCAATTTTTGAAGCACAAAACACAGAGTAATTTAAATTAATGTCAGGAGTTGAGAGTCTATGTGATGATGGATCTATATGATCCTTCCGACTCTGTAATCTCTTGAGTAAGGTCGATATTGAGTGTTAACTCTATTAGTTCATGGTAGTTCAAACTGCGATTGTTGAATGGATGGTAAGAACTTCTGCTCCAGGTTCAAACACCTAAATCTAGTTTAACACGACCCCTTGAATTTTGTTTACAAATGTGATTTAATTGAACTGTGCACTAACATTCACCGATCTATGTCCCTGCTTCATCCCAACCCTTTCCACAACTGTACCTTAAATCCAATCTCAAAATTCAACACCAAAACCGTATAAACCATCGCACTACTTTCATTTCGCATAATTTTACGTGTCCTGACGATGGTTTATTGCAGTCGGTACAGTTTTGTACTCTTAACCGTCTGACATTTGGAAAACGGTTGTCCCTGGTCGCTTTTGCGATGAAGAGACGACCGCTGGGGCCGGTGGGTAGATGCTGTATCGGACTCATTAAAATTGTTGTGAAACGAGTTTAAAATGAAATAAGATGCCGTACAAGTAGGAACACAAGGAGGGACGGATGAGAAAAATGCTCCCGGATAAAATTTATATTATGCGGCGGCAAATCAAGAAATCGATACGGAATCGGTCCTGTATAGCCAACGAGAAGCATCTTTGCTATCCGGACTTATTTACGTGCAGATATAAGGGATATATAAGAGGGTGCAGGACTAATACTTTATAATCAACATCTAAATCCTGTCTGGCAGCTGAATAACGCAATAATCGAATATTTATGAAGGCAAATGTTACTTATCTAATATCGAATGAAGCGGATGATCAAAACGATTTGGCAAGCATTCACAAACACGCGGCTGAATTATTTTGGAGCGATTTGCATTAGAAATAGGTAGTGTCAATGCTTTCGCAAAACAAAGGCTAAAAGCTTGCAAAACAGAGATGATTGAGCCGTTGTTACACTCCGTTAACTTCTTCATTGAGCGTGCTTGAGTACCTGCCTTTAAATATTCAACTTGTCCATGATCCAGTTGAATAAAAGAAAGAAGAGGACTCAGAAACGGGAAACTAAAAACCTTCCACAAACCTAATATAACATGTACATATGTATTTTACGCATAAGCTCGCTTTACAATATTTACAGGAAGTTTGCAGCTGATTCCTCTCATTTTCTGTAATAAAATTGCAATGAGAGTGGCACGGCAAGGTTCCGGTGAATAGAAGATGGGCTCTATCGGGCCCAAAATGTTTGTCAATAGGAATTTATTTAAAATGACTGTCTCGTGCACTGAAGGGTTCGTAAGATTATGAATGAATAGATATACCGGTTCACATGGACAGTGGCCAATGCAGCAAAATTATGAATATGAATAAGATTTTCCTGCTAGGATTTTGCACATAGGTATTCCAAAATTGGCAATTCTACCAAAGAGATCAACAAGGGCCTGTTGTATAAGCATCAGTTTGGCGTAAATACCCTCAGAAATAATTCTCAAATTAAATACATGCGATTCTCGGCATGAATCCATGAATGAATTAGAGGAATCTTAGGCACGGCTCAATCCAAAGCTCAAATAAAAATTTAAGTGCCCAGTTTAGTAAAAATGTGCTTTAACTTACTGGAAATATGACTTAAGTTAAAGACTGAAGTTAAACACTTAAAGAATAATTCCGAGAATCATTCTACACGGAGAATTCTACTCTCTTTATTAACCTAAGAGTCTCTTAGGAGCCCAGTTTGGAGCATATTCCTTGCATCTAATTAAGAAGAAAAATAAACCAAGTTATTTTTGAAAAAGAAAATGAGAAGATCACATTGCTCATTTTACATAATATCAGTTTTATGCTCGTTTTTATGAGTGTGTTGTTCCTTCTCAGCTTAGTTTAAATATTTAAACAGGGAAAGGAATACTGTAGAAAACATCTTGGAAAACACTAATTCGTTTCCACAAAGTCATCATTCCAATTCGGTGTCCTGCAGGAAATATTTCCGTCGAAAAACTTTAAATTTTCCTTTCATGTAATTCTACATGCCTCATATTAAATGTAGACATGTATAACGGCAACCTCTCGCAATAAGTTAAAAGTGAATGTCTCAATGTTGGCTATGAAAATTTCGTATACCACGTGACATTATCTACTCAAATTAAATGCATGCGCAATCAATGTACTTAGCTTATTTGTAGTCATCAATTGTCAGTTGTCTTAACCGTCACTTCTACCAATTTCATTATTTTTATATTAGGACGAAGGAGTAAATGAGGCGCACTTAATAATAAATATTTATAAATTCTAAATGTATAGTACTATTCAGATAAAATTTGACATATATCATGGCAAAAGTATTGTCCACTATAATATTTAGACATTTGGATAAAAATTGAGAATGATTGCTCTACGTGGGCGGATAATGGCGCACAGGACTCATCCAATGGTACGTATCATAATATAGGACGCTATGGGATATATATGTGTTAGGTGCAAAAAAATCACAATAAAACTGGATTAAAACGATCATATTTATTTAGAAATTGATACATAACATTGATAAACAAATACAGATATCACAAATGTCACAGATATATTGTAGGTAGTGTTCTGGTGAGTTTGCCCTACTGCAAACGGTATCAGCTCCTCGTAGACAAGTTCGTCTTAGACTAGGTAAACGCATATTTTCCAGGTTTGTGAGGTCGTTGTATGATTGATAGTCACAAATATGTACTTAATGGTTTGTGAAATGAGTACCACTTTTCAGCGAAAACTAAATTTTGCATGTTTATGGTGAGCAAAAAATAACAATTCAAATAAATCACAAAACAAACACAGGCAATTTCAACTACATCCCTACAGATTACTCAAGTCTAAATAATTCATGAAAAATGTAAAATATTACATGGGTACAGCTTATTTTTTACAGCACAATGTTTACATGAAATTGTCAATAAACACATTTTTGGCCATAACGAATTCAACAGGTCATCTGAATTTTTCAATCGTTACAGGTGCGAAAGTAATCAGGAAGTGGGTGCACTTACACTATTTCGGTTCTTTGCCTCACGAGTGTAAGAAATTGGTGAAGCGAACCTCCATGAACGATTGTTAACCATCCTACTCTCCTCATTTGTCTCCCTGCTTGAACTTACTTAACTCAACTTAACAATATAGGTTGATTTGCGAAGATTTTATTCGACTAGATTTGTGCACAGGCCTATACATATACAAAGTGCACCAACGACAAGAGTCCATCCCTCGGTTTAGAAAAACTTCGAACTTCTTAAGCAAAATTTAAAATGCAATGTTTCCCATTTCTCGGGAAAACACTAAAAATTGAAACAATTTTTAAACCGGATATGAATTTTTACAACACTTTCTATATCGTCCATTTACCCCTCTACGGTTTCTCAATCTCAATACATGCATTACCACTTTGGATCATCCTGTATACATACATAAACATCAAAATTTTATAAATAAAAAAAGGCAAAAAAATAAAATAATCAAAACTGTTTCGTCTATAAAGTTCGTCGAAACGATTAAGTTCAGATGTTTTTTGACGGCGATTGGTCTTCAAATTCCCAATATAGATATCACAGTTCGAAAAACAGTCTATCGGTCCCAAGATCTGGCCTTCAGATAACTTTTTATTGTAATGTGGCTTCTTGGTTGCAATAAAAGTTTAAGACGGGTTATCATAAAATTACCTTTGGTATAGAGTTGTCTCTTGCCAGAGTTGAAATATTTTTTTCATTATATCCCTAAATAGTATAATGTCATAAAATCACAAATTACCGAAAATTTGCATTAAAATTGAGAAAAACTTGATAGGAAATTTCGAAAAGTTTTCATTGGCCTTCACATTGACAACTTTAAACAATGGGTCAGATTCTGATTCAGTTCAATTCGAGGGTCGATTATTATCAAAAAATAATCCCTAACTGGTGAGTAAAATAATTATTCGCTCAATATTTACTTAAAGTGCGGAAAATGATGCTTTATCGCACGCTGATTGTAGTTGACCTTGACCGATCGACCCGAATTCTCCCGCGATAGAGTTCAGCCAATAATCTAGTAAGGTAAAGATAATTTCGCACGCGTTGGGTAATCGTTATTTACCTGACAAGTACGGAAAGTGATTTCTTACAGCACGCCGATTATAGCTGACCAAACGACGCGAAGCGAGCGGGCTTCGGTTGGCAATCGAGTATTGTAAAGACACTATCGCGGTGTTAGATACAATGTTTTTCTTAGGAACAGATGTAGGTTAACTTGATAGTCTTTTGTAAGTTCAATTACAGTGAGCTGGGATAACAAATTTACACCCACATCTGCGGTAAAACGTCTATTTGATTAAAGTAAATTCTCCATAAATTAATGGCTTTTGTCCAACAGGGAAAAACGCCAATTCTGGATCGTCAGAAACTCCACAAAAACCATCAGAAATATGTAAAAGGAGTAGCGGCGAGTATGATTGGCGCACCCGACTGCGCATATTTCTGACTGATTCTGACGGTCTGGAATCGGTTTTCCTTTCTGCTAAAAGAGGCCAAATGGAAAGTAGCCAAGGAAGTAGGAAATAGATGTTCCACCGAGGTAAACCCGAGGGTAAACCGATTTCGAGCCGTTAGAAACGGTCAGAAATATGCGCAGTATACTGGCCGGGACTCTGCGGAGCTTCTTGCACATATTTTTGACCGATTTTTTGACGATCTGCAATTGATTTTCTCTCCTGTTAGAACAACGTTCATTGAAACTGGAGGTTCCCCACTCCGTTTCCTATGACGTCATAATCTTAAATGCATTTTAAATGGACGTGGACCTGTGTAATGTCTGCTAGTAGATCTAGGCTTGTTTGGTACTAATTAGTACCAAATTATTAATGCGTTGTTAAAATTAATATTAAGTTAGTATCCACAAGAACGAATTTGACAAAGGCTCTATTTCAGTCCAGGTTTCAAAGTTTCTATAGAAATGAGCTTGCAGTTAAAGTCAGCAGCACATTAGGAGAATAACGTCTGAATCTGGGTACCACTGGCCTATCATAGTCGAGAGCGTATACTTAGTCTGAAATAAAGAAATTAAGTCGTAAACCTATCCATTGCTTTGCCATGCTTGCTATGAACCTAAGTACTATAATTAGGTGTATTTAAGTATCTTTCTCGTTGCTTATCGGGGTCAACGGCTGCAGTTTCGATGGTACTCCGCATTAAAAAGGTACGAGTCGTTGGTCGGCAGATGTGAACAAATAACGATTTACAAGCCAGCCAAACTCGATATAAAATGCCTTTTACCTACCTACTTATTTACCGCTCGGGTCTGCTTAAAACCGAAGGATGACGGTTTTTATGCCATGCTTTTATGTTGGGATCCATCTTTTCTAGCAAAAATATCAGGTACCGCTGACGGTACCAGGGACATCGAAACTGACGTGCAGATTCGGGGCTTACGGTGTTCGCTCATGGACGAGCTGGCAACATAATGTTGCCTTAAAATATTAGTTAATTAGTACTTTGGTATAATAAAATTCGCCGCACGTTTTTAGCAGCGTTTCTTCTGAAGAGAAACACACCGCCACATGAAAAACAGGCCAAAACATACTTTGTTCATGTTAGCACTATGACAATTCAGGTACATTATTGGTTGACTCTCTAAACACATTGCAGAACGAGAGTCCTAGCCCAAGACTCTTAATATGCGATCCGAACGATTCCGCTTTCGAATGACGTCAAAATGACGTCCTCTTCATACTGTTCTTTATTAGCGATTCTTCAAGACACGTCATTTTGACATCACGCGAATGCGGAATCGCTAGAATCGCCTGCTCAGAACGACAGGATTTGGTAACAATATATTTTAGAATTTCCTCAGTGATCATGATCCGGTGGATCATTACTCATCGGGAAATTCCTCAAACCACAAAGAGGCCAGTTGCGGATTTCCGAAATTTCGGCTATGAAATGATTTGCGCTTGATTTAGAACTGCTATTAATTAGGATACAAAAACGTAAATCGGTTTCGTTGTGTTTCAATGGGACCATTTAAGAAATGAGACAACCTTGAGATCGGTTGACGGTCAGAGGTAATTTTCCCCAGTCCGACACTGCTCTCCTCGTCAGATTAGTTCGCGGAGGATTAAAACGTGTTATTTGGCATTTAAATGGAAATAAGTAGATACTAATTTTATTGTATTAGAATGTTCGCGTCAAATTGCCTTCCATATGCATTTTTTATGCGTGTATTTAATTTTTGTATTTTGGTTTATATATAAATCAATCAGCTCTTATGGTTAGGGGGCAGAAATTGCAAAAAAAGGAAACAAAAGATCTTTCTGAATGCATTACGGCAGGGCTTTTTTTAAATGGCGACCCCCTTGTTGTCGCAGCTTTCAGGGATGAGTGACCTAAGAATTAGTTTTGCTTTTGTTTATTGAGGAATGGTGAATGAAAACAGAAACGCATCGGCTCCTAACCTCCAAATTAGTCACCGGTCTCAAATCTATGAACTTCCACCACAGAAATCACTCACGAATCTCTTTGAAAAAGGCCGGATAGGAACCTTTTTGTCTGGAGCAAGACAACGTTTCACAAATAAGGTTACTCACTCGAGGTCAGGCACAAGACTGTATCCAAATACTATCGGGTGTCTCTCTACGTATCTCCGTTTGGAAAGCGGCTACTTCACTCACAAAAAACGAATTAGGTACACAAAAACAATTAGCAAGTTTCCTTGCTAGAACCGAATTAATACCGTTTGAGCACACGTGAGTTGTGGATGGGGACGCACCGGGGGCCGTGGGTGACGCGTTTTGCTCTAATTATTCACGCGGAATCTCGAATTTCGGGGGTGTTTTACGGACAAGAGCGCTTCGTCGTTACAAGATGGCCGGACCTAGGCTTGGTGTCAGTCCGATTGCTTTGCTAAGGCCCCCCTCCCGCCGTGCACGGTACCCCCCGTAAACGTCCACCGTCGGTTTTCATTCTCGCTTCTCTGGCGACTCTCTTCGTCGCACATTCAACGTGCAGTTACATCGAGCCGGATGCACACTGTAAAAATCGCTCTGATTACTCATTTCGGAGTGTTTTTATCGTTTCACGTACGGCGGGCACGGGGAGCGGAGCTCGGATCGGTCTTCTTTTGTTTTGGGCGGCGCGGCGCGCTTGCTACGTTTTTTTCATTCATACGTCCCGTTTGTTGTAAGCTGATTGTTGATCGCATTGTTATCTTGCCTCTTATTGTTATTTATTGCATGCAAGTAACTATTCTCCTGTGCATCGGCTTTTCCTCCTGTTTGAAGTCTGTGCTCTCGGTAAGTGTGTGTTTATTATTTACATTTAATGACATTTATTTAAGTGACAAACTATAAATTTATCTTTTACCTCATAAATCACGGTGCATCTAATTAAAATGTAATCTGACGAAGTTAATGAAGGCAAAGTTAAATGCTCACTTCATTCCTCATTATCATTAGATATATTAACAATACTGATACGAATCAAAAAACAATAATCAGCTGTTGTGCGCCATGAGTTTGCCATTTCGTAAATCGTGTCATCCGCGGAAAACATTTGTTAAAGAGGAAAACAAAAACAATGATGGCGCCGGCCCCACGATCTCATCAAAATGTCAGCAAATTAAAAAACCAAAAAACATTTAAGTACCAGGTACAGTTGAGTGATTGTGTTCAATTTGCCAATTTCGAAAAATTGTATCATCTCAACGAATGATTAACTGATTAAAATTGGAAAAAAAACATTGATGAAAGTCAATCGATTTAATATTGAAAAATTAATGTTTTCAGCAATGGCTCGTGGCTTATCTCTTGACCAAAGGCATAACTTGAATCTTGTCATTCGTGTTGCCAGTAATTTAATCCATAAAACCTTGAACGACATAACATCAATAACCGCTGCCACATTAAAAATGGTTTCTGGTGTATGAAAATCGCCATTTTGTGTCTACCCACCTCCAAAAATTTAGAAGAGATACTTACAGTAAATATTCACTTGGAAACGTATCCCCAAAAAGCTATTCTAATCTAAAAAGCGGTTCCTGATTTATAAAAATCGTCATTCTGTCTTGTCTACCTTGAAAATTGCATTCATGAAGACGTAACTTATTTTAGCCGTGTAGGAAATGGATGTATTATTGGTTGTCAAATTCACAACTGCCGAAGTAATCATCGAATATTCTGAGTTTTCGCGGATTTTTCAGATGTTCGCTTGGAATTATCGGCCACTCACATTTCTGTTCATATAACACTCAATAAAATTCTGCGTCGGCTGTTCATTAACACCTTTTTTTTAATGTATACAAAGTTATTCGTTAATGACCTACATTAATGAGCGATTTTTCATTAATGCATGATTTGAGCGTGTCGTTGGTTTTATGCGGCCATAAGTGCTTGCATCTGACCAATCACAACATCTATGCTTGACACGTGATCTGTTACTTATGAAGGTTCCAGTTTATGACAGTTATTTCGGGTGACATTAAACCGATTAATAATGTGGTTAGCAACAATGGTCATTAAGGTTGTTTATTTACATATGGAGTGTTTGGTTTCGTGAAGGTGTTTTGGCTGATTTCGTCTACTCTCGTGATAGTATTAGAGAAAAATATTTCTTCGACGGTTATTATTTCTTGTTACAATAAATTCGTCTAAATTTTTCGTTCGTTTCCGTCAATTTTGCAACACCTAATCGACGCCTCCTGAACGGAAAACGAATCCATCTGCCCCAATTTCCTTGAGTTGAGGAATCGGGGCCGTAAGGGCGGCCATTTAGGCAGCAACGTGAGTTGAGAGTATCGACTCGGAGAGGTTTGGTGGCTCTCGTTTTATGGGATGCCGGTAATATTCGTGTATAGGAGGCGACGAGCGGTTTTAGTACACACAGAAACGACAGTTGTTTGAACGATCCGGGGACCGGCCCGGGCAGGGGGGGGCGACCCAAAGCCGGATTTACGCCGACGAACGTTCGAATTTCGTTATTTTATTACTTTTAATTGGTATACATGGAGGGAAGGGAGGCTCAATATGCATTTCCGAACCCGCGCGGCTATTACTGAATGGATTGATTTGTCATTAAGCAACCCCTTCGTGAATTTCTATGCAGAACAAATTGTTGGTTCTCATTATTTTATTTTCGTTCAGGAAGAAGATATATTTAAATTGTGCGAATCAACTGCGCTTCCAGGAGTTATTAACAACAATCGCTCGTTTTTGTGATAAAAGTACAAATCCGCACTGATTGACAAAGTGATTGGTGATTGGTGGCATATAGTTTAGAATTACCCGCAAATGGGTAATTAATCTCAATTCATTAATAATCAATAAATAATAGTAAATTAATGTCATTGCACTGCTAAAATATCCCTAGGGAATCCCACCATAGACGAACTCATATGCGCTTAGATGCGTTTATTAATTTTAATTAATTTTCCTTCACCATTCTGTCCAGAAAATATCAAAACCTTTCGTATTATTTATGATTAAATCTTTAAAAATTTGAAGTTACTTTCATTGCCTAAACGAAAACTCATGTCTGATATATTAGCAACATTACTCGATACTTTCCCAGAAGTACTATATTAAAATGTCTTCCTAATAAATGCCCTTTTAATAAAAGGAACTTGATCCGGCCGGCTCTGCCTATAGACGCATAATTTATTTTAGATGCCGCAATCACAAATCCTAACTGAAATTTGACGAGAGGATTGCGACTATAAACAGTCATCAAATCGATATCTGTAACCAATCGTAAGTTAGGGCCTAAAACATAAAGAGCTACCGCTCTTGGCTCTGACAACGCGCACAACCACTCTGCAGAGGATACAATCAACACAAAAATATATCGTCCGCTCTATATCCTCTTGTATTTCGAGTATTTATATGTGCGTTCGTATGCGGGTTTATGTATGGAAATTGGCCAGAGCCGAAAGGGACTCCGCCTCTATTGATTTCCACCTTGGAGAAATCGTAAATGGTTTCACTTCTAATGGAAAGAGTTGCCTAATATTCGACTTGTACGCATAAGAAATACGTCTGCAAACATCTCTGCAATTTCACGTGGTGGCCCAGTAATAATTGCAGTAAATTTTCCATTACATAAAAAAATCCTTTCCTCCATAATAATTAAGGATAAACTGACCACTGTTGTCATGTACCCCTATAATTTTCAACTTTAGACCACGTCACTTTTCGATACTATTTAATTATTATATTGGTTCGATCGATTTGCAGTAATGTTTTAGTTATCAACTGTTTTTTTCAATTTAGCCAGTGTTGGAGGAACACTAGTGGCAATGTCTTAAAGATGAACTTCCACGTTCAGGTCACTGACTATGGAACCCTTTGACGTCACCATGACATGCTCATACATTATTATTAACGGCATTGACATATCTAAATGATTGATACCAGTTCACTATTACCTATCACACAAGACCACTCCCATATGAAACTTTCATCCCAATTACAATTAACTTCACAAAGAACCCATTTGGTAGCCACCATGATTTAAAGCTAATCCACCTTCTCCCACATCATATGAACGTTTTCATTCATTACTACCGCATATAAATATTTGAAAACATCATTAATGAAATGTTTCTGATAAATCTACCCTTTAATAATCTTCCTTTCTGTATGATGTAACCAACAGTAGAGAAAAATCAAAAATTGCAAGTTATGAACGCCTCTGCCTTTCTGTAAGTACTTAATAATTGAGCTATTTCAGTCATGTTCATAGCTATTGCAACATAGCAACCAATGACGCTGTATAAATATTTTAGACAGTAGAAGGAACAGCTTAGCTGTTCGAGTTAACTTGTTGACAGTAGTTTGTGACTAACTTCTGTAGAGGATCGGTGTGTGCAGGTAGTGATATATATATTTTTTTTCACGCTTTTCATTCATTTATAATGTGATTCTATCGAAGTAGAACTCAAATGCTCATACATAAAGGTGACGTTTATAAGTAAAGTTTCATTGGAGTAAATTCCTTATTTCATCATTTTTATTCCGAACCTGGAAAACTGTTTTTGCAAAATTTGGCCTTCTAGCGATTATTGCTTCATTGTCATTTCTTTTCATTTTCAAAATCTATTTAGAACCAATCGTGACTCTCATTTAGAGGTGAGAACTCTTCCTCAGTTGTCCTTTGTTCCTGTTTGGAAATATGTTTCCAATAAAGCGTTAATACCATTTGCAGTGAATAGCCTGAATACTCTAAGAACACTGCCACGTCACAATATTTACATCATGGACAGAGAATCAAGTCCAGGCAATACTGCAGATACATTAAAATTAAAGCAATATATTAATACAATTTCCTCAATGTTTTCATTGTTCCAGTGCTGCTCTAAAAATTCTGTAATTTTTACTTTCACCATCATGTACAGAATTTTCACACTCTAAGGGGATTTACCTAAATTACTTAAGTATTTTGCCAGATTTGCATTGTGTTAATCATAATATTTGCTGCATGGAACTTATTTTATGTAAACGGAAATATTCATGGAGTAGCATTTGGTGAATTCATTAGCTTAGATAGGAGGTTTCAATACATGGAACCTTCAGAAACAGTTTAATTTTAGAATCAAATCAGTAAATTAATGGAAAATTTGGCACCCAGATAATTTCCACAAGTTGCTGGTGTATTACTGATTCTTGATTTTTATTATACTCTATCCCTGATAAAGTGGCTAACCCCATGATAATTGATCATCAAAAATTAAAAGTTTCAATAGTAACGCTGCAACAGACTTTTCACCTATTTTCCCTCTATTTGAATTCACAATGCATAGACGTGAAACATTTCATATTTATTATTAATACCCAAATGACTAGTATTTATTAAGGGAATCCATTACTGCATACATATTATTTACGTGAACTTTCGTTATTTTGTTTATATATAGAAAATTGATTTTATTGATATATTAAAGGTCATACTGACCGTCACATAATTTTTATAGGACTAACATGATATAATAGACACTAATAAGAATTTTCATACCTTGCGAAAGGCTTTTATTTATTATTAGGTAATAATCATTTTTTCTATCATTTTTTTTATTGCAGTATTCTATTACAGAAACATGTCATTGTTAAATGGGGTGATAGGAAGAAATGCATCTGTTCTGAAAAATCTCAAAGGGCATACAAGTGACGTCAATTGCTGTGACTTTGCTCCCAATTTTACTTTAGTTACAGGCTCCAGGTAATAAAGAATTTTTCTACAACCGTCATACAAAATAGAGCTTTTCTCCTTTTAAATTAGAAGAAAAGTTCTATTTCCTACTAAGATTCCACCCCTGTTAATACATTTTTCAAGCGATTCATCATATATTCCAAAAATAGCTCTAGAATTGATTTCACATTAAGAACAAATTTTTTTTAATCTAAAATAGTACTTTTTCCAAACATAATACATCAAAAACAAATTTACACAAGCGATAAAATAAGTGCATTCATTTTATCACTGGTGTATATTTGAGGTACATTAATCTTAGTGTGTTTTTTTTATCATATTTACCATTCTATTAAAAGTAATTTTCTTAGCGACAAAACTATTCGAATATGGGACTGGATCAACGGTTCTGGTTACGTGGAACGGCAGCAATCTCCTCTACGTGCACACAAGTACCAAGTCACGTGTGTCAGGGTGTCACCTCAAGGTTCCATGATGTCCTCAGCCTCGGTAGATGGCAATGCGTTGCTATGGAATCTCCATTCTTTGACCAAATTATACACTATGACCCAGGTTAATGGAGACCCCATACGTGTATGCAGGTATAGGACGACTTCTTCATATTCTATGTTGTTGAAGGGTTATCGTGCTGTATTTACGAAAATCTTGAACACATTTCTCTATTAACGTCATGTCTCTTATAATTTCTAGCTTTTCGCCCGATAGCAGTTTACTAGTGACTGCAGGTGATAATGGCGCTGTCTGTATTTGGGACTTAGTTCATAAAATTCTTATCAGGTCAGCACCAGTAACCAAAACTTAATTAGAACTTACATAAGAATTTAGAACGCTCTTCGAGCACGAAGGCACCACCCAAGGGCTCTCCTTCACCCCGGATAGTCAATTTCTAATAACAGCCTGTTCCTTGGAGGTGGTCAAAGTGTGGCACGTGCAAGACCTCATTGATACCACCACGGAAAATAGTTGCTGCCCTTTAATGCGATTAGATAATATACACGACATGGGGGTGTTTTCTATTGATATATCCAAACACATAGATTTAGATGGTAATAATTTTATATATATTAGATTTTTTTTTTAATTGGTAATAATTTTTCTTTGGATAGAACATAACCCCCTAATTCGCTTCTATCACATGGCATGTGGAGGGTGTAACAACGAAATAAAACTGTGGAAAATCACTGCAAGAGCTTTAATCAAAAACAAAAATTTAACTCAAAATGAAACTGCAATCGATTTCTGCAGTGTGTTGGATGGACACACCTCTTCAGTGACCTGCGTCCGGTAGGTTTTTCAATTTGGGGTTAAACTATTAATAACCCCCAAATAACTGTTTTCTGTTTGTTGCATGTTTCCTCCGCTTGTTGCAGATACAGTAACTCGGGGGAATTACTAGCATCGAGTAGTTTAGATAAGTCGGTTAAGGTTTGGGATACTAAAAGAAATGTTTGTTTGGTCACCCTATATGGGCATCACAGATACGTTAATTGCGTGGGCTTTTCTAAGGATTCAAATCTCATTGTTTCAGGTAGAATCGTTTAATTTACATAAAATGGGGCTGTTCGGCAAAAATACTGCAGGACCTGCTCTAAGTTTGCATGATGTGTGGGGTATTCAATAGAGAAAAGACACAATTATTTGGAAAATCAATATAAAAGATTAAAAAACCTAAAGACATCCCTTGAAAGGTTCCAATTATCAATCTCATTATGCACCATTTTGTCAATAATGGTATATTGTTGATTGCCGAACAGCGTCACTAAAATTTTGTAGAAAGTCTATTGAATTTTCATTGGTAGCATCAAGAAACAGTAATATGCTTAAATAAAAGAATTAATGGGCGGGAGTTCTGAGTGCTGCATTTACATTTTGGTGTGTTTCTAGCAGTTTGGCCAATTTTTCTTGCTACTCGAAGAGGAAAAACCTATTGATTTCCTCTCTATAAATACTTGCAAAGAACTCAAGAGCCGTTCCGAAACTGTCACACTAATTTATATCAACGCCTCCTTCTTTTCTCTTTGTGTCGTTTAACTAACGAACGTCGTTCCAATGAGAAAAGATAAAATAATTATTTTAGCAGCCAACTTTGGGTCAATATAAGGTCGCAAAGTTCAGAACTATCCCTTAAAAGCTTCCAAGAAATGAAAATATAGATCTTTGTAGGCCATTTTGTCTATAGTAGTGTATTGTTGGTGGCTTAGTGGCATCAGCACGCGGAGCAATTGAGGTGAGCGACAAAGACTGTTTGTCCAAAATTTATGTGTTACAGAGAGAAATAGAACAGAAACAGAAAGTCCTAATTCTTTCATTCAATCAACTTCTTTCAAATAATTTCTTCAAGAAAGTGGAATTCATACAATTTTTTTACTCTCAATATGTCCTCCCATTCCCCCCTTACAAACAGCTCTCTGCCTCCTCAGTCCTCATCTAATTGTGTCTTTGAACTAACGAAGAACCCATTTAACTTATTTTTACTAGATTTAAATTAATACATTTTTCCTTCTGCATGCTGTGTGGCCAACTAAATGAACTCCAATCGATTCCTAACAGACAGGCTTTGACTTTAAGGTTCCACAGGTTCCAACGATAAGCTTGTGATTGTGTGGGATCTAACTGGAACTATAACTGAAGACACAGAATTGTTTGTGCCTTTAGCGATTAACGGCAATGAAACGCAATTGGTAGAAAATAGTGTCAATAACGAGTACGTTCTTCTTGAGAAGATTGATGATATTTTCGAAGGGGGAGTGAACAGTTGTTGTTTTCATGGGAAGGATTTGTTGGCTACAGGATCAGGGTAAGGGTAGCAATTCCACGGGGATTTTAATTATTAATTATTTTTCTTTTAGGGATAAATATGTGAGATTGTTCAAGACCAATGAGAATAATAATATTGAAGAGTTAACCAATTCTCCCTTTGAAGGGCATACATATGCAATAAATCATGTAGAGTTTTCGAAGGATGGCAGTAAATTGGCCTCTTCTTCTCTGGACGGATGTACGTTTATCTGGAATCCTCTGGTAATTTATAGATAATTTTACTTTTGTTTTAGATTATTAACTCATGTTGATCACTTTGTGCGATTTGTAGTAAATCCTATCATGTCACTTTGAAATAACAATATATGACCTTACGGCCAAAATTTATTAGTACGGAAATAGCTGGCCAGTATTTATGTAGAAATACAGTAGGAGAAAATCCTTAAAACTCATCCAAACGCTCGTATTATCGTCCAAGGGAATAAACATATTTTTTCCCACTGTGTTCCACGAGGGACCTTCGCTGGCATCATTATTTCAAAATGTCGTCCATATGTCAGTTACAAGGGAAGCTCTGTAAATAGTGTATATGATGTTTTTCACAGTTTTTCAGGAAATACAGCCTCAAAATTAATACTTAAAATTTAATAATTAATCTCACTAGAAACAATTAAGACTTACATTGAAATATTGTACTTAGCAAATTGATGTTAAGATGTATAAATTATTGACGAATGTGATTCAACTTTTGAATTTGTTCTCGTATTTTTTCATTCTCCAATAACATAGCCAAAGGCATTTTATTTTGAAAAGCCATGCAATCAGATATACATAATACGATGTTGTAAATCTCCTGTCATCCCTTCTCCCTGTAGTCCCCCATTCTAGTATGGACGACAAGGGTTCTCCAGTCGGACCTGGAGTTAATTTTACAATTTAAAGAATAATTTGCGATTCAAGAAAAAGCAAAGATTCGCCGATTTTTTATGCCAATTAATATTAGTTGCTATGTAAAAACAATGATTTACTGCATGAAGGTGAACGTTAATCATTCATCATGAAATTCAGTGGTGAAACTTACTTAACTTAAAAGCATTAAAAACATTTTTAGACTGGTGAAAAGTTTCTGTCAGTCCCCAAAAACAACCTCTCAATAAAAGTCTGTCGTTTCTCCCCAAGCGGCCAATTCATAGTTACCGGGGGCGACGATGAAAAAGCCGTAATTTGGGATGTTGAATCAATGGAGAAAATTTCGTAAGTACTTTTCCAGATATTGTAAACAACCCTCTTACCATTAACTCAAAAACAGCGTTTTGGAGGGTCATTTGGACACCATCACTTCAGCCTGCATTTCCCCGGACAATAAAATTCTAGTAACTGTGTCCTGCAATGCGGATTATCGAGTATGGTTGCTGGACAGTTCCAAGTGTATTTACGTTAAGGAGGACGCACACGATGGGGGGATTCAGAGCTGCGATTTCTCTGAAAATTTAGAGCCCATACCGAACGTCATTAGCAACGGTCAAAGCTATTTATTGGCCACTTGTGGAAACGACAGTATGGTCAAGTTATGGAGGTTAACTATAGAGGTATGTTGGTTACTTTTCTATGATCAAGTGAAGGAAAAAAATTGTTGCAGCAACGCAATAAAGAGCTGAATTATGAAGGATTAGAAGTAAAGCAGTGGCGACTTCTTCAAGGCCATGGAGGGAATGTTATATCGGTACGATTATCCCCTCTAGTGGGGGAAGTAGCGTGCTCAACCGCGACCGATAGACAGGCCAGGTTGTGGTCAGTTTACGGGGGACATTGCCTCCATGTTCTGGACCATAATTCCATAGTAACGTGTTGTTCCTTCAGCTCTGATTGCTCACTTCTAGCCATCGGTTGCCTAGACCGGACATTGTGGATCTGGAAGTTGCCTCAGCAATTAGTAAATTTGTTTTTTAATTTAATCTTCTATGTAGAAAATCAATGTTTTAAAGGTGTTTCAAACAGCCATAGCAAACAAGCTGAAATCGCGTACTAAAGGCATTGTAGAATGGTCTACTACTGATGTAATTAAGTGGTTGGATGAAATTAAAATGAGCAAAATTGCTGTGAATGTGAGCAACGCGCGACTGGATGGAGAGAAATTATTTACTTTGAGCGAAAGTGAAGTCTGTTCAGGATTAGATTTAGGTAATCACTGATTTACTACCCATAAAACCCTCCCTTATTATGGAATGTTTAGATGACAAAACCACTGAAATAATGATTCGGGAATTGAAATGGCTCAAAAGAATTCAAGTACAGATACAAAAACCTTTTAACCAAGACTTACCACATGAGTTTCTTTGCCCGATAACTCACGAAATTATGCGCGAACCAGTCACTTGTTCCGATGGATTTACATACGAAAGGAACGCTATTGCTGAGTGGTTCATGTCTGGTAAGTTCACCAGTCCCATGACTAACGAAGTGCTAGGAAGCACCGAGTTTTTCGCAAATTTGGAACTGAGGGATGAAATTCGGAAGTTTTTGGAGAGCTTTGAAGAAGAGGAATAGATTTGTAGTTTTGATTAGATATAGAAATTATATGAGACTGAAAAGAATATTAGAAGTAGTGAGTAGAAGCTTCTTATGAAGAATTATTGTGCCTTAAATGGGTTTCAACTAATTGATATTTGAAGAGAAATCGCAAAGGGGATAAAATTGGAAATATCAGTGGGAAGATGTTGAAAAAATAAGCATAAAAAAATGCAATATAGTAGAGGTCTTTTTTTAAAGAATGAGTATACTAAGTAAAAAAGTACGTTTTGGAGAAATTCAAGGTCCCCCTAGATTTCACAACTTTGTTTCTAAACATTTATCGATAAATAAAATTAATGGACAATCTTTAAATTAAATATTATCAACATTTACTTTAATTTAATATGAACATTTGCATTACATTTCTACAGTGCCACATTTTAAACTATTAAGGAATCAAGAACCCGAGGTTAACATCATCTCTTACTGCAAGTCACGATCAATTTAATTTGAAAAACTCGCATATTAATGCTTATAATGCCAAAGGTTTTCTGAAAGCTGTAAATAAACTGCTCAAAAAGTCCTTTTAAGTGGGACCTAATAAGTAATAAATGTAATTTTAGTAATCATTATTATACACACATTTTTGATGAACTAAGGTAATACACATTCTACAATTTATATTTAAAATGCATTTAAGCAGTCTCAAGAAGAGCTGGATGCCACATGTTTTACATCTGTATGTGTGCGTAATATTTATTTTCACCATCACCCTTCTACCTATTCACTATTGAGATACTATGTACAATGTAACTGAGCCTGCACCATCGCGAAAATGGCTTGAAGTATTTGTTATTCAACCATGGAAAATGGAAGATTTGGCAAAGAATTTAGAGTACAATAGCTGCTAACTACATGTATTCATCGAGACTTGCAACTTCTCAATCATACAGGAATGAGATTGATTAAATTTCAAGGGTTGAAGGAACACTTTTTGATGGTTGCTGTGGACAGTCTAATGATTAGTGAATCGATTTTTTGGATCACTTGGTTTAATATTCCTGTATTTAGTCACACATTTTCTTTACTGGATTAGGAATTTAATGTCAAATTCTGTGATATTTGAATGTTATAGATATTCTTTCTGAAAAATAAATTGTTGTTTTTGTCTTTGACGTTAAACAGTTGTTTTTGTTCTTAACCCACCTTAATATAAAATTAGACACTAAACAAATTACTGTTAAATTTTTTTATTATATGTAATTAACTTTCTCCACTTCCAGTATTTTTTTTGCTCTTATTCCTTCGGAACGACCTCTTCTGGCTCTGCTTTGTGCTTCCTGCTAGCTGGCCCTTCCTCCGCATCGCGTGTAACTTCATATTTTTTGCCTTGATTTCCTTTTTCCTATCGTCACCCTTCTTTTTTCCTCCTTGCGTGTACAGCACGTTAATTCTTCGTCCTTTTATGTGGGATTGATGCATCGAAAGGCATTTCTAAATGAAAAATATAGAGGTATTAGAACATGCAACGGGGACTAAAACTGCGTACAGTGCTTTGTACAATAGTATAAGTACATTAAAAAGGGCGAATAAGATAATTTTTTCTCGTTTCCAGAGAAAAAATTCGTAATAACAACAACATGACTCCAAAAATAGAAAGGAAAATAATCTAATTTTTTTAAAGCATATTTAACTATAGTAATTACTAATCTCAGTAAACTTATTTCTTCCGTAAGAGTGATAACATTATTTCTTTTCTCGACAAAAAAGTAAACGCAAAGTCTTATCCGAGAGAGTTCAACAATATGGTTTTCAATACTTCTTTTGTAAGCAATTATAGATTAGTTTCGATGCAGTTTACACAAATTAAGCTTTATAATCCATATTACAGCATTGAAATGTTCCCTCCATTTGGAGTAGGTCTGATTATCATAGCAATACTTGCACTGAGTTAGTTCTGTTAAAAAATGGAAATGTGGACAAAAATGTCTTTTGTATCTTGATTTCTTACGAACCTCATACGCAATCTCGTCCTTCACTTCCACATAAGCGAAGCCTCTAGGTTTGTTACTTCCCTTGTCAGTAGGAATTCTTACATCAACAATATTCCCCACTTTACTAAAATGCAAAGACAGGTCCTGCTTGGTCGTGTCGTAAGGAATATTGCCCACGAACAACACGAACCTTTTCTGCCCCTTTTTAACCAGATCCTTCTTCTTTAAATCTTCGATAGTAGGCTGCTTGTTCTTTGATGGTGATGCGTCTGGTTTTTCCTGAGCGGATAAACGCAGAGCTTTAAAAAATCGCCTAGTAGCACCATTGGTTATCCAAAATATTTAGAAGGTCACAAAAACCCTGTTACGTGATTACGTCGATCTTAATCACTTTGAGTTCAGCTTTATCTTTCTCAGGCAAATAATACACAGTAATTCAGTGGTAAATAGTTTTTAATAATGTATTCATCAGGAAATGATTCAAGGAAAACGAACACATTACAAATGACAGAAAATCACCTCTGGTGATTTTCGTTATCAACGAATTCTCAGATTAATTTACCCATATAAAAATACCAATAATCCTTTATATACAGTCAGTTATTGGAAACAGCACTCCAAAGAAAATGGTCACATTAATTATAAAAAAATACCCACTATTAAAGAACAAACTTCCTAACAAATGCGTTATAGAAACTACTAGAAACTTAGACAACTTAACCTAAATTTTGATTCACAGATTACTTCTTTTTATTAGGTTTCTTAATACTAACCTTGGGCGCTGGGACTTCTTCTTCGTCCGAATCCTCGTCCTCCTCTTCATCATCATCATCATCATCAGTTCCATCCTCTGCCTCATCATCATCACTTGCATTATCTGCCTCGTCATCATCGTCCTCCTCAACCTCCACTGCATAAAACATGTTTAAACCCTGCAGGGACACAATCTATAAACAAATTTTACCTTCGTCATTTGAGTCCTCTTCAAGCTCCCCAGCATCAGAATCATCATCATCATCATCATCTTCAACATCATCATCAGAGTCTACTTTAGGTTTAGCTACTAGTGGTTTGGGTTGTTGTTTAGCTTTAGCTGGTTGTTTGCTTTTAGGTTGGGTCTGTGCAAAATAATAATTATTATATAATTATTACAAAATTTAGTGAACTCCTACTTGTCCTTTTTGGGCTGCTGTTTTCTGTTCCTTTTTTGTGGCCTTTAATTTCTGGCTCTCTTCTTTTTGTTTCAAATGCTCGGCCTTTCCATGTTCCCTAGCGGCCTCAATTCCCTCTTCCAAAGTAATTTGCAGTCTTCTCAAGATTCCCAACTTCTTTTTGGCTGTTTTGGTCAACTCCTCACTCCTACCAGAAATTGCCTTCACTTTCTCCTGAATCTTTTTTAGAATCTCTGGGTCTTTACTGCCTGCATTTGTTTTAACTTCCACAACTAAATTGTAGAACATATTCTTTCTTTTCCTTTGTCCTTTTGAGGTTTCCTTGTCATTGCCAGGCTTGGGTTTAGGCGCCTTTTGAACTTTTGCTTTCTGCTTGTCATTTAATTGTTTTGTTCCAGCAAATGGTTTCAGATTTGGTTTAGGAGATTGTTTCTGTTTATTCTTTTTGTTGGATTTTTGAGCGCTGGCCTGCAAATTGTTTTTCGGAGACTGATTTTGTGGCTTTTTCGGGGTGAATGCCTTGTTAAGAGTTTTGCCATTTTCAGTTTTAATCTTTTTTGCTGGAGACTCATTTTCTTGTTTGACCTTAGGGGTGTTATTGGCCAAGCTTTTGCGTTTATTGGGGGTTTTTAAAGAGGTTGCTACTTCTGCTTTAACCATTTTCCTGAGCTGCACTGGATTGTGAAAAGAGAAAATGATAAACAAAGATTCTTTATATGATCAGTATTCTTGTAAACTTCTAAAGAAGATATGTAACATGTCTTAATTGCCATTGATAATAAGTAAAGGTGTAGTTAAATGTTAAAAAAATTGGATAATTTAAAATGCAAAGAAATGGTATAAATTCAAGCTGTTCAATCTTAATGAGTATGCACATGGTAAGGTATGCCTTTATGCTTATTTAACATAAAGGAGTAAACACAAACATGTGTACGAAGAATTGATGGTGCATTCAATTCAGACTTCAATATTACACTTGCTCACAGCCTTGGTCCTTTTGGTAGGCATGAAGGCCTACTTATTTAAATTTCAATTAACCCTTTGAAATCAAATCCTAAGGTTCACA
Organism: Euwallacea similis; assembly: GCF_039881205.1. NCBI lineage: Eukaryota > Metazoa > Arthropoda > Insecta > Coleoptera > Curculionidae > Euwallacea > Euwallacea similis. Next base: position 2,401,298 of record NC_089611.1, on the reverse strand, counting down.
TGTGACCTGGCAATAAGGTTATTGACTATAATTTTGAAGCACTGAACTATTTTCGCATATTTATTACCCTTAAATGCGATAAAAAACCTTCTTACAATAAAACAACCAAAACCATTCAATACACGCAAATAAGTTACATGCACCTAAAAAACACTAAACGTGGTCTAAAATCTGTATCGGACTTTCAAGTCATCTTAACCAAAAAAACGCTAAAATGCATCTCTTCTGGAAATTGTAGAAGGATCTAAGAGGTTCTTACCTTAAATTGCAATCGATAAAATGGCTTAAAGTGAATAAAATGTTGATAAATCTTGAAAATATCGGTGACCGGTACCACGAACGAAACGCCGAATCCGTTTATCAGGTTGGAAATGAAATCAAACGAAGTAGGCAAAACACGCGTTGAAAATGCGCAATTGAAAGTGAGGTTAACTTGGATTATATAGGGTTTTCATTTAAGGTTGTCACACCGAAATGTTCTAAAGTGTGATTAAGTCAATAAAAGTGTTGGTGTAGAAAATGTAAATAAATAAAAATATGTATTTCTTTTTAACATGTATTTCGTATTATTAAATATATTATGATTAAAATAACATCGATTATTAATGTTAATTAATTAAAAACATAGAAAATTAAGTGATTGGGGTTTATTTGATAATAATCTGCAGCTATTTTCAATATTCATTCCTTCAAACTATACTTTAACCGTGAAAAGTCTAATAAAATCTAGCACAGTTCCCTTTTTTAAATTATGCACATGATAATTGCATAACAAACTTTATTAAATAGCACAAATGTGAAACTTCAAAACGCCTGTTCTCTGAGATTTGCAAAGTAGTATCTATAGACTATAAACTATCTAATCTACTAGTAATACATAAACCAGGAACAAAAAAAGAAATGATAATAATATAAATAGTGGTATTATTGGCCCCTTACAGCCAGCTAGTTTTAATTAATATGTACAACTTAAATAACACAAAACTTAAGGATTACTAAACTGCCAAGGATGCATATTCCTAAAAAATTGTTACAGCAAAAATTGTAAGGAACAATTACACCTAAAGATTAACAAAATGAACAATTTAAATATTAAAAACAACCAATTGTATTCAGGTTTCAATAGTTATACTGATCGGTTCAGTTGGGTATATTCAGGAATTTAATTTGTGCCAGTGGAGCCAAATCCTCCTTCACCTCTTTGAGTTTGAGTTAACTCCTAATAAATATTAGTTTCAATAAGAGTCTTGGAAGTTGAAAGTATCAAAAGGAAAATGTTAGACTGAGAAAAGTAAAAAAAAATACAAAAATTACATGTGATGAAACAAATAACACTTTACATGTAAAGGTACGAACAGCACAAAAAGAGCTGTTTTTTGTTACTCCTCAACCTCAAAAAGGCTTACCTCAACTTCCTCCAACTGAGGATAGTAGATCTTCTCACAGATAAGTTGGGCAACCCTGTCTCCTTTCTTCACCTCAAAATTGGTATCTGAATGGTTGAATAACACAACCTTTAGCACTCCTCGGTAGTCCTCATCAACCACTCCAGCTAAACCATGTGAAATCTAGATTTGCTTACTAGAGCCCTCTAAGTCTCTTACCTCCAACATCAATAAAGTTCTTCACAGCAAGACCAGACCTTGGAGCAATTCGCCCATAGCACCCCTCAGGCAGCTCAATCTTAAGCCCTGTATCAACCAGGTACTTGCCTCTAGCTGGTACTACCACATTTACAGCGCTTTTCAGGTCATAGCCGGCAGCTTTCTCAGACCCTTTGGTTGGGGGGAAGGCTTCAGGGATGACTTTAGTGTACTTGAGCACCAGGGGGTTGTCCAGTGGTGAAGGCATTTTGTAGAATTTGGCGTACTGACTACGATCAAGTCTGTTGAACAAGAAGGCACGAAGAGTGGGTTTTAAAGCCTCAGCAAGTAATTTAGCGCGAAATTTTGACACGGGAGCTTGGAGGGGCAAAATACGAGGGAAAAACTTCGAAAGCCACATTGTCCTACTCTTTTACATTAAATTTGCGAGGACAGAGAGTCTGATATTGAGAGTAGCTGAAGGAGAAACGTGACAAAAAAGGGTAAAAGGTTTGGGGCATTATTATAACGTAGTTAAATATGGGAATTGTTAGCGGCACTTGAGAAAACAATATTTTATAACCAAATTTTTAACGATTATTGATTGTAAGAAAAGAGAAGACTTATGCCTGAGATGAAAGAAATGAGATTTTAATTCTTTTTATTACCTATTAATAAAAAAGGATAAACATGCTCTAAACGTGATTCGAAAATTATTGACATTAGTTTGAATAGTAAACAATGTAAAGAATGTGTTTAACTTTGAAGAGGAGTAATAAAGATAATTTGGGTTAAGATATTGTTAATTGCCCTCTTGTTTTCAAATAAAGGATTAAATAAGTATTTACTAAAAACTGTTTTTTAACCTTTTGTACTTTTCCCACTTTCATCCCATATTCGACATTTATTGAAACGTTACAAAATGCATATCATATAACCTCAAATACGCACGCTTTGGCTTCCTTCAAGCCGCACAGCTCTAAAATTACGTTTTAATTTAAAATAAACTTAATTTCAATCAAAAACTTTACTAAGACATATAAAATTTCAGCGTTACATTAAGTAAATACATTCTCAAATCTTTTGTTGCTTCCTTCGGTTAAAGAATGCCGTTATCTACGTCCCACATAGAAGACTTGTTCAATTCCAAACAAGAAGGCATAAAAAAACTGCTTTCCTGCATATTAAACCTAAACCTTCCCCATGAGGAGAATGAAAAATCCATTGTGGATATCATCAACAAGCTCCTATCAACTGCCAAGCATCGCAAAGAAGGGCTTGAATATTTGAATTTAATTGTAAGCCGCTGCAGTCCATTCACTATAGCTCAGAACTCTCTTACCTGGATAAATTATTGCATTATCAAATTTTCTGACGATGTTTTGAGAGAATTAAAAATGAGACTTATTGGTAAGAAGTTGCTCCAGATTTATTTATCCAATCAAATAGTATCTTATAATAGGAGAAATAATCAAGGCCTCATATAATGACTCTGATTTTAACAAAAGATTCATAACAGAGCATGTGTCAAAGGTGCTTGATAATTGCCTCACAACATCACATGTTTCCCCATATCAGTGTGTTGCTGCCTTAAAAACCTTAACAATTGTAATGAGATATTACCCCAGCTGGTTTGGGGTGCACAGCCAGAAAATTGAGACTTTTATTTTGATTTTCCTTGATTCCCCTCATAGTGAGTTAGTCAACAATGCAGCTTTGGCATTCCATTACTTGCAACAAGTGGGTAAATTTACTTATTTTTAACCCAGCAAATAATTTTGAATTTTTCTATAGATAGGAGGGGCTGGCACCAACGGGGCTAATTACAAAGCCAATTTTACTCACAACTTCCATAAACTGTGCAAAACTGCTCATAATCTTTATGATAAATTGTTTGTAAATCACACTCAATTGTTCAGTAACATTGAGCCATTGGAAGGGGATGGTTTTGAGTTTGATGATGAGACTATTTTAGATGTTACTGCAAGGAGGATTTTGAATGTTTTTAAATTTATTGAAACAATGATTAAGTGAGTTTTAAAATGGAGCTAAGAGGAAATTTGGGCTTATCAAGTGTTTTAGGACAGGGTTTCCTGTGGCCAAAGAAAGCAGGCCTAAAGTTTTTTTAGGGATTGTTTGCAGGTTTTTGGAGTTCCACAAATGTATTTCTGGTAATAATGAAGAGTCCTTGGAGAGTTACCAGTTTTCTTTGCTACTGCAGAACATTCAAAGTAATACTTTAAAATTGTTAAGGCTTTTTATCATCTGGTATACCTTATTAAATTATGAGAGATGATGGATTATAACTGAATATAAATTTGCAGGTATCAGTCAGATTCCTTGCCATTTTCTTATTCAATTTCAAAATCAATTGTTGAAAGTATTGAAAGAGTTCACAGCTGTGAATGCTACAAATCTGACAGGTTAAAAGTCCACTTAAAAATTCTCTATGTGCTTGCTACAAAGTGTGAATTTTAGTTTATATCAAGAATCAGCTTTTAAAGCCTTAAGTGAATGGGTATCAGTTTCAAAAAGCTCTTTACATCCACAATTTCAATCGCGATTGCTAGAAACAATTTTACCATTAATTACTCTGAAAAAGGCTGAAGCTACTTTGACTATATCTAGTGATAATGCTTCTGGTAAAAAGTCCGAAAAAGCCAAAAGAAAGGCTATGACAAATAGCATAATTTCAAGTGGAAATAAACATTCTAGTGGGTAAGTTTTCATCATTATCAACATAAAAACAAACTTTTATTTGAAGACTATTTTTTAACATCTTGAAGGTTGCTATCTCTCCAGGATAAATCACTCTCAGTATCTAGTTGCAAATACGCTTTAGATGCCCTGAGAAAAATTTTGGAGTACTCAAAACTGAACATTAAATCAACCCTACTGAAGGTATTTTCTTACATAGATTAAACACGTTAATATTTACTGAAATTTCTATAGGACCTTTACAAATCAATCTTCACTGCCCTAATTAGCATTCATTCAGGACAGCTTCTTCCTCCATACATTAACCCTGAAAACCAGATCAAACTTTACAAAATTCTATCTGCACTTTACAGCCAAAACACTTTTTCGATATTACCACCCCTCCATACTACTCTTGAAGTACTAAATGTGGGGGCCAATGATAAAAATCACTTTATTGCAGCTACATGTCAAGAATGTCTCAGGGTTTTAGAAAGTTTTTGCCAACCCATTTGCCCTTCTCTTTATATGGGAATTGAAAAAGAGAGTGTTGAAGAGGAGGAAGAAGTTATTGAAGCTCCTGAAAGTGGTAGTGCTAGTTTAGTTGAGTCTATAGAAGATGTTTCTGTTCATGATCAACATAGTGATGAATGTTCAGATAAAATTTCGTATCATGTGAGGTTTACTGAGTCAGATCGCTCTACCATAGAAGATGGGCTTAGTGAGAAAGAAATAAAATGTAAAGATTTTAAGTTTGAAGAAGTGGGTGAGGAAGAAGCTGAGAAGATCAATGATAATTTGAATGTTTTTGAGAACCCAGTAGTCACAGCTCCAAGCGAAGATGGGAATGAAATTTTAGAGGGTGAGTTTCATCACAATTTCAGCTTGGGAAGCATTGAAGAGGACCCAGAAGATGATGATGAGGCTAATGGAGAAGAGGTTGTGTTTGAAATAAATTGGAATACCTTTTTTTTATGGTAATAATTTATTTCAGGACACTGAAACCTCGCCTGAGAATCAAAATAAAGCAGACATTTCAAGCTCTGTTAAGGCAACGATATCTCAAGTTCGAAAAGAAATGACAGATGTACTGGGCCTTTCTGAAGAAGTTGATTCGCCACAAGTGGAAGAAGAATTATCGAAAGCTGAAGAAGAAATTATTGCGGGAAATTATGCTGATGCGTCTCTGATAACTAACGACACTGGCAATGATAGTGAAGTAGTTGAAGATGTAGCACAGAGCGGCGAAAGGGATTCTGAAGAGCCTGTGGCAAAAAAACCTAAAATTGTGGATGAAAATGAGGTGTCTTCAGAGAATGATCTTAAAGCAGACGAAAAGGATCCTGACGAGAGTTACTTGGAAGAAGATTGCTTTGTGGATGAAATTAGAGATGATTATTAATAAAGTGAATAAATATTTTGTTGCCTTATTTCGATTCCCTTAACGTTTTTAATTAACTAAAAATTAAAATGCATACAATAAAATAAATATACAAGTTGATGCCCTAATAAACAATAACATAAAAAGCCCAATCAAAAACCTCTGGTACTGGCAGTTAAATTAGTCCTAGTCACAAATCCTCTTCGATATACCGAGGGGGCTCTAAACTCTCTCTTATCACTACCAATCCTAAAAATTTTCTCATCAAAAGGCAGGGATTTTCTCTCCCTTGAGGCTGATTCTTGTTTCTCTGCCCCAAACTGCATTCTCGCCATTCGACTATTACGAGCAGGTTCTGCGGTTGTACTTAAATCGATGGGACCACTCATACTTGGCAAGGGAATTTTTACGTAAAGGGTGTCATCCGATTTATTTCCATTATTGGAGACGTTGTATTGAAAATTCGTGTTATTGAGGATGTTTATTAGGCTTTTAATTGCATCTGCGGAATTATCAGCCCTGGAACTTCTGGAATCATCTTTGGTAGTTGAATTTACGTCAGGGGGAAGCTCCTTGTGCAGATAGGCCACAGGCCATCTTCTTGGTTGACCGAAACCACCTACAAAAAATTCCTTAAGTGTTTTTAAGACTGATAGCACCCGTCATAATTTGACCTGGCTTAGGAGGATTCAAAAATTCATTATTAAATTGTTCCTCATAATGATCCAGGCTAGGATTTGGCGGAGGAGGTTGCACTGGAGCATTAGGTCTATCAGGACGGAATCCCTGGCTTTGCGGAGGAGGAGGATAACCTCCTGAGAAATCCCAAGGATTTTTGTCTTTATCAAAGCGGTCGATTGTATTGTGAAGGTAGTAGGGGTAGTACTGGTCGCTGCATTTGCGCCATTGAGTTTTGAACGCACCCACGTAACACCTGTTGGGGTAGACATTCAGAAACATTAGTAATATACGTAGCGTGTCCGCCATTTCCGGCCACTCTGTATAATTTAACGTATTTTTTTGTCTTTTGTTAATAAACACGCAAGAGAAACCCTGTACATAAAATGTTTGTGGTGCGAATGTGTTACAAACCATGAATAAGAATAGCCATTAGAGAACCCACAGTGATGATCAGGACTGCAACAATAGTCCCAAGCGTCTTTCGAGCCCCCTTCTAAATCGCAATACCAGAAGCCAGCGAGCTTGTTTTCTCTGCATTTAGTTCCACGTTTACAAGGCCAACCACTCACACTGTATACTTTCCACACATCCAAGGGGTCAAGGACGTCTGGAAGACCAGGAGTAAAAAAAAGGTTTCCTTCGTGACTTTTCTCAACAAATCTCACCTTTTCCTTCTGTATGATGATCAATGCCTCCCCCATCCGCTTCTCCTCCTCCACCACCGTGGACAGGTTTATGTGCCAGGGCAACGCATCCTTTATTATAATTATCCCAAGAAAACATCCAGGAATTAGGATCGTGAATGAAATCTACATTGGGCAGCAAGTCTCTTTGCATTATGTCTGATAAAAGGCAGTTGGGGCCCACTTTCGGGCTTTCAGTCCTGTAGGAACATCCCTATAAACCTTCCTGGATTGATTTAAATCCACTAACTTACAAAAAACTGAGCGTCATGCAATTGAACAAGGTGCCCTCGCGGAGTTTAGAGCACTCCTTTTTGCAGTCCTGCTCCGTCGGCACCCACAAACGTTTGACTGTCGCTTGAGGTAGCAGCTTGGAGGCTGACCCGAAACCTTCGTAGCATACTACAACAAATGAATTAAATGGAGAATTTTTAATTAATATAAATTTGCCAATACTTTGATCCAGTTTGGCTCCATCGTCCACGGTAGGTCGATCCCTCCTCCCTTCTATTTCAAAAGGGTTAGGTTCGCAGCCGTGCCCAAAGCTGCCCCTCTCGTAGATCTCAAATCCAGGTTCTGGAATGAAATGGTGCCTGGCATCCAGCTCATAAAAAGGCCAATCGGTAAGCTGACAGTTGTCTATGGCTCCTCCAATCACCGGAGAGCCGTATCTGAAGCTGTAGGCCCTGCAGACAAAGCTGTAGGATTTAAGACACTCCAATTGACAGTCAACTATCGATTTGACTGTTAGAGAATCGCGCACTATGGAGTTGTCCAGTCTTTGACCGCTTCGGACCCTCCAGAAGCAATCTGAAAGATTTAAAGGGATACTGCAGGAATAAAGTTTCACGTCTTTACTGACCACTGTCGTCTCTGTCAGAGGCGTCCGAAAACTCTAAACATTTTTCTCGATTGTTCATAGTGTAAATGTCGTAGTCCTTATCAGGCTCTAAGTCAGTGTAATAGTCCAGTTCTTTGTAACTTCTGGAGCTCAAGTAGCAGTTATCTGATGGCGGCTTCAAGGCAGTGTATCTGAAAATAAAACCATATTCAACCCCTGCAGTAGGTGACGTCTATTCTACCCCCAGAAACCTGGAGGCACGAATGCTACAAGGAGATCTTCTATCGTTACATCTGTACACGAGTGGTATTCCTAGACCAACTAGAACTACAGTCTATGCTGACGACACAGTCATTTCATCTAAACACCGGAGTAAAGTGGTTATCCAAAGATGTCTACAGCAAGTGCTAGAGAACCCAGAGAAGTGGCTGGTAATTTGACGGATTAAGGTAAACCCGACTAAGTGCCGAGGCAGGACACTATCCAAGATCTGGGACTCAAACTGGACAAAGGAGTACCTCATGTAAGGACCACTGGTGGTCAGGCCAAAGGTCTCGATTCTCTGATCAGCATAAGAGGCCACATGCCCGTTGATGGGAAACTGTGACTAATAAGGTCCATTATGCGACCGATCCTCACGTACGGATCGGCTGCATGGGGACGTGCCGTGGAATCTCATATTGGACGGATAGAATCGGCTGAAAGCATTCACTTCCGAATAATGATGAATGCTGCAATGCTAACTGTTGATGTAGTGTGTTCAGGAGGTGAGCGGAGACATCACAAATCCAATACATCCCCCCTACCCTAAAAACCAATTAAACCATCTTTACCTGAAGGCATAAGAAGCGCATTGGAATTCCTTTTCATAGGCGCACAACAGCTCACAATGGTAAATATTCAGTACTGTGATTACTTTCTTGACTACGCCCTTGTGGAGGCGAAAACCAGCGGCGCTTCTTAAGGAGCACTCTACAAGGGATCGACTTGATTATCCTGACTCCTTTGCAAATCTATCTTTACCATCTTTAAGAAAGTTGTGTCCAGAAGGTGGAGGTACGATCCCATTGTCTTGGTCGTACCCCGTGGGTACGTACCCATGAGGACGTGGCGTGGGCAAATAGGATCCATCAAGTGCAGGCAAAACTTCAGAACTGCAACAAATGTTAATTTTAGTTTTTAACGTACTGAAGAGTATTCAAGCCCCTACACGACGGGGTGTTCGCCATGGAATTTATTGAAGCCCCAGTAATTGTAACTGTTAGATTTCCCATAACCCTGGTACTGTAGCTGATAGCCGCTAGTGCCGTAACTGCCCCCGTACTGGCCCCAAGAGTCGGGTTGCTGATGAGGAGGCTTCGCAGGCTCTTTGGGGATGTAGTAGTGTGGATGGGGATTGTTATATCTAAGAAAGGGTTAAGAGAGATTGTAGTAAAAGGACAAATCTGGAAAAATCAAGCAGATTCTCTTTGTCAAATTGATCAAAGTAATAGTCATAATGGTCACTAAGTCTAACGTGTTCTTTATTGTTTTTAACCAATTTTCTTTCTATGAGCTCAGCAGTTGAGCAAAGATGCCGAATTCCGAAACGAGTTCATCTCCGCAAAACTTCCTGCCTCCTGCGCCTCAGCTCTCCCTCTTAAATTATCTGCAGTTCTCAGCAAAGCCATCCCACACCCCCTTTGATCTCATCAAGCCGCTTTCTTTCGACTTATGATGTTGACTCAAAACACGTTATAGTTGAATAGAAGATTTATTTTTTGAGAATCTGTTGAAATCACAACGCGCCAAAAGTGTTCTCGGTGAAACGCAAAATTTCCGCTAACTCGAAATGCGAGAAATTGCAGAATGCATCTGAGCGCTCACCCAAGGGGAAGAATTCAAAATGTCATATATGGGCGTCCGCCTTGGAGGCTCAACCATGAAGAGTTCACAACCAAAGATGGACACCTTGGATATCTATAGACTACAGTCAGATATAATCTCTATCAGTTTCGCAATGCCTACACTTAAGTGATAATATCAAGGCGGACCATATTGAGCGACTTCTCAATTTCCATGAACATGACCTTCTTGACGATTCGCTTTGAAGCTACTGGGAGTTCCATATAGTAGCCCTTATCAAGTTTTTGGACTTAATTTTTATACAGGGTGTTTCAGAATTGCACGGCACTATTTGAGGTATGTATTCTCAAGTACCAAATAAAGAAAAACAATTATATAAGCATATGTCCGATCTCAATCGATAGCGGGGTTACAGGGTGTTAAGAGTTAAGAAAAAATTAGGTTTTCATTTTATTGTGTTTGATCTAATGTGGAGAGAGCTTTAAAATTTTATATGCGTATTAAATAGTAGGTGCTGCTTAATACGAGAGTAAATTGTCTCTACTTACTATACAGGGTAGTGTATTTTCTAAGGTCTTTGTCCATAAAATTCTTTAGAAAAACTTGCTGGTACGCTACTGGTGAATATTCATATTTTTCTTAAATTCTTCAATTTATTACCTAAATTTTATCTCTCTTGATTTTTGGTTGAATTCCGTTCAGTTTCCCTATAAATTTAATCAAAGCTATGGACTACAGGGTTTTCGGATTTTTTTTCCGAAATTTCGGAATTCTATAGTTTTTTTATTATTTTTACACAATTTTTAAAAAATAGACTAATTTCATAGTAGTCAGTCACAAAAATAACATTTTCTTAACTTTTAATACCCTGTAACTCCGGTACCGATCGAGATCGGCCACATGCTTACATGAGCTTTTTTCTTTATATTGTACATACCTTAAAGAATGCGGCGCAACTCTGAAATACCCTGTATATTGAGTTGAAATAGATTATTAAAATTCGGCAGTTATTATTGTACCAATTTAGACTGCCCTCACCAATATATCATCCTACCTATAGTTATAGCCATACTTCCACCCGTCCGGCCAATAACCTTTCTCGGGGAGATACCTGGAAACGTCGGGATCTGGAGGCTGGAAGGGAGGATTGCGGGGATACTTGTCATAATCCAAGGGAACTATCACTGGGACTCGTTTCGGGGGAATTGGGAGATAATGGACACCTGTATACGGCCGGTACCCCGCTGCGGGTGGACGGAAACCGTATCTATCTACTGAGTGTTCATTGTAATGATGACTGTGACTACTGTGTGATTCGTGTGAGTATAGATAGTCTGAAAAAGAAAAGAAATGAAACTAAATATATTTCATAAATTAAATTCCTTTATTATTTAATGCTGAGTAGTGTGCTTACTAACACTTTTCATTGGTGAACCACACCACATAATTAAACTACATTAAAATAAGCCCAGTTTTTGCGAGAACAAGGTAAGTGCTTGAAAACCGGCTCTTAAATAATTAGACCATTAAATAAGGCAGCGCGTGATAATCAAACTAACAGATTAAGGTGAGGGCTAAGTAACTCGTAGACACAAAACGTCCCATATAAAAGTTCCAGGGAGATATTTACCTCCTCTTCGGGTTTCATAGTCCGGTCTTCGGTCTCCTGGTAAGAGAGGCAGAGGGGGTGGCCGCGGTCTTGGTATGGGCGGAGGCAGAGGTGGGTTGCTGTAGCCGCCCTCCCAGCGATCTATAGGGGGATGGCGTGGTCTGGCAAGGTCCGAAGGACGTCTATCTGCAAAAAACAGGTTTATGTTTATTTTTAAGAAATATTGGTTTGTTAGTTACTATGAAGTAAGTTTTTCAGTGAAAAGTTTTTGCATAAAGTTTCAGGATAGGCAGCCAAGCATACGCATACATTTTAAATATGGCAGCGCGTAATGTTAATACGCTGTAAACCAAATACCAAGGTAGGCCTTGGAGCGTTTTTATTTACGTCACATCATTCACCTGACAGTATGAGGTGTCAAACTTTTATGCTAATTAATTAGTATTTCTTTAGCGTTAAAAGTTGGAAATTACCATGGAATCTCGAAGTGCGATCTTACATACCCAATTTGGTAAGAAGACAAATACCTAAATTAGAAGTACTATGGACATTGTAACGTTCTTTGCATTATTTCAATAAATTATGAGTTGTTCAAGCGCGGTTTCGAGTATAGAGGGAGACCCAGATTAAATTTACAATAAGTAAATGTGTATCTCAAGACCTATTACAAATTCATGCAAACCTGAAAAGAGAAGTCGTAGAAATGTGCCAGGAATACAAAAATATTTGTCAATATACAGGGTGGCTCAAAAATACAATTTTTTAAAGCACCCTGTACATTGAAGTTTTTGACGTAATGACGTATAAAATTTTATATGTTACATTTATTGGCTCATCAACATTTCTTTTTTATTATTTTAACGTTGTTTTTTAATTATCTCCTTATAAATTCATTTATTTTATTTTTCGGTTGAATTGTTCACTTTTTTTCAGAACGCACTCAAAACCTTCTATCTCAGATCGAGGAGGGCGAAAAACAACTACAAGACCTTTTTGAAATTCGTCACGTCTCTTTAGAAATATGGGCAGCATACCTTAATTCATTGTGCAGGACCATAATATTAAAAATCGTATTGGAAAAGCAACTGGAGCATATCGAATATTTGGATGAACTAATATTTGAATGGGATATAGAGAATGGGTTGTATACCAACACCAGTGAGGAGTGAGGACTGTTTCCTTTATATGAATATTTATTTGTTCTAATTTGTTATGTTGCAATTTAATTATGATATCAAGAAAGACAGGAGATGTATAAATAATATAATATTCGATTTTCAAGCTTATCTTGGTACTTTTTGCATGTATACTTGTTAAAAATGTATATTTTTTTGTATTTTGAGAATTTGCATAAATATATAAGTATCTACTTCAATTTGTTTATTGTACAAATAACACAACTTCCCTTCTTACCATATGGTATTCCATTCCTCCGATTCCCTCCATAATACTCGTATCCATATCTGTAACCGTATCCCCGATCTCTACCCCCAGTATAACTGCCCACAGGGTAATAGTTGTCCCGTGGGGGTTGTCTACAATCGACTTGGCGCGCGTTTCGATCCCTCGTGTAGAAATCATAATCAGGGGCTGAAATTATTTCTCTGTTGATATCGAGTCTGGACAGTGGTAAGGACAAGAGCTCGCAATCGCCTTTTCCACGTCCAGTTGGATCCAATCTAGAGATAGAGAAATATACATATGCAGACGCACTTTGGACTAGAGTAGCTTTAAAAGGAATATTTAGTTTAATTTTAATCGAGCCATAAGTGGAGAGAGACTGCGTCTGTAAAGAATGCAAATTTCTTTTAAAAGTGGGGGATTGACTTCAAAAATTTTGACTCACGGAATATTTGGGGAAAAATGTGTTTTAATTTTTTTATGCTATAACATATTTTTATCGTGGCCATAGTAAATTAAACGATGATTGGTTTTGTCGTATTAGCAAATTAACCGAGTGCATTTCCGCTAATCCATAAAAGAATCATTGACATTTTTACCACATAATTTAGGCCTACTATTGAAAAAGCTGTTTAACGGTCATGTCCGTAAACCTTGACAAATGCATATTCTATTTAATTACGTTTTATAGTGTAGTTTTACATCTGTGGCCATTTTGCGTTGCAACAACCTTCTACCAGTAATTAAACTTTTTATCAATCAACAATAATATGAGCAATTTTACCCTCATATTTGTATCAAACCCCAATAACATATTTCTCGTGTTTGGAGCCCTCCCTGGATTGATTCTTCTAAACTTTGGAATATTGTTTAACGTACTTCTTTGTCGCTAATAAATTATCACATCAAACCGAAATTGCAATGGAATTAACATATTCGAAAATTCCCTTGCTGAAATTACCGATAACTCTGCATTCAAAGCCTCCTCCATACTAATAACAATGATTGTCCTCGTGTTATTTAGTTATAAAATTTACCTGTAATTGAAGCCTTCACATGTAAATTGCCTCTCAAATCCGCATTCTTGCTGACATTGCTCTACGGTCTCGCAAATGGACAGTTTTCGGACAAGACTACGCACTGTGCGTTTTCCGGCCATAGTTCGTCTAAAACAAGCTAAAAAAACTTTGTTACTGCGTAAATTACCATGAAACGCCACTGCCTTATTTATATATTTCACAATAATGCAGAAACCAAGGGGGGGGGGGGTATTAAAAATTACCACTTTCAAAAATTATTTTTTCCACATTTTAAAATATTGCTCCAATTTAAAAACATGGGGCACGCCAGTGTGTTCTTGATCGCTTGATCTTAAAGCAGGTCTTAACGCACGAGCGCGAAATATTGCGCACCAAGCGCATGTAAGGGCGACAATCACTCGAGTGCGTTAAGAAACTTACGTGCGAGTTATGGACACTACTTTTCCCACGACCGTGGACCAAATATACAAAAAAATATGATATAAATAACAAAGTTTACATGACTGGGGCCATCACAGCGGAAATCCGGCACTATTGCATCGTTGTAAATCCACCACCGATCAATCTCTTAATTTATTAATTTTAATTTCAATCAGGAGTCGTGAATTGAAATAAATCTGTGTATAAAATGTTCAATTTTAATTTAAAAAAATCCCTACAATGAAGGAACATAAGAAACGCCACTGTTTATGTGCGTCTCAATATCTCAGACGTCTTCCTAAAAGTTTATCCTTGAGGTTGGAAATATTCAGGGGCGTAATAAGGGGAATTAAATAGGGAGTAGCTTGAAAATAAAAGTCGGCTTAATGTAAATATGTTGTTAGATCTATAATTATAAAATACGCCACTGTAATGGTAATTTAATGACCTTGATGGTCAGAGGCGTAGCACGGGTCATTCTCAAGAGGTCCTGGACTAAAGTGAAATCAGTATTTATAAGATATTAAATTCAGTATGCAAAAGTCGTTAGTACACTGAGGGTTTCAGGATACCAGGTTGAAAATTGATGCTTTTATTTCAAAAATTGAACATCTCGTTTCAATGAAATGAGTCTTGGAACGTCACTGGGTGATGCGTCAGTTCGGTCCAAAGCTTTCAGTTGTTTCCACAAAATTTGAGGGTCACAAATTTCGGCCAGAGGCGTAGAAAGGGGACGTTAAAAGGGATCAGAATATAAATTAAATAAAATGGAAAAAGCTACACAATTTGGGTTATTCCAAAAAAGAGTGGCAGCATGCAAAATTTCGGGTGGTTTTACACATTTTCTTGCGATGCATCCAAAATTCTTTTAGTTCGAAGAAAAAAATAACATAAAAGTTCCAAAAATTTCCTCTTTTTTGTTGATAATACCAATAAGACACGTAACTCAATCCAAGCTCAAATTGACTATCAAAACCACTTAAGGACGCGAAAACAATGCAAGTGATAGTTATCATCAACTAATTGACCTTTAACTTATAAGAACAATGATTCAATACCCGGTGTGAATATTCCTTTATCTCGTGGTGATTAAACACAGTAATTACATTCATCAAGACAAACACCCAGAAATCTCATGTGTATCTATTAATGTAATGAGGTCAATAGGACTCTAATTAATTAGTTTTAGGAAAAAAATTTAAGGGCTACTCGAGTAGTTGGGGCTTAACTCGAGGGTTAGACGACAGGTTTCTTCAAAAGGAACCTAAAAAATCGGCCTTAATAAATCCCACCTTTCGCATCTTCGATGATGATAATAGATCCATGGACGAAGAAGGAGAAAAGACACAACACCAGAACCCCACTAGTCCGGGACACCATTTTTTCAACACATGACTCGCGAAACTACCACCTGAGCCAACTAGCGGTACCACCAACCACCACCGACCATAATAATTAACTAAATCCGAACGCGCACAGTTTCAGTTTGACCATGTGGGTGATGCAAATTTCTCAGGCGAAAATTACCATACAAAAGTAACTTTTACGTAATCCCAACTAATGTCTTGACTATTTAGTTTCGATCACTTAAAGAAACTGCCGCGGACCGAAGATGTCACCGATGGACTAGGTGCCACCTAGAGCATCGGGTGGATTTTAAACGCCCAGATTCAAGGTTTTGATGGGTGCGCTTTTTCTGTAATGGTATCCACTTTTGTTGCTGTTGATGAATTGCTGGATGTAATTTGTACGTATATTGTTCAATGATGGCTGATGGGAGAATATATTTGTAGTATTAATGGTGGTTTGTTCGGGTTGAGATCCACTTTCGAAGTGAAGAGAAATGATTGTGTTGTTTGTTGTAATGAAGCTGATAATTAGATAAAGGCCCTATACCTGAACAATCCTTCGTTGCCTGTAGACAAATACATTAATTTGTGTGTTTAGGAACGATCATGTTCATATGTGATCAAGATCATGTCGATCATGATTAATTCAGGTTCGTCTTGTCCACTGTTAGCTAATTCAGACTGATTTTGTTTATTTATAAGTTTGCTGGATTCAGCCTTGATTGATCAAATTCGCTCTGTTTAGTTCAATTTTGTTCTGATTAGTTTCGGACATCATGTGTCCTTTTTGTCCACTTTTGTTTAGTTCTGGCTAATCCGACTTGGTGCGGTTCGATCCAAACCATCTTTGTTCATCTTTTGATGGTTTAGATTTGGTTTGATTAGCCCAGGCCTGTTTTGATTAGTTTTATAAAAATCGTGCTGGTCCAGATCAGTTTAGGACCTCTTAATGAATTTTGGCTAAATCGTATGAATTTTCTTCAGTTAAAGTTTTTTCCATTTGGGGAGGTATGGTGACAGTAAAAGAATACGAGGAGATTCTTTAACGCGGCCAAAAGAGATAAAGTCCTAAGGCGGGTCGTCTGTGCGTACTGCACGATGTCCCTAGAGAGAACCCAGGCCTTGGTAGGACTCCATGAATTGATCTCTTCCTAGGGCGCACCCAGGAAGAGATTCTCCGTGTTCTTACTCGGGTCACGGAGGCAGGCGAATGACCATCCAAAAGTGGCAAGCACGATGGACACGACTGGTGTACAAGAGGCAGAAGATCAAGCGATTGATGATCCCTGACTTAGATCTATGGACGTCGTGCAAACATAGGCGTCTGAACTTCCATCTAATCCAGACACTCGACGGTTATGGTAGCTACACTCACAAAATAGAGAAAACCATTCCGGATTGTGAGAACTGCGGAGTTGCCGATACCATAGAACACTGCATTTTCCAATTTTCCATCGTTCGAAGAGCAAGGAGACCTGCTAAAAGAACGCGTGGATATTCTAACTCCAACATCTCTCATCAACCGGATGTTGGATGGCAAAGCAAAGTTGCTATAGCTGTAGCCATTTCTGCGATAATTAAGGAAAGGGAGCGTATGGAGCATACTACTCAAGAGGGACAGCAACCCCGAGCCAAAAAACGATTGACAGCTGAATCTCCAAGCCCCTTGACAATAATGATTTATCCCCCAGGGATAATTCCGAGTCGTCGCAGACTACAGGAAAGAGAAATTCGAGATTTCTATTGGCTAAGTGGCCCAGGGGAATCCCACACTATTCGGTAACCAGAACACTAAACCAGATGTCTTTGGAAGATTTTCCTCGGGAGAAAAAAAGTTTTTTGGTTCACATAATACTAGGATGATTTCACAAATTCCTGAAGAAAATATTTTTAAGTGGCCACTCGTGGTTTAATATTTGTAGTAGGTACGCCACTGATTTTTCGCTAAGAAATGTGAAGTTTTGCCCAGTTTGCAGATAATACTAAGAGAGACTACCATATACAAAATCATGGGCGTAGAGAGTCAATCTTTACTACAAGTGGCAGAAATTTTTAAATAAATTATTGTTGATTGAGGTCACTTTTAGAAATATAGCCAATACGCCCCTGACTTTTTTAATCGATATAACGTTTTGCCTAATTTGTAGCCAATCCTTAAAGGTACCATTCAGTGTAAAATCATTGGCGTAGCTAGTTATTTTTTGGTGGTAGAAATTTTTAAAGCTATAGTCGTTTTGCAGTTATCCCTGGAAAAACCGAAATTTGAAGAATACGCATGTAGAAAGTAGTTAAAATAGTCTAATTTTACACAAATTCCCTTCAGAATTTTCAGACCATCTCAGCAATGACGATATTTTTATCCATTTTGAACACGCACTGAAAATCCAGAATGATTTTCAAGTCGCCAGTCAAAACACAAACATAACTGAACATATTGGAAATGATTGATGGTGAAGTCGAATTAGTTATGCATTCTGGTACTACCCAACAATGGGTCATTGTAAACAGTTGCAATGCAGCCTTCAGCATCGTTATTGAACGACCAGATTGTGATCTTTTGGCAACTTTGTGATGCAAGAGGTACCAAAATTGTAACAACTGAAGCTGAATTCGAGTTCAAAAAAATCTGTTTATTGTCGTCTTGTGCGGATATAAGTTGCATTCGACGAGATCCACCATTCTAATTGCCCCATTGTTGTAGTTGCAATTAAATTCATAAATTAGTTCCAAATAATAAGAAAATTAGTAGGTATAATGAGTTGTTACGGTAACGGTGTAACGCGCCTTCTGTTAACCCTTGAAAATGTGCACGGGTTTTCCAGTTACTAAGCCAATTACATCGTGTAATTGTTTTTATAATAATTGTTATGGAAAATACTTACCATCGCCCTTGTCATTGGCCAGCTCCGTTATGATTGAAGTAATCTTCTCTCCGTTATACCCCACACTCTCAGTAACCACCCTAATACCTCCCTTATCGTCGAAAGGCTCTCCAGGTTTTTCTTGGTGCTCATTACCGTAATCCACAATTCCATAGTGATTGCTCAGCTCTGTGGAAGGAGGTCTTGCGCCTTCGGGTCTCCTACTTGCAGTGGGAGGTCTGAAGGAGGTAGTGGAAGCTGGGCTGTAGGAAAATAAGCAATAAGAGTGACTGAGATGAACTTATCTCATACCTTAAAGGGCGCAGGTCTTGGAAATTTGGAACTGAAGGTCTCTCGTATCCTCCATCAAGAGCAGGCCTGTAACTAATTTTTTTTATCTATGAAATTTGGACTAAGTAACTTTATACCTCAGATTGGGGTATTCTTCAGATGGAGGACGTTGCGGTCTGCGTTCCTCACTATTAAAGCCCGCTGGATTTGGTCTATATAAACATTAACTTTTTGATGTATTTTTGTTAAGATGAAACTGGAACGTACCCATAAAGAGGTCTGTGATCGGGATTAGGCCTCATGAACAAATAATCCTGCCCTGCAGGGTGGTTATACTCGTTGGGGTGCGGCACCACCGACCCGTATCTATGGGGGAAGTCTGGGTTGGGTCTAAGGTAGTGGTCATAGTAGTTGTAGGGAGGTTCCGAAGAACCATAACTACTGTTAATAGGAACATCTTTATATGGACATTTTTTTCCGAATAAATTTTGAACGATAGCATTCTGCGTTATTATCTCTTAGGGCCTATAGATCAAAGTATCGCTAACATTACCTAGCAGATAATTTACATGCACCCCAAGCAAGTTCCTAATGCTCAGCCTTTATTTGCACATTTAATTTTCCACTATTCCCTTGATAAAGTTATCTGGACTTTGAGATTTCAGTTCTTAATCTACTACCTGACACCTGCCTGTATGTCTCCGATTCAAACGAAGTATGATGATTAAAGTGTGATTCGTATTTCCGGTGATCTATGGGTACAGTTGGTCTGTAATCTCGATGGTTTGGAGGTCTAGGGTCAAGTCTATCATTTGGGTATTCCTCAGGCCAATAGGGAACGTTTTGCGAGTGTCCGAAACCATCCCCGTAGTGCTGTGCGGGTTTGTAGGGAAGCTTATGGTCGTCGTAGGGATGACTAAGGGCTGATGGTCTGAATGGTGGTGCGTTACCTTCAATTTGATTGACAAGTAGAAGATTAGTCAATTAGCGATGCATTCATTCTAATTTTCCCTTGGATCGGCCAAAGCAGTCTTCTTACGCTAAAGCTATTTGACCACTGAAGGCGCAAATGGGTCGTTAATACGCGACATTTACAGGCACAGGGAGAAGTGGACAATTTAATTTCTCTACATCACTGTTTTCTAACCAGTACTCTACCACAATACGCCAACATGTTTCTGTGCTCGTGACTCTTTTGTCAGGATTAATATAATTATCATCAGCAAGTAATTAGGAAATTAAATTAATTAAAAAATTGGGATGTCCAATTTTTGTGGCGCTTCGTTCTGTTTAATCAATATATATTCGGGACACTAAAATATATAAAAAATTAAAAGTCAGGGATTGAAGAAAAAATTCACAAGACACGAATTTAAAGAAATTTTTTTAATATGTTTTAGTGCCCTGAGGGTGGTTTAACATTAATAGACCACGGGTGGATATTAGCAATTCAAATATCGAAAACGGGAAAAATGCGCTCAGCAAAACCAATGCCATTAACAAAATGGCAACAGTGCTACCGTCTTTTGTTAAACAGAATTGTGGAAGATGTCACACATGACAACTGGGAATGGATGTATGAGTTCCCAAACAGAAGAACCGCATTGTTGTCGTTACATTCTCACTCGAGCCCTACTCACCATTCCCACTCCCGTATTTCTGGCCGCCTACACCAGGAGAATTCCCATGGTTCAAAGTGCTCCCTGAGACCAAGATGTCATGCACCGGATGTAGCACACTATCCGGACCATGGGCAATACTTACTAAGGTCTGCACATGCTCCACATTACCTCCATTGCCAGTACCTCCATGGTAGTCTCCTATAGTCATAATTTTCGAAAAGGTGCCTCAAGCTCTAACACGAATATCACCTTCAGAAACTGAGTTGTGATAATGATTTGAAGGAGCCGGTAAATTTCCATAGGAACCGTCAGCATGAGGGGTAGATTCTGAGCCTGCGTTACTGCCAGGCCTCTGGGCAGATGGATGACTCTCTGGTGGTTCCAGGACGATTTGGCAATCCAGCGTTTTGACGTACAAATCAAAGTCTGGATCACTGATTGTCCCAACGGGTTTCAAATCGACAGTTTCTTTGACGGGTTGGTTGCTAAGGAGGCAGGTGCCGTTGCCCTTTGGGCCAATCCTAATTAAACCGTAAGGTCATCAACGGGTATAGAGATGATATACGCTTTAATAATAAGAGGAAGTATTTTGCTTGATGCAGCCTTGATGGTCATCAAGTTATAAAACCTAATAAGCATACGAAAACAAAAGAACGGGACCAATTATTTTCAGCTTGTGATTGTATTCTTAAATCATCAGCGGAAATGGCGACCTTCAGGGTGTATTTTCATGTTTTTTGCCTGTTCAGTGTTATGCATAGATATTAACAATAGATCATACCCAAAACTATAAGCCCTGCACTTATCCTTGTCATTAGTGCACTCCTTCTCGCAAGAGCTCACGGTATTGTGATCGAACCTTTTGTAGGCTTGAGTAGGGTTCAGTTTTTCCCCTAGGGCCAATCTCTCATAGCAATCTGAAAATTGAAATATACGCAAACTTTAGCCTCATTTCAATGTGGCGAACACCTGGCGGATTAAGGTCAAACGTAGATCAAAGCACAATCATCACCCGGAATAAAGTTCATTAGCATTTTCTGATGATCGTGCAGAGAATTCGTGTAATAAAGTACAGTTAATCCAAAATAAGACTTTTGCCATGGACCCATATTTCGGTCATAACATAAGTGGGTTTATATATCATAAAATTTGCTCACCATTTCTTATGACGGTTAGCTGACCATCAATGTTGATGGCTGTTGCGGCGGCAAGGTACCACGCACTGAACACTGCGAAATGTGCACTAAAAGTCTTTATTTCCATAGTCCAAAATCAGTGTTTTTCACGTTAGTGCATCTTGAAGGTGCTTAATTATCCGGATGAAGACCGCACCTTTAATTGTTTACTTTCTTGTGGGTTTTGTAACGGCATTACATTTGCCTCTGTAATTGAATTTGCATTGTTTAGAACAAGTCTTTGCCTTTAAAAAAAAGATGTAATATCTGAAAATCTAGTTATTAAATATTCAGATTATTATGACTTGAATGAGAAGTAATTAAGCTTTATTGTTGCTTTTTTAAGTGTAAATGGCGCAATGTAATGATCGTTTCCTCTGTTTTCATTTGCTGTTATGGCCTGCAATAGCAAAAATAGATAGGACGACAAACCCTTTTTCTTGTTAGCAAAAAATATCATGTGAAAAATACGCGGGATCCGTGTTTCTTTCACCAACTTTGAGTGAATTGAGCAGATATTATTCAGGAATAATACTAAATTTCAAAAGACAAAAAGGCCTAAAAACCAATAAAGGAAAAATCAGTTTTTAGAAACTCCCACTAACTTTCAGAAATCTCTTGTAGCTGGCTTTGGTCGACCCTAACGCGAGTTTTTGAAACGAAAGGAACACACCCCAGCGCTAAGAAAAACAAAAAAATGTTTACATTTGTAACCAAAAAAACACTCAAGACTCGAAAAGTTGCCAAAGAAAATCATGTTCAACCTGAAAAATCAGTTCGTGAAACTTTTTTTATGAACTGTAGATCTAGTGCGCGTATTCCCATAGACGGTGGAGAGATAGAAAGACATAAGACAGTCGAAATCAAATGACATCACTGATTATGTAAACGCGCATGAGCTCTAAAGTATGATTGGTTGCCTGCTATACTTAGCTGAGGATATATTTTTGTATTTTTCAGTGAAAAAAAAAAGCTGAGGAGAGCTTAACCTTAGTAATCTGAACTGGCGCCTGAACTCAGTGGAATGTGTGGAACGACGATGAAAACTATAATTCGATCAATTTGGTTCTTTTGAACACTCTGTAGATAAGTCTTATTTTTGGTACAAAAAATTTTGCACCAGAAAAATTTTCGCACCAATATCGTAGAATATCGAACGAGACTGATTGGTGTGATGATGCATTTAACCACAGCTACCGTTTCTGCTGATAAGATTAACAGAAAATTCGTCATTTGGCCCTTAGCAGTCAAGCGCACGTGTTAATATAGTCATTGTGACCAATCTAATCAGCGTCATTTAGTATTCTCAACGTTGTCATGGAGATCGATTTTGCTTGCCACTGTAACAGCTACTTGAGAAAGTGGATCTTAGAATTTGAATTTTATACAGAAGAGAGAAAATCCACTTGAGACCAGGAAAAAAATTGTCCTTCACTATCCCATTTACCACAGAAACGGGTTATTTCTTTGGCATAAGTTTCATCAAGCTATAAAGAATTAGAAAAAATGACAACCCTACCTACACCCTTAAAGAAACCCTTGAAACCCGGTCAGACCATGCATAAACCAGTTCCAAACCAAGCATCACCACAACCTGAAACGCACTTCTTTCGCGGTAAACGAAACAAAATAATTCCGCACGTCTCTGATGAAGAAGGGCGTCCTCTTCGACCACCAATGACGGACAACTGGAAGGAACTGAAGGAAGACTGCGAAGATCTTCAGTGGCCAATCTTCTTGTAATTTCATCTTATCTCGCCTTAACATCGAAATTGGCTTGTTCTGGTCCGCGAAAATACAACCCAGTAGTGGTCATTTTTAATGAGATGGAGTCATCGTCTTGAAACCTGAGTCATGTGCGAATAAAGAGCTTTTTGGAGGATGTTGTATTTGAACTAGTAAGAGATTTATTGGTTATTGTTAGCAGTATGTGTGGTCATGCTGTTGTGCTTCGGTAATTGCCGGAAGTTTGTAGTCCATAGGTGTGAACTTAAGAGCAAAAAGGAACAGTCTCCATGTAGCTTATATGTAGGTATGTCTTCCTATGTGATTTACATAGGTAATATCTATCTACCTGAAGCGATTGGTCTGAAGAAGGTAATTTGTTTTTAATGACTCGAACAATAAATATAATTTTGGCTTGCTCTCATTTATCTTTCAGTTGGAGGTCGTGGTTCCGAGAAATTGATGCAGACGGTTGTTTTTGAGATTTTGATGAGTTAAGTCAATTAGCCGACAAAATTCGATTTTTGTAAATGGTTTCCAATCTGTTGTGAAGGCTGATTTTACTGTCGGCTTTGATGAGCTACATTAACCCAAACAAATCAATCTTCATCGAAAAGTTGACCAAAGGGGAGGGATTTCGGGAAATCTTTACCTTTAGTCATAATTTCTAAATAATTGGCTCTCCTATGGCTACGTCCCTCGCCCCAAGTTTCGTCTGAAACTGGAAGAACACGAGGATAGGAAAACATTCTGCAACTTTGGCTCGATAACATCAAATTGTCAGCAAGTTTGCAATACGATGTGTGGTATGATGATTTTTTACCACGAACGTGCTGGAAAGGAATACTTTATCGCACGTGTGCTGTAATAGTCACTTACCTAATAGGTGCGGAAACTGTTAGGTGTTGGTAGAAAAAGTACAGAGGTGCTTCTTTGATTGAAATGTTTGTGAGCGGAAAAATAGAATTTTTGACACTGAAATACATTGAAATGGGTCAACAAAGTTTTCCTCTGGATTTATGCCGTCCGATCAGCTGAAAATTGAGGAAATACCACTTTTCCATTGTTGTGAAGTAAATAGTTATTATGCTCGTTACTTAGAAGTGACATATCAATAATATCAATGAAATTTAATAGTCGCGTGTCCTGTTCATAAACTACCGGGACCGACTCCACCGTGTAGCTGCGGTGTCCGAGTGGTTAAGGAGATGGACTTGAAATCCATTGGGCTCTGCCCGCACAGGTTCGAATCCTGTCCGCAGCGATCTTTTTTTTTATGGAATAGATTTTTTGTAATTTTTTATTTGTTATAATAATAATCATAATTATTCTAAATAAATTATAGCCCATCTAATCTTGCAATTTTTTGATATTACTAATGGGTAATCAGTACAAAAAAGTCGTTAAACGGTAAATGTAGGGGATTGATTAAGTCATTTCTAATTTTTCTTCAAAGATTTGACTCACAATATATGATTTTATTAAAAAAACCTCTCTTATCACTATGTGTAAGGTAAGAGTCACTCAATATACAGGGTGTTCTACTGGGAACTGTCATTAAACGTTTTGGGAAAACTATGCATAATAAAGTTACGACAATTTAATGGTTTTTACCACAACTACTGTATTTATATTTATATTATATTTAAACAATTACTGTAGTGTTATTTTGTACAAAAAAAAACAAAATAAAACGTACTAAAACTCGACAATACAAATTTTTGCATATAACCGTCTTAAAGCATCATAAAGCCGTACCGCTTTTGGGAGACATTTTCGGACATGGGTTTTTATACTCAAATGTCTTCTATTGTTGCATTGAACCGTCCCTAGAAGTTTGATCTCATAGTTCTGAATCACCCTGTATAAGGCAGAGAAAACCAAGAGGAAGAATTATTAACTACCACCATAGTGCGCTATCTCTGTGTGTTTTTTCACATAGTTGGAAACCGCTGTTTAAATAAAACATATATTTACTGAATTACAGTATATTTTCGAATGCAATGGGGCGAATGCCAGTAGAAGTGAAAAAATGCCGAACTATACTCCTAACGGAAAAGGAAAACTTCGTTACAGGTCAGTAAACGAGGACAAATAAAATAAACCCAAAATAAGTAATACAAAAAAATATATAATTTCTACTGGTGCTGGGAACAATTAATTCGCAAATATTTTTGTTATACGTATGTTTTTAAAACTTGCATTTTTATTACAATAAAAAAAAATCTTACATAAACACATAAGCACTAAGTCGAGGCTAAAAATACAAAAATATCGTTACACTAGAACTCGTATTAACGGATGTCTCAACTGCCATGAGGCTCTACTGCTATCTTCGAAACAGTACGAGATATAAAGTTGGCTACATTAAAGAACATTTGTCATTTTTTGAGCCTTTTGATTTGTCACATACGGCGTTTCCAAATAGTTTTTGGTTTATGAGACGTCGAGGAAGACATAAAATTGGGCGAGAATTTTTGTTTATAAAAGTAGATGTCTACTGAAAAAAAATTTTAATACGGAAAATTTTAAACGTTTTTTGTTCTACAAGAGGAATATGTTATTTTTTCGAAATAGTGGTTAACGACCGAAATATCGTAAACACGGACCTGGATTTTTTTTATTTTTAAAGTGAAGCCCATTCATTAACATAGCTGTTTGCACTTGAAATTCTTCTTTCCGAATGTAAATCCTGATAAATTGCAACGGCATTATTAGCATTATAGAATGCTCGCAAATAAACAAACAGCGCCTCTACTTTTTCTCCATTTTTACTTAAAAAAGACGTTAACCGATCTGACAAGATATCAACAATTTATTCTATTCAACTGATTTGAAATGAAAATTGTGTTCTGACCAGGGACGTTCGTTGTTTACCGATTTATTTATTACAATATTATTAAATTCCCAAATTCACCCTTTTCTTATTCGGTCTAATAAGAGGAAAACTTAAGTAACATCTGAGATGGTTGCGGGACATAGGCCCCTCGACAAGACCGGAAGAAAAGCCCAATTGGAAAATACTGATGATGAAGTTTTAGCTCATGAAACGTCGGAAATCACATACTTGTGGATTGAAAATTAAATGGGCTTGACTTCAAGAGCGAAAAATCCATATCCGTACTCAAAAAAGAGTTGAGTATTTCGGGCGGTAACAACTAGCTGGAAAAATATTTGCAGAGTGCGTGATATTTTAAGTTTTCTGTATTGAACATAGTTTTCGATTGGGGATGTAGTTCTGGGAATAGAAATTAATTGGATCTTCATCTGCTTTTGAATTTCCTCAGTATCTCGAGAACTGAGAACTGTTGGGCATCGTCGTGCACCGCAAACTTGAGGGCTCCAAAAACGGCGACCTTTCTCTGGTTTAAATAGTTTCGCCCCTCTTGCCGTTTCGAAGACGGCAGTGGCGTCGTTGGGCCATTGGCGCACCCAGTATAACAAAAATATTAACAAAACACTAGCGAATTGCGATTTGCATTACATTTACCAACAGAAATAATAAAATATATAAACAAAAAATAAGGTTAGCAACATCTACACTAAAATTTTCACCAGTAGGTTTTATAATAATAATTCTAATAAATTAAAAAGGATAATGTACAAATGTTCTCTCCAAACGTACATTAGAGAATTATGTTTAAACGTAGCTGTTACAACTGATTAAAGGTATGTATACAATAACGAAACGTAGCGTAAACCTTTTACCCTCTGCCAAACCCTGATTCAATTTTTTTACAAAACAGATCGACTATAAAAACGTACATGAGAGACCATAACTTTATATGGCGGTCTGTAATGCATTATAAGCTTAATACAAAACAGCCTTTTTATAGCCGTCAAAAATGGGGCAACCTTCGTCAAAAAATTACCATTAACGCACCCACTGTCCTCAAGTTTTGCTCAATTTCTGACTTAGGTTGCAACCAAGTAAAGCAAGAAACTGTTTAACCTAACTTAACATTAGAGAACTATTATTTTCCTGGCATTTTTTGGAAAGAAATTGCATAAACACTGAGTCTTACTAAGGTTTTTTATGGATTAATCGGACAGCAATCAAGCGCGACAAGCGCTCAACAGACCAAGGCCTGCAGCGACATTTCGGGCTCAATTACTGCATCGTATTGCACAAAAATGTCTTTTCTGTTCCAACCCTAGTTTGGTCCAAAAATACTTAAAAATTAAAGCTAAGAACACATGAATTAAATCCACAAATTTAAATTCTCTATAGATACAATTTTCCGTGACATCCTACTTAGCTGGCAATGTCTCGTGCTATGCGGATGATGCTATGATCGTGTGCAAAGTTCATGTATGAAACTGATCAGTGAATCAAGTGCTTTAACAGAGTGTGCAGATGTTGGTTCAGGTCATGTGAATGATGATGCTTCGATTATATCAGATGATGCGGTGATTTTATGCGATGATGAAAGCTTGGAATATAAGGGTTGAGACGAGGGATGAAGCAAGGAGTGGCTCCAAGTTCTGAGTTAATTTTGCTTAGGGGACACTAAAACTTGAACCTTGACGTGGACTGCCTTTAAGGAGGATGTTAGTCTAGCGCCTTTAAAGCAAAGTCACACAACTTCAAAAAGCAAATTTGGTTAATGCAGAAATGCTAGAAAGGGAATTTGCAGTAACCGGCTTTAATTGCCCTTAATTGGCAATGGCCGACTTTAAGCAGACCTTTGAGGGTCTGGTGTCGCTCTTCATAAAAACCAGAAATGGAAATTGCATTAAACAGCTTTAATCGGCTTTAAGCAGAACTTCAAGGGTCTACATACCAATCGGAATTGACTGGCTTTAACAGACTTTCAGGATTAGTTTAGGAGTCTATTCTGCATAGTCACCTTTCAAATCAGGTGTTGCAAAGCCGAAAGTGCTTTAACCGACTTTAAGAGAAACTTCAGGGGTCTCCCGACTAGTTGGTATTAGTTAAGATGATGTCACGAGAAACACAAAACTTGGTTCAACCTGCTTTAAGGTAAATTTTAACAGTCCAGTTAATCTAACTAGGTGCAGCCAGTTAAGATAAAGAGTGGAAAGTGGAATTTGCCTTAACCAACTTTAAGCAGAGGTGAAGAGTTTGCGATCACTTTAGAAGTTATGGTCACTTAAGGCTCGGTCGGCGAGGCTTTTAATGGTACTTCTAAGGGGGGGCTCATATAATCGATTAAGTCCGAGACTAGCTCAAATTGAAACAGTCGTTTGTAGTCAACATTTCGAAGAGGTAGAGAGATTGACGATAGAACTTTTTCAGTCGCCATGGG
Organism: Euwallacea similis; assembly: GCF_039881205.1. NCBI lineage: Eukaryota > Metazoa > Arthropoda > Insecta > Coleoptera > Curculionidae > Euwallacea > Euwallacea similis. Next base: position 2,372,824 of record NC_089611.1, on the reverse strand, counting down.
ACGAGTCAGGTTTGGCATGCTCACGGAGTGCGGGTGCAGTTCACAAGTTAAGTTGGGGACTAGGAATTTATACAGGGCGCTACATGTCATCATGATGATATATCAGAGGCGATAGGACTCTGCAAAATAATACAAAAATGCTAATAGAGCTATGGTCAAAAACGCACCATTCTCGACATATAGAGTGGCGCATTTTCAACAGTTTTTGTAGTTTTAACTGAGCCGGGCGATTATTTTTTCTTTACCTCCTCAATACCCTTAATTTGCATCAATAGGTATTTGTGCAAATTTTACGAAAATACTGTAAGAGAGCAAAAAGTTAAAGAATTAGAGGAGGGATTTAAATTTGGTATCAGGATTCATGCAAGGTGTTCCAAAAAAAGATACAAAGCGTAAAATACTGTATGACCCAAATATACATAACAAAAATTAAAGAAAATAGCTGCACGAAATTTCAAAAATTTAAGGTAAGGAAAAAAACGCAAAATATGAGAATGAACGTGATACTTTGTCCCCTTGTATATCGACAATAGTATGGTCATGGGTCTATCAGCACTTATTTATTACTTTACAGGGTACTATCGCCCTTGAAATATCTTCCTGATGACATGTTACGCCCTTTATAGTCGTTCTGTAATAGATTGCCAAGCAATAAGCATTACATGCGCAAATCATGCAAAAAACAAATCCAAGAATCAATTGAACAGCTAAGAATCCGGTGCGCGTCTTCGCTCACCTCCCCTGTGAGTTAGACAGAGACGCAAAACAGCTAAAACATCATGCCATTGTTGGTTGCCTACCATATCTACTAAAAATTCTCACGCAAAAGTCACAGTTTTTGAAACTTTTACCTGCTTTTAATGCCCACAAAGGCGACTTTGAACCAAACTAAGCTTGAAGTGTGATAAATAACTGCCGCCTAGGGTACGAAAAGCCTAATTTAGGTTCGTTTAGAAAGATACTTATTAGCAGTGGTTACTACAACTGAAAGATGTTTGGGATTGGTGCGATGATTGCGATAAATGGCTGCCATTATCTGAGTATTTCAAATCGAACTCGAAGCTAAAATCGTCCTCTTTATCAGTAATAATGGTAAAAAAGTCTCTAATTTTAACAGTTAATTAATAATAATTATATTCGCTAAGTTGTTGGGTATAATGGTGCCAAATAGTAAACTTTTAACCTAAACGGTTACTTGTATAGAAGTAATTATAAATATACGCTGCAGTCTTTTTTACTTATTTTTGTCCACGTTTTCCTCATTTCATTAAGTGAATGTGTGCCGAATTTCATTAAATTTACTGAAGCTTTCTACTCGACATTAGCTCTTGTCTTCTATAGAACGCAAGAGGGACGCAAGTGGTGCCCCTAGCTCAACGTTAATTAGGTACTAAAATAGTTATAATCAAATGAAAAGTTGTGTTTATGTAATCTCCATGCTACTATGTATATCTTATAATATTTTTAGTGAACAACAATAAGATTCATAATCCTTATTATTACATTAAGTTTAGGTCGGTTTCAGACTAGTCTCTGCTAGGAAAATAGCCTGAAAGGCGACGTCACAAAATTTCAGTTCATCAGGTCGATCGAATAAAAAGCTGAAAGTCGAAATCAGGTAAAAGTTTCTATTTTTATAAATATCCATTCTATCATTCTATATCATTAAATTCTTTATACATATATATCCTTTGTTTCAATAATAATTATACTTTTTATAAAATCGAGTGTCACCGATAAGTAAAACTTAACTTAAAGAAGAGCACCACGCCGTGTCAAAAATAGTAAAAACTCACGTATGTACTTTATTTAATTGTATTAAGCATACAGTCTTCTATATTGTATTGTATTCCAGCTACTCGACTAAAACTAAAGTGATTTCTTTTTATAAATATGATAAATTCAGTATACGTTATAATATGTATATTTAATTATAAACGCTCTCTAAGGTCTAGCTCCTTTATCAACTAAAATAAATCTTTACTATTTCCGAACATGGTGGTTTTACATGTAAAGTGTGTGTAGAACGCAGATATCATAGGGCGTAGGGCAGACTTCAAGGCCCTTTTGGCTCCACTTAAATCTCTCCCGGCTACGCGCATGCATTGGTAGTTGCATACAGATATCATCAGTTCAAGTAGAAACATAGAGATTGTACAAGTGGGAGAAAAACCGCACTAGGTTTAACGTGCCTCCGACAAAGATCGACGAAGTGGGTTACGAGGCTAGCGGCCGACGTGGGCAGAGTCTGTCCAGTTTTACCAGATCTTTCACCGTTTCAGAATGTTTACTAATGTAACTTCTAGTGATGGATTAATCCTTTTTTTCTTTTTATATACATTGCTGCTTTTCTCTGACATTTTTCAAAATTTCGAAATTGATACTAATCTAAACATCGAAATGGAGGCGTCGGCTGGAGTGACTCTGCCCACGTCAGTCGCTACTCTCGCAACCCACTTCGTTGGTCTTTGTCGGAGACACGTTAAACCTAGTGCGGACCTTCTCCCACTTGCATAATCTTTATGTTTCCGCTTGAACTGGCGATATTTGCATGTCTGGCGCCAAAAAGGCCCATAATGGCAAAACCAAAAAACCGCAAAGAGACATTATATACCACATTAGCACCTTTTGTAAACATTATAAACTCACTGTATAGAACAACAAACAGGGTCCCGACACTCCTCAGGGGTGCGTTTTGGGGGCCCCTAAATAACAGAGATATCAACAAACAAGAAGTTGTACTTTGAAACCAGGGCCTGGCTCATTACTACAATATATCACAGTCCGATGCGGTTTTTTCCCATTTACCATCATCTGCTGGTCGTTGCTGTTTCCCTAATTTACCAAAAGTCACTCACAAGTAACGAAAAAATTATAATTTAATTATTATTATTATGTATATTACTTTAAATTTATGCATGTAAGGCCGATACATCAGTATGAAGGAATCTGAAAAAGAGAAAATGCTTAAGCGTTAGCTTTGAAATCTGAATGGAAAATAGATGTGGGGGTCTTTCTGAGGGTTGATTGAGGAGGCTACTTACAGTAGCTACACAAGGTTGCCCTTATGACTCACAACAAAGCCTGTAAAGCTTTCAACTGTCCACGCTGAACAGTTCTTTGTGCAGGGCAGGAAAGTCCAGATGGGGCGCAGATCTCTTCAGTTTGCCCAAAGCGTCCATGTGCAACAAACTAATTTCCCTAAAATGCAAAAAGAAATTAGTCATAACGATTGTGGCGCTGTTCGTCCAATAATTCACGAAAAAGGCTTTCGACAATTCGTTTTCTATACTTTAATTGTCGGTGGAGAAAGTTTCGAAAGACATAAGTAGAATACCCTCCTGGTACGCCGCTGGTTTTTAGGAAATTAGAACGTACTACATATGTTAAAAATGTTGTCTCATTTTATAATCAATGGCGAAACACATCTCTTTATTATTTTTCAAAAATCGAAAATATTTGATGCAGTAAGTTAAATATAGGTCCTGCACGTTTTCAAATCCTCGCCTAGTATGACCCTGGTTTTTAACTATCCAAAACATATATTTTTCTAGACGTACCTGAGTGTCTCATGGATTACGTGTTATACTATGTTGCAACCAGAGACGGAACATGTCGCGTTAAAAAGCCTATATTTTTGTTTCAATAATAATTTCAGAACACTACACCGACCTGTTATGCTGCTGATTTTTGGATAACAAAAATGCCAAATTTCTAAAAATAATTTACATCAAAAACTCACTGTAACTATACTGTAATCAGAAGCGGAACATGTTTTGCTTTATAAAAAAAATTAAAAGATCTGTTTTCAACATCAGAATAAGTCCCGAATATTTTCAAAGAAGGTGAAATACTCAACTACGCCTCTGTGTCTCAAGCGACTACTACAGCTTTGTAGACAAAATTCAAACCTTCAGTTAATATACGAGGTGTTCAATTCAACCATGTATTCTGTCCCAAAATATGACGAAAACTTAATATAAACATATATCAAAAGGCGCTTCGTTTTTAATATACAGAAGGTGAAAAGTTAGTTCCTGAGGATAGTTTTTTATTAAAATTTTCGAAACCTTTTAAGATAAATTAATGAAATGTTGGACTTTAATACAACTTTTTATGCTATTTCTAAATCTTTATAAAGAAGTTGGCACATTTTTCCAGGGGCGGGTAATGCAGAGGGGCGGTGCTTAAAAAGTATCTAAACTTTTTTGTACTTAACTTTATTGGCGATTTTATTGGAAAAATATTAAATTTGAAGATTTTTATATGATAGTGGGACTTTTGTTGAAAGTCGGTATCTCCAACAGTTTTTGAGAAAATTGAGATTTAGCAAATCGGTGGATAATACGTTTTATTAAATAAACATCAAATCTAAAACCCAGTTAGCACATTATCAAAGTGTCCACCGTTGATCTGCACACATGCCTGCAGCTTTTTCTGCAAAGAAAAAACCAGACACGCCGGTGTATTTAAGAGTTTCTCAAATTAAAAAAAAAATACTACACCGCAACCAGCGGCGGAACACCTACCAGTTGAAGAACACAATTTAAAAAAATGTTTATGTCCCTTTTCGTGTTGGCACTGGTATTGAAGCCCGAAGGAAAGCCAACTTACCTCAAGTTAGGTATTTTAGTAAGCAAGGCATCACAAACGGTCACGTCTCCCTTGATAGGGATCGTGTGGTTCCTGTCAAGTTCCAGTTTTAAAGCCCGCAAAACGGCTTGATTCAGCCGTCCGATCTCGGCCATCCCTTTCAGTCCTGGCCGATCTAAAACAGAATCAGCTGTAATAAGAAAAACAAACCGTCAGTAATTACGGAATGCAACAGTTAACCAGAAGAAAATACAATCAGGAGGTAAAATTGTGATTTACCCACCTGGAGATAACAGGACACAGGCAGAATAGAGTGCCAGCTCGGTTTCGGTCAGCTTGAGCTCGGCAAGGCCTTTGGACACTTCGAACACGCAGCTTACCAGCTTCATTTCCGCCGTGTCTGAGGTGAAGAATGCATCCTGGGGCAACATGGTGTCCCCGTAAAGGACGCGGTTATGGGACAGGTCCAGGTAGCGCGACATGCGGATAATTGCCAGCTCGAAGCTCCCTGGAAAACGAAAAACAACGAATGATTATAAATATAAACAAGAATGTAATGATCTATCCTCAATTTTGTGAAGAAACCGAATTTAAATTAGAGGCGTATAGATTGGTGACTTCGGGTTGTCAACTCTAGTTACACATGGAAGTAGACGTAATATAAATTTCTTTAATGAATTATGTAACTTAGGATAACATCCGATGTCGTTAAGTCAAGTTTGAATGGCCGTTACTCCTTACCGCGGGATTTGCTGTTCTGGTCTCAGTATTATGGCGGGCTTACCTGCTTTTAGGAGCACGATCTGATCGTCCTGGCTTAGTTTCATGAAACCGGGCACCATCTTAGCAAACTCTATGATCTGCTGGATGATCGTGGTCAGTTTTTGGGCGCAATCGAGCCACAGTTCCTCATGCGCCATATTCTGGTAGTACAAGAGACGGGAGAGATCATGGGGCTTTCGAAACATCTCGTGGATGTGCTCGATCGAGTAAAGGCAGGTGCGGGTGTGCGCGTCAGATATTGTCTTCGACAGTAGCTCTGAGATTTGGCTGGGATCTGAAAACGCCCGTTTTACAAATTTCCTCACTAATTTCCAATTTTTGCTAAAAGCGAAAAGCGTCAATGACAAAGCAAATGGCATGGGGAGTTGATGGGAAGAAGCGAAAACGTCTCACTCGCACTCGAAGACCCTCCACCACTTACTGGGCAAAATCACAGGCTCACATTCATCCCCTCCACCGTTGCCGACGTGTTGTTGCCCCTGTCTGGCCGACGTGCCCTGACCAACGGGCGAGTTTGCGTACGTGGTGCTGTCCACGTAACTAGGCACCTGCAGGCCGTCCACTGAGGCACTCTCTTGTTTCACGGAGATCACCTGATTATTTCATCTTTTGAGCAGATTTAGGCCGAGAGTTTTCTAACTCCGAATCATTGCAAAATCATTTTTGGTCTTGGTCATCACAAAAATTAAGAAACCAAAATGAATCTGCAGATTGTGACCAACTGGGCCTAAAGCCCGTTTTAGATTATCCAATTTTAGTACCAGATATTGTACAATTTTTGAAATACGTCAAATTTCATGTGTTATTTGAATATGAAAATTGCGAAATTTCAAAAATTTAAAACCAGATTGGATAATCTGAAGCGGGTTTGAAAATACTAACCGTGGTGCCTCCAGATAGATTAGTGGACGAGGCCGTTTGCGAAATACGTTTGAAAGGGCGCGACTCGGGGGAGAGAGGTAGCGAATTGGAGGCGGACTTCGACCCGCCACCACCACCCCCACCGCCACCACCTCCACCACCATTGCTCGTGTTAGTGCCTGAGAGGATAGGGGGTTAATTTGCTGGTTATTTGCTGTCCACATATCAAATGAATCTCGTTACCTATGGCGAAATGAAAAAACGGCGATGGATGCAAGAAAAATGAAAATTCCGAGATGCATTTAATTCGTGTACAGGACATATGTTAATGTCTTCCGATGATGTTGCACATGCGCGGAATGAGGCAGATTGAGGGTGCTTACCCGTAGTAACGACACTGGCCATAAGGCTGCTGGTGTCGCTGAGAGCGTCCAGGCCTGGCCGAGGGTCATAGGCCGTCGTGCTGTCCACGTAATCGGCGGAGATGTCGTAACCCATCGTGGACACCGGCACCTGCGTCTGTCCGGTGTAGTAGGCGGGGGTGTAGGAGCCTACGTCGTTGTATGTTGGATAGCTGAGGAAAAAGACAAAATTTCACTAAGGTGTTTTCAAAATTATAACCACTGCAAAAATCTCTATGTCAAAAACTAAAGCTCTCTAAAGACAAAAAGTGGAAAAAATCGTTACACATGTCTTTTTACCCTCAAATTTATACTGAATACTTAATTTAACATCTGTCAAAAAGTTGTCAAGATTTTTTTGAAAATTGACAGATGTCAAATTTGACACTTCAATTTGCCTTCGAAAACTAACATGCGAATATGAAAGCCATTTCGCTGTAACTTAAACCGCTCGGAAGTTACAACTGTCAAACGTGCGAAAAGTATCATATTTCACATGCCAATATTTTGAATAGTTGAAAATCGGAATAAAGCACTTTCAGTAAAATAATTTTATAAATTTGCAACAATATATAGGGGGTTAAATCTGGGACTCCCTGCATATAAATTATTTTATATGAATCTCAAAGTGCGGTATTCTCTCTTCATCCTGGTTATCTCTGCTAAAACTAGCTACACATTGACAAGTAACCTACCCTCCATTGTAACTGTGGTGCAACTGATCACTACTCGAAGGCGTCTGTTGTTCGAATACGGAACTATCCGGCGCCGAGTCGCTCTGTGCCCTTAGCTGCGCCCTGTGGAACCTCACCTCGTCCTCTACTTTCTCTCTTTGTTTCTTGGACATGCGCCCGAACTTCACCGCTGCAAAAATCATCGATACCGTCAATTACGACCTATTAAAACGTACTGCGCAAGAACAACGTTACGTGTGAGGAGAAATTAGTTAGACGCATGATATATGACTAATTGCAGGTTTAGTTGTCACGAGTACCTGAACACTCAGTCATGTTTTATTTTTTTGTATGTTGCGGTAACTTCTACAGGATCTCGGGTTTTTCTCTGGAATACATAATAATGTACAGTGACAGCTGAATTTGACAAATGAGTGAGGTTAGAAATTTGGCAGATGCCTAGTAAAATTTAACACTTGAGTAATTTCTAACTTCACTCAACTTCGAATGTCTGTTGTTACGTCTGACGCACCGAGATTTTTTGTAAGTTGGAATGCCATGTACACATCTGATGAGATTGTGATCGTAATTCCTTGCTTTGTTTATTGCGGGACGACATAAAGCGGTTTTCCCATGGTGCGTAAGGAAATTACAGTTAATGAACACGGCTAATCCGAACCTGCATGTGTGTACGGTTAGAGTAGGTTGTAATTTATATTGTTAAGGCGGCTAATAAAGTGGTCGTACCGTACGGTTGTGGTGGTTCGCGATGTGGGTCAATTGCACTTGTGTCTTCGTCGGTCTGTCGTAATGGTCAGTCGGTAAAAATTGCTAAAATTGCATTGTGCGATAGAAGGTTGGGGAAACACAGTACTCAGTAATTGAAATTTAGGTGCATTCTACGAGTCGAATTTAAAATCAAATATCTCGGGAACCAGTAAACTGATTTCGGTCCTCCTTGAAGATTTTGGTTGATCAGAATGTTCCCCTTACAGCTGACAATGGTTAAACTTTAAGGTCATATATTACAGGGCGTCGAATAAAATCTTATCTTTACAACTCTGTGCCGTTCTCAGAAAAGGATCGTTGCCTTCAAGTTTTGTAAATTGATATGTTCGTGGGCGCAATATTTCACGCTTATGTTTAGGAGTGACTCTCTTCGTTTCCTATGTAATATACCAGAACAGCACGCTCTCGCAGGAAAAGACGCGCCAAAGTGGTACTCACCATCTCGGCTCATTCCAAGCCTGAGGCACTTCTGTAAGCGGCAGTACTGGCAGCGATTTCGATTCACCCTGTCTACGACGCAGTTCTTGTTCCTGGGACATTGGTAGTTGACCACCGAGCTCTGGGAACGCCGAAAGAACCCCTTGCAACCTTCGCAGGTGATGACGCCGTAATGAACGCCACTGCTTTTGTCTCCGCATACTTTGCATGGTATTATCTCGATTTGTGCTGGAATGAAGGAAAAGAATAGTTAGAACTGTACTTGTACGGTGCGAGGAGGGTTCGTGTGAATAGAAGTCTAAATGAGAGATGAAAATGCTATGAAGAACAGTTAATTTTAAATGCTGGTTAGGGTCTTTTAGACCAAAAACATTTCTAATGCTAAATGCGTTTGTTGCGAGTTGCTAATTTTTTCCTTTATTCTGTTTGGAAATAACGTCGAATAATAACGTATTTCTCACTGGGTTTTAGCTGAAATTGGTGTGCAATTTCTCCGCTCCAACAACCCCTATTTGTGTGTGAGGCGTTATTCCCACGCAGAATAAAAGAAATATTATGTACACTTGGATAATTCGTAATAGAGAAACAGAGGAGCGTAATGGGGTAATTGAGAAAGAAATCCATTAACCTGAATTTCTAAATATTGTTAAATTTGTAAGGCGTTCTTTACACATCCTATTCTCAATGCCAGAAATTAGATTCACAGTTTGAGCAAACAAACAGGGCAAGAAAAGCTTTATCAATGTCATAGGCACAAACTTATTTATTAATCGTCAGAAATTGAAATATCCACATGATAGGATAAATTTTTTTCAAAATTTTGAAAACTTTCTATTCTAAAAAAACAGCAAAATCGAAAGACTCAACATTTTAGAATCATCAATCCACAATGAAATACTCAAAATTCAAAAATGAAGGATATTACAGTTCAAGGTACTAGAATATGAAATTCCGAGTTCAGAAAATGGATTTATGAACCCACATGCAAACTCAAACCCTGAAGAATTAAAAATAAAACAAAAGACCCAGGACCGGACAGACCCCTGGATCCTCCATATTTGTGACTTTAAAGCTGATGAGACGCTTCCATTCGCGGAAACACATTGATTTCGTCCTCCACAATAGAGCTAAGTGTTCAAGGAAGCCTTTCTTCCTAGGACCTTCATAGATATAACGAAACTTTCCTTCCCCGTTGGAGGGAAGAAATCGGTATTTTTGCTTTTTATGGAAGTGTTTTTCTCCCTACGCATCATAATTAGACGTAATACTTCTTTATCTTTTTAGAAAACACAACTTTTGTGGTACAAAAAAATTAAAGACACATCTCTAAGGATAAGTACCTCATACTTCTTTGAATATCGATGCCCTTCACTTTCTTTCGGGCTTCAAATTATAAGCAGGAGTACAAGTGGAGTTTTCCTTCCTCATTATGGAAATCACTATTTTTCGTTTTGTTTTTGTCAAATTTTTAGTAAACCGAATATTTATATTTATTTAATTTATTACCGTGATTTTTCAATAACATTAATTGTTTTAAATTTTCTCTGTCCTCTTTTTTTAATTATTTTCCTGGCCGTTTCACACTTATTTGATCTGATCTCAATTTTGCTTTTCACTGATTTTTTTTAATTTATACTTAGTTTTCTCGTTCCAAGCTAGAATTTGATCAAACATTTGTCTGACCTTTACCTCAATATAATCTTGAGTTTTAGTTCAGTGCATAATTTATGATTTTTGATTATTTAATTTAAACATTCGACGGGAATAGAACACGCTCATACTGTTTTATCACTCTACAGCATTCCAACAACACTTAAAGAAATAATAACTGAGCCTTTTAGCTTTTATTATTCACAAGTGTATATTTTTACCCAATCCACAGTGTCACTGACCCCTAATCGGAAATTTTTCGGTAAGTATTTTTGTATGCCTAATCAGATAAATTTTATTGTTATTTTTTTAAATTAAATGTAATAATGATGCAATAACAAAACTGCCATTTTGCTACATATTCATACCATGCGTATACCACGATTCTATGCGTTATGCTATCGACACTCATTAGAAACATTGCTAATAATAAAACTTTTTATTTTTCACGAGCGTGCGGTAAAACGACTTTACGACACACATCCCTGGATGGCCGTAGCACTTTACTGCACGCATAACAAATTCGTACGAGTCATTGTCAAAAATCTTGGCGGGCAATGTCAAGCTGTCGATTTGAATTGAAATGGGAGCGGTAAAATAGCACGAGTGCGTCTAAAGATTTTTCGCACGTTAAAATTCAATACGATTTACAGAAGAGAGCAAAGTTAATACACATGGCTTCGCAGGACAAATATTCAACCTAACATCAGTGAAAGTGTCTTTGTGGGACTCGATTGTTGACTGAATAATGTGAAGCGAAATCGAGCCGAACTAACGTAAAGTGCACTCCGCGTGCGGTAAAGTATCGCTTTCTGTACTTGTTAGGTAAATAACTACAAAAACTTTTAAGTCTTTTTTGTTAATCAAATCCATTAAGGTGGTATATACCACCTTCTAAAAGCAAAGCGACAAATCAATTAACACCTGCACTTTAATTATTCGCTACTGGTATATTTGTGCAACCAAACCAAAAGATAAATTGCGTTAATTAATTGTTTAATAAGCCGATATTAATAATTTAACTGTTGTTATTACATAAAAGCGGCTCGGCAGCGCCGGAGGTTAACAACCTCGCCATTATTAGATTTTAATACCCATTATATGACTTATTTAATTCACCATACTCTACTACAACATTTCATGTGCGAATCGATTTGCGTTTCTAATATAATGCGTTCACCACACAACGTTGCCAGATTTAGTCCCATTTTGGCAATGGTTTGTCATTTGGCAAACAAAAAAAACCTCCCATTAAATCGTTATCGTTGATCGTTGAAAGAAACACTGGATGTAGCATTATTTTTTCCCCTTTTTGGTCACTAATCCATGGCGGCCAAATCGGGGGAAATGACGTCACCACAACTGTTTATGTCTCTCATGCGGCGATTGTGCCGGCCCACCTGACTCACTTCAAATGACAAAATGACATCCCGGGCACAAAGGCATGGCGGTGCTGAGTTCATAAAATGAGACCAATTTTAGTGCAATGCCGGCAGTTGTTTGTCACATCCACTTCTTCTACGTCATTGGTTTTGATGACAATAAATGGTGAATACCTGGATGTCCCAATTCAACAAGAGCGATGAAGGCAACGAAATGAGAATTCAAAACTGAAACTCAAACCTTGATGGACATGATAAACTCTGTGACCTTTTCTTCGATTTATGGAAGATTTTTGGTGCCATAGATCATGGCCTTCTCATCTCCAAGCTGGCATTGCATGGTTTAAAGCGCAAGTATGCTTCACCAGATCTCTAAATACCTTTTCAGCATTGTGTTTTATTGTAAAAGATTGGGTGAATTGAACTTTTCCAGTACAGTAATAGCGAAAAAATCCGTTCTGGGGGAAAGAAATGAAATACAAAGCAAACGAACTAGCAAGCAAACAGATAAACTTAAGTCAGATAAGTTTTCAAAGCCTGATTTTTTTGTTTGTTCTTATTTTCTTGATTTTTCACTGATATGATTTGCGCTCTATTTTTTCGTTCTTTATAGTTGTTTTTCTCCCGATTTATTACTCTTTCAAAACTGGAAAGGTATCTGAATCCAGTCTACAACAATTAATAAATAAAAATTATGGTAATTTCGACGTGTTTGTAGGAAAGCGAAGGAACATACAACACAGAAGAAAGAAAGGAGAAATAAGAAAAAAAAGAGTTTCATGAGAATAAAAAAGGCATACCCCGTACAACATTTGTGACCGCCCTCTAAAGGTAAAATTAGCAGCTCTTAACACCTTAATTTAATGAATATTTTTTAACTCAACAGGGAAATATTTCATTGTCGACTACGTCTTGGCTTGAAAATTTGGAACGTCCTGTATTATAACCTTTAAATTCGAACATTTTTTATATTTGCTGTAGGAACGGTTGTACTACTCAAGATAGCGGCGTTTTCGGTTATTTCGGAAGTAAATATAAACTTGCTCTTTCAAAATTGAGTTCCCCATCCAGGGGACCCGTTTTACTTGCCCTATTTCGGTTGTTTGCGGAGATATGAGGTCGGTTACGTTGCCCGAACTCCCCCAATTTGTTATTCAAGAAAAATGTTTCATTGTGATGATAAAATTTCGTTGGGAATCCCAAGATTATATTAGTAACATAACGATGAAAACGAAACGGCTTTAACTCTTCGAGTTTTTGAGAAATTTTGAGAAAAGCAAAATGGTACATTTTCAAAAAAAAGTCATACATTTTTTTTATTTTAAAAAATAGTTAAAATCTACAAAATGAGAACGTGATGATAAAGTTTCGTTTCCCTTCTGTCCTCCGCGCCTTGTTGAATTTTTTAGGGTTTGAATAGGGGTTTTACCTCACAAGTGCGGAAAGCGTTACTGTTCCGTATACGACTGCTGTTGCACGAATGACGCGAGGAAGAATTCGGGCAAGCAACTCCATACCGAAAAATCACAAAATCCAATATGGCCACCTGAGGAAAAATATAAGTTGATGATGTTTCCAAAAAATTGAAACGTTGTCATGAAATTTTGTATGCATAAGCGAATTACCCTAAAAAGTTGCTTAAAAAATACTTTTACAGATTTATTTCTTTCCATTTCTTTCTAGCGTTTAACCGCATTAGAATGATAATTATTTACTTATATACGGTTGCATTGGGACGATGCCTTAATGTAGTGTTCAATTAACGAACAGCCCCCCCTAAATTTGAAAAATTTGTGTCTCCCCAATGCTACAATTTAAAACTTCATTTTTGACAGGGATGTGCGCCTATATCTAGGGTTTAACTGGATTAAAAATAGGAATTATTTACTGACATACAGTGGGGTATTCTAGCAGCTCTTAAGGCCATAAATGCGAGGCAATAAATTAATGAACAATCCTTCAAAGCTTAAAAAATTGTTATCTTCCAGACGGAAGACTCTAGAAGGCTGATTTGTAGCAAGGACGTGCACATTTATCTAGGATTTAACCGGACGAAACTGAACCGTACCTCTAATCGAATTGGCACTCTTCCTCTCCTCCGGATCTAAACCCTGCGGCGGTGGTGTGGATGAGTCCACCGAGCTCGAATCCTGTCTATACAAATCTCTCGCGTTGCTGGTTTCACCGGCTACACCCCAAGCTTCGTCGTTGCCGAACAAGTCGGGAAAATTGTCCATTTTTCACAAATCACACTGTTAAACACTAAAGTTCGACCCCTGATGCTCCCAAACCTCAGGGGGCGCATGGCGCACGTAGTCGACCGTCCCGCTCACCCGATCTAGGTCCAGGTGAGACGAGCTTAGTACAATATTATAGACGACTAATGATGGGTCACTGAACCGCTTACGTCACAAAGAACAACAGTTTGGAAATTTTTAGGAAAAGTTCTGGGCGCTTGTAGATGACGTCGATCTCCATCTCGCGCTTAGGGAGGACCTGGAAAGATCAAGGCAGAGTGCACCCCAAACGCACCATCTGAGTAGAGGGAGGAAGGTAACTAAAGGAGGATGAATGAGTGAATGCGAAAAAAACGACTAAAACGCGCTCGAGACTTGTGACGATAAAGGGTCATTGGTAATTTCACAAATAAGTAAAATATTTCTATTGGAGGTTGTTGAACTCGGAGCGTCACAACACAGCAACAATTATTACCGCAATCATCTCGTTTTAATAATAACTACTTCAATCAAATCAGAAAATTTAAATTGCTTTTATTAATGTTTAAACCTGTTTGTTCGGGTTTATTTTAAACCCGATTGCTTCTGGGGCTATATTGGAATCATATTAAAAACACAGTGAGGGAGAGACCTAGGCCCACATGATTTACTCTGCACCTATAGATCCGCCACTGACTACTGTAAGGTTTTACTGTAATTTGGAACATATGCAGATTAATCCGGTAGAAGCGGGAGGGCGCAGTTTTCAACTAAGAATCAGCAAAAACAAAAAACCATTAAACCGAATGAATAAAAATTGGAAAAATTATTAAAGACTAAATACATTCATGATTTAGTGCATCTTGAGCGCCATAAAAAATCTTCGTAATTTGAAAACTTATCATATAGGTATAGTAGAAACACGGCGAAAAAAGTGAAAATGAAATAAGTAATTTCTAAAAATTACTGAGTCTAAAAATACAGTGATACGTCAATATTTTCCTGTATACTGAACACTCTAACAGTTCTATGTAGCTTGAAAAACTTGTATTCTAAACGAGTGAAGACAGGAACGTATGGAACATAATTTTCTAGTAAGAACTAGCAATAACAAAAAACAAAATGAAATATGTTAATCTCAAAAACAGCTGGTTTTTTTAAGTACGCCAATGATTTAATTTATACTGAGTGATATAATGACTGTAATTTGAATAATTCTCTTATAAGCATAATAAAAGCAGATGCGTACTGGACGTAATTTTGACTGGGAAAATAAGCCGAGTTATATTAGGTGTACAACTTTGCTTCCGCCGTTTTTTTTCCGAATTTCGCGATTTTATTGTAAAAAACTAATTATACCTTTAGGATCCAAAGTATTGTCCATCGCTGGCCACTACTTTCTCCCATCTTTCGGGCAGCATACGAATCCCGTGTTGAAAAAATTGGACATCTTTTGAAGCGATCCACGATTCTATCCAATTTCTTACTTCTTCATAAGACCGGAAGTGTTGGTCAGCTAGCCCATGTGCCATGGATCGAAACAAGTGATAATCAGAAGGAGCTAGGTCAGGAGAATATGGCGGGTGGGGTAGGACTTCCCATTTCAATGTTTCCAAGTATTTCTTGACCACTTGCGCAACATGGGGTCGAGCATTATCGTGCTGCAAAATCACTTTATCATGTCTCTCGTTGTATTGCAGCCGTTTCTTTTTCAATGCTCGGCTCAAACGCATTAATTGGGTTCGATAAAGAGCACCTGTGATTGTTTCAGTTGGTTGTAACAGCTCATAATATATTACGCCGAGTTGATCCCACCAAATACAGAGCATGATTTTGGAACCATGAATAGACGGTTTGGCCGTCGACGTGGAAGCATGGCCGGGATATCCCCAAGTCTTTTTGCGTTTGGGATTATCGTAATGAACCCATTTCTCGTCCCCAGTCACAATACGATGCAGAAATCCCTTCCGTCTTTGCCTTGCAAGCAACTGTTCACAAGCGAACAGACGCCTGTCAATATCTCTTGGTTTCAACTCGTACGGCACCCAATATCCTTGCTTCTGAATCATTCCCATGTCTTTGAGGCGTTTTGAGATTGTTTGTTGAGTCACTCCCAATGATTGTGCCAATTCTTGTTGACTTTGACACGAGTCTTCGTCAAGTAATGCTTCCAAGTTCGCATCTTGGAAAACCTTCTTTCTTCCACCGCTATGTTGGTCTTCGACGTGAAAATCACCGTTCTTGAAGCGCTGAAACCACTCACGACATGTCCTTTCACTAATAGTGGCTTCCCCATAAGTATCTGAGAGCATTCGATGAGCCTCAGCAGCAGATTTCTTCATATTGAAGCAGAAAAGTAAAACCTCCCGCAAATGACGAGAATTTGGCTCGTACACTGACATTTTCAATTGCGAATAACTTTATGATGAAGACACAAATAGACTAATATTTTTATGAGGTTATGTTAACAGGTGCCCAAGGCTCCTGCATGCCCACATGGGGTTATTTATTTCGATCATTACTTACCGCTACATACATCTATTCAAAAACGGCGGAAGCAAAGTTGTACACCTAATAAGTTTTAAAAACTTAATTATAAAACTTAAAATGTTCAATAACATTTTTTAAAAGTCAAAAGCGTAAGGCAAGGGAAATTGTAAAACTGAAACAAAATATTAATTATTACATAAAGCAAAAAGTAATCGTTTAGAAAATCTACATCAGAGAGTTTCGTCAAAAATCTTTTAATTGTTGACGTAGATCGTTTGTCTGTCAGAATTTAGCAGAAAATTGTCAAATATCAAATGTCAAAAAAAGACTGGGACACCAATAATTTTGCTTATGCTGAAAGGTTCTCTACGGCAAAAAAAGTCTTCTAGAGGTCAAGTAAAACTAGGGACGTACTGAAGGCAATTTCGAATTGGGAAGCAGGGTGGCAAAAGTAGAAATAAAAGAAATAAATTCTAAAAATTAATGGGTTTAAGAGCATTATAAGTCGTCAATGATTTAGTGTAAATTGAGCACTGAAAGTTTTGTAGGCAATTTTAAAGACACGTGTTCTATGCCGGCCGAAGCAGGAGCGTACAGATCACGATTTTCATATAGGAAAAAATAATTTGAAAAATGTAAGTTTAAAATTTGCATTGGCGTACAGGATACAATTTAGACGTAATTGCCAGAGCTGAAAGCAGAATTCGCACGAGGAATAATTTTGGAAAGTACAGTAGCAGTGACGGCCACAGGATCCACATGACCTTGCCTTTGCAGCTGCATTGCAACACCGCCAATATGATCGACACGAGTTTCAAATGACGTCACCAGGTATGTTCAGGCTGAATGGAAATTTGTGAGGCTGAGATAGGGATCGAAAAAAGATCGCGAAATAATAAAAGAAAATGCTGAGGAATTAGGTAAACAATTCATAACGGATGACGTGGTTTGAAAAGGTAAATAAGCGGACCGGGTTCGATAAACTTGAGCCAAAACTTTTGGAGGTTCATTGACCTTCGTGACTCCAGGCACGCCGGCAACGCGAAATAACGACGTTGCCTTTGATAAGAAACTTGGCCGATTATCTTTGCCTCTTTTTATCAATTTGTTTTTATGTTATTTTCAATTACGAATTTCTAGCTTTCGGGAAGACATTCTGTTTGCTATGACGCAATTATGCAGATACGACAGACGGTGGAGTGGAGATAGGCGACCTTGCAAGGCCTTTTCGGGGCAGGACTTTATCACCTTTTTGGGAAAATGATCGTTTTCCTAATGTTCATATTGCTCTACAAACAAAATTGTATTTTTTCTTTCATAGTCGCATATTATTCTTTTAAATCTCTGCTTCAAGGGTTTTCGAATTTTAAACTAACTTATTGTTGTTTTTACTCGTGAATGTACATAAGTACTTTGGTGGAAAAATCTGATAAGACGTGGTTTAACAATATTTACTTAACAATGCAGAGTGGGACTTAGGAGTTTACCGGAAAAAAAACACAAAATTTATAAAATCGAAATGCTTTTTTTGCACAAAAATGGCGACACTAGTGTTTTTTACTCCACCCAATAGCAACGTAGATAATTGTATATTTTGCAACTATGAATGAAATGAACACAACGCTTTAATTTTACTTAATTTTACTGCTACAGTTAGTTGAACCAACAACACTGCTCTTAACCTTGTGAATGGATACAATTTAACTTTGCTTAAATTTTCCATTAGGCCACATGTGAGTTACAGCTTTTTCGAATTTGATCTATTTCGTGCCAACATCTAAATAAATGCCGAAATATACTAGGTGATGCATCTTTTAAAAGGGCGAAATTTAACATTCGATGGAACTGCGAAAAATGAAAGCAAATGTTTATATGAACTTGGACGTTTCAAGGGTTCGTTATCGAAATACATGGTGATAAATTTATTTTTATTTAATTGATATAAGATTATTACTACATTATTTAAATTGCCTGGGCAGCAAATAACCATAAATCAACTTATAAATTTTACATTCTCTACCTGTCAAAATTTGATGATACGTCTGCAATGTTGTTAAATTGTGTTTCTGAATTCGTAAATAAAAAATCATGAAAAGAGGTTTTTAAGTTGCCTGGAGAGAAATTTAAGCTGTCGTGGTCCGAAATCTAATTTTAATTGATTTTAATATGCTTTTTTCGCAGGTAATTGTTTTCTAGAACTGTACCAAAATACATAGTGTTTTCCCCTGTTGCCACCTCGGAAAGTAAGAATTTTTAGCATTTGGTAGGTATGGTAGTGCGAACAGTTCTGTAGTTTCCGACGATTTTTTATAAATTCATATGAAAGGAATTGATACACTTAATAATAAAAGAGCCTTAACCAAAGTTAAATTTTCTGAAATGCGCGATATTAATTATTCTATACGTTTTGGAAATATCACAAAAGTCAGGGGAGTTTCGCGTGTTACACAGTGGCGTTACGAAAGATTTACAACAGTGCCATATCTGAGAAATTCAGATAATCCAGCGATTTTTCGCATGTCTGGTAAGTTTTTGAAACGTTACAAAACATTCATAATATAGAATTAACCTGGAAGAATGAGCTGAAAATGCTTTTCGTTACAAAAATGTATGGATGGGAAAATTATTTACCTACACCAATACGACGCTAACTGTTGAAAAGAGCTCAATAAATCCTGCATTTTCTGGGAATTTTTCCTAACCTGAACCAAACCTTAAACCGGCATTACATTTTTTTAAGTAATAAATATTGTATGTAAGTGTTTATCTGCGCTAATGCAGTTTGGTTGGGCATGTTCAGCGCTCAGTTTCAAAAATTCTTATCGATCAGATCATCTTATAATTATTTAAAATAAAATCAAGCGTATCAAACTGAATCAAGTGTATAAATATGCAAATTTCTGAGTGATTCGGCAACCTGGCAAGAAAACATCAGATACAAATTTTTTTTTGGACCACTCTGTATATTGTGCAAACATTTCCGGTAAACCGAAGTCAAACAATACATCGGATTGAGAATGAAAAAGCTTTGAGAACTTTATACTTAAAATAACAAGCAGTTCTCAACTCCGAAACCACGAAACGGTCAAATGGAGAGCCGCAACTCGACAGGCGAAAACAGAAATAAAACCACACTGCAAAGAGCCAATTCGATCAGTGTCCATGTGTCCCGCCACCCCGAAAACCTCCCCAAACCCCGAGAGCTCGCATTAGCAATAAAGAAAAACAACGTGGCCGCAGTCCGGCCCTGCTTTTTGGAGAACAGTTCCGTATGGAGGCGCGGTTCAAAAGGCATTGAACTCGGGGTTATTCACTTCCCGAATATCTGAATCTGTGGCATTATTCCGACACGTCAATCCGATGACGTATCATCATCAACGCGGCCTTTAAGGGAAATTAAAGCCCTTTGAACGTCAATCTCGTTCTCGCTTGTTTTGCGGTGTGAATGACCGATTACGCGAAATGATAAGCGCAATGACAATGAGGATTGGTGCGAATGCGGCTTATACTAAGAAATTTTGCCGGCATTTTATAGGTTTTAACTGTGATTTTTTTGCACATGATGAAGGGTCGCTATACCAAAGCCCTGCTAACGGAGGAATTGCTTAATTTGCTGTTTCGATTCTAGTGTGGTTGGCAAAGCTATCAGGACATTGATATATTGGCCCTCAGAGAGGATGAATGAACGACTTAGATGAGTGGTAGCTTTTGGGTTGCCATATGAGAGGGTAAATATTTACGGTGCAAAATGTTTGTGCTAATAAGGTGCACCAAAGCAGAGCGAGAAAATTAAAAATTAAAGGTGAAACTCTATTATAGGTACTGATGATGAAATCATCAAAACACTTCCGCACTACCACTTTTTCCGAAGGCACTCAAGTTCCCATTGGTCACTATGAACTATACTAAGTTACTAAAGCAAAATATCACCGTTCAAGAACAGCCCTAAGGGCCACCGATCACAGTTGCGCAATTTTCCAAAAATTCGCGATTCACGCGAAACTTTTCGCGGGGGACGGATCGCGTGAGGGTCGGTCCACACCACCGGCGGTTGGTGGACTTTTTTCGGACATCGTTTTTTTAGAAAAGCGAGCCCTAACAAATTGTCCATGTATCTGTGTAGTAATCCGAGAGAGCGCGCAGTTGGAATCGTCTGCGACAGACGCGATTAGCGACGTCTCTGTCCCACCCGTGCCCCTTCAGGCACTCGTCGCGTCTGACGCAAACCGGTGACGTAGCGGAGCCCCCACTCGGAACGCGGGTTCGTTAACCTTTGGTGTAAACCCCATGACTACACGCGGCAACGTTGCCGCTATTGGGGCATTTTTCTTCGACGCGCGGAAAGATTTAATTCTCCGTCTTGGGTGGGCAAGAGCTATGGTCTGAAGAGAAGAGCTATCAGTCAAAAAGTAATTATTAGCAAGATACTCGTTTTTCACCTCACATTTTCTCATGTGGGCAATGCTGGAATATGCCGAACATCGGGAGAAATTAATAGAAGGGCAGCGAGTTTAAATCCTCGTAAAACGAGAGCAGAAACACTACTTTGTATTAAGAAATGCGGGGATCTCGTTGAATTCCTACTGTGAATATTTTTCATTCAGTCACATCCTTTTCTATACCTCAGTTTATAGACTTAATGGCATGAAATTTACTTTTTGAATCCCAGTAAATTTGGGAGCTGAAAGTCTCTAATTTTCATTAAGACATGCAGGAATACTTGTAGAATTCTTTGAATGTTTTTCATTGAGGAATCTGGTTTTGTAAACTCAGTTTATTTACTTAGTACCATAAAATTTACTCTCTAACTCCTAGTCAATTCGCAAGCACAAAAATTCTGAAAACTCCATATTGAAGATCTGGCAGGATGAATGCGTTGCCAGAAACGGTCTGAAGCGATTATCCTGCTCCAAATGCAGGTGACTTAATCAGCCCCTTTATCTTGATCATCCCCTTCAGAAGGATTTCCAGTCGAAACGGCATCTCCGACAAAGCGCTGAAGAACTTCGAACAAATGAAAATGAAACTTTAACGGTTCTTAGATGAGTGGAATGTTCGACGGATTTTATTTCAAATAGCTAAATGAAAAATTTGCATTTGGCGTCTTAAATTTTGCAGAAAACTCCTTTTCTACTTACGTTTTTACGGTAAGTAATTGAAACAGAAAAGAATAACCTCAAACCCGGCCCTGGTACGTTTCGACTTATTATTTTCAACCCGAAGTTGAATGGTCCTCCACCAGGAATTTAAACTTCGGGCCGCAGCAAGATCTAAGATATAATTGTGTAGGTCGGAAGTGAACCCTTCATTAAGTAAGCTGGGGATGATTTTCACCAAATGGAAACTACCCACGTGAAACTACCCACCTTTTTATGGATTTGCGAACTTTCAGTTATTGGAGTAATTTGAGGCACATGGTCATTATTATATGTATTATGTATTAACGCTAGTAAAGTGGAAATGACGGGGAGTCTGAGAGGTCATAATGGAGATAAATGTACTGGCAAGTACCACCTATGGAAGGGGTTTTCGAATTAAATCTTGAAAGTCTTCGCTATAGTGTACAGGGCAGTTTCCTATTAATTATTTTAAGTGCAGTTTTCATCGCCGTATTTTTCTTGGCTGTAACCGAAATGACGACTTTGCTCTGCAACAATAAAATTCATGCAATCTGGAAAGGTCTGACATTCTGGATCTGGAATCATGAAGAGTACCGAATTCAACTGATCCGGCCTAATTCATCAAACTGAAGACCTAAATGGTCGAAAAGCATGATTTTGCACTGAAGCCATAACCCCTAATCCCTCTTTCCCTCACCGCTTCACTCAAACTCCAAACTTAATATTTATTAATTGCGTGATTCAGGCTGCGTCTCCAATCTCTATTGCGCCTAAACTACAACGGGTCGCTTCCCCAAACATTGACTTCCATTTAAATAACCATTTATTATTCGAAATGTGTTAATAAAACTTCAATTAAAATTTTATTTGCGAAGCTAACGTTCGCTTTTCACTGTCAGAAATTTCGAGTAGGCCTATTATGCGGCGGATTTTCATCGAAGTCAATGACTCCGGCCGTACATTTCGGAGGTCGTTCACCTCGCCAAGGCCCGGCAAGTCTCAAAAAACTTTCAGACCATCTCCAGGCAAATTGGGAAGGTTTTTACCTCGGACAACGTTACCTGATGGGTCAAGACCGAAATTCGTCTTAATTGCACTTTGATTGCGTTATTGTATCACGTGCCAAATCTGCAACGACAAATTGATTTTAAATTACTTTTTTGGCTTTGTTTACACGGCTAACGCAAATACAAAGCATCATCCACGACAACGGTGGAATTAAGAAAAACTTGCATAATGCTGAGCAATCGAGCGACACGACGCCATCATGGGCTTTTTTAGGAAATTCGGTTAACACGTTTAGCTATTCGCAAGGTGAACAAACTCCAAAATTATGCCGGTATAGGTGTCAACGACACCTTTCGGTTCCGATGGTATGGACCTACCCGAACTTTTGACCGATTATATTAATAGCTTTTCCGTGTTTTTCTGACAAGCAAAAAGCGCCTTTCCCATAATTAGAGAGGCGTGGCCTTTGGTAATTAACTATTTGGTGAGCTTGTTTTATGATTAGCAATTTGGTAGCAAATTATTAGGGAATTTATTGAGCTTATATGGAGGTGCAAACAGTGGAACACGCTATCGAGAGTCAATGAACAGTGGTAGGAGGTATACAGTCGGTTTTCCTGCTGGATAATTTAAAGCTAATGATAAAAGCTCAATATTGAGAGTTAATTTACATTCGCCACAACATTATTCTTGTCAAAGGAAATTTACCACCTTTTCCCACATGTTAAAAAGAGACAGAAGGAAACTGACGAATGATACACTCGGAGCGTTACTAGAAAATATCCAGCATGCCTTGCCATCTGACATGAGCGTTGCCACGGCAACCATATAAGTTCAGTTTGTGTGTATTTTGTTAATATGCATATTAATTTTAACTAAAAGTAGCATTTTCCTACAATAATAGCGTACTATTTAAGTGTTATTAGGTATTTTAAGCCGAATATATATTGTGTACGTGTGCTAAGGATTATACAAAAGTCTGTTTTTCCTTGAGGCCAATTCGCTCCAGCAGATTCGAAGAGCGAAGTAAGTTTATTTGAATGCACTAAGGAGTTTTGTAATAAGCATAAAAAAGTGGGTATTAACATTGCTCTCGAAATATAACCGTTTATAACCTAAAATTTTCATTATTACATAAAAATGCTTCATTGATAACTCATTGTTCGGCCACTAAAACATTATTCTTGACAAAACAAACTCATTTATTTCCCTCAATCAGTTAAAGGGAGACAGATAACAAATGAATGATTTTGCACCAATGAGAGCAATGCTTTGAATTACCCAGCATTACTTGCAATTAACCATTTGCCACATCTTTACCGTGTTTAGATTTTGTTTGTATTGAACTTCAAATTGTAACTATTAATTTTATGTAGTAATAATGTGAACGTTAATTCTACATGAATTCAATAACCGTGTAATCTTTAAGTGTTATTAAGGGTTCTTAAGCGAAATTTATATTCTGTAGGCGGGTAGTGGATTACTCAAAAACACACGAAATAAATCGACGTAGTAAAAGAAGGTTATGCAGATTTCAAGTTGTTATTGGGTATGCTTCCAGCCATTCTTCGCATTGTTTGTTCAAGAAAAAATGTAAGTTTTAAAATTTTTTTCATTTAAAAGTCCCCAACTTCGTAAAAAAAAGTAATTAAAATATTAAATAATAAAATTCTCAATTCTAGACTATTTCTGTCGAATTTCGGCAGCCATTATCGACAGTCAAACATTCACGGTTTAATTTTTTGAGTGCTTTTATTTAAATTTTGCGATTTTCTGGGTCATGTTCGTACAATTTTATCATTGAAAATTAAAACAAGACATCAATAATTTGCTGTATTATGTTTATGTAGAGGTTTATTTACGGTTTCAAAATGAAATATCAATACCGTGTCTAAAACTAAAACGTATGTAGAGGAAGACATTCCAACAAACATAATGTTGATAATTCACCGACTTTGAGAAGTTTTTTGTTAAAAAGACTATGCAGAGCGTCCCCCAATTAAAGGTACAAAACTCAACCACACATTTTTGGTATCAAAATTTTTAGATTTAGTCTAATTTATCTAAAAGTTGATAATAACTAGTAACTAAACACGGTGTAGAAATTTAATACCAAATGATAATCAAATCCCAAACCATTTTTCATGCTCAAAATTTTGCAAGCACATTTCTTCCCTACATCTTAGTACTATTCCATCCAGGAAGCCAGCCGACGATGATAATTTGCAACATTACCATTTTTCGCATTCCAAAACTTCTTGGACGTCCGTCAACATTTCGGGCATGTTTTCTTACACCTGTCTTATCCTCGTCGTCGACTGCTGAGCTATTTCTGATTCAAAAACGGCAAGTACGCGTTTTACATCGATGAAATATGGCGTTACTCATTTCACGCCAGATTTCTCCAATTCGCCAATTAGCGATCAGAGTTGCGAAATGGTTGCAGGGTCAGATTTCGTTTGGTTTTGACAATGAGTAATGAAACTGGATTGGCAGGCTTTTAACACGGTTTTAGTTGACTTCAGGAAGTCAAGAATAGGTTTGTGGATATTAAGATTTGTTTTAGATTAATTGTTGAAAAGGTAGATATGAATGTTCTTAGCAATATCTTATGAGGTGACTCAACAAGTCTTTTCATCGGTTTTGAGTCTAGAACTCCTGAAAAAATTCCTGGCTTGGTCATTATATTCAAGTGTGATGGCATTACGCATCTAAAAAATTGCGATCAAAAATTTAGTAATTTAAATAATTAATAAATAATTAAAAAAATTGTTCGACTCCGTGCTATCGATTTTTGCCCAATAAATATAGCATTCTATTTGACATGTTAATGTTATCTCTACCCTTACACAACTGCGTGCAATAAAATTTTAGTTGCAACGTGAGAGTAGGGTTTCCTTGTAGTATATTAATATCCTAAAATATAAATTTAAATAGTCAAAGGATTTTTAAAATCGGTTGATAACATCTCGTCTTGATATAATGGTGAATGAAATAAATGCACGCATCCTGTTAGTCAGATAACCAACTATATTCACATATCTGATAATGTACTTTACTATAGTACGTATTACCCAATATATACAACTCTATAGTAATTTATTACATATTTTCCTAATTTTTAGAGTAATGATAGCTTTTTTCTCGTTTGGCCTTTGAGTTGACAATGATTGAACATTTACTATGGAACATATAAATATCATTTAACAGGCGACAAACATATTTCAGAGGTACTTTAAGTTTGACTTAAAAGTTAAATTATTAGCAAATTATAATAATATTTATTACATTAATAATTATAATAATATTACATAAAACGTTGTATGTATCGCGTACGCCCTGGTAACCGTTTTGAATATCCCCATAGTGTCGAGTTTAAGGTTCTAAGGTTCACTAGTCAATTTGCTGAAAACTTTACCTGAAAGATAATTTTTATCTTCGTGTTTATTTCCATGTTTTGATAACTATTATTCCCTTCGAAAAGTTGCAAGGTCTATGATCTATAGCCTCCCACAGAGTGCCGGTAAAATTGACTAAGTGTAGTTTTCATGGCAAACAATGAACCCATGAAAGCTCCTACTTCAAAGTTAAACAGAAACTTGATAATTTTAATCTAAGAAAGACTACCATTAACCGCGAGATAACGAAGTGTATTATCCCGCTGAAATCGCTCTAAAGTTTCCCTCCTTATTGACTGTTGATATCTCGGAGATATTTACACTAATCTAGCGGTAAAGAAAGGAATCTTCGGGTCAAATTATAGATGTGCTGGTCATCTTTTTCATGGAGAAATGCCCATAGAAAGCAAAGACCAATGAAATGTATTTATTGCGTGCTGATAGAATGAAAGGACCTAGTAGAGATGACTACATGTCCCTGATTCAGAATGCCAAAAACTGCATGGAAGTTACCATATTTGAAGAAATTCAGAAGATGTGCGAATCTACAAATTTTTCCAGGATAATTTCCAAAAAACAACGGTTTCAGATATGCCAGCGTTGTTGAATAGAAAGCACCCATTGTTGCCAGACGCAGCTGGCGCCTAATCCCAATCGAGCCTTTTCTATAATACTGCAGGGATTTAAAAATCCCCGGATCGATGGTGGAACAAACTCGTACGTTCTTCTACACACAAACGATACGTTATCGTTAAGCGTTAGCCGGTTTAACGTAAACCGGCAAATTCATGGCAAATCCCATAAAACACCTCGGACATGACATCGGATCCTGCCGATCGCGGCCGATAGCGGAACACGTAATATTTCGGTAAGTAGGTCACTGAGACTAGCTGGCAAGTTGGGTCATTGCACCGAGTTTGCTTACGGCATATCGGCTAGGCGATGTTGTCATCGTGCGTGCAATTTCACTCAAACCAAAGAGACAGGTGACGAATTTGCCACAGAAGAAACCTAGAGCATCCCTGAATTGCGATGTTGCCGGAGGAAACAAATGTCAGAAAAGAGGTTAATTCAAAACTCATTGCCGTAGAGAATTAAATCTCAGTGAAAATTTTGAAAGAATTGCAATATCGCTCAATAACAATAAATTTCTTATGATTTTTAAATAATTATGAAAGAAAATAATAACACATAAAAACATTCTTACGTTCATCCCACGATTTGACTCTGTTATATCTGAGCGCCACCTCTCGGACCGCTTCGCAATTTGTTACTTGTTTGTCGTGGTTAAAAAAACCTCTTTTTTTGAAGGAAATTCGACTCATAAATTTGTCAACACCGCCTCGCAATTCGTGCTATGTTGCCTTGGCGGACTTGCAGTCGCCTCTGCTCTGCAGGCAGCAACGATGTTGACGTAAACAAATAAAATATCCCGTTGCGTTGCGCTGGAGAAGCGGCTTAAAATAATAATATATTTTCGCCTCCGGTTACTGTAAACATTCGATATAAATATATGCAAAACAGCCGCGCCGCCACTGCTTGTTGCCTTTGCCCCCTAATAAAATAACAAGTTTAGTGAAGAAGTCGAGGAAGCTGTAAAGAATTCATAATATAGAACAGGTTCAGGTTTAGATGTCAGGAGTGGGTTGTTCCAGAAAAGAAGGGTAGCTTTTCATAACTGGTTAAGGTTGGAATTACAACTGTAATGGGGAAAGTTATCAAGGATTTCTGTCATTATGAGCGTAAACAAATACTAGAAAAAACCAAAAAGCATATGACGAATTTTATAGGGTCAAGGGTTATAGGAATTTGTTGTTGTTAACTGACAGATGAACTCGCTTAGTCTCAGATAGTCACTCAATCCAATCATACCTGACCATCAAAAAGCAGTGTAAGTTTACATCATGACTACTTGGCCTCTTTGGGTTCAATTGGTCTTGCGCTTTGATCTGATTAGATCAAAGTACTCTGGCTGAGCGAACTTTCTATGATTATTTATATTCAATGATGGATGTTTCAAAATTATTGGTCAAAATTGATAAAAGCGATAGCTTTGTTGATAGATTTTCGTCTTCGAATTCCATTGGTTCAAATCTAATGGAATTCCTTTTTGTCAGTTTTCTAATTAATCAAAAGGATAGGACCGAATTGAACTGGTAATTTTGCAAATAATTGTTACAACTGACGAGTCTCACTTTTGATTTATAACGTAATTAAATTATCAAGTAATTAAATTCAAAACGTATGGAAGAGTGATTAATTTCCGGTTCCATTGAGGTCTTTAGCAACTTGTGTATTACATGCCGATCATGTCTGAAGTCATGCAATACATACAATTTCCTAAAACAATTCTAAAAATATCACATTTCAATGATTACTATTTGTTTTGTAAACACATGCCACATTGTGGTCGCTGGCTGACCTTAGGATGGTCATTAACCGACCTTCGTAATCTCGATTAAAAAATTCTCCTATTGTATAACCGACGCACTCGATGACATTACTGAGATTGCATAGTATTTAGTTTAACGCATTTTACACGGTGTCTCAAAAATAATTACTGCTAATGCAATGTAATTGAGCTGCACCCTGAGACACAAAAATATTGTAGGTATCACTTTCAAACTGGATTTTTGCTTACAGTAGCAATAATAATTAGGCAATTTTATAAATGGCCAATCAAATCTAAGCTGACAGGTTGATATGTTAAGTGGAAATACCCGGTAATTGTACCCGGTGAAAGAAGAAATAATATAAAAGCGCCTCAAGATAATATGGGCATAAAAAGAGAAAGTTTTACCTTTCTTGATAAGCTGTCAGCCATCAATTTGCCTCCTCTAAGTTGCCTCAACTTGGAGACTCTCCCTCAAGTGTGTAACACCACAAGTTCAAGTAATTATGACGGTGATTACACGAAGAAGTAAATTACATAAGCGACAAGTTAATAAAAAAAAATGTCTTGCTAAAAAACTTTCACATACGGGTGTTGTTTAACATTTTAGAGTTTCGTAATCAAAGCGTGCGCCCCAAGACATTTTGGAGCGGTCCGACAACTTTCTTTCAATCCTGCTCGATGAAAAAAATTCTGCATCGTTTATTATAAATCCGCCATATGCAGGTTTCGGCGCAATAATTAATTTAAAGGAAGTTGCGTAAGACCGCGATAATTGCGAGCAGGATTATCGACGAAGAGATTAGGTGATGAAATCTGAGATGATAGATGAGAGAAAAACCGGCAACATGTATTATTATACTGCTGCCAACTACTGGGAACTCCAAAATTGAATGCGATACCTGCTGGGTAAAATGCGAACATAAAAAACCAGCGATTGTGACATTAAATTTGACATAAAGTTCCATTTGAAGTTATGACTTGATACTTGCGTTCTTCGGTTTGTTGACATTTTGCAGCGCCCTCATCGGCAGCTATATTTTCCAATTATTACAGACCCGACCCAGGTAATAGAAAGATTTTCTAAAAAGTTAACTTTTCCAGATTTTAATTTTCCAGTGTTAATTATCTTTTACATTATCTGTGAATTTCAAAAGGTCCACATTCCGTACTGCTACCTTAGTAACGTGACCATAGAAAAATTCTACCGTTTGCCTGTCGCAATTTAATAATATACCCATTATTCCACTCCTCTCAGTTTTCTATTGTTCGTTTGATTCCAACGCTATTAATAATTATACGATATATTATAGACAATTTATTTTTAACAAAAACTTACCGTAGCCGTAGCTTTAAGCAACATTTCAAAGCATGTTATTTGCCGTTTTCATTGTAGATACCCAAGTAGGTATATCGTGACATGACAATGCCCTGATTTATGTGTATATTGTATCTTAGATGGTATCTACGAAGGAATCTTGAGACTAAAACTGGCAAGGAGAATAGATTGAGATGGAGAAAGAGTGACAGAATAGTTATATAAGAGTTATTCAGAATCATCTTTCCAATAGGAAATACGATCTTCAGACTCCTAGCTCTCTAACATGAAGGTTCCTCCGGGTACCTATGGCCCTATAAAGAAACACTGAAAAATCGTGTTTATAGAAGAGATTTCGGGCTATCAAACTGTAAAATAACAACTCCTTTCCATTTTTTTGAAACTTACATACATATGTGTCCAGTATACATATTTACGGATCTTTAAGTGACAATTCTGTTACATCGATCTGAGACACTCGCATATGGTTTTATGATACAAAATTAAAAAGTTTTATTTTTTGGAGGAGATTTGGAGCTATCAAACGATAAAAAATTAATTCATCTAACTTTCTAGTAACAGTTAATATTATTTGTACATTATGTCCTCGATTCTCATCATATTTATGGGTCCATAGGTTCCAATTCTATATACTCGATCTAAGACTCTCTATGTGGCTTTATAAAGCATCATTGAAAATTTGATGTTCGTAGAGAAATTTCCAGGCTATCCAGCTGTAAAAAATTTGTTAATCGTCGTTCTATCATGAATTATGATTTTTAGAAAAATGATGCCTTCAGAACTCAAATTTGTGAGTATTTAGACATAGAAAAGTCGATATTTATTGAACTCTGATACTAAAAAAGATTCTTCATGCAGTAAACTGAAATACAAAAACAAGTAACACAAAAGCCCCAAAGAAAGAAAATAAATGAAAACATCAATTGTGGCGGAAAAGAAAGCCAAGGAAATACTAAGACAATTATTTAAGAGTTGTTGAAGATATTTCCTGTTGAAAAGTAATATATTCTTGTTACTACAAAAATTAAACCAGAATTTGTACAGACAAACTGAAGAATGTAACAACCATGGAAGAAATCACTACTTAAAAGAGCAAGCAGAAGACATTGACAATCCACTGCTTAACTGCTCGAGTCTTGACTATTAAGATCAAAAAAAGAATTGTGAACTATCCTATCAAATCTTTAAAATATATTAGAAATATATAAAAACGAACAGTCAAAACAGAACAGAAGCTAGTAATTAAGGCGAGAAAAGAAAACGCGCCTGAACCAAAAAGAGAAGAGGGGTCTAGCTTTTTTCTGTAAGATTTGTAATGATTTTTTAGACATTGTGGCTGAAACAAACTGAAAAACAAGACAAAAATTACCTAGCAATAAAACCTTAAACGACAATGATTGTTTTGCAAGGCTTCGATCAACTTCGCACACAAAAACCTTCATTATGGTCCATTTATCTTGCATTTATCAAGCAGGTATTCGCATGTTTAATGTTAACGTACGTACGTAGAGCACTGGACGACAGGTATGGATATAAATAGGCATGGGCCGGTCTACCGTTCACGAGATAAACGGCCCCCGTGTTGCACATGACCAGATAAGTGAATAATGCGATTGTTTACATGCAATAGTTGCGTTTGGGAACCTACTTTGCTGCGTGTGCCAGAGGCGTAGGACACGGGCAATTGTAAAAAAGTAAACAAAAATCTAAGCTAGCTGGAACGAGTCATTTAATATCAGCACCACCTTGTAATGACAATATGTGCTTTTGTGTTAACAATGCAGAAATTGAATATATATTTTTATGAAGTACCTACTTACCACCTTAATAGTTCTATGAATGCAGTAGCGAAGTAGTCTTACCTGGAAATAAAATTATGTATTAGGTTTGTGACTGTAAAATGTTAAGAAATCTTTTTTTATCAAAATCATCTTAAATGTCTAAATTGTTAACTGTCACTCACGTTACATAAGTCATTATTTTGACGTGTGATTATAGTCTTATAACCCTACTTTTCAATATAAAAAAAGTTGACTTTATGGCAGGCCGCCACTGGTTCTTATGTCACAATAACGCGGGATTATCGCAGCAGCAACGTTATTCAGATGTTGTTAAGAGTGGCGTGCGATTTGCCGCTCGCCGCGATGGTGGCGCGGCCCCGACTCAAAAGTGGGTCACAAGTTGAAAGACTCGTACCAAGGACATTGTTGGGTCCGCAAGCACGATTCACACCGCGGTTTCAAGACTTACGATTATTATTATGATTATTACTATTTTGGCGTAATTGCATCGTTTCCATTTAACGATATTAATCGGTTTTTATTGAGCGGTGATAAAGGTTGGGGACGGCTGATTGGACAAGGACGAAACATCGTTGGTGACGAGGAATGGTAATGGGATTTGCGGTGAAGCGTTGCAGACGAATCTATGGAATTTTGATTGAAAAAGAACTTAATAACCCCAACTGGGGAAGATACACAAGTACTGACTTTTGCCGGCCAAAATCTAACGTCACCTATCAAAATGTCTGAATGGATACGGTGATGGAAGTCTGTGACACTCACGACGTGAATACAAATTTCTGAACCCAAATCCGTGAGAAGAGCAGTCATCACCACTGTGATTGTTATTTTTGATGTTCATTGATTAATACATACAGGAAAGTTCAAACGTCCCACTCTATATTTTATGTTTCTTCTCTTTCCTTTATCAAGTGCACTATTTGTAAAGTTTATTGGATCGTATGATTTACTGTGCCCTTTAAGTCGTTGTCGAGTCCTTGAAATGATGCAGTAATTTTCGCACCTTACGTATATTTGCTGAGTCCGTTTAAATATCAACGAAATTTTCGATTTCGTTAATCTTAATATGGAGAAGTTCGTGGATGTGGTCTTCAGGATGGTTTATTATGATTATTATGGTAAATTGGTTCCAACGACTGCGACAATGTATAATGTTACCAGATATAATACGCATTACAGAAGTAATTGAAGAATGCGGACTCAATGGCTATTATCAGCAAACTGTGCAAGATGTGACAACCCTGCAAAATTCACTTGATAACTTGTTGTAAATCAGTTGTCATCAACGATCTAGAAGAACTGGATGTAGCGAGTGACATTTAGTTAAAGTTGATCTTATTTTTAAGACGGAAGATCGAGATGTCTTAGTACCCTTATGATGATGTTTTATCGTGGGAGATGCGTTATGCGTCGGCGCATATATAAGACGTAACATGTCAGGGTAATGCCACTTCATCCGACATCTGCGCCATGGATTAGTACCCATTTTACCAAAAAGGGCGGACACGACTGGAAAAAACAATGTTACATCCACTTCGCTTAGGTCGGTACTTGTTATCATAAAGGTATCTAAAGTTTGTCAACTGGTAAGCTGACTACGGATACTCTACGAAACATCTGAAATTTACGAACTCTATCGAAATTTTTTTTCAAAATGAATTATTATATTTTTTCGTGTCGTTTATATTGCTTTTCTCTTTTTTTTTCAAAAACTGCAATGCTCTGCGTACAAATTTCCCCGCTTAGGACAAGAATCTTCTTACTCGTTACAAGACTGAGCAACAACCCAACCTCATCAGTATTCCTGTCGTCTAATAATTAATGTCGTAACGCACGGACTTCTATCAACATTTAACACACGTGTAAAATTGTGTAAAAAGTAATCTTCATCGTGTATAGTATAAAGTGTATTATCTTACTGACCCATTTTCCCTCGAGTTCAACGCTCTTAAACCCGATAAGAACGGTTATAAAGAAACACACAATACATACAAAGTGCATGTGAGTAAGTGTTTGATGTTGCTGCCTGTATTTGAGTCGCCAGTGGCGGATCCTGGAAACTTGGATCATTTTCTTCTGCCAAAAGACAATGTTACTTTTAGTACAGATATTTTGTGAAATGAGTCTTGAGTTACAGGAGCGATGGAGGCCTCTGCTTGAATCTGCACGAAGCTGGCATTTAATTTGGGTCGAGTTGCTTGGTGTCGGTGTACGCCATTGGGTTATTCATTACCAGTACCTGTTACTTAGTTATTCAGCGCACACTCTTCATGCTTATTGTTTCAGTTTTTCAATAAATCAGATCGGGCACACGATGAGCAAATAAGACCCAAATTGATTGGAACTTGTTATCAGAATGAAACTTAATATCGACTAGCATGTCATATTTTTTTCTCCTTTGTTGTAGCACTTTAAGGTAAATTAAATATGAAAAAAATCTCAGTAATTGCGACAAATCAGTGACCAATTAGTGAGAAACCAATAACAATTCTGGAAGAAGAAAAGGTTACTCTTAACCAAATTGAGTATATCGTTTGGTTGTGTGCATTTATGATGAATGATGACTACCATATATTTCATTTTGTTCCGGTTGCCTCATGGAATTAATCCATGCTGATAAGAGAAACTTATAGTAACAGTTACCAGTCACGCTTATCGTTGCATAATTTCTCAAGGAACCATTCAAATGGGTTTTTTGAAGGTTCGGTCTTGGCTCGATATGGTATTGAAAGTCGACCGACATCGATGCGTCATCCGCATAAACACACTCGCCGATATCGCAGGAACGTTGCATGGTTCAAGAGAGTTTGATCTCAATGATTTTTGTGTAATTTCACCTTAACGGTGGCCAACACTTTAATTCGATTTAACGAGTTTTTTCTTCGCTTATTTTGATCGCGCTTAATAGGAATGTTAAGCAGTTGCATGGTACTTATTGCATTGGCAATCGATCGATTATGACGTGGTGCAATGAAGTTTGCCACTGGTGGCTGGTTGCCCAACGAATTTAATGAGAAATTGCCGGCTTTTGAAGTGTGAACTAGGCCTAATATGGTTTACCTTACTTCCATGACTTCTATGACTTCCATGACAAGGATCATTTGACTTAAGAATGACGTTAAAATTGCTTGTCAAAGCAAAATGGCCGCCTACAATGCTTCATCGCCATTTTTGGTGTCATCATCATGTTATCATTCCTTCGAACTTTTGATGTAAATCTTTCCTCCCACGCATTCTTCATGCAACGATTCCCTCTGATTGGTCACAATAGTGTACAAGCTCGCATAAAGTTGAATTAATTTAATTTATCTACGAGCGTACTGTAAAAAGTTTTACCGGTTGTAAATCAAACTTTAAAATGCTGAAAATGTTCTTAATTTATATTAAGATATATGATTATTTGAAACATAATCGGTTTGCAGTAAAACGCTCAAAACACGATTTTCTAAACAATAGAAAAACAATATAAATCGGTAAAAGGGGTTTTTCCCATACAGCGACTTATTTGACCATTTTTAACAATTTTATATCTTTTAAATACAATTTTTTCATGGACCTCTTCATTTAGGTTGTTTCAGTTCACCACACTTTAACGAGAGTCTCCATTAGTCTCCTTTTTTTCAACAAATAATCACTGCAACGTTGCGACAGTTTGCATCATTATCACTTAATTTTCTTTAAGTAGATTATCTACCGTTTGTTTTTCCTTATTAGCATGCCGTTTAGAATGTCCGGCGCGAAACAAAACTAAAGCAAATCTCCCCGCAATAACGATGATAAAATTGTGAAGAAATTATTACACGTTACTTCCTTCCTTGTCTTTACATAAGCCGATGCAGGAACGGTACAATAAATTAATAAATTATTTATAATAATATCCAAGCAGCAGCCGGAAATTTTACAACACTTAATTGCTTTAGCTGGTGTTGATTCTATATGGCCAACTCTCACCAATCCTACTGTGGCATGTGGGAAGCGTGTGTTAAATAACTCTTGTAAGTTAGATAGAGAAAAAACTCTTGTTGTGATTTTTTTAACGAATTTCCACGAATCATCGTCAAAAACAAACATTCCTTGACCGATTCTCCTAAAAAAAATCTTGCAAATCACCAAAATAAACCTTGAGTTGTTTTGGAGCCTAAACGTCTAGTTTACGTGCATTAAGTGATTCAAAATATCCCTGGTTTTCCGAAATTTTTCACACTGAAAAACTAACCAGCCTTCACACAATTCTAGCTGAAAATCGCATATTCATAGCCGTCAGTACTCCTGCATGTGCTTATTATTTTGTCAATAAATTTATATGTTTATTTGCATTGCATCATCGATGTTGGCAATACATTCCTCGGTAAAATCAAGGCAGAAACGTATAATCAGGCATCTTTCATCCGTGGTGCTAAGCGTGATGTCATTTGAACCATTAGATGATAAAATGATGGTCTTGTTAATTAAAACAAACCACCTACTTTTGCTCTGAAGTTGCAGTCCCTACCTTAGTTTCTTCTGCATGGGGTGACTCATCATGTTAAATATCAATGCATTGGATAAAATCAAATGGTTTAAATAGCAAAACGTATTATTGGTCCCTTGACCTCAAAATAGTGCGATACCCGAAAAATTGACCTCGCCGGTGTAGACCTTGATGTAGCACCCAGTAGATCGTTGTCGGATAGTCGCTGAAACGTTGTCAAAGCAATGCGAAAAATAAACGTGTTATTATGCTTAAATGGGGCATGTATGTTTGTTTACTAAGATTGAAAATACTTTCAAACATTTGGTGACGTTCAAATTTCATGATTTTCATTCATGGTATGCATATAGCTCATAGTTAGGATCTAAAATAAAATAAATCCCAGCAATTCCAGTACTATCATAAAAAGACTGAAATTTTTATTACTTTTGAATAAGTTTGGGAATCTTTGACGATTTGCACGTGAAAATCAAAGCCCCCAATTATAGATATCACAAAACTTGTTTTTGGGCAGGAATTTTGAGATGTTCGCCCATTTGCACTAAGTACTATTATTACAGTTACATTTATTTGCACAACCAAGGTGGAAAGTACTACTTTTACTCCCCCGATTTCCACCGTTTTTTATCGACCTCTTCACTTAATTTCAAATTTTTTTCTAGGAAAACCATGAATAACCGAACAGCCCAATGATCAATATTTACAATCAAATCACATTCTTTTCGATTAATTATTTAAATAGCAAAAATTGCCTTTACCCGGAATGATCATCACCAAAATAAATGAGCCAAAAATAAAATTAGCGGAAAGTTGCTCGGCCATATAAAAAGTTAGAAGTAACTGCAAAACTTGAAAGGTTTCAGAGGCCGATGAACCTCGCAATATAATAAACCGTCAAATTTTCGGCTTGTATAAACCGTTACTTCCTCTGAAATTACCAAAATGCCACTGTTTCGGTAACGAATCAGCCTCCCATTGTTGCCGTAAAAGAAGCGAAACCAATGAAAGGCGCTTTTTAATGGATTAAACACCGATTTTGATACGCCCATGGACATGGGAAGATCCCACGTGATGCCATTAATATTCTTCTCTTTTGAAATTTATTTTTTGCTACATTTAATCAATTGTTTCTGTAGACTTTACCTTTGATGGATCCACTGGAAGTGTGTGGTTGTTGAGACTGGATTTGCACCTGCTGCAACTCCAGCTTGGTGGCGACATTATTCCACATTTCAAACATCTTGCCAAACTGGAATTCACTCTACACTTTGAGTTCGCATCCCTACAGCACTGTTCAAAAATGATAACGTTCCGAAATATGTTGGACACTATTAACTATTAGGAAATTAGATTACTTCTAAGAACTTAAAGCTTGTAAAACAACAATAACAGAGCTAAGAATTAGTCAACAAAAAATCGTATTTACACCTAAATTGAGTGGTATGTGAGGAACACAGATTCAACCGACTTCCAGTTTTTGAGTCATATTTGAAGGCACTTATTTTTGGTACGTTTGAAACAGTAAGTCTTCCATAGGTTCATGCTCGATTGACCAGCTTCTTGGGCTTGCGTTTCGCCATTGAAATCCTAGAGAGTTCAAAAAGAGAAATTAAATCACTTACAATAGATCAACAAAGTCACTGGGCCGTTATTAATTCAGTTTTGACAGTGCTAATGATTCTTCCGACTCTTCTATGTTGCTGAAAATAGTGGTTCCACAAGATATTTATTATTTAGCAAACAGTTAAGAAAAAATTCGTTAATATCGTCAAAAACTATAAATCTCCACTTTTTTTGTTATTCACTCTATATCTACGTTTTTACATACGTTTACTAAATACAGTTTCCTATTATCACTTCCACTTAATTCTGTTCTATATTTCCAATATTGGATTTTCATTAGACCTCCTCTATAATTAAATTTTCTAACGAATTTCCAGCGTTATCTCCCCATATGAATATTCAAACTTCTGGGGAAATTTTAAATCTTTTGTGGCCAATAGAATGATTGAATATCTAAAAATTTCTCAACAAACGTTAAATACCGGCCATGACGGCCTAAGGACCAATGGCGTGCCTATATTTAGAGGTTTTGATTGTTTAGTTCTCAGTTATTTAATAATGGTGGTATATCAGAAGCGGCACGTTAAGATGGATAGTGCTTCATAGTTTTTTTGCTTGAATATAATACGAAAATCATCAAAATCGTAAGCTTTAATTCGAGTTATTAATAGCTAATACCTAAATGTGTATTTTTTAAAGGTCAAAGTGGTCTTAATCGTATTTGATTTGAGGGGATGTTCTTGTTTAAAGTTAGGTGCACAGATTTACGAAACATAACGTAAACTTAACGCAACGTAAATGCAACGTTCGGCAACTCTCTTACGGCTTGTGTCCATTACTTACTTAAATATACATATAAGCTGTCAAGTATGTTTGAATTGGTTTAACGTTTTTACGTTATTTTTTGTCTTATTTCTTTATTGAATTGTTCCTAAGTTTTTTGCCTGGAAACTACTCCAAAACCTTAATTCAAACAACATCAGCTTTAATTTTCCCAGTTAATTATGCCAATTTTTTGTGTTGAAAGCTCGGTTGAAAGTAACCTTGCTCGGGATTTATTTGAGGGGATTCTCTTCTGTGCTCGGACATCTAAGTTAATTTAGTTCTTAACTCATCTAGTTCTTAAGCTATATGTATTAAATTATATGTAGAAACAACTAGTTTTTCTCTGTATTTTTGGGAAAATTCGCACTTTTAACGTTATAACAATCTTCTCATTTAAATAGAGAGATACCATCCAAGATTGTTATAGAATAATCTTGTTTTTGAAGAGTATAGGTATATTAATGAATTCCTACAATCTAGAACAAGCAATTATATTGCTTGTGTCTTTTATTTTAAAGATGACAACCACAATGATCTTAGTTTGCTTTAGTACAATTAAAGTCATAAGAGAAAAATTAGTATTAATTTAAATTGTTCTAACTAATTTATGTACGTAAAATAAAGATCCAATAGGGAATTCCGTATTTTGAAATAAAAAATAAGGTTTTTCAAGTTAGGAAACGTCTCTGGATGTGCCGTCCTCCTTTTCTCCTAAAAATTTCTTTCCTTCATTATTATATCCATAAGAGGCGTATTTCCATCTTTCTTTAAGGGAAAAATACTTTGTGATTTTAACTGATATATGTGAAAAATATTTGTCAGGAATTATCTCTTGTTTTTCACTTTTAACCATTAGAATTTAAGCTATTAGAATCTTGACAAAAGTAAGAGGTTAAAAAATTTTAGTTGAGGTAAAGCTGTGCTAATTAAGAGTTAAGGACATTCAAATTGAAAAAAAATTCGGCAAAAATACAGAAAAATTCATAAAAATTCGAAATTCTGTGAATTTCTTTATGCATTTCGGATTTCTCCAAATATCTACTGTATCCATACATGTTCAGGCGAAATTTGGACAAATAATTATCTTTGTTTTCTTCTTTATTTCAAAATAAATGAATCTTCCTAATGTTTCTATCAGTGAAATTTGGGTTAATTAGCCAAATTATACTTATGTTTAATCTAGCTTCAAATAGAGCGTAAACGTTTGAAAATTAACGTCTTAAAAACTTTTTACATATGCATGTCTACACATTCAACTTTGTCATGAAGAGACAAAGCCATTTATTTATCTTTCAAACCGTTAATATGCTACAGTACACTTGTTTCGGCAAAAGCAAGTGTAGTTTTTATAGGTCACATCTATTTGTAGAAGTTTCGTTACAAGACCGTTAGTTTTATTCGCCAGGTAGGTCGCGAAAAATTGTCACAATGCCGGCAATTTGCCAACATGGCTCGCGGAAAAAAAATTAACGCAATTCAAGTCTTACGGTATACGAAATTTGCGTTTTCATATTAAAAATGTCGCTTTCCCTTTTGATGTTGTAACGTTGTACAGGTTGCAAAACTAAAAATAGTATAAACTCTGTGGTTAATGAACTTCTCAAGGTAGCGGCTGTTACACTGCAATTGTCGGACGTAAACAAAAAACCGGGTAAATGTGTGTCAACAATGTTCATTTATTGTGGAAAATGGTGGATTTAATAATTAGTTTTTGGGAAAAATAATATGATTTTGCACAGGAAGTTTGAAGACGAAGATCTTTGTCGCTTTTTATCAATCCCTAAAATCGTTTTGAAAGGTTTTTCGTGTGAAAAAGTAGGGCTAGGAGTGCTGGAATGCACTTTTTCTCAAAACAGTCTTGCTCAGAAAATTAATCCTAAAAAATTAAAAATAAATTCTCTTGTTGACAGAAAAAATGACATTTTAATGACACAAATCAGGCTATAAAGTGTAAATATCGATGTGGTACCTAAATTTACTACTTTTTCGCCTGGTGCAGCAACTAACTATTTAACTACAAATTTAAACAACGCAAAATTTAAATATAGCGATGATTGAGGCCCGATTTTTTAATCGGCTGATACAAGAAATGCCAAGAAGCAAGATCATTTTTCTTCAGGTGTTATTTATTTTAGACGTGGTTTAAACAGAAGGTCTCTTTTCGTGAGCTAACTCTTGTAATCCTTTATTTAGTTATTATATGGCAACGTTGTAAATTCAACAAGTTTAGAAAGAAATGTAAGGTTTCTAAGCAGGTAGTACTAATAAAACTCGTTTTTAGGGTATGTGCTTTGAATTAAATTTGTTCAATTCGTCTCAGCAGGGCATTCACAATTTCTTTCGATAATCGGAAGCCGTTTCTAGATGAGAAATCACTGCGGATTCCAAAAACCGAAAAAAATTCTGTAATGACTACGTTGTTATATGCTTCAGGATTTCACTCAGTGAAGAGGGTTAGATAAAAAGAGTTTTTCCATTTTGCACATCACACCGAAATTGTTATTATTTTTCCAACCGAAATTTTCGCCTGATAAATTATGGCATATGAAAGTTAGGCATATTTATCCACATGTTAACTTTTAACTGCGCATTAGAAAACGGATAGTTTCGTTTACAAAGGCGTTAACAATAACAGCACATTTGCCAGTCGATTAAAAAACTGTGCTTAAACCCTCTTGAACGACATCTCTAGAAAAGCATTGCTGGATCCAATTTACCGTGCACCGACTTGAATAATTCTCTAGAGTATAAGTACTAAAAAACTGCTCCTTAATATTAATGATCCAAACACCCAGATTCAAGAACTTCCTTCGAAATTTTCCTTTCGAAATCATGTTTCCTTGCCATAAACGAGCTATTCTCAGCATGTAAACTGGCCCGACGAACTAGTTTCGTGTGTTTATAGGAGTTCGTGTTGCGATCGACTAAAGAAAAACAGTTAAGGCAAACTCTCTGGAAACTTTCTAACGTTTCTGGATAGCAGTGCACTTTCGACGTCGTCAGACCGACAAGTAATCGATAGGGCAGCGAGGCCCCGAGGGGCCTTAAAGGGAATGTTTCTGTTTACGACACCGTGTAAACAAAAGTTGGAAGTTTTGCCTAAAGCTAGGCCCTTAGGTATTATAATCCGTTGTGCTTCATGGATGTTTCAGTCACAATACAGATTTTTTAAAGAATCCTCACCATAAATATAATTATTCCAATCTAATCTCAGTTCAACGATGGAATTACGAGTTGAATAGACCCTCCCTGAGCCTTGAAGAGGTAAGAACCATAAAATTCCAAAATGTTGCTGAAACATCGTTGATTTTCTTTCTAATGTTGCAAGTAGTAATTAAGATTTACATCGTAGGCGGCGGTTATAATTAGATATAAAAGTTCAAGAACTCGCTTATTATTTGCTCTTAACTCTTGTCTTTCATCCGATCTGAATCCTCAAATTTCGCTTCCTAGTCGTCAAGAAATGGGATATCTCGTCGAAATAATATCTAATTCGCCTACCTCAACCTGTTTGAACGTAATCCCTTCCGTTGTGCTCCATTCCATGCCAGGAACCGTTGTTAGTGTTATGTTATGTGATACGAGCGGTGTCATATTGATAATGTAAATACCATGCAAATGTGTATACACGGAGCATTATGTAATAGTCTATATGTAATCGTTATGCCGCGATAAAGCAAGCGCGTCTTGCTACTTTAGTTTGGCGATTTATTGGAGATTCGATCAATGATGCTTGAGAAGAGACTGGTATTGTGACTTATTGTGTATCCACCCTCAGATAAGGCATTCGAGTATCTCATAAACAGGATCATACGGGAGTTCTGAAAATTTGATTTATGCCTGATGCTGATCCTTCGTCAGATGGGTGAGAGTTTCAAGGTTTCTCTTGGGCCATTGTTCCTCTTAATACGACTTCTGTGGCCTAATATTGAACTCCTTTATGGCACGTTGCGTAGTCGTCATGAACATCAAAGTAATTGTTAGCTATTACAATAAAGTCCTTGAAAACGTCCATTATAACTACATTTTTTTAATGAAGAATCAAAGTTTGTTACTCGATTTATCGATATCGTTTATAATATAAAATATACACAGGTTAGTTATTTGTTTTGCAAGTAGCAAATTTATTACCGCAGTGATATTCATGAAGTAAGCGAACGTAGCAAACTTTGACTGCAGTTTATCTATCAAATTTGCAGTAACTGAAAAACTTTTTAATGTCTAAGTCGTAAAAGAGTTGTTTTGCAGCCTAAGCATTAAAAGTGATACTTTAGAGCTTGTTGTATCATTAAAACATAGTCTTTTCTGGTTGTTCGAGAAAACGTATTTTTTCCATTGGTACCATAATAAATTTTAATATTTTCAACTAATTTTTGTTTTTAATCTTTCAGAAATGGTCATTCGGTGTTAATCATTGTTAATTTTGTTTGTGTAGAAAATGAAGTTTCTGGGGAATTTAGCTATGAATGGAATTTAAAAAATCTAAAAATGTTAAAAATGATATATGGACCGCTTTAGGCATACATGTTTTTATAGCAAGTTGAATCATGAGGTATTCATGTTTTCTAAAATAAAGTAATAATTTATTAAGTTTTAAATTAAACATTAATTTAAATCCTTTTTAGATTTAACTTTATTTTTTATACCACAAGAATTACAACGTAAAAATATGTAGGTAACGAGGCGCATATAGTAAAAAAATTGAGTAGAAGCAAATTTACAGAGCCTAAGAAAAAAAGTCAGAGTAAAGAATTTATATGTCTAAATTACAAGTATATTTTGACAAATGCTTTAAAATTGTATAAAAGACGGAATGTAATAAAGCATCCAAAGACAACTTATGAACAAATAGAGATTTTTTTAAAATCTTTTTCAAAAATTTGATATTTACATTTTCAGAAAAGAAAATCCTTGAGAAAATGTAGTTAAAAAGGGAATTTAGTTAAATAAAAATCTGTTTAAAATGCCAATTTTGGCGAATTTGAGCGTTTATATAACTCGGCTATTTTTGAATGTGCATTATAATATTTTCTCTTGCATTTATAATAGTAAATTACAAGAGAATAAAAGCACTTTGGCGAGAATAACCCAACGCAAATTAGCAATGCAAACAGTCAGTGGGCACACCAACGCAATTTTTAAAACGTCATCCACAGGCATTACAACTAAAACTGAATTAATAACGGCACTTTTGTCGCACATTGAATACTGACAATCCACACATAAAGTGTGTCAGACCAACCGATCATATCTGTTGAAGAAAAACCATGAGAACTAGCAATTTGCAAGAAATACATAGTAGGCCATAAAAAAACATGAAAAAATTTTTAATTACAATAATAAAAACAATTACAAGTAAGTTCGGCGTAAAAATATATTGCCAACTCAATGATTCTACAAGGATACATGTCAAAGAACCTCGTCTTATAATACTTTTATTCAACAATTTTAAAACATTTGAACAAAAATAAAAAAGCTAAATGTAAAGTTATCGTCAAATTGAGCAGATGTTATTCATATTCCAATTACAGCAGCTAGTTGACTTTGATGCACACGATTTCAGTTTTTTAGAATTAATTTTTTTAAGTAATTAATGCCACGAATTCGTAGTGGTTCGTAAACCAATTTCTTCATCTAAATTTAAACAAGCTAATACATCGGACTTAAGTCTGGAGTGCAACGTGGCCATTATAAATCGGGTTCATTTTAAATAATAATAATAATAATAATTTAAAACAAGGTTTCTTACATGTATTCTTTTAGCATTGTTGCATTACTAATATTTTTTAGAACCAATGCTGTATTTTTTTATTGTATTTTTAAGATATAATCGTATAAAATTTTTAGCGCTTTTTATGGCTCACTATGCATAATATGTATTAAAAAAATATATTTTTTTCGGCACGAATTAAGTTTTATCACAAATTGCTTTTATCATAGTGTTGAACAATTTTGAGCTAAACAAACCTGCGGTTAACACTCTTGACTGAAAAAGGGTTAATCCAATTGGAAACTTAAGACACTTCACAAAACAATCACCAAGTCGCAAATCACCACGCATTTAACAGTGAATTTCCTGTAGTATTCCATGTTTTTCTCGGTCGAAAACCGTGATGAGGCCCCGAAAATTATTTTCCGTCGTCGAGTGTAAAAATTGGTGAAGAGTGCGCGTTCGTTCACCTCGACGACGACCGCTCGTATTGGACAGTGGGCCTTAAGGGGGCTTCACAAGCGCAACATCACCGCGACGGAGTCTTGCGGATAACTGATCAGTCTTGTGAACAACAACCACCATTGCTAGACAGCTGAACAGAAGTAGAAAGTGGCCATGGGCGCAGGACGGAGATTGTTTTTTTTTCGTTGAGTTTGTTGGTCCTCAAAATAACTCAAAAAAGTTTAGAATTTTGTTGTCAGTAGAACGCCGTCTCCTCACAGTTTTCATGTCAGTTATCATTTATCATATTATATCAATTATTTCAATTCCGTCATTATCATATTTCTTGAGAAAAATTTAATTAAAAATTCTTCGTTTTGTTTTTTTTAATTATTTATTTCCATTTAAATGCCCTTTAGCTCAAACTTTACCTGTTTTTAGAAG
The DNA here is from genome assembly GCF_039881205.1 of Euwallacea similis. Taxonomy (NCBI): domain Eukaryota; kingdom Metazoa; phylum Arthropoda; class Insecta; order Coleoptera; family Curculionidae; genus Euwallacea; species Euwallacea similis. The sequence goes on along the minus strand of NC_089611.1, from coordinate 2,328,031 downwards.
TAGTTACTTGCAGGGTCGCAGATATGTATGGAAGTGGTCGATTATTATAAAAATGATACGAGACAAAGCCAAATTTTAAATACGAACATTTTACGATATCTTAAACAATTTAAAATTGAAGCATTCTCACTTGGACAAGTGTTTTTTGTGAACAAGACCGTAGTAGCCCGAATAAAAAGGAGGTTCAGAAGACAGTTTAAAAATCCAGCACCATATTTAGAAAATAACGTTAATGTTGCTTGCACGAAAAGTTGGATTTTAAGTCAAACAGTATCGCGATGTTGAAGTGAAAAAGTAAAAATTATTAAATGGTTAATTTTTTTGAAATATCTCTAATAGTGTTTAAAAAGTCAAAAAAGAAATAAATACCTTTTACCCAAATTTTGATTTTTTCAGATATCTTCGGATGTGCCAAATGATATCTTTCAATTTTCAAAACAGCATTTTGTTGAGTTTTGAAACTCACAACTTTTATAGTACGGATGGATTGTTGAGAATCATGAATGAATTTATAGTTTAGCCCTTGTAATTTTGCTTAGTTCGAGAGAAACCAAAGGTTGTAAAATAATTATTAGCAACTAAATTTGTGTATTTTGAAAGATTTATTGCCACAATATACTAACTTCTTCGACAGAATGTACATAAACTAAAAAAAGTTTCACTTCAACCCGTGATATAACAAAGTTCTAAGAAAGCGGAACCCATTCTAAGTCAATAAATCAAGGAGCAGTTGACTTCGATTTATGTCATTCTAGGCTGAACCACGAACAATACACTTTTATAGAGATGTCATAAAGGGATGCACCAAAATGGGGCACAACGCATGTTTGTGGTGCAATTTAAGGTTTGTTTTTGGCAGTGGGGCTTTGGAGACTCTGAAGAATGATTAATGGGTTGCCGAAATTTGTCGGTTTCGGTTGGTTATGGCACACTTAAGAATTTTACTAAAGTGAACTTACAGAAGGTGTTTAAAACCATTGTGCTTCTGTTTCCATGCACTAAAATTAGTTCAGGCGATTGCCATAAGAATTCTGAGAGAAGAATATTTGAATTTTAAAATTTTAGGGTATTATCCTCACCTAAGAAACTATACAATGCGAGCACTTACGCCTGAATAATTCGAAAGTCCTTAATAAGTCTCATTTTCCTTATAATACAGAAACAATGACCACGGTTATGGCTCTGCATATATATGTAATTGTTATTTTTGAATTTGCGTAACAACGCAATTTTGCAGAAAGATACAATCAGTATGACCCATTTTCGCATTATTTTCGCACTTTTATTGCAACCCAGTGTTTAATTGCAGTGATAAAAGCGCGCATTTAACAGATGGTGTGAGATTAATGCGAGTATTGCATCATAATCACATTCTTCAAAGACGACAAGAAGGTACCAAGTTACTTAGATATTACCGAAAACCATCATCAATTTCACGATGACAATCCGATATGAACCCAAAACGGTACTTTTACAGGGCCTGAAGTAGCGTTATAGAGGGTTTTTTCTCCTTTAACCGCAGCAAGGTTGAGTAGTACCCACATCGGCAGTTTCGAATATTGAAACTCCGATGATGTTTACAAGCGGCAGGTGCGAATTGCGGCTTAAAACGCGTGTGCAAGACGCAAACAAATGGGAATTGGAACGCATTTTCAATCAAATAAATAACGATCAAATTAATTCCATATAAAGGCGAGTTGGTATTACGCAATAACGGCGGTGCCCATATATGCGAGTACCTAAACATTTCAACTTGAGAGGAGAGATGGAGAGGTTGGTGTTCGGCATAGGTTAACAACTCGCCAGACAAATGGCTAAAACAGCTTTTTTAATGCTTACCGCGGGCTATAAAGACGACAATTTGTGCCTGATGGTTGGTCGTTAGTCTTGCAATTGCTCGCAAGACAAGGGAATTTTCTCAAATTTGCATCAGATATAATAAGACATCCATAGGTATACCCGAGGTAATGTCAAAATCAGTATAAAACGCACACGGAAAAGATGGGATCAGCAAACATTTTCCAAAGGGAGTTAGCGAAATTTTATACACTTAAAAGTTCCTGAATACTTGTTTCTTCAAACATCAGGATCTGCAAAAAATACTCAACTTTATTAGTAGAATCTCTAGTTAACCTATTAGAACTTTGACCAGGGCCACCCTGCGCAATCGAATATTTGAAAATGTTCGGACTTTCGTGACACCCTGTAGAACCTCGTTCCAATATCTGAAGAGAAAAAAAAGTTAAAGAAGGAACAAAACCTAAATATAAATTTTGTGACGAAGTGTGGTCATGCAATAATTGAAAAAGGAGAACTACAATTAATCGACAAAGATTTAGATGAGGGTTGTTGCAAAACAATATATTCTATAAATATAATATGAAACACATGTACGCGTCATGTGTCTGTCAAATGACGTATAATGATGTTGTCAGTATCTGACATTTATCGAGCGTTTCGGTCTCGATCATTAATCGTCTTCCTTAATACACTCGCTGGTTTAAAAACTATTGTTTATTTCATTCGAATTTGCACGAAAGACAAGAATTTACCTTCCAATCTCTGTCCGAGTAATCACTAAGCGTTCAGAATAATTTTTTCTAGTGCCGGTGCTATTAAATTCTTCGCGGTCCAATTAAACAGGATGATCTTAGAAGGGAACGGTAATAATGGATAATAAAAGTTACGTAATAACAAGTGTTACTCTTATATAAAGATAATAGACGATGGAGTAAAGATAGCCTTTGGCTGAGTGTATATCAACGTCTTGTTAAACCAATACTGCGCTGTTAAGTGTATAGGCTTGGTTCTATATTACCAAGTTTATGACTAACTGAGAAGTGAAAATTGTGAATTTTTCGTAAAGCTCTTACAAACTGAGGTTTATTTTCAGTGGTATTGCGGAATATGCCGAACTCTTCAAAGAAATGACTTCGATTGATGCCAGCAATGAACAAATCACTTTACAGTACCTACTTCAAGAAATGCTACATAAACCATAAAATGCATTTTAAGTCGTTCCTCATTGGTATCTATGGCTGACAATCGCGAATCAATACTGGTACCATTACCATAATCGCCGTACAGAAAAGCAGTACCGATTCGTCAAACCGCACTTTTATGACATTAAAGATACAATCTCGACTGTTCGGCACATGTGACATATGGCCAAGAGCAAAATGAAATTGACCACTTGGTTCGGTGGTGCACCACGCCTGGTTTCTATTATCAAAACAAATGCCTCTGATTGACAAGTTTGACATTGTGGCGTAGACAAATTTCTAGATTTAAGTTTTCTTTTTCAATTTTGTATAGAAATATTATTGCTATTCGCAGAATAAGGAGCGTGTAATGCAATTGCAATTCAAAAGACTAATTGGCCTACTTTTAAATATTATCGCCAAGATTTACACGAAAAGTTTAAATCACTTGGCAGCCGTAAATATAATCATTTATAACGTGGAAAGTGTCTCGAGAGTGCAGTTGAGTTATAAGCTCGGTCTCAGAATTACACTTGGGTTAGATTAATCGCATGCATCCTCGCACATATGCGACGGTGATGAGGCCTTAGTTTCGGTTATAAATTAAACGCTTTGCTAAGTAGTTATTGGGTGGGGAAAGACGCTATGCAAATTTGAAAATTTGCTCGAAACGACTCCAAGGTGGCCAGGGTTTGTCCTCACACACTTTTCAGAAGAACTTTGAAATTTAGATTAAAACAGCTATACACTGAACAGTCGCTGATAGTTTAGCACTGGTTCTTCAATATTCCGTTAGGGAGCGATATCTGACAGTGAATAACTAACCGGCACATGAAGTGTTTTTCAAAATAAATTTAAAGCTTTACCAGCAGTTGAATGTTGAAGTAAGGCAGCTGTAGGAAACACCTTCTCAATTGATAGAGACTCTTTGATGGCCGCCCTTGGCTGTAAGTTGCTTCACATGCAGTTCGGCAGGGTGTTCATTGAAGAACCGGCTTTGAGTCGAATCGGGGCGCATCTTTGCATTCTTGCAGTCCATCGGTCTTCTTTATTGGCCGATTTAAAATCAGTAACTCAGGCAGCGCACGCACGTCTGCCTTTATACCAATTAACCAGTCTACAAAGTGTCAGCTGGTCAAAGGTCCACAGTCTGCTCGGATCATATCCCAATTTCATTATCCACAATTTCATTTTAAACCTGTCTGACACCAAGTGATAGCAGAATTTTTAATTTTATCTGCAATTTGAGATTTTCTCACTTGAATAGGGATTACTAAATTAGAATTTATATCTCGAATTAGGAAAGTTTTTTCGGAACTTTCTACTCTTTCAACACAGAAATGAAGCTCTAAATTGATTTCACTGGTAAAAATTGTATTTTTTTGCTTTGCTTTCCCTAAATTTATACCGCAGAATCTGTTAATATCCATAATTTGAGATTTTCCTTTTTTTATCCTCTTGTGAGATTACAATACTAGAATTTTTGGTTTGAATTTGAGATAATTTGATTTTTCCAAGTTTGAGTTGAAGTAAAAAAAAGGTTTTCCAATTAAAGTTTGTCCCTTCTCTTTGTTCATTTTTTGGCCTCCATTTAGGAATTTTTGAATCGCGGAGTGCTATCAGAAAATCGAAATTGTTAGCTCAAATTTAGAATGTTTTGTATTACCGATCGTATCGACAATTTTTAAAATATAACTGCTGCTCTAACCTGATCTAACGTAAACTAACCAGTTTACATTTGGTTTAGTCTATAAGATATTCGTCCCAACGGGGGCAAAGAACCTTTAGCTTAAATCATTGTCGAGTATTTATCGCAACTGGTAAAAATCAAACAGATTTGATTTTAATATGGGCAGTAAGAGTGACGTAAACCTAGGACATGTTTTAAATAAAGAGAACCCGGCTAGACAGAGTGCTAATTTGACAAATATAGGTCAACGTCCAAAATAATTTGCTCGCACTGGCGTTTTACCTGGGTTAACCACCTCTGGTTAATTATATACCTACTCGAATGTGAATGTTTGTGCGCGGGCGAATTTCGGCATTTCGCATAGTTAATGGTAATTTTTTCGCAGTCTATTTTGGGACCAGCAAAAGTGTCATAACCAGTTTGAATTAAGAATCTGAAAATTCAGTTACTACTCTCTCCTCCTACCTCTCCTACATAATAAAAGTATGTCTCTCAAATTCTAAAGGGGTTCTCTAGAGATAATTAAAATGAGAGGTGATAAGAAAAACTTTAAGTTAGTTCAGATACTTTAGATAAATTTCGAGATTCTCAGGTAGATACAATTTTAAATTTGGAACTTAACCATGTTGCTTGGACACTTCAAGACCGGAAACGATTCTCACTCGTGGTTCTCAAATTGGACATCCTCTTTTTTACATTTTTGATAATTATAAAAAAGGAAGTTATATCTAAGAAACCTCCAGTTTCTGTAGCCACGCTGCGGAGAGTAGGACTAAATCTTTCTCAGCTCTGTTTTAAATCATTTTTAATCACGAAGCAGTGAATACTAAAGACCCGATTGCACCTTGATCGATAGACTCCCCACAGGTACCGCATCAGGTAGCGGGTGTTTCTCATCAGCTTCCTCGTATTTCAATCTAAAAAATCCAGTTAGGTACCATATGTCTTCGACGATTCATCGCATCTGTTTGCTTTGTATCGAATTTAACCATTCTTATGCAACGTAAATTATGGGGTAGCAAAACTGTACTCTCAGATAAAAACCGTGAGAACCCGACGTGGCCCGGACGATTGGGAAAAAATGGTTCCACATGTATGTGTATGTATATGTTCTTCTCACTCTATCTCGCTACAAAGGTTTTTTCTTTAATGATATATAATTTATTATCCGATGTGGCTATAAAGGAACACGAAATTTAATGTGAACTTTACGTGAAAGTTTGGTCTTTGCCCTCACATTTATATGTATAATATACCTGTGCGAGTGTGCGAATTTTTATTCAGTTATTTCTTGAGAATCGACTTCGTATTACAATTTTAAAACATCCATACGACGTTTTTTTTTAATGAATTTAATTGAATAGAACGCTTATTTTCTGCGAGAAATACGTTTTTTTTGCTACTTACTTCATATTCATTGTACCTACTTCTGGGTAAACTCTAAAAATACCAAACTTTAATGAATTTCTTTTAATCGCCGGCAGCTTTAAAAGATGAAAAATACGAAAAAAGTAGATTAGGTGTTCTGACGTGAGTTTCATCTTTTTTTGACCAGGGAAATTACAACAAAACCCATTGCCTTGCCGACTAACCATACAAAGGCGACAGTGGGTTACCAAGGCGACGCCATGTTTTACGCCGTGACGTAGCTCTGCGACGTCGATATCCCACGAAGTAAAGCTCAGGAATTTTTAATATGCATGCAAAGTGCATTTTGCGGCGCAGGAATACCAATTGGGGCTGAAGGCATATGTCGTTCGATGACCCATATTACTAGATAGTTAAGTCATATTGCTCTTAACTCCATTTGATGGTTGCCACCGGATGCAATTCGCGGTTTATTTTGCCAACACTCAAAAATGATATTTCACGGATTTCACGCACAGTTTGGTGCTAAAATGGGCCCCTTCATGACTTTTTTGCAATGCCGAAAATACTTAAATGGATGGCAGTTGAAAGTAAGCAAAGCGGAAAGGATAGATTGGAGCCATTAATTTTCTCTCTTTCACAACGAGCTAATTTCGACGTCTTGTTTGATGGAGATAATAAAATGCTGTTGGATCTGTTGCAAAAGAAATTTCAGTCAATTTTCAAGCACCGTCCGTATTGAGTAAAAATATGTAAACTTAATCAGCATTTTGATTGGTGTAGTATAAACGACATCCACTTATGTTCTCGAGATAAAAATAAAAACTGCACTTTCTTAATGCAAATTAATATTTAATTTTAATCTCCACAGTAATCAGTTCCAATTTGATTAACATCCTCCATAAATTCAAGTTTTTTGTCATAAATTATCATGCTATCTTCACCAAGACATTATTCTTATTTCTTTGTGGCCAATTTTGTATCCCAAACCACTTTTTATCGATCTTGGGAATTTAATTCTCTATGATTAAGAACACACCTTCCTATCTGATTCCCTTCACAACAGGAAATTTCCTTATTGGCTCGTCTTTAGGTTGGTGCCATAATTTGAATTAATAATGAAAAATTGTTTTTTTAATTCTGAAATTTGTCTTGGAATTTCTCCAGAATAAAAAAAAATCTTTTTAACTTTTTGGCAGCATTTTAGAATGCTTAAAATCCCGAAAGACATTTTCTGAGAAGACGCAAGCCAATATTTGCAGACTCATAATAATAATTTCTTAAATCCCGAAAAAAACCCCTTTAAGTATTCAGCATTTTCTTGTTTTAAGATAGTTTAAGACATTTGTACATAAAAAAAGTATATGTTAGAAAAATCAATTTGATTAACCCAATTCGATTTATTTTATATTTTATCAATGATTGCGCCTTTAATAAAAATCTGGTTATAAGTGCATGGGCTGGCAGTTGGCAGCTTTAGCAATTACGCTAAGTACCGAGAGGCAAATTTTGATTAAAAATACTAATTTTCAGTAAATTAATTAGGAAAATTAAAATAAATTTTACACCCCGTATTATGGAAATGAAATGTTTGCCCCCCTTTTTTTATCCAATTTTATTATCATTTATTGAGAAAACATTGTGTATGTGCTATAGCAGTTCTTTAATTCTGACTCATGACGCCACTGATTTTCTCTCGAATTTAATGTGGACTTTTCATGTTCTAAAGACACAATTCATGGGAGTACCTTGACGATTTAAGATAGGAGTTTCATTCGAGAATTAATAATTTTTATACAATTTTGAGATCTAAAAATAGCAGTTCGAAGTACTTTTATTTATTTTCTTTTTTTCTCTTCAATCTGCCGGATTTGATGTTATATGGCTCATATGAAATTTAAAAAAAAATAATTTTTTAGGGCTTCTTATTTAGAGACACTATGAAAGTCTAAAAAAATGTTATAAAGGAAGTTCATATCTCGACAATTCAAGGAGGGATAGATGTCACACAATTACAAGCTAAAAATCTCAGAAACGGTTATAGTTTTAAATAAAATTCATTGGGCCCATGTATTGCAGATTCCAATTTAAAAAGATTACTTTTTTCGTCCAATTTAAGAGCAATTATCACCCTCAAAGGAAGTTGGCGGAGATATTTTTATTTGCGTCCCGTGAGTGGCTTTTTTTCATTTCGTCTCTCATTACTCAAAGCAGCTTGGCACCCGGATGAAATGTTTATTAAACGAGTCGGAAAGAATGCGCTTATTAGATTTACGAGTTCATATCGCGTGGCTCTCGCCATAAATGTGCGCTTCTTTTTATGAAACCCGAGAAGAAAGAAGAAAATAAGGCGGAAACGTGTGAAGGCGTCCGCAAGCCAAATTTCGTGAGTGATTCAGGGTTATTAAGCTATTAGCGTGTTTTGAGGCGGAGCCCAAAGAAAAATATTACACATCTTTTACAGCAGATATATTTAAATATAAATATCTATTAAACCAGTACAAGAGGGATCATGTACCAGATAATATAATGCAAGCGTCTATCATGAATCTATTGCATAAGATGGCAACAATGGACAATGGCAGATTAATAGACATCGGGTTTGAATAGTATCTTCTTTTTAAGCTAATAAGCAGGCCGGTAGAAAATCTTTGTTCAGCTTCTTTGATTTTGTGCTACAAGATTTGATTCTAATCTTTAAAACTGCTTGAATCGAATTTGCACCGTACAGTGAGGTTCAAATTATTCAAAGTAATCAGCAGCTTTACTAGAATGTCTTGACTGAAAGAAACATAAACTTATCATCAAATTGAGTATTGTGCATCCCCCTAAACGCTATAAACTAGTATACGTACAGTAACTTTTTTATGTAGGGGTAAAAGTGATTTCGCTACTATTGATGAGAAAATCCACATAAAACATCATTTACATAATGCAGGGTGTTAAAGTGTAAAATATATTTTCGTTTTTTTAAAATTAGTTTAAATTATTGAAAACGGACTACTTGGTAAAAACAATGGCTTCAGAAAAGAATCAAGTGCATTCCCATCCACCTTATGAAAATCTCCATAAGTCTACCTTTTTGAGATATTTTATTACAACAATAATAAAATACAAAAGACATAAAAAATACATGACTAACGCCCCCCATTTCAATAATCGTCAACTTTCATGTTAAAGCAAACTGGTGGTGTTGTGATTAAATTATCCTATATTCCCACCTCAAACATCTCTATAGTAAGGTTGCCCAACCTTTTAGGGACACTCTGTATAGTTAGTATAAAAATTTGTCTTCACAGACTGCACCAAAGACCTTGTGGGTGCCATAAAACCATCTAGGACTTCTTCGTCTAGAGCTTATAAAGTACCACCACCGTAATTAACGATTATTACATTCCCCAGAGTACCATACGCAGTATACGCACTGTCCAATGGCGGCAGGTACAACTCATAAACATTCGGCAAACAACGTTTGATTGCAAAACTGACGTAAAACATAAATAATTAACGAAACGAAATCGGCAGATAAATGGCAGTACCACCAATGTATTGCGTAACGCCCATCTGATGCCGTTTTTTCAGGCAATTAACAGTTTAGATTACTTAGATATACTGGATAAACTACACCCGATATTCCTTTTTTAGATTTTTTTGTTTGGTTTCACTTTAATCAATCCTTTATCGATAGCGATCTGATTGGGCGAGAAATCCGAAATGTCAATTGCCATAGCGCAGCATGAGGAAGCAACTTAATCTGCATGCTCGAAGCAAAGTCTTTGATAGGTGTGGTTCTGCCTGACACCTCACATTGCATAAGTCTGCACTCTTGACGATAATTCTTCATACGTGCATGCGTATTGACAAAAACTTGTCGAAATTGCCAATAAACCTTATGCAACAATGTTGTTGGTATCTATGATCTGCTGTAGACCTGAAGCTAACGGTTATGGGTTCCACTTTCATCTCCCACTATGGCCGCTTTTAAAAGTCGTTTCTTTAAATCAAATTTACAAACACATGGGTCAATGGTTCCTCGAAGGTTGCAAGATTTGAAGGCTTGGCACAATAACAAATTGCGTTTTTATTGCTTTGAATTGTATCGGTTGGCACGGGTTATAAAGATTGGTATTTTAAATTGTCGCAAATCTATAGAATTTGCCAGATAAAATATTCTTTCAGTATTAGATCCGCTACTACTGTGTTTTGTGTTATAAATTGAAGTATTAGATACGGTAGTATACCTACAGGCTTGTTCATTAGCAATGGGACATCCGAAAACTGAAGATACCTACTACACGTCAAATGGTGACAATGGGAGAAAATATGTCTTAGCCGAAAGTTGATAGTTTTGGATATACAGGGTGCTATTGAAGTACGTGGCCAAAGTTCAAGGGACGCTTCTTTAAGTGATTTTAAGATGGAAAATTTATAAAAACATAGGTCCGGTAATATTTCATTTTCAAGGTACAGGGTGTCAAACTTTTAAAAAATCGTTTTTTCGTAAAAATCTTAATGAACATTTTCAACAACTATTGTAAGGTTCGTGGTAATTATTCTTAAATGTTTTTTTACTAAAATAAATTGCGTATGATTTGTTAAAGTATAGCTTTAATAAAATATTTTCTTGTTTGAGTTCCTTTAAATTTCCGACGTTCCTTCTGTGCACGCCACTAGTAAACGGAGACCAATAATTTCTAGCTTAAAAAATTCCTTTGTACTGCATTAAAAACTGTCACCAAGTTTTAACATCACATTAGTTTGCGTTTTCTTGTTATTTTTTAATATGAAACAATAAAAAACAAATTTCACACCCTATATCTTGAAAACGAAGCATCACCAGATCTATGTTTATATGATCTTTTCATCTTTAAATCACTCAAAAAATCACCCCGTGATGTTTGGCCACATACATAAATAACACCCTGTATAACAGATGTTTAAAGTTAAAATTTTAATTAATTTTTTATGTCATTATTCTGAAAATATCTAGGTTAGACCCTTGAAAATTTTGTAAAGTTACGTTTTTTTAGGTTGCGAATAAGATACGTTTTGCAATTTCTGCATTGCTAATAGATTATTATGAATTATTAAATTTAAACATAGTGTTCGTTAAATAGATTTTTCTCGAAAACGGATCGAAATATCGAAACGAACCAAGAATACATAATTAATGGAAAAATGATTGCTCTTTCAGATTTTGAATCAAGTTTCATATTGGACTTATAGGGTATAAATTTATTAAATGTAAATTATGTAAAATTTGCCGTAAGTGGCGCCTTCTATTAACAACGCGAAAATCGCAAAATGTATTTTATTCGTCACCTAAAAAAACATAACTTTACAAATTTTCAAATGTCTAACCTAAATATTTTCCGAGTAATGGCAAAAAAAATGAATTAAAATTTTAATTTTCAATATGCTGTATATTCGGAACTATCAACTTTCGGATGAAGCATATTTTCTCCAATTGTCACTTTTTGACGTGTAGTATCTTCAGCTATCATTTGTTTCATTTTAATGAATCACCCTGTATATTACCTTCAGGAGCAATAGACTCAGAATTTATTTTACCGGACTTACACCGGATTTAGTGTTGTAATCAACCCGTACTTAGTTGTTATTTTCGTTTATGACGTAACCAAAGATTTTTTTTACACAGTCTTTCTCCATGGATAAAGTTTCTATCTATGGAAGGAAAATTGTTGAAATGAACTTTCTATCAGAATTATCCTATATTTTCAATAATATGCTAATTTTGAATTTTCGGCCGTTCCACTTCTCGCTTTAGTCACGCCAGCTGCTTTTAGTGGTAAAGTAAAAGCAAAAGTATTCTTTTCTGGGCAATAGGTATCAAAAGGACTACGTATTACAGAAATTAAAAGAGATGTTCAACAGGTTTTAATGAAACTTAAAAAAATCTGCAACGTTCCAATAACTAAACAAGAACGAGACGGTTCATTTCGACTCATCCTGTACATGGGCACACTATTTCAATTTTACTTCACTATTTTATTACATGTCTTTTTTAAGGCTTCTATGGTGTAAGTCATAGCGAAGAGAGGTATACATAAGAATATCTTGCGTTATATGCAGAGTAGTATGTCGTATCACATATCCAATTATTAGAGTAATATTACACACTGCAAGACGAAAAAAACCGTACAATATTTTCAGAGATTTCTGTAAGGCACCTTTTTCATGTTTGCCATAGATTCTCATCAGGATAGATATCAACTAAACTCTCACAAAACAAATTGTTAAAGAATTAGAAAGTGTTTTAGCCACACCACCAAATCAGACATAACTATACACTTACGTATACATACATGACATTTGCACGACGTTTATCGCCCATGAGAGACCGCTTACCTGAAAAAGAAATAACAACTATCATTAGTCAATGTCCAAGTAATGATTTCTTTTACATCACTATCTTCAGATATTGAAGAAGATTAGTTTACGTTGTATAATATATAACCATATACTGTCTATTACCACGAGTGTATTACTTATTTCAAACATGATTGAAAATTTTCAAAAAGATTAATTTTGATTATAATCTGTAAAGTATTCGGAACGTCATTGTCACTTCGCCCGTAAATTAACCAATAAGCACTTGAATTTGTATATAGAAATGACGTAGAGTAACCTTAAAATGACATTGTATACTATGAGTGTGTTACTGTTACAAGTAAAAATGCCATATGACGTCATAATAATGCCAGATTTTCGACTAAGGAAATTGCGAAAATTAAGTTTGTCCTTTGATTATGGAATCTTGAATATAACAAGTAATTTCCGGAATTCCACTAAAATTGGTACCATTTTTTGAGTGAAAGGCCATCGTGTGGAGTCCGAACGATTTAAGGGCACCGCTACGGCACCATTTTACCGCACAGTTATATGGGGATATTATGATGTAGCCGCCTTCTTAAACCGTTTGGACGATAATAGGTACCTTTATGATCTCATTTGTTGCTAGAGATGCGTCATACGCCAGCGTAATCAGTAAATGATTTTATTGAATTTAGTTTCTGAAATAGTTCTTTTTACGAAGTTAATGTAGGTTTTATAGATTTTTTATTTTTCGTGAACAAAACTAAAAATTGCTACAAAACTGTTACAAACTATCATGATAACATGAGTCGTTTAACCATGTGCTTCTTTGTGGAGCCATCTGCGTTACCTTATGGTCATTTGCTTTTCATTCCATGTTTTTTCTCAGAACATAAATTATCCTGTGCAAAGACGCTTGATACGATGGACAAGTGGAATCCATATGGTTCTAGTTAGAAGGGATAATATAAAACCGCCCTTAACTATTGGAACCACATCATTATTTCTCATAATTTTCTGCGAGCAGTCATGCTACAAGTCTGATCGTTGTATTACGTTTTTTTTTGTACAATAAAACAGTTTTAAAAAAAACCTATTATGCAAAATAAGATAAGTTAATTCATGGTATGGACGATTTTACATGCGAAGTATGATAAGTTAATCTCTCCATGAGGTCTTAAGATAAGTCAGGTTATGTCTTCTAAAAATGTGATCCATCAATTCAATTCGTTCATTTGCATGCATAATATTTTTTATCATCTACATTGCGTGATATTTTTCAATTTTTGCTTAAGCATTATTAAACATGAACTCAAAATTAACTCATATTTTGCGTATGTCAAATCAAAGATTAAGAAATATTTATATTGCTCATCCATTTTTGTTCAAGTGACGTCTTCGATTGTGACTTGGGGCTCCATCTGTAGATTAATCAAAACTTGACATTTGCCAATTCTAGATGGCATCTACTCTATTGGAGCCTCATATTTTCCTTCAACCGTGTCATTTTTCACATGAACATGGACCCTCATCAATACTGCCAAGTTAAAGTATTAAAAAATCACATAAAAAGAATCTAAAAAGGCCAAAACACATAATCTTTTAATTGCCATTTAGGCTGCTTATACGAGCCATTATGAACAGGAATTCTTTTGTTACTACTCGTTTATTTTCATCCACATGCCGCTCATTTGATTACGAAATTTTGAAAGTGATTATGTTAATTTTGAGATTGTTGTATTGATTAATAAACTTTCATTTTTGGTTTGCATTCGACGTCCTGTCTGTACTTGCCCGTCGACATATCGACATGACGTGCCCGTACAGGGTCGACCGAAAAAACCCACTTTGAAGCCGCCGAGTCTTGCGTAAAATATCGGTTTTTATCCCCTCTACACAGCCATCAATTAATAAATCTCGAAAATAATTTAATATTCAATGGTTTATGCTTTATACGCCGGTGTAGAACTTTGTAGATAGAATATCGAGCGCTGCCACTGTCACACTCGTTTTATTCACAAGAAAATTTATTATGCTAACAATCTATTAAGCCTTAATAAATAATTTTAATTGGTATTTTATAACGATCTAGGGCAATTTGGGTCTATATCATTACAAAAAGAATTCGGTGGCAGCTAATTTGTAAGAGTTTAACAGGTGCACTGAATTTAATAAGCCTTTAAAAGCGAAAAATGTCAAATTTGTATTTTCATGCTCTTCTTGATGTTGATATATTCGTGGGTTAAGAAAAATCCATTAATACTGTTGGTACAATTATAGTAATTAATTTTCACCTATCATTAAATTACAAATATCATAAAAATAATCCCAATAGTGTCGCCATCTCTCCGTGAATGGCCGAATTCCGATCTCTTAATGAATCACATAAAATGCAGTGTAGCCATCTAGCGGGCGGTAGCGACAGCGCGGCTCGCGTTTTATCCGAACCCGACCTTTCAAGGCAGTTTATTGCCCTCGCGTGACGTACGCGGAAGAGCAGTGACGTCACACGAAAAGTTCGCCTACTCTGCGGACACGAAACGGCGTTCCTGCAACGCACGGCTGGATTCTCGGCTTAATGCAACGTTGCACGATTGTTATGCGATTTATATTGGTTTTTTTAATTTGGAGAAAATACCTTTTAATAGGCGACTTAAAGTTTAAACCAGGTGTATATGTACTGGCGAATTGCGAATTCTGTTCCTTTTGGTCACATTCATATCAAATTAACTATTATGAAAGTCGCAATCATCAGGTTTAAGCTCAGTATTTTCCGTCTTTTTTAAATTCTGCTGCGCGTGCGCATTATCGAAAAATTTTAAATTACTTTGGGAAGTTTTTTTACTCATGAGCATAGGAAAGATACACACCGGTTAGATATTACAGCAACGGTAGATCATTTTTATAACAACAATAAATAATTATAACTTTACATTTCAATTTGACGTTACTGTTAGCAAATTTCAGAAATGTATAAACACGGAAAAATTTATCGATAATAAATTCGGCTTTAAAACAGTTCTATTCGATGTTATGTAGCAGAATGGCCTAACATGTCAGCAGTTTGTCACAGTGTCAACAACTGTCAATTGTTACGTCAGAGTGTCAAAAGTCAATCCTCATTAGCTATTTAGATTTTTCATAAGTTCTCTATTTTTTTAGGAAGACTTATATACATATATTTATTTGATATATCTCTGCTTCCCTGTTATTTTCACCACTTTGAGCTTACTTCTAAAATTTTTTTAGATTATTTTTATTTGTGATATGGATTTCAAATATTTATTTCTCTTGATTTATTTAATTCTTTTTTTTGTACGATTATTTAATTCTGCGTCCAGAGCTTTAGATGCCTTTTTTCTCAGTTTATTTAATTTGATCAGCTTTTTTTACGTCATAATTTTATAACTATTTTTCAGTCTCTAATGTGCTTCGTTTTAGGATTGTGTAAAGTTCCTCGTCAAATTATTCACTACATATCAATGCTAGAGTTTATCTTTCTTTGTTTGTATCTCTTTTACTTTATTTATGCGATGTTCTATCAGTTTTTCTTTGCCATGGTTTCGCAGGTTTTTGTTCTTAGTTTTTTAGTTGGTATTCCTCAGTTTTCTGAGCCGTACTTGAATCATTTGGAAAATTTTTATTTGTAAAAAATTATTGTGATAAATGCACTGATGTTAGTTATTAATAGGAATTGCATAGGTTGGGATATATAAAATTGCGTAGGAAATTTTTGAAATGATTTAAAAAATATTTATTTAAAATGTTTAATATGTTGGTGGTTTGGTTTTATTGCTTCGTACGTTTTTATCAAATATTTTTTTAATATTTCCACAATGAAGTTATTTTGTTTTTTTATCTTGAATCATTTCCCCGGAAAAGCCACTGAATCTGAAAGTATGTCAACTTCTGGATATAGGAGGTAATCTGCAAATTATGGAACTTTTGAAAATCATCAATCATATGGCTTATCGTATTAAATACTGTTTAAATATGATACCCATGTCTAAGTCAGTTTAGTCGATTTAAAAACTTTTATTTTCTTATCGTTGCTTTCCTATCATTTATTGTTTCTATATTCTATTTAATCGCTTTTTGAACTTATTGAGATAATTAACCAGATATTTTCTAAATGTCTGCATCCTTGGATTGTTAATACACTCATATTTACAATGATTCAACGAAACTTGAACACGTTTTGAATTTTTTTCGATTTCCATCTAATTTTGCTTCAATTCGCCAATTTTCGAGATTTAAATAGTATGGAAAAACTTGCAAATGAAAACGGTTTTGAAATCAGGGGGAACATGTTACAATTGTCCAACTTCTGATTTTCAATTCTCTCTGTTCGTGTGTTGAGGCATTTAACTTACCTCATTTCGCATCGCGTTTTGCATTTATTAATGTTAACATGAAAAACTTTACCAGCCTCAAAAAATAACATTTTGAATTATTGCACTTGAACTCGTTCGACTGAAACAGATTAAGATTTCTTCATTATAACGCAAACAGAGGAGTTTAATCAGGACCTTTCAAATTGTGAACGGTTCATGAAAATGGATAATTGGGGATCAAACACCTGACCGAACAAAAGAAATTTCTTGAAACAAAAGATTCTATTGATACAGCCTCTCCTTTCCTAATCAAGAATGACTACAACCTCATTCACAGCACATTACAGCGTCACACCTCATATTTACACAGCACCGACATGGCAAAAGTCAACGATCTATTCACCCAGTGCCAACTGCGGCACGACCTTGTTGGACCAAACGGCAGAAGATGGAGAGAAGAAGACGAAGAATCGAAAGAGGTAAAACGGCACAAAGGCGCGGCGCGTACCATCAAACAGCGAACCTAACGGGCTGTATAACTGTACTCAGGAGGCGCTGGTAACCCAGTGCGGTGGTACCGCTATCCGTCAGCCGGTTAGGCCGAATCGTGATTCCCATAATAAACGATGTGTGTGCGTAATTTCATTTCTCACTATTGAGTAATGTTGCATAATGATTGGATAGAGCCCGGCGCATCTGCATATTGTTGCCTTATTAAGGTGGTACCGTGAGATATTAATTGGAAATGGTTTTCATGGCCGCCGCTGCCGATGGTCGTTGATAATTAATTATCGGTTCGATAAGGGAAATGTGGCCTGTTTCCTCAGACTTCCTTATATGTCGATATTTCACCAGTCACATCAGGATGATAAGTCTTGTCGCTCCTGACTGGATCCGTTATGTTGGTTGTCGAATTGCCTCCGCTGGAAAAATTACTGGATTTGATGGGTGCCTTGGAATGTGTATACTGACATTCCTAAATAATTTATTTCAGCGCAGAAGTAGCTCGAAGAATAACATCGGAAAACCATAAAAATACGGTTTGAATATGGAAGAAACTGGAACTGAAACGTGTTGATTCCGGTGCATGATCAAAAATTTGAAAAATATGACAGAATTGCGGTTGACTTAGGATTAATAAAGACGAAGTACTTGACTATGCAAAAAATGGCTATAACTGTATACGTCTAACGGTTCGTGAGATGGTGTGATGGGTCGACGAAATGGCAATGGAGAGAAACTAAGTGATAGATCGCTCGACGTATGATCTATCATTCCATGAGTGCCAAACAACAAATCTAAAATGATGGAACCCTCGTTTTCCGTTTTAATTCATGTTTTTTTTGTTCCATTTCCTTCTATTATCCTCTGGAATTAGAAATTTAACGTATAGCAAACAGCAAAAACTATTAAGTTGTATGTTGTTTCCCACGACCACGTACGAAAATATCCATAACACGTACTGAATGAGGCTTAGAAAATTAGCATTATCCTTAAGCCATGCATTAGAATCATAACGAGTTGTGTTGATTAATCAGCGATTAAACTTAAAAAATTGAACGTAAACATAAAATTTTGATGATAAATCTATTTTGGTATTAGTCAATTATGCGAACTATGTCCTTACCAATAATTTAGCTACCGGTCAACGTGTTTCCAAAACAACCGAAAGATGTTGCTTTGGAAAGCAAAAATGCCCAAAACATTGCTTAGTCGGACATTATCCCTCAAAGTCATTAGTAACGGCTGCAATAGACAGATCACTTCGGCGAACCATCGAATAACTTTACTCGGTCGGATGGTCGGTCGGGGTAAAACGCTTCTCGTTTAAGTCCTTTGATTTTCAATTTGAATTAATCGTTCCAAACGAGCTGCAGTTGCGCGGCTCTCGCAATGATTATGGTTGACAGATGGCCAATTCGGGCACCCGCACAAGTGAGCCAACATGGCGTGCGAAGCTATCTGCGTCCATTTAACATGTTAACACAAGTCATAATAAGAAAAGGATTGTCGAGATGTTCAGCTATATTGCTGCACTGAGCGTGCACTGTGCCTTGGGGCGGATGCCTGAATTCGCCATCTGTTAACCGTAATCAGAATCACATGCCAAAGGAAAACGGTCAAGGAGTATGGCAAATGGCGTCCATTATAAGCGCTTGCCCATTCACAAGAGCAGAATTTAAAAGTTACAACTTTACATAAATGTACCGCCATACGTCCCTGGAATATAGGGAGTTTTCCGATTGCATGATGTCGGTACTCAATCCGAAACTTTTCTAGGGAAAATCGGAGGCCTAGAGAATGAATCCTTGAGGCAATTCTAGGTGAATTGTTAATGCTCATCTTTAAATTTTTTGACAGTTCACTTTTGGAATATTCATACCGATTATTACGAAAGGGGCTATGCCATTGCTTGGTCAACCCAGAACCAGTGAAGAGTGTGAAATTAATTCTGAGTATATAAAAAGATAGAAAACGATTTAGTGTCATGCTAAGGAAATTCTTTAAGGACATAAGAGTTCTTCAATGAGAGAGAGTCTCCTAAAAACAGATAAGAATCAGAGTCCTAAAATGAAGAAAATTGAAGGAGATTAAACATTTTATTTTGCATGTCATTGTCATTCGATAATAACATTTTATTAGAATTATAAATCACTCTGTAAATCACAACCCAACTGCGGACTTCTCAGGTGTAATAAATCGCAAAAATCAAATTCAAGGCGGAACGGGGAAACAATATCAAGGGACACTTGATCGATAATTCAATGCTTCATACCTTAATGATCTTCATTTTTCTCTTTTTCGAATGTGGCTAATTTTTTCATAGAATTATTAATAGGTACTCAATACCCATATCTCCACCATTGATTAACTTTATATTATTAATTTTTCTGACACTCTGTATAAAGCTCGTTTAGGGTTAGGTTTATGACGTCGGTGCTCAAAATGAAATTTGAAATCATGCGGTATTGTTAAATTGATAGTCCATTAGCTCATAATTACGATACTAACTTTTAGGTGACATATTACTTTAGGGACAGTATCTAGTGATAATAGTATTCCCTGATTGATAGTTCCCATGGAAACGAAATAAAAGGTAAATTCCCTGGGTCTACTTCTATGGAGATTATCCTCCTGATAAAGTCATTTAGAGTTGGTGTTTTCAGCACTTTTATGTCTAACTTTTCGTCAATAAAGATCGCTACTAATTTAAAAAATGCCCATCATACATCATTCAGTTATGGCGAATTTTTTTCACTATTGAGATAAGTTACCTGTCATAGTATTAGGGGGTGAGGTGGTGGTTGTAGATCTGGAGGACGTATTCGTCGAAGCCGTCGTCTCCTGTGCGGACACCGGTGCAGGTGGGGGTGTGGGTTCCCTGTGATTCGCAGGGGCATCCTCCACCTCCTGCAGCTCGATGGTGATGACTTGGTTCTCTTGTTGGGCCGCCAGTTTTCCCGATTGATTCGCGGTTATATAAGAGGCGACTATAGGTTGACTTATACGCTATTTACCTTACTGACACCGATGCATCGAGAAAAATTTGTATCAAAATCGCTTTGTCCCTTGTAAAGCCGTAACGTGTCGAACATCAAGATTGCAAAAGTAAAAAACACCGAAAACTCCCTTTAAACACCGAATTGGAATTAAAAATTCTGGTGTAAATTCAGTCAAGCCGATGGTGATCAGTCTGGGTAACAGTCTTATAAGAATGTTTTAATTTATTTACTAATTTTTGTGTGTTTAATTTTAATATTGCTTTTACCGTAGATTGAATCAGACATAGGGAAACGAAAGTTTAAGTACGTAATTCGGATAAAAATGCGACGAATAAACAATTGGAATTTGACTAAGGTAGTTAACAACAACTATTAGAGATCTGAGAACTCAACGTGGATATAGATAAACTATGTGAAAAACATATATAGATATTAAGGTACCGCTTAGGACACGAAAACACTTCGAAAGTGAATCACAAAAAACCGAACACATTAGGGTTGAACGTCGTCATGTCTTTTCCACACTAGAGAGTTTGCTGCTTCTTTGATCAATAATTTTTTTAAATCGATTTAAGCGCGTAGGTGCTGCCGGTAACCCTCTTTTGCCCTTTTCACGTTTAGGGCGGAAAACTTTCCTTCGCAGGGCCGAAACTCAACAATACTTCGAAACCCGGTAGAAAATTTTCACGTTTTTATATATTAAGTCTGTATTATTTGTGTACGCTGTGGTTTAGTTCGCGTTTCCACCGGCAGGGGGTGAAGCGTCGAGCCGGGATTACAAGGGGGAAAATCTATGAAGACGTTTCCCAACATGCGGAAGTATGCAGGGACGCGCGCATGTTTTCGGACATGTACACATTTAACCGGAAACCCTCCCATGTTGCCAAGTGCTCCGGTATGTTCATTCAGCAAGGGCAAAATATCTTGCAAAAAATTCGTTGAAAGATGGCTCCAGAGAAGATCTGGCAACGGTCCGATTTGTTTTGTTGGCGACAGGGTTAGTCGGTAACGTCACCGTTCACATGTACAGGGTGGAAATGAATGAAAATATGGGTTAGTGGGTTTGCGGTAGCTGCCTGTATGGGGTGTGAAGAGTTGGAAAATGTCCAAGAAATCGGAGGTAATTTGATCTGGATGGTGATCTTTTTTTAGGCAAAGCCCTATATATTTTTACATAAGCGAATTTCACTTTTCATCTTTCAATGTTTTTAGCACTAGTATTTGATCATTTTTTCGTTATTATAGATTTTCATGTTTTACAAGCTCGCTTTCTTGCCCAGATTTATATTTTTAATTCTTACTGAAGGTTTCACACATTGATTTCTTTTTGTTTCATGTTTTTAGCATAAATTTGTGTTTATTTGTTTAAAATCTTATTTATCTTCTTTTTCGTGGATTTTGGTTTTCTTCTGATGCATACCGATTTTGTTTTGATCTTGAACTTAATTGCTTTTTATTTTTCTTTGCATGTTTTTTTTATGTTCTTTTAATCTAAACGCTTCTTTTCTCTTTGCTTTGGTTCAAGATACTTCCTCAGTGTTCCTTTCTCTAAAGCGATCTCTTGATGTTATTTATACCTCCTAATTTCTTCTCTATTGTTTTTATTTTTTAATGTAGTTTCATTGCAAATCTCTAGAAACTCGCTTCTAGACATAGTGGACAATTTGAAGAAAAGTGAATCAATATCGATAATTAATATTCTCTTATTTGGTGTTAGATTTGTAACTTTGCTAGTCATGCTTTCTTGCTCTTTGGATTGCCCCATCTTCTGAATATTTGTCTGAATCAATTTCTAGGTTAGCCCAATTTGCTTAAAAAAATATTCTTCAATGCTGAATTATTAAAAATGAGCTTTTCTAGTCATTTGAAAAGAGTCTCTAGTGCCGGAAACCTTTTCTTCTTTCTTCTCTCTGCCTGCGTTGATTCAGCATATTTTCATTTGCACATGAGTAAAAATGATGTTGCATTCTCTCTTGGCTTCAAAAACTTCTTTCTGATTGGTCGTAGTTGATAGTTCTACAGTTCGTCGTTTTCTATCTTTGTTGGTGGATTAATTTAAAAATTTTCATCATCAGCCATTGTAAATTATATAAAACTTATTAGAAATTAACTAGAGATGTTATGGTGTCTCAATTTCTGATTACATTTTAGCCCCATCCGAAGCCCTTATTCCAATTTGATCCTATACAGGATATCACTCCAAGTCGAACACGAAAAATATAATCGAATCCATAGGGAGCCAATTCGGGGAGCGTTGCGTGTCTCTATTCACAGGAAAAAATTGATCGCTTAAGAAAGTGCGTGTGCCAGAAGTATACGGGGCGACGAACTTTATATTATACTCGTGTCGGAATGAGGGTATATTTCAGCACCTGAATGGCTACAAATGCCACAAGTACAAGACTTAACCAATATCGCGAAATGGCCATCGTTGCGGTCTCCGCTCTCTCACAAAAAAGGTGCGTTGTAAAGGTCGGCGACCGGCCAAACCGCCAAAAAATCATGCATAATGGGCAGCCGAGGCCTGCGGTGCCGAATCTCTACCGACCAGCAACCAAATAAAACGACCAAGAGGAATCCGGCTGCAGTTATTGCGGTCTCTTCATGATCTCGTAAATTTGACTTTAAAAAAACTGCGAGACGCTTATTTCCACGTAATTATGTGGCCGAAAAGAAGGAGCAAAGGGCAATAGCCAGGGAGCGAAACGCCTCCTTGCCTGTCACTCCCATGTCAGGGCTGTACTAAACATTCATTTATCTCGCAGGGTAAATCAGTATCGAATTACGCCATATCGTATGGTTCATAGACCTTGAATACGCTTAGTAAGGAAATAATAGATAATGCTCCCACGCTATCCTTCAGGTGGGCTTCGCATTTCGAATTCACCCGGTGCCAGATGCAGAGGATCGGGTGTCCCGTGTAGGTACTGTTAGGTGGAGAAATTTCGACACAGGTAGCGCTTAAAAAAGCAAATTTTTATACCTGCTGATTGATTGATACCTTCAAATTTCAATGGAAATTTACTTTATGAGCTGAAATAAATAGATATTCATACTATTGGAAAATCCCTCGTTATACTCAAAACGATCGAAATTTGTATTCTCAAAGAGTTTGCGCCGTATTTGAAGTCCCATTCGCACTATCGTGAAACGGAGGACTTGTTTACCGATAAATGACACCGCAACAAAGATAAATAGGGGGGATTTCGACTGGTAAACATGCGCTATTTGACAGCTCTTAAGATGTACGGTTTGCTTTTGTTATCAATTTTAGTAAAGGGCGCGATATTAAAGTAGAGCTCTAAGCTCCTGATATTCTTCAGGGATGCATATTGAAGGAATTTTAAAAGTTATACGGAAATTTCTTTGGAAATGCACACTTTTCATTAGTTTGGAGCAGTTCTTCAGAGTGAGAAATGCGCGAGACGACTTTTTAGATTTGTACGGGCTGATCAAAAAGAGACAGGCCTTTCAACAGTGCCAAAGGTGAATCCATCAATATTAGAGACAAAACTTGAAACCTTCATAAATGACACGTACCGATCACATGTTAAGCATAGACAGATGCAAGCCGTCATGCTTTGAAATAACTGTATCAAACCAATTAGTACACGTTCAAAATCGTCCATTAATTGAAAATCATGCATTACTTAATCATTAATTAATGATTTTGTATGCAGGATACCCAAACGATGACAACTTTGCACTTCGATTTTCAGTATTCAAAATGAAAATATGTCAAAACGCTCGGACCCATCGATTTTGGATTCGATTTTTTATTGCATTTTCAAGCCTTCCCCGTTTCAACCTCTGAACAGGGGGTGACAGTTACCCTCAATATTTTTAATGGAAAGAAAAATCGAGTGATACCTTATTTTAAAGATGGTGGTTCCTCGTTATAACCTCGAAGATTGAAGTCACTGTCATTATTTCCGTTTATATGACAGCTTGTCAAAGTTTGTGGTGAAAAAAGTTTCTCGTTAAAAATTAATTTATCACAATAAGAGTTGTAAACTTCAAAATGAGGGTAGAAAGACTTTTAAACGTGAGATGTCACTGAATCGTTTAAACGGTGGTGAGTTTTACCCCTCAAATTTGAACAGGTACGTTTCTTTATTTATCATTTTTTTCTTAGAAAAAAAGGGTCAAGGAAAAAAGTGTTCACAATATTTTTCTGATCAATTTATTAAATGATGGAAATGACCTCTATTTATTTCCATACAAAAAAATGAATTTTGTTCAAAGCGTTGTCTTACATTACGTAACGTTTTGGGTGTAATTTGAAAGCATTCATGAATTATACGATTAGAGGTAAAACTTGCTTCCATCAACAGAATTTAGGGATATCTCACATTTAAAGGTCCTCCTATCCTTATTTTGAAGTCTACAGCTCTTACTGTGATAAATTCCTCACGAACTTTGACAAGCTGTTATGTCAACGGGGATAATGGCAGTGACGTCAAAGTTGGAGGTTTTAATCAAGGTACAACTATCTTTTAAATGATGTATCATTCTACACTCCTTCTCATTAGACATTTTGAGGGTAACTGTCGCCCCCGTTCAGGGTCTGACGTTGAAGGGTTGAAAATACAATAAAAAATTGTCCTCCTCCATGCAAAATTCGACGGGTCCGAGCATTTTAACATATTTTCATTTCAAATACTGAAAATCGAGGTGCAAAATTTTCGATGGACTACCTTGTACTGTTTTCTCTGTTAAAACAGACCAATACCGACCACACTCTACATGAAAGAAACGTGTTAATAATCGGCTGACGGAATAAAATATTGAGAGCTCCAAGAACGATTCCACCATCTTTAATTTACAATAATTTCCGGTGTTCAGAGTATAAAAGTGAAATGCGAGCGTGATTCAGCTTCCAGAGATTACAAGATATCTTATCATGACCACCGAAAAGGCTACAATTTCCTGTAATTACGCTGGAAATTAAGAATGCACTTCCTCGAGGAGAAGAAGAAGGGCTCAGTCGAGATTAAAGCAATCGCCAATTTATTATTATTACCTTTCAATCAAATTTAATTTACTTCATTAAATATCTACAAACTCCATTACTTCATGAATTTTAATATGCTAACAATCGATTGGCTGCATATATGGAAATCGAATGCAAATGGCCATCACCCATCAGCCACTGGGCTGTTTAATATTGGACCCACGCGCGTAAACAACGCTTTAAGCCGCAATTTGGAAAGAAATTTCGAGGTGTGTCCTTTTACAGCTATCCTCCAATTCGAGAAACGGTATTTGATGACCGTCCATTAAGTTTATTATTTTTAAACCTGCCAAAAAAAATTTATAGATATTTTTATACGTTTCAGCCTACACCACAGGTTTTTTCGTTGCTTGAGTGAATTTGAAAGTCTTACCTCTTATAGTGCTGGGCATCGTAGCATTTCCTCTTGGGCTCTTCACAGACTCAAAGTAGAAACTAAAACTATTTGTACTAAATATTCCCCCTATTACCCTTAAACCCTTAATAATAACTAACAGAAACTTGATTGTCTAGCGCCCGAGCCAGGTTAGTCCTTTTTCTTTTTAAAAGTCCCGAAAGTTCCACGAAACATTTTGCCTTCGCTTCGGTTGTTTCTACGTCTGGTAGACCATCTCGATGGGTTCGACTAAAAGAAAAATAGGAAATCATGGTTAATTCTGGCAGCTGCGAATTTCTCATATACTAATCACCGCAAAGCAACAACCCTCTCTACATTATTACGCAAGCCACCCTTCCCTCTCCCCATGTGCTTTTTAATGAGCGGTAATCGCCCAAATAAAATCCACGGTAATCAGATATTTCAATGTTAAAGACACTTTCGGTATTCACGCAACACGAAAGGTCAACGTCTTTCCCCCGAATCGTGCGAATTGCCATTTTGTCCATTAGTGGACAGAAGGGTCTAGTTTCAGCCAATCAGATGTTGTAAGATATGCCTGGGGTTATTCACATTGTTTTATCTTGGTAAATAATTAAAGTATTTGATGACGATTTAACATTTTTCCTGCAGTCATGCTGTCTAATATAAAATGCGAAATCACGATTGGGTTAAAGCATTTCCATATTTGTAGGACGTGCACGCTGGCTCAGCATTGGAAAAAGTGTTACATAGGCAATTATTAGTCACTTAATTGCTGGAATTATTTCGAGAAATGTAAATGTTGTTGCGTTAGCTATTAAATAAGCACTTTCTTCGTTATTCTTGTCTGATATGTACGAGGAAATAAAATTACATTGTTGGTAAAGTGCGGTAGTGTGGCTCGAATCGCTCGGTTTTATCGCATTTGGCATAGGAATTGGTCAATTTAATAAACTGAAGCTATATGCGTGTTTTTCCACCTGCACACAAGAAAGATACTTTGCTTGACATACACAGCAAGAATTATTGAATCTCCGAACAGTAATATACATAACGAGTGAGAAATATTGTACTTTCTCGCACGGAACAAGTAGGGGAAGGCGTGAAACGGACATACGCACATTAGATACAACATTCACAGAATACACTCAGTGGGGATTTAGTAACGTGACAAAAAAGGGCATTTTCATTCGAGGAATCAAATATAGATTTACTATTTCTTGATTTACAAGGAAAATGCGCTTTTTTAATGAGTGCGAGAAATAACTTTGCGCCCTCAGAACTGTATAAAAGTTCCATCCAAATCAGCGATGCATTGTGGAAAATTAATCAGTTTAAAATGAAATTTGACAAGAACACGAAGAAAGTTGCAAAGAAAAAAATAAAACGAACATGAGAGAGGAGAGGAACGGATGAAAGAAATGACTAAATTTAAACTCAATCGATTGAAAAGAGTGGACAAGATACAGTCAAATAAAATTAAAATTGCCCAGAGATAATTTCAGTATGGAATGAAAAAATGAAATTACAACTTATGGCTGTGATAAAATATTAAAACAAAGAAATCGGAAAAAAGAGAAAATTAAATGAAACAAAATAGGCCATACTGTGTAATTTTACTGTGTAAGTAGCATAGTGCCATTTATACTGCCGAAGCAGAATTTCATTAATGCCTAGGCCTAACCTGAACTAAAGGTGAAATTGACTTTTAATAACCACAAGGTGTCCCGAAACCGGATGCCATTTCGCTAGCCACAAGTTCTTCGAGCATATGTCTAGAAATCTAAGGGTGGAGAATTGATTTTTTATCTTTCACAGATTTTAGATATACAGGGTATTAAAGGTCAAATACAATTCATTTTTCTATAGCTCTTAGAGTTTTTAAAATATTAAGTGGAAATTTGGAGACTGCTATTAATCTTTGAATTGAATATCATCAATTGAAGTAATGCCTCTATATTTGAAATATTTTTTTACCTAAAATGTACTATCGAAGTATTTACTCAACATAAGAATTTGGTATTTTCAAGTTCTATAAAAACATAATTTGGCGCATGCTGAAGCTTTATTTGAATTTCATATTTGCTTAATAGAAATTTGGACAAAACTATAACGAAGAAATTTATTTTTTACATCCAAGAAAATACATCATATGAATCTAAAACACTCATTATAATACATTAATATGTTATTTAATTAATACATCTATTTTTTACCGTGCATAGATAATTCTCAATTGTTTGCTTAAATTTAACGGGTGATATTTTTCTGGGATCGTTACCAAATTTTTTTTCGTTGTTCGGCAATGGCATTTATTTATCAACATTCATATCTTGTGTTCAATTTAAAAACTTTTTATTACTTATCTTTCTCCCTGTCTGTCAGTGTTTTCTACTTATTTGCAAAAGTATCCTGATTCCCGCGTGTACTTCCAGATGCATAACAAATTATGGTACAAATAAGCTTAATAATTTAATGTAATATGTGAAATTACGATATATTTGTTACAATCTCACGAACTATCATCAATATATAACTCTAAAATGTACAATTTTGCTCAAATTGTTTCTATATAATTCCCGAGAATCCACCCTTTCTGTACATATCGTACATTTTGTCCTGCAGATTTTTGATACAATTCTAACTTCATTGAAGCTTTTGATTTCTTCATCCACGTTGAAATTTTTTATTGAAGAAATCGAAATCATGTACAATGTAATAATTTTGAACAAAAAATGCCAATTTGCATCAAAGATTCTTTATTCTACAGCAATCCAAAGTAAAAATTTTAGTGAATTTTTGCGAAAATTGTGGGAGCTATGGAAAATACAAAAACACTCTTAAATTTTGACACCCTGAAGGTCGGAAACTAAGGTTTTTCCCACATATGTTTATATGAGATAGAATTTCTAAACTTCACTTGATTCAAAACCTCATTGTTTTAATCCTTTAATTAATTTAATTTCAATAATTTCAATTGTTTTAAGTCAAATTCGCTCTTTACCATTAGGATCTCGAAAAACCTAAAAGATACGAAATCGGTTAAATTCAGGCAAACTTGCGCAATTGACTTATCAAATTCGTTCTGGAAATGTTCGAAAAAGTCCAATTTTAGATTTGAAGATATTTCTTCAAATAAATTTCATTTCTTCCTAGACTCCGTTTGTCTCAATAGGATGGTGCCAATGAATTTACACGGTAATGTTTCGGATTTTCGAAACCATCATCAGCTTCATCTCTAAATACGGATCTGATATTTTTATTACATTTTTTGACAGGTCTTGATTTTTTTTATGAAAGCGCGTGTTCTTATTTTTTTTTAATATCTTACCACAAAAATACTTAACAGAAGGGAAAAGTGTTAAGTATGGTTTGCCACAAGATTCTGAAAGTCTGAAACAAGTGCCAATAAGGACGTGACACTTATTTTTAATCATCTCTTCAAATAAGTCCAGAACAAATTAAATACAATTTGAAAAAATTTCGATTTTTCTCAATTATTTCCAGAACGAGTCGGAAAGTAGTTTTGTTCAGTATAACAATGCGCAAGTTTGCCCCAATTTAATTTATTGCGTATAGGGTTTCGAGAACCCAATACTGAGTAACGGATTTGAATAATGCGTATACAATATACAGGATGTTTCTTAAGTAATGTCCGCAACTTCACGACACAATTTTTTATGAAATTAAAAAAAAAAGTTCCTATAAACAGGTGGTAGGAAACGCTTAGACTCCGAGATACAGAGTGTTGAAATTTTATGAAAATATGTTATTATTTGAAATAAAATTGCAACATTTGCAATCCGAGGATCTTAAAATTTTGTAGTTATTGTGCTTTGGTAAAGAGCTGCACTTTTAACATATTCGGTTTTTATCTGCCGCCAGTGGCGTAGTTAGAAGTGAGTCAATCGACGTTTTCGTTATAAAATGTAAAACGCCAATGAATGTTTTAACATTTTTATTATTTTCGGACTCGCCTAACGTTTTACAACAAAAAAGGTCTCTTGTTTTTTTGCCTAATACTAACCTATTCTTAGAAAAATGATATGCTTTGATTTTGTGCCGAAACTGATTATTTCTATAACTGTTCTTGTAGTGGCTGGCAATTTTTCTAAGAATAGGTTAGTTTTAGGCAAAAAATCAAGAGACCTTTTTTGTTGTAAAATGTTAGGAGAGTCTAAAAATAATAAAAGTGTTAAAAAATCCTTTGGCGTTTTACATTTTATGAAGAAAACGTCGACTAACTCAGGCATAACTACGCCACTTACGGCAAATAAAATTGACTTTATACTAAAAATGCAGCTCTTTAGCAACGTAAAATAAATGCAAAATTTCAAGAACCTAGCATTGACTGTTGCAATTTTATTTCAAATAATAACATATTTTTATAAAATTTCAACACCCTGTATCTCGGAGTCTAAGCGTTTCTGACCATATATTTACAGGAACTTTTTTCTTTAAATACCATAAGAATTGTGTCCTGATGTTACGGACTGTATTTAGGAAACACCTTATATATTTGAAATAAGAAAAACGACGTTATATTTTAAAGAGAAATATACAGGGTGTTTTATCAAAAATTGAGTTGGAAGTGTTTTGGTAATACTCATTTCATTTTTTTTCCGCCAGGCTCCAAAGACATGTTATAGAGACAAAATTATAACACTTTTATGTTTAAAGCTTTATTTTACGACTTTCCGGTAAAACTACGGTTTCGTAGGAAAATGGTGCCATAATATAGCGACCGTAATATCGCTCAATCGTACTTTCTAACGACAATAGTCGTCTTGCCGACTTAAAAAACTACATAAATGTAAAATGTATGGGAACGTTCCGTAGCGGCCGCTACATTACCGCACTGTCTTCCTAAAAAGCCCCAGCTTAGGGCTGTAAAGGGGTGGTAAAATAAAAATGAAAACCCAGTAAGAGCAGTCTTTGGGGTTAAGTCCAGAGTAAGATGGAGCATCAAGAATCAAAAAGTAATAGGAAAAACTTTTAATTTTAAATAGATGGACTTTTTTGCATGAGAAATTCAAAAGCAAGAGTGAATTAAACTCATTATGATTATAAAATAGGGTCGTTTTAACCCTTATCTTCGACCGAGGTTGATGCGGTACCAAATTAACTTGCTTCTACTGGGACAACTGTGCAAGCCCTAAGATTTTGTTTGCTTGCTGCACGAAAGTGCCCCCCCCTCCTATGAGGGTCGAATGAGAGTTAGTTAGAAGGGTGGATTTTTTAAGTAGCCTTCATTGTCAACGACCCCATATTTCCAAGCAATTTTTTCGGTTGAATTTTATTGATTGAAGATTCTCACCTCCTGCAAAACTGAGGGTTAATCCAAACACTTTTGGAAAAATAACAACAAAACACACAAGTCACGTGAGGTCCACAAAAAAGGGCTTTCCGACGTCATGCGGGAATCCCGGAACCGGCCAAAGTCGGAGTCGCGATTCGAGGGTGGAATTCCCACCAGTGCCGGGGTGGTTTTCCTTACTTGGGGATGATTCGTGGACAGCAGCACCGGGCAGCAGCACCTGTTGTTGCGCGCTACGTCCGTGACTGAGGCGGCAGGCCAGGTGAGGATACACCAGGGGTCATTGGCATATACCGTCGCCTAACGGGTCCTCTTGGGTTAGCGGTACAAGAGCAGTTAGCTTAGCAGGACCGTGTGTATGGGTTGCCGGCTACGTCACTGTATCGTCTCCGTATATACCAAAAGAGCCGTTGCTGCAACGCGGATGCTGCAACGGCCAACGGTTGTTTCCTGGTGCTACTGCCGATGGTACCGATTCGCGGTACTGTCAAAACAACTATCTGCCCATTATTACGCCGATATGGTGTTATCGGTTAATTGATTGCGTCTCGGAGGAGTTTTTCCGCCTTTTTCCTGGGAGGCGTTTAATCGCCCGCTTCTGCTTAGATACTTAACTCTGCTGTTTTTCTATATGCAGATATTCAGGACGTTTACTTCTCTAATTCGATTTGACGATCGTTTATCCATTAATGGCGATTTCATTTTTTTACAACTATTTCAACAACCCGTTAGGTCACACCTATCAGCCAATTACACACACAAAATACGATTAAGCGTTAGCGGATGTCGAAAGCACAGCTCCGGGAAAAGGCAAAATAAAAATTCTGAGAAGCTTAACTCCAGAAGCTCAAGAGCCTACACTAAACCGGCTGGCCAAATGGATCGTAAACAACATAATTTCAGGTACATAGAAAAAGGGAAGAATAACACCTTTGACTGTTAGGAAAACATGTAGTTTATCTTCGGTGAAGTTTGTCAACAAGGAAAAGTTTTTTATTTTTTATCCTACGAGAAAAATGTATTTTTCAAAAAAGTTTTTGCTTCTTCCAAAATAGTCGAATCAGTTCTCACCGTTCCAATTTTCCTATTCGTTACAGAGAAATATCGAAAAATAGGTCCAAAAATCAATTCTCGTTTTCATGAGTTATATAACCATATGTTGCGTCCTGGAACAATCTGCGTTAGCCTGTGGTCCTCTGCCTTTCGTCCCATCTTTTGTTTCATCACATCTACAGGGTATCAGAGAATAACGTCGAAATATTTTTGGTAATGATTCTAGAGATTAAAATAATAAAGAAAATTGTTACAAACATATCCCAAAAATTGCTTTTTAAAGGAGCTAGAACCCCGTAAAGTTGGAACTTTGAAGATGGTTTTTTCGAAATATTTTTGAAACGGTTAGGGTAAAAATATGAAATTCTGCCCACTTTAATGAATTGTAATGGTAACATTTTTTTTCGGTTAATAATTGCGGATTTCTTAATTTTTTGAATAAAATTATTGAACTGCAAATATTTTTTAGTAAAAAAGGTTTTCTTATTTTATCTCGTCGAGATAGACCATATTCCAGAAAAATAAATTTTTAGAAACCGATGTTACATGGGCATCGAAATTTATGAAGAAAAGAATTAGAGTATGCATTGAAGTGAACAAAGACCATTTTCAACAACAAGTTTTCAACTTCTAACCTATTAAAGTACACGAAATTTCATTATTTTAGCGGAAACCGTTTCGAAAATATTGCTAAAAACCATCTTTAGGGTTCCACTTTTAAAGGGTTCTAGCCTCTTAAAAAAGCAATTTTTGGGGTATGTTTATAAGAATTTTTTTTCTATTTTAATCTCTAGAATTCCTTACTAAAATACTTCGACCAGTCATTTTTCGAACACCCTGCATTACCGTATGCAAAGACGCATAGCGCCATGAACAAGTAGAGTCTATTAGGACCCAGGGAGAAAGGATCACATAAAACCGCCCTTGACCATTGAAATCATTATTCTTCCTTACTATATTCTGTGAGCACTTATGCTGCAACTCTGATCGTCGTAAATCAGTTTTTTAGCATAGGAAAAATAGTTGTATTGGATCGGTTGAAATGGTTCTGTTTTATGGCCATCCATGAGCCCTGATATGACGATGGCAGGTTTTTACCTTTACGGACGTTTAAAGCAAATAGTTTATGCGAATGAACTTCCTCCGAATGCAGAACATTTGAAGGAGAGGATCAGAAATGCTGCGGCATCTTTATCGCCTGAAGAGATCTAAAGAAGTTGTAGTAAACTGTGTCGAAAACTTGAGTTGCGCGTTGGAGAAGATGGTAATGGATTAAGTGAAATTTTCCTTTGTAGTTTCCTCTTTTTTGGTGAATTACTGTAATAAAAACTTAATAAAGAAAAGTCTTGATTGCGGTTGCCATGAAAATGAGAATTAATTTTTGAACCTATTTTTCGATATCTGTCTGTAACGAATAGGAAAATTGGAACAATGAGAACTGATTCAACCGGTTTGGAATAAGCAAAAACTCTTTCGAAGAATACATTTTTCTCGTAAATCGAAAAATTTAAAAAATGTCCTCTTGGCAAGTCCATTTGGGGACATACTGTATGCCAATATGTCCGTTTGGCTTTAAACCTAGACACTCGACTATTCACCCACTCTATGTTTTGTCGAACAACACATCTAACCGGTCCAAAATCGGCAAGTCTACTTAGAAACATTCATAACATTATTAATTATTAATAAGGCATAATAAGGCAGCGTCTCGCACAGTGGTTTACTTTACAGATCATACAAAGTTAATCGCCAAAATACCTTCTTCATATTGGAAAACAGACAACCCGAAGTAAGAATTGACGACACTCCTTATTCCCCTTTGTCTTTTGAGCAGCGGCTCCCTCAGGGATCTCCGCTTTTACATTTCCTTATGCGGTACAAGTATAACTGTGTAATAACTAAACTGAAACTTTTGATGACAACGAATTAAAAGGAAATTTAAATGGAACTAAACACTCGCAAACACCACTTAGCGCAATCTGCAATACAGAAAATGATTAAAAAAATTAAATGGGTACCATGATCGAACACCGCAGCAACCCCTTAACATGATACACTAGGTGTATTGAATGAGGCGAAATGAGGTCGCATAACTGAAGGAGCTTAACAGGCATAGCAACCCGGAAATGAAGGAACATAAGAAAAAGAAGAGACAGAGCAATGTTGAGACGAATTTTTTTCTAAACATTTTACCTACACCAAGTTATTAACTGCCAAGGTATGTAATGGAAAACAAGCGTCTTCCTAAAATTGCCTTTTCTTGCATACACCAATTACCATCGAGGGATCGTATGGAATTCCTTTAAAAGTTATTACCTATGTTTTCTTCAATTATTTACGTTTTCTTCTTCTCTCAAGCTCCACCTTCCTGTTTACCCATTACATAAACACACACGTAACCTGCAATTGCTCAGAATACCGTAACAGCCTTGACTCGAACTCAACATTGAGGGCAAAGAATGCAGTCAATTTGCCCATATCAAACGTCGACTATGCTAACCATCCACGACACGCAGATTTTTCGCTTCAATTAATTCAATAAACATTGATCTACCCGCAGGAGCTGCCCAATGGTGAATTCAACTGCGAACGAGTGAAATATCTTGACAGTGAGTACCATTTACATTCCGCAGGAATTTCGCGCTAATGGACCACACTCTGATAACTCCTAATCTGCTGTCTTTACCTACTCACTTGCGAATTTATTGACCGTAACATTGAATTGCCGAGCCATTCAATGCCAGCCTTACATGTTTTCCTGCTCGCCATTGTCAAGAAGAGAGAACCGTTGCAGGAGTCCAAAAATGATTCTTTATCGGTAAATCCCCAACGTGAACGGCGACGATCATTCAACTAAACCAAAAAAATTACGTAAAATACTTCAGGGAGTCACAATCGACAATAAACTGAAATTCACTAGAGACGTTCGATACATGAGACTAGAAACTACTGAACGGATAAAACATTTTCGATTGCTGATATGTAAATATAAAAGAATTGGTAGAAAAGCTGCAACAAAAATATACAAGTCCATCTGCGGGCCATTGTTAGGCACGGACAAACACTCAGAGCAAATGCAACGGAAAAGCTAAACAATAGGACAGATCGCACTAAGACTGATTACAAAGCGAAAAGTCAACTCGCTGTACAAGGTGTTTCTGAATCTAGTGCCATAAATTCAACAACGTTTTTTGGGCCCCAAAATATCACAAAAGTTTTATATAAACATATATCGAAAGGCGCTTCCTTTTGAATATACGGGGTGTCAAAGGTCGGCTCCTGAAGATGGTTTTTTTTATTAATGTTTTCGAAATGTCCAGATGTAAATTAACGAAGTTTTGTACTTTATTATAACTTTTTATGCTCTTTTTGAAACTCTATGAAGAAATTGCCACATATTTCCAGGGGCGGGTAATACAGAGGGGAACTGCTTAAAAAGTACTTAAACTTTTTTGTATTCAATTTTACTGACGATTTTATAGGAAAAATATTAAAACTGAAGATTTTTACATGAAAAAGGTACTTTTGTGTGAAAGTAAAAATCGCCAATAGTTTTCGAGAAAATTGAGATTTAACAAATCGATGGATACCACGTTTTATTAAATAAACATCAGATGTAAAACCTAGTCGGCCTTGAAATAAAACAAAAAATATTTTTAGCATATTATTTCATATGGCAGCATTTATTAATAGTGTGGAGGTGAAAATGATAATGTTAAACGAAAATAAAATAAAATGAACAAAAAAGCATTTTAATCCTAATCTTTAATAAAACAATATCCACCGATTTGTTAAATCTCAGTTTTTTCGAAAATTCTTGTAAATTTCGACTTTTTACAGGAGTATCCTTTTTATGTAAATATCTTCAGATTTAATATGTTTCTCATAAAATCGTCAATAAAATTAAGTACAAAAAAGTTTAGGTATTTTTCAAATACTAGCCCCGGTATTACCCGCCCTTGGAAAAATGTGCCAATTTCTTTATAAAAATTCAAAATGAGCATAAAACGTTATAATAAAGTATAAAATGTCATTAATTTATCTCGAAACGTTTGAAAAATATTAATAAAAAACCATCCTCAGGAATCAACCTTTCACACCCTGTATGTCAAAAACGAAGTGTCTTTCGATGTATATTTATGTGAAGTTTTCGTTATATTTTGGGACCTAGAATACGTGGTTGAATTTATGACACTATATTCAGACACACCTTGTACAATTCATGCAACCAATTACTATATTGTGCAGCTCTAAATTGTCCCCCGTGTTAACTTTTTAACAAATAATAATTTTAGAAAAATTCAAAAGCTGCATTAAATAGGACAAAAAATACTGTCTTTTGACTTTTTTGGTTTGCGATGTAATCAACCAATAAGAATTCCTGAGCTACAATATCCACTTAGATTTCGTCGGTTGCAGTGGGGTGAACAGCACACTCTTACCCAAAGGATTTTGGATTTTTATTCTTTTTTCCGATGACACCAGAACTTGTCTGGTAAATGATATAGAATTCTAGTTTGGAGAGAGCCAAAATGAGTTACTTAACTTGCCCACGCTTCCCCGTGCCTCCTTGGCGGGAGGAAGTGCCATGTTTTGAGCTCATGTAATGTCCATTTTGTGATGACAGATTTGTCTTCATGGATGACAATGCCCGTCCTCATCGTACCATGGCAGTAAATAACTACTTTGAAAGTGAGGAAATCAACCGTTTAGATTGGCCTGCTTTGTCGCCTGACATGAACCCTATAGAACATGCTTGGGATATTCTTTCCAGAGCTGTGAACTCTCGAAGAGACCCTCCCAGAACCATCCAGGAGCTTGTTATTGCTGCTGCAGAAGAATGGTGGCATATTCCTCAATACCTTATAGCTAAACCTTGTGCAAAGAATGCAGCGACGTCTTTAAGTTCGTATTGATGCCAGGAATTGAAATACACGTTATTAAATTAAGTTAATGAATTTTAATGAAAATTCATTGCTAAATAAATTTTTCGCACATTTTTTGTATCACATAATAAAATATCCAAGAATCAAGGTGATACAAAACTTTTGAAATATGTGTATTGCTAAAAAACTTCTGAGTTTTGAGTCTCACATCTCCCGTGCCTTGAATGTACATAGGGTTCATTTTTTGAGTGGAATAATCTGTCTTGTGGGAACTTCAGAATAATGGAAAATATTGGCATAATTTACGCATATCTATTTAATATTGAACTATCATATTTCTCTTTAATTAATATCCTCCTTCTTCAGGTGTTTTTCACCTCTTGTTAACAATTAACCAGTACTTATTGCGAGAATTTAAAGCCCAAATAGTCGTCAAGATGTAAACTAACAACCGTTTAGAAAAAACCGGTTAAACCGTAGAAATAAACACGGCTTTAACGGAATTTTAAGAGCTGGTTACGTCGCTTTAGGGTATTCACAAATAAATTGTTTACAACTGGCAGAATTTTTAATTATCGAACTGTACAGTTGCGCCGGAACAGGCTGTAAACGACGCTGATGGCGAGTTTAACGATTTTAATATTGGACGTAGTTTTTTTGGTATAAAACGGTATAATTAGGTACGTAATGTGGTTATGATGGGAGCCCAAAGCCATTTGGTTTAGTTGGTTTAAAACACCGTAAAGAGCTGGAGCTTCTGACCTCTGTTCGTGCATCTCCTGGGGTACTTTGATTTTAAATCCTGGAAAATGTCTTCTAAAAAAATCCATAATACATATAAAATAAAAAATAGGTAAGCGTGTGAGGTGACCTCATTAACCTAACTTCCTTTTCGTTTGTCCCTTTTGTCCTTGTTCATTGCGTTTTTTGTTGTTGTCGTTGGTTCCTTTTTTCCTCTCTCTTCGTTTGCTTCTCGTCACTTCTTTTCTGCTTCATAACTTCACCTGTCCATTTTTCCATCGCTTTTCAATTTTTGCCACTCTCCACCATCGCCTCCGTGACGTTGATGGGTGTTAACGTTTTCTCCATCTCTGTTTCCGTCCTCCTCCTTTGTTCTTTCCAGTTCACTGACCTAACCTGAATTAACATGAACAAAATTACTCAAAATTTAGAATGAGTTTGATTATTTTTCATTTTAAATCAGTTACCCAACTTCATTCAGGTTACTTCAAGTTATCCATATGGGAAACCTTAATATGAAGAAATGTTAATTAAAAACTTACAAGTTGAGCTAGATACGTTGACTTTATATTTAAGTTCATTCAAATCGCTCATTTAGGGTGGGAAACTTTGAAATGACGCACATTTCTTTTATACCAATTTGGAGTTAGATTCCTCGAAATTGATTGAATTTATATGAGTAAGAAATTTGAAATGAAAAAAAAATGTAAAAGATACTCAGAAAAGATTTGATTCGGTTACTACTTCCATGAGTTTGCTGATGTAGAAGCCTTTAAAATAAGAAAAAATTTGGTGAAAATATGGAATATACAGTGCGGCGGTTCAAATTGTAAACTTCTACCTCCCTCCCTCCCGTAACTTTTTAACCAATAATTATTTCATTAAAATTAAAAAGCAGCATTAAATAGGACTAAAAATACTATCTCTTGATGTTTGTTTTTTTCTTTAAATGTAGTTCATGTCACCAGTACGGCGAAAGAGCCGATTTTTAAAAAATTGGTGAAACGACTTCTCAAATTTAAGTCGATTGAAAAATATATTTAATGGTGTAATGAGAAGTAAATAAACACAGGTCAAAAGTTAATATTTTTTGTCATATTTGATGCTGCTTTTGAATTTTAAGAAAATAATAATTTGTTAAAACGAGGGGGGGAGGGGGGGGCAGAATTTAGAGCCGCCCTGTATTTCCTTTGAGCTTGAATGCAGCTTCCTTCATATATTACTTTCCATTTTGCCATTGGCATCCAATTGTTTTCAGTTTGAACGCATGTCAAACTCTGTCGCTTCAGCTTACGTATGTGGGAAACCCTGAGTATAAGAAAAATTTAGTGTAAACCCAAAATAAGTTTACCTACATTCATATGCGTTTGAGTTACCTAAATTTACTTATGTAACCAATTATAAAATAAGAAAAAAATTAGGAACAACTTGGATGTAACTCCATGGCTTTCAGTTTGATTGCGTGTTAGTTCAGGTTACTTCAATTTCTTATGTAGGAAACTTTCTATTGAGGAAAAACTTAAGGAGGAATTATGCCGCTTTTAGTTTGAGATTGAGATTCGGGTTACTTCAGTATAGTAATTTAGGGAGGTTTAAGATTTAAGAAAACTTAGAGAAACTCCACAAAGA
Source organism: Euwallacea similis (assembly GCF_039881205.1). Classification (NCBI taxonomy): domain Eukaryota; kingdom Metazoa; phylum Arthropoda; class Insecta; order Coleoptera; family Curculionidae; genus Euwallacea; species Euwallacea similis. Next base: position 2,288,821 of record NC_089611.1, on the reverse strand, counting down.
AATTTTTTCCAGTATGGATTCAGGTTTTTTTAAGGTGATTTCAATTTTCTCATCAAAATATGGAGACATTGAGAATGGATTCATGTACATATTTTCAGTTTGAAAGCAGAGTATTAAGGAAATTTTGTGAAGTAAAATTTAGGGGAAAATCAAAAAGAATTAATTCTCTTTCAGTTTGGATTTAAGTTCGCCGAGTTACAATGGCGCTCCCTTTTAGGTAATTTTGAAATGAGGAATATTACGGATAAATTGAGAACGCATTTTTCTGCTTCTAGTTTGAATTCAAATTACTTCATTATACATTTTTATTCATTCTAAGAGGAATGTAGTCTCGACTGACAACTTTGTACCCACCTTTCTATTGTAATTAATTTCAGCATTTCTTTTCTAGTTCATATGTGTCCTGTTGAATGATTTTCTTTAGTCCTTCCTTCTTCCTTGGCAAATAAACTATTAATTAAAATTGTGAAGGATGTCAGAGCTAAAGGGTTCCTTGTCAAGGTAGCCTTGAGCGTTATTGGAAGGAGCAATAATTAATCCAATCCTTAATACTTTTTAAGATAAAGTTAATGCATAAAATTAAAACGTGAAAGTTCTGAGAAACCATGTAAGTAATCACGAAAATATTCAAAAAACATTTCAAGTTTTATAAAGTGATTGGCGAAAACCAGGAGCGCACTTAGATAATATTCATAATCGTCAAATTGTTCAAAAAAATTGTTCATATTCTAAATTTTGTGCATCTGAGGAATTTTTGAGAAACTAATGACGCCATTGGTGTAAAACCTTACCAGAACCTCAACTAGAACTAGTGCGCTATCTGATTACCATTAGTCAAACTAAAAAATCTGGTACCACGAGTTGCAGATAACTTCGCTACTGAAGCAAATTTGAACAATTATGTTTTAGCCACCTAGCTGTCAGATGGCGCAGGTGGCACACGAAAGATAAAAAATGCGATGTTGCCAATTTAAACATAATTTCCTTATACATATGTAAACGTAACATGTATAGTTCGTGCGTAGTTTTGAAAAAAAAAGTAACCAGTTTGACGATTATTGCGTTGACAAGCTATATCAAAAGACAGGAAAAATATGAACCTTGCATATGTTATTAAAAAATGCCATAAAGATGAATAAAAAGAAGAGAGGAATAAAGTAAACAAACACTGAGAAGTTTATTAGAGAGAAATTGAAAATAATACATGAGAGAATTGGCAAACTAATCTAGAAGCAAAACATTATGAGACAGAGATAATGAAATACAAACCAATAATTAAATAAAAGTGTTATTGAACACTCATTAAAATAAACATGTAAAAAGACAATGAAAAGAGTGATAAACTATTAATAAAAAACAGTTAATGAAAAAAAACAATTAGATGAATAGCAGAAGAAAAAACTATATTTGCTCCTTTAATTTGCCCTTATCAATTCCGCACATTTAGTAGGTATCCAGGACTATTCCACCATGAGCTCAAAATAGCACAATTAGTGGATTAAATTTGTCTTCAACCTGTTTAAAAGCGAAACCTCGTCGAAATAAGAAAACGGAAAACTCCGGGTCGCGCTGCGGCAACGCCGCAATTCTGCCGGGATCGATGAGACCCGGAGCCCGGAGCTCCGGAGCAGTTTGTTTGCGCCAGTGGCGCCAGTCCGAAAACGTAAATTTAATTTTCACGGAGCGGTTTTCGTTAACACGATCGTCGTACTTTCCGCATTTCCATTCGACGAGTTTTTTCGCCCCCCTTAAAAATGTGATAAGATAAGGATTTACCGAACCGAATTCATAGCTGAAAGCGTCGCGTTGTTCGCATTCTTTTTTTCTGATGAAAATGTGTAGTGTTCGTCGATTTTAGAAAATTTCAATCAGCTGTATAGTGAAACTGAGTATATGCAATTTCCAGTGTTTTTGGCAAAATGACAACGGTGGAATTGTACACCAAGGTAAGCGACGAGGAGATTTGCCTCGATTTAGGTCAGGGGAAATGGTGCTAATTTGTCTGAAACCCTTTGAAGGAGGATGGGAGTTGAAGAACCTTGTCGGATGGTTCACATGATGGGTCTAAGAAACCGCAAACCGGTTTCATTTTTTAAATCTGGTGAATACTAAAGCTCGTTTAGCAGGCTTTAATAAGCCCATGTCGTGTTCGATATTAGGTATAGATTTATTGGTTTGTGGTTGAAAAGATATTCTCCTGTTAGGTGCTTGCTAGACAACCAGGAAAAAGTCACACTAACCTGAGCCATGAATGAAAGCTTGAACATTCTTATTCATTTCTTTTTGTTTGAAAATACATTCCCCTCCACTGTTTATTACGCAAGACAACAGCTGTATATAAATATTTATTAGGGCAGGCACCTAATCAGTTGAGGTTTTAAAAATTGTCGCAAAAAATAGTTCCATCACTGCTTTATCCCCCATTCATAGTAGAATAAATAAATATATTTATTATAAATTATTATAAAAGTTGGTGAATTGATTGCCTGAAAACCAGAGGCGTACAAAGTCAGTTTTTCATGTTATTTTTATCGTAGACCCCATTCTAGATTAAGCTCCAAAAATGAGCTTTTTTCCCATTAAATGAAACACTGCCCCGACACTGTTTTTCCATATTATTCACATTCAAATTATAAAAGAAATATTTTGTTTGCTAAAAATCAGACGCGTAGGCACAACTTTTAGTAATCCCCTATTTAGCCAGTTTAACGCTCAAAACTGACATAACACTGATTTTTTGTCACATTCCGAAATCACAAAAACATGGGTGATACGCCGCTGTCAAAGCGTCATGGGCATGATTTGATTGTATAAAAATATGTTAAAAACTTCATGGTTAAAATTTATAATGCGGGGAATTATAGACGTAATTAGGAAGACAGTTTTTGCCTCGCATTTTCCTCATTTATTGATATAAGATGTTTGAACAATCGAAACAACTGTTGAAGGCCTAGCACGCCACTGATCACGTGGAATTTAAACGACTGTAAATGCGTCTCTGAAACATTGAATTTTTAACTTTCCATATAAAAACTCATAGGCGTAGCGAGCGCTTGGAAATACCTCAAAATTCTTCAAAATATCTTGATAATTCTGTCAAAAATGCATTGAAATAGCTTTCAACACCTCGAGTGAGTACACAAAAATGCCTCAACGAGCTGTCCCTCGTTTAAATTACTAAAGGTATTTAAGAAATCTACGTAGCAAACAGACCGCACTCATGATACAAGACAATTTATCATATTTAAAAAAATCAGCAATGGTTTTTATGGCTTTTTTTGGTTTTTAGGCCATTAATGTCTAAAAATTAGAACTGACCTCTGAAAACTATAATTTCCTTTGTCCTTATCATTTAAAGCGTGTTCTGAAGAAATTTAAGTTTCTTTTCCCAACACGTCCATTTGTTAGTTCTAAGTATGTAGTTCCAAGTCAGCAGAGATGAACAGAAAGAACTCTGATTCATACTCGGATTTGAAATTGGAAACTGCATTTTCTCTGACGAAAACTGCTGAATTATGGTCCTGCCATTTTCAATTACTAAGGGTGAAACTACTATTATTACCACGTTGTTTGTGCTATGCTATAATGGTACTTTCACTGTAAGTAACCTTTACCAGATCAGTGATGTTGTGTTTCGGACACGAAAACGAGATCAAAGAGAATGGTTTCAGTTCTATTCTAGAGTGATCTAGTAAAAGGAAACCTTAAAAAGCAATTGACGCTATTTTTTGCTTGAAAATGTTAGTCGTCATTCATGAAAATAGATGTGGGAGCTAATAATGAGATAATACATAAGATTATTTTTTGAATGCAGGGTGTAACGCATCATCATGGAGATATTTCAGGGGGACAAAGCATAGTAACAAAAAAATGCTAATACACCCATGGTCAATATACAGGGTGGCGCATTTTCAACAGATTTTATATTTTTTTGCTTAAAGTTATTTTCATTTTAAGACATTTGATTAAATGTTACGAATTGCTTCAGAGAGTTGATCAATGATTTTTTTCTTTACTTCCTTTACATCTTTAATTTGGATTGATGGATATTGTTGCAAATTCTACGAAAACGGTGAAAGATACGAAAATACTATAAGACAACAAAAAGCTAAAGAATTGAAGAAAGAATTTAAATTTGGTATTAGAATTCGTACAGAGTGCTGAAAAAAAGATACAAAGCATAAAGTAACCCATCGTGCAAAAAAACATAAAACTCTGTATGTGGCTACCAGTGATTTTGGCATTTTATTGTAGAGGAAATAGGTGTACGAAATTTCAAAAAGTACTATCGCTCCCTGAACTGCCTCCATGATAATACGTTGTGTACCGTGTAATTACTTTCCAAGATTACTTTCCAAAATTAAATCTAGTTAATGTTAACTTTATGATAATCACAGAACGTCCATTATTTTGTGCTTTTTGCCCGTCATTCATTGGTGGTAATTTGAATATACTTAGTGCAACTCACAACCAAGGTTCCAGGTTCTCACGCCATCGATGTGGTACCGCTCAAGCTGCCTCATGTTAATAAAAGCAAGGCCTATTATATGCTATTAATTACGGCAATTTCACCTTTTATGCTACTTTCCGTTCAATTTCCTACGTAAACAATGTAATTAGGTAAAGCTACAGCCTTTGGTCATTGTTTTGGGACTTTGGTTCACACGGATTTTTCTTTTTTCACTTTTATTTGTTGCAAAGCGAGACAGCGAAATCACTTTTCATAATAAAGTAAAATCATTAGATTTTTTTTTCAGTTAATTTTTTATTATAATCTCAAGTTGCAGACATCCAATATACCAACTCACCCACCTACATGTTATGTGTAGCAAGGTCATGTTAATCGAGATATTGACAATAATATACGCATACTACTATTGCGTCGGCAATATTATAATTAAAAGCTTAAATAATATGTATAGTTGAATGCCAAATATTTTCTTTAACTAACCCAACACCTGCGATGGTTCCACAAATGCTGCGCCCGTTTAAAACCTAGTAAATGTACTATAACACGACACAGCCAGAATACCAAATAGTATGAAGGTACCATTATATTGTGTACCATGTTCAACTTACATTAGCGACCTTTCACTAATCTTTTAACCGTTAAAGCTATTTTTTTATAGCGCATTCGTGCGTTGGTTGCTTTATAACGAGGTTTAAATTGGGCATTTTTAGATGCAATGCTAGATACCCATCAAAGAAGCATCTGTTCCATACGTCTGAGGGGGATTGTTATTTATTCCATCGAAAAAGCATGCGAAAATGGAAAAAATTTGCTTATATAATGGAAAAACTGGTTTCAAACTAAGAGCCATATGCACCGGTTAAGATTAAGCTTAATCGGAGATTTCAATTTACCAGTGAAGTGTTTTGCGAGAAAGAGATCATGTTGGTCATCAGATATTGAGTTAATGACAGTTTTTGAACGTTCACAGACCTGGCCATTGTCCATTGTGTGGCGACATTTAAAGATCTTCAGGTCAGGAATTTATGTATAAATTAAGTTCTGTCCACTGCCAATCCTCTTTGTGTTTTTGAGCACTCAAATGATCCTTTATGTCGTTGAGAATATATTATTTTTAATACACGCATGATTCATACTCTCTTATCAGCTTTTAGCTTACAATTATTTCTTCAATCACGCTACAGGTACAGATAACACGTCATATTTTATGGATAAACGCTGAATAATATTTAGCTAATCAAAACAGAAATTCGTCTACGATACGTCCATCTGAAGACAGAACTAAGACACATCCAAAAAAGTCTTTTGTACAGGGTAATTTATTAACAACGGGGCGACCGAAAGCTGAAGATACTTCCCATCGGGTGGTGACGATTGGGGGACATATGCCTTATCAGAAAGTCAATAGTTTCGGATATGCAGGGTGTAACACTTAACGTGGAATATCGAAATATTTCGAATACTAGGCATCCTATAAAGAAATGTTTAGTATCCAACTTTAATCAGTTTGAGGGGGAAATGTATTGGTGTCAAAGTTGATTCCCTTTCACCTCCCGTGCGGATGAGATGGGGGTTAACTTTTTAATTTCAAGTAGCAACCTCCATTTTTTTACAGATTTGTATAATACGGCTGTCAATCCCTTTTCTTGAAAGACCACAACCCCGAACTTTTTTCTATCGTGTGATTAAAAAATTTATTAATGAAGGGACTGTTAATCAGAAGAAAAGAAGTCGCCCAGCTACTGGGTGTGGAGAAAACAACCAAATCGCAGTCCTGGTGCTATGGCTTTTAATCCCCAAGTGAGCACAAGAGAAATACTAGGTTCATCAGAAATTTCTCATATGAGTGTGTGGAAAATGCTGAGGATGCACAAGTTCCATACTTATCATATCTCTTTATGCCAAGAGTTCCATGAGGAAGATTTTCAAAATCGTTTAGACTTTTGTGAGTGGGCATCTCATCATCAGATAGAACGAAATCTCAATTTTTTATGTTGTGTATTATTCTCTGATGAGTCATGGTTTACAAATCATGGTTCAGTTAATAAGCATAACATGCATTACTGGAGTGTTGAAAATCCGCATTGGCTTCGACACGTTGAGCACCAGCGTCCTTGGACTATCAACGTATGGTGTGGAGTTATTGGCAGTAAATTTATCGGTCCTCACATAATTGAAGGAAACATGAATGGTGAAAAGTACCGGAATGTTTTGGAAAATGCATTGCCCATATTACTCCAGGACTTAAACTAAGAAGTGCGTCAGAACATGCGGTTTCAACATGACGGTTGTCCGGCTCATTATTCTGCGAAGGCGCGAGAAGTTCTTAATCGTAATTTTAACGGTTCATGGATGGGCAAGTCTGGTCCGGTGAATTGGCCTGCTAGATCTCCAGATCTTACCCCACCTGATTTTGTTTTGTGAAAATATCTCAAAGATTAGATTTATAAAGAAGTACCAACGACACATGAGGATATGATTCTGAGAGTTATAAATGCTTATGCCAATATTTCAAAACACACTTCGTAGATGTGAAGAGTTCTTTTACAGGAATAAACATGCCGAAAGGTAAGTCAATCGTCATAAAGTTAAGAGCAATGGTTTTAAATTCATTTTTGAAAAAAAGAGCTTGATAGCCACTTCCAGGTAGTTCCTCTTGCCAAAATACTGTGTATCTAAAATCATTAGTCGCTACAACGATAGAGGACATATAGAAATTATGCTGAAATCGATAAGGTCTCGCAAAACGACATTTTGAGTGGATAGGAGAATTAAAAGAGCGTCTCAAAGAGATCCGTGACTGTCTGCCACGAGAATAATTACTGAAATCCCTGATTTGGACGTTTAACCAAGGACTGTTCAACGCAGATTAGTCAGAGCGAAACTGTACAGCAGATATCCAGCCAAGAAACTGTCTTACCAGGCCTGCATTAGCACGCCGACATTTGAATTAGACAGTTGAAAACTGGAAAAGTGTATTATTTAACGACGAATCTCGATACAAAATCTTTAATCCAGATGGACTGAGGCATGTAAGGCTCCCAGCTAACACCAGATCTCATGTCCATCAAATGTTACATCAATAATGAAGGACGGAGAGAATAGAGTATTTTCATGAGGCTGTTTTTCGTGGAGCGAAGTAAGGCCATTGCACTTCATAAATAGGACTATGGATCGATTAGTATATAGGGATATACTCCAGAATGTTATGTTGCCCTAAGCTGAATGAGATTCGATGTTTGTTTCGACAGGACAATGAATCAAAACCCTCGTCTCGCCCTGTTCAAGAGTGGTTTTACGACCACAATTTCCAGGTTCTAAAGTGGCCAGCTCAATCACCAGACCTTAATCCCATCGATAGCCTATGTGAAGAGGTAGAACGTCCGGTTCGTACTATAAGGTTCTGAAATAAACAGTCTTTAATAGATAAAATTTAAAAAATATGAAGGAATATGCCGATTTATTGACAAAATTTAATTTCATCATTGCTGCGTCGATGTCAAAAAGTTATAGCCCATAATGGATACCCTCATGTTGTGGTTTTCCGATTGTTCTTGCGTTTATTAAATTAAATTAAACATTTTTATCGTGAAAGTTGCTCTACTTATGTCGCCTATAGTTTTGTTTTATTTCAGTAAAGGAATTATTCAAAAACATAAACTACTAGAAATGCTAATGAAATTGCTTTTTTTGTTTTAATTAGGACACCAATTAAATAGCAAATTTAGTTGTTGCCATATTTAAAGAAAATAAAAGATACATGCAGAGTTTTATATTTTTGAAAAATAGTTATTTTACTTTTATCCGATAGTGTGTACAAGGTGTTCTAAGTTAAAATTTTACTTCATTTTTTGCCATTATTCTAAAAATATCTATTAAATGAATCTATTGAATTAATTAAAAATTAAAATTTTAAATTTTCAACATCCTGAATATAACCGAAACTATCAACTTTCAGGTAAGGCATATTTTCTCCAATCGTTGCCATTTGACGTGTAGTATCTTCAGCTTTCGGTTGTCCGATTGTTTATGAATCACTCTGTATATATCTCAATTTCTGATTAAATCAGCCATGTGTAAGACACCATGTTTTCTGCTTCATGGAGCGACTAATACCCACATACATTCAACAGAATTTATAATCCGTGACATGACTAGGATTTTTCCTCTATTTAAGGGTGCGCGTGTATGGATACCTCATGCAGACAAAGTATGGGAGGGCGCAGTCCTACTCGAGGATTTCAAACCGAACAAAACCACCTTGAAAGTCCAAACCGACGATACCAAAGAAGTTATAACCCTGCAGTTAAAGGGAGAAAACGATCTGCCATACTTGAAGAACCCAGACATTCTTATTGGGGAAAATGATCTCACTTCTTTGTCGTACCTGCATGAACCCGGGGTTCTGTATAATCTCCAGGCATTAATGTTAAGAATTACGATTGTTCTATATGATAATGAAAGTGTTTTAGGTTCGGTTTTGCGAAAGGAAGGATATCTACACGTATTGTGGCATCGTTTTGGTCGCTATCAACCCTTATGATGAGTTGCCCATTTATGGTGAGTCAGGTTGATAAGATGTTTCGAATATTGATAACCGGCGGATTGTTTATACTAAGACGGCCCGAAATGAAGCTTCTATGGTGGTTCCATTGGTGGGACTTCAAAATTATTTAAAGTTTTATTTTCAAGTACAGGGTCTTAAAAAAAAACGTTGCGGTCAAACCCCAAAACACATCAGGAGATTTACTTTTAATGGCAGATTTTGATGCTGCTGCTGATTCATGTCAAAATTCTAATGTAATGATCAGTTTTTTTAATGTGATAGATTATGTGGTACCTTAGTAATAGTGATTCAGTATTGAACTCGTCCGTAATAAATATACAAATAGAAACTGAGCATTTTTTTGGTGAAATTAATCTTCATCAAAAACATGTTCATTGGAAATGTTAATAGTCAAAGTAATCTTCATTACTATCTACGGTTCTTTGCCATCTATCGGGTAGATGATAGATGCCCTCGTGATGGAAGCTTACTGGTTTCGAGGCAAAATAGTTATCGAGCAATTTTTCAACATTTGCAACTTTAGAGAACCGCTGATCAGCTAGATGAAACTGCATTGATCTGAATAAGTGGAAATCATACGGAGCCAAATCTGGAGAACACGCCGGACACTGGAGAATTTCCCAGTCTAAGGAGAAGAAGAGTTCCTGGGTCGGTTTTGCTGAATGTCAGCGACATTTGTCAGTGACATTGTCATATCGTGATATAGCAACATCACTTTCCGACTTCTGTGAACTGTAAATGGTCTTTTTTGCTCCAGAGCTTCGGTTAATTTGATTATTTGGGCCTGATAACGTTCAACTGAAACAGTTTGTTCCAGAAACTCGTAGTAAATTACTCCTTTCCAATCCTATCAGGCATGCAGTAAAATTTTCTTGGCATCAATATTTCTTTTGCAGCTGACGTGGATGGCTGGCCTGGATCAATCCATCCTCTTCTATGCTTAGGGTTGTCATACAGAAAATTCTTTCTTTTATACCGAGAAAGCAAGTTTATGCAGATGTCAACTCTTCGATTTTTGTCGTTTTCGGTTAGCTCGTGAGGAACACATTTTCCTTTCTATTGAATCTTTCTCACTACATGCAATCGCATTGAAATTGCTTGTTGAGTCCCTTCTAACTGTTCTGATTTTTTTTTTCAGTTTGTCATGGATTTTCGTGCAGGAAAGTTTGATTAGAAATTGTCCACACCCAAAAGTGGTCAATCGTCCTCAAGACAAAAATTTTCCTCACCAAACCACCTTCCAACAATTGTACCACAAAAACAATCATCTCCTCCAACCGAATCAACCAAAAGCAGCATTTTTTTTCCAGTTTAAAACACAATCACATTGATATTCTTAAATTTTACCTGGAAATATTCATTTCTTAATCGCGTTTCATGCACTGAATGAGAGCTCATGGGCAAGTGACACTTCTATCACGTAAAGAGCAATGACCAAACTGCACATGCTTAAAATTGCGGACCAATTGGATGCGTCCACGTATATTTTTTAATGTGGCTAAATTCAGTGCTCAGTTTCTTTTTGTATTCCTATTGTTTGTACCTCATCTCTTGTACGACCGAAAAAAATTATCGTTATGCCCCAAACTATAACATGTGACCAAAAACAGATTTCGCGTCAGCATCAGCGTTTTTAGACTTCTTCGATGTCCTGTATGTTTGAAATCAAAATATGATTTTTTTCCTTTAGATATCGACACAATTCGCGCGTACAGGGGCCAAGCGATGGGAGACTTGGAACCCCACATTTTCGCGGTGGCAGAGGAGGCCTACACGAAGTTGGAGAGGGAGCAAAACAAGGACCAAAGTATCATTGTTTCTGGGGAGAGCGGGGCTGGGAAAACAGTTTCTGCCAAGTATGCAATGAGGTATTTCGCTACGGTTGGGGGGAATGCCACCGAGACGCAGGTGGAGAAGAAGGTGTTAGCTAGCAGTCCTATTATGGAGGTACGTGAACAAAAGGGTTTTATTCACCATTTTTTATATACAGGGTTAGCCAGGCAACCCGTTCATTAGAGAACGTTTAACTTTCCAGTATTGTAGCAAAATGAAATTTGGTTTCAGACTAGAATCAATCATTTTGAATCGAAGAACAATATTTCCAAAATGGCGGCACATCCGGTTATACCGGAAGCAACTAGCAACTTTACTATTTTAAATGGAATACCTCATTTTTCGCCATTTTAGGATTCCTCGTCAAATTTTAAAGCCAGTTTGTGTAAAGTGTCTTATGTCTAAAATTTACAGTTTCCGAGTTATACCGGAAAATTTGAACATTTTAACAGCTGCAAGATCCCACAGAAATCGGTATTGTGAGCTGACCGTTGTGAATTTTGAAATCGATATTCTGGGCCTTAAACAGGACTTAATAAACTACGTTTTGACGTGTTTCATTTTGACAAAAACTCTTCCACAACCACCTACGCATGCCTATAGTGTTGCATTACTTCAAATGGGACACCCTGTACTTTAAAGCATTTTCGAGTTTAGAGTTTAGTTCTTTATAAAATATTATTAAGGTTTCGTAGATCGATTCTGAAGAGGTCCTGTTTAAATCCCAGAACACCGATTCCAAAATTCGCAGCGGTAAGCGCAAAATACCTATTTCCGTGTAATCTTACAGCTGTCAAAATTTTCAAAATGTCCGGTGTAACTCGAAATCGGTGAATTTTAAACATAAGACATAAGTTGGCCTTAAAATTTAACAAAAAATTCGAAAATGGCAAAAAATAGTGGGTTTCGCTTAAAATAACGAAGATGGTAGTTACTTCCGGTACTAGCGGAAGTGCCGCCATTTTGAAAATATTTTGCTTGGATTCAAAATGGTCGATTCTGGCCTAAATCAAATTTTATTGGGCACGATAGTAGGAAGTCAAAAATTGTCTAATGCACGGGTTGCGTGGCTAATTCTGTATAAGGTGATAATACTGGTCAGACTCCCTTGCAGTCTTCACAAATGTACCTTGGAAATTAGGATTGGCTAATTCCAGGCCATCGGAAACGCCAAAACCACCCGAAATGACAACAGCTCCCGCTTTGGCAAGTTCATAGAACTGCAATTCAACACCCACTTTAACATCAGCGGCGCTTCCATGAGAACGTACCTGTTGGAGAAATCCAGAGTCGTCTTTCAGGCTCCCGACGAACGAAATTACCACATTTTCTATCAATTATGCGCAGCCAGAGACAGACTAAAACACTTGCATTTAGACCATCAAGATTCTTTCCACTATTTGAACCAGGGTTCCAGCCCTGTGGTTCAAGGGTTAGACGATCTGGCAGAGTTCCAAGAAACAGAGAATGCCTTATCGATGTTGGGGTTCTCTGAAGGGGAGCAAGAAAGCGTGTTCAAGATCCTGGCGGGGATATTGCATTTGGGGAACATCGAGTTTAAGCAGTGTTTGATTGAGGTGGAGAATGAACAGGACCAGGATGGATGTGTAATTCCTGTGAGTGTTACTTTTTAGCACGTTTTATGTATGTTTAGGTGAAATAACATTATATCATTACAAAGAGAGGGGATAAGCACCTGAAGATTCTCTCAGAGCTTCTACACTTGGACCAAGAAGAATTGCAGCGATGGCTAGTAACCAGGAAGATAGTGTCCATGCGGGATGTGTATTTGAAACCCATGACCACCGAAGAAGCTGCCTTTGCCAGGGACGCTTTGGCTAAGCACATCTATGCGGAGCTCTTCAACTGGATTGTTTTAGTCATCAACAAAGCTTTGGAATCCAATATTGCCAAGCACAAGTTCATTGGAGTGTTAGATATCTACGGTAAGCCTTAAATCTCTTCGAACAGACCTCTGGAGGTTCATAATAGGTTTTGAAACTTTCGAAACCAATTCGTTTGAGCAATTTTGCATTAATTATGCAAACGAGAAGCTCCAGCAGCAATTCAACTTGCACGTGTTCAAACTGGAGCAGGAGGAGTACATCAAGGAGGGCATCGAATGGAAGATGATCGATTTCTACGATAATCAGCCTTGCATTGATTTAATCGAGACCAAGTTGGGCATCTTAGATTTGCTCGATGAGGAGTGCAAGGTTTTTATTGACCATTTTGTATGCTCGAATTTACATTTGAAAAATTTAGATGCCTCGGGGCACTGACGGCTCCTGGACCGAAAAGCTCTACCTGAAATGTTCCAAATACTCCCATTTTGCGAAAAGTCGCTTCGGACAGTCCAGTTTCATAGTGAACCATTTCGCCGATAAAGTCGAATACGAGAGCAGAGGTTTTTTAGAAAAAAACCGAGATACAGTTATCGAGGAGCAAATCAATGTCGTCAAGGCGAGCAAAAATCGCCTGCTGCAGCGCCTCTTTTTGGCTGATGAGCAAAAGCTACAACTGCCGGGTACCAAGCTCAAAGTGGTGTCCGCAAAGCTGGACCCGGGGGCGAAGAAATCGCACAAGAAGTCGGTGGGGTCGCAATTCAGGGAGTCGCTGAATGCCTTGATGACCACTTTAAATGCTACCACCCCTCATTACGTCCGATGTATCAAACCTAATGATAGCAAAACAGGGTTCGAGTTCAATGCGAAGAGGGCGGTTCAGCAGTTGAGGGCCTGCGGGGTATTGGAGACTATTCGTATTTCGGCGGCCGGTAAGTTTTGTTTTCGTAATAATAACAATAGTCTTTACTGTAGATGCTTCTTAAACTGCGTTAGTATTCGGAAAAATATCCCTTTTTATAATAAAAACAGATCTTCAACCCCACATATAGTTTCAGTTTACGCTACTCTTGAAGTCAATAAAATCATTTTATATGCAAGTGTTATACAGCGTATCAATTTGAAGGCGAAGCATCCTCGGTATTTCGATCCCTGTAGAAAATATGTAAATATGTAAAAATACGTCGATTTTATTTTCAAAGGAGAGATTCTTTAAATCGGCTTTCTATTAAATGGCATGCCCCTCTAGCGAGGGTGGAAACAACCACTAAAACCTTAAATGGGAAAGGGGGCCGAATCATACCTTATTTGAAAGGTCTTTCAATTACCTTTTCAAACATACTTCTTTTTTTCATTAAGAGGCCTTCGAAAAATGATGTCTAAACCGTAAACAAGCTTGAATATCAACTGCATTGTAGAAAAATTGCTTGTTAATGTTTTAAATATTCAAAATGCTATTCATTATTTTCTAAACAGCAATAAAATCTGTGTTTAAAGTCCACTCTAAAATTCACAAAAACTTCTACTTAAATGTCCCTACACGTAGCTGTAATTCTTTTCTCTAATCCTTCCAAATTTTCAGGCTGGGTTTTTACCCAGCATTGGCAAATCGAAAGCGAGTACGCGAGTTAGACATCGCCAAACTGCACACAGCTAGACAAACTAAGGAAAAGATCAAAGATCTTGACGCGATTGAACTTTTGCCACAACCAGTATACAGCCCCGATCTTGTTCCATTTGACTATATTTTTTTCGATCAATGGCACATTTTCTGCGCGATCGCAACTTCAATAACTTAGGCCAAGTCAAAGCAGGGTGTCGCGAGTTTCTTAATCCTAAGGATAAGGAATGGTACTGACACGGAACCAAGCAACTCGCCAATAGATGGCTTCAGACAATAGAATCAAATAGCCTTTACTTTGAAACTTGATAATGTCTTGTTTTTCTAAAATTTACTTAGAAAATATTATATTAATACAAAAAATGCACTCTAATAGTTCACTCAATGGTTCATTTGGTTCATCCTAATATTTCACAGGTTTCCCTAGCCGCTGGAACTATGACGACTTCACATTCCGCTACCGAGCCCTTTGCAAATTCAAAGATATCAACCGATCAAACCTGCTGCAAACCAGCAAAAACATTCTCGGCCAGTACATCAAAAACTCGGACATGTACCAATTCGGAAAGACCAAGATATTCTTCCGCGCGGGCCAGGTGGCTTATCTCGAAAAGCTGCGTTACGAAAGGCTTAAAGCTTGCTGCATAATGATGCAAAAAACAGTGAGAGCTTTCGTTGCCTGGAAAAAGTATCGGCGCATTCGGAAATCTGCAGTTTTGTTGCAAAAATATAGTAGAGGACTTTTGGCCAGAAGGTATTTTCATGAGAAGTTTTCAGAAGGAACGTGCAATAATTTCTTTGCAGGAAGGCGAGGACTATACGCCGGGAGAGGGCTGCCATCACTGTTCAACGTTATTTACGGGGATATTTGGCCAGAAAGAAGTTCCATCAGATGAGAAGGTGCATTTTGGGTTTGCAGACTCGTATCAAAGCTTTATTGGCTAGAAGAAGGTTTAAGGACATGAAGAATCATGCCAAGGTACGTCTATTACTCCTTCTGTCCCAAAATACATTTGTGATTCAAATTTGTCCCGAAATAAGATACACAAAAGTCTCAACAAATAACTTCTACAGAAAGTTCCATTTTGATACATATACAGTATGTCTTCAGATGGGATTGCTAAGAGGAGGAAGTTTCTTATTTGTCATTTTATGAGAAAATGTATTCTTCATGAAAGTTTTTGCTTGCTCCAAAACGGTTAAATTAGTTCTGTTATATTTTTTAGGCAATCGTTCTTCAAAGATACATCAGGGGATATTTGGCCCGTAAGAGATTCGCCAAGCGCACAAGGTATGTGGTGGTGTGCCAGGCTGCAATCAGACGCTTTTTGGCTAGAAGACAGTACAAAAAACTGCGCATTGAGGCTAGGTCTATAGAGCACGTCAAAAAGCTCAATAAAGGGCTTGAAAACAAGATCATCAGCCTGCAGCAAAGGATAGATGAGATCAATAAGACCAATTCCGAGTTGTTAGTTTACAGAAACGAAGTTAATGACTTGAAGTAAGTGTGATTTGACGTTTTGAGACATATTTAACATGAAATTTTCGTGATTTTAGAAACAAACTGGTCACCCTTAAAGCTCTGGAAATTGAGGTCAAAAACTTAAGCGGCCTGATCATAGAAAAAAACAAAATTATCGAAAAACTACAGGAAGAGTTGCAAGTTGAAAAAGAAGAGAAAATCGACTTGATCAATGAACATGAAAAATATTGCAAGGAAGCAGAAAACCAACGTCAAGGATGGTCTGAAGAGACCGATAAACTCAAAACAGAATATGAGAACATAATAGAAATGCTCAAAATGAACAAGAAGGGAGTGGAGGAGAATATGAAGCTGCGCATGGAGGAGGAAAAGAAGGAAATCTTGACTGAGACGGATCAGGAAAGGCAGGCTTATCAAAACCTGTTGGAGAAGTACCAGACATTGGAGCAATATTGCGAGGAGATGGAGAGGAAGCTCAACAGGGGAGGCAATCACAGCAGCGATATGAGCTCTTTGTCCGGAGTATATAGTGGTAGTATTGCGGAGGACCATGGGTATGGGTCAGTGCGCTCTACTGTGAGCACGAGGGAGCGGTTGGAGAATATTGATTGGAATGGTACGTTGTTTTTTTTTCGCCTTAGTATCAATATTATTAGGATAATTTTATCTTCATAAATCCATAATGGCGAAGGTGAAAAACACTTTGTATTATTAAGATAGTTCAAGAAACTAATTAAAAAAAATTATTCCCTTTGTTGGGTTTTGCTGGATATAGTTCGTCTTTATCTGGCGATTTGAAGGGAAGATAAGTTTTTTATAAATCAACTTACTTTCTTCTAAATTAGTACTCTGTGCAGTGGCGTAGTCTATAAGGTCTGATCTACGCATCACCGTTAGCGGAGTGTCATTGCATTAAAAATGTAGGAAAACTACTTGGAGCAGAACGTCCAAAGTTTCTCCAGTAGCGGGTATCCGTCCAGAACTTCCTCCAGATCTTTTTCCCTCCTGATGCTTAGCTAACTTGCTAAAGGCTTACTTTTACCTTAGCCCCCGTTTTTTAATATTCAGTTAAGAACCTACATTTGGAAATTAAGTTTTCAAAACTTTCCTAGTTTTTTTTAATTATCGTTCTTCACCAGGGAATATTTATGTAATTTTAGCTGCCAGCAATGCAAGTCAAACCCCGAGCTCGAGTAGCGACAATGTAAAATCTGAACTAGAGAACAACGTAGACATAGGCCTAGTACTGAAACTGCAAACTAAATTAGCCGATGTGGAAAGGGAAAAGGATCGAATTCAGAAGCGATTAGATGAATTGGACATGTCACCAAGAATAGAAAGGTAAAAAAGCACCCCCATATCGCACTGTTGTCATTTATCGAGTCAGTGCAAATCGTTTATTAAGAAAGTTATGATCATTTTGGAATCATTTTGAACATTTTATGTGATTTTTTTAAATCACCCTGTATACAATGTCTCTCAAAAAATTCAGTTCGGTGCTTGAATGTTCTTTATAAAAGCTTTTCTTATGCGAATTCTTCTCTTCCTATTAGAGCCGAAAACGCAGCAAAAGACGCAATAAAAATCTCTGAACTGGAACTGTGCAACTCTAACTTAAAATCCCAACTCCTCGAACTACAAAACAGTATCAACGAAGGAACAGGTTGGTCCAAATTGCATGAGCAATTGCGTCAAATGCAAATCGAATTGGACCGAAGAAGCGGAGAAGTCGTGCTGCTGAAGAGCGTTCTGGCCAACCAAACTGACAACATGAAGTCCATCGTCAATTCAAATAATCGTCTGGGTGAGCGATTGCTTCGTAAAATGGGCTTTAGGTGCTAAGACTAACCTAATATGCTTTGGTAATGGTAAAAGGGCTTTGAATCGCTTTAGCTTAAAAAAATTGTCGGTATTAGGTTGAGTTTTTTCACTGAAAATTAATAACCGCGAGGATTGATATTACAATTACAGGCGCCTACATCAACGAAGACGGAGAGCTAGCACTAGCCTACGAGACCCAGAAGACTATAAATAAGCAGCTAGAATTAGAGTTGCAAGACGAAAAGGCCAAATACAAAGCCCATGAGAAAGAATATAAGTTGGAGATTGAGAGGTTGAGGGACGATAATGAGAGACAACAGCGAATCCTTTCCGCGAATTTAAATGAGACTCCGCAGTCTCAGGCTGAGGCGTTTATGCAACACGAAATCGCCAGGCTAACTGGGGATAACTTAACGCAACTGGATAAGAATGAGTCTTTGACTGAAGATGTTCGTAGGATGAAGAAACAGGTATGTCTCCAAAATAGTTCTTTTCGTTTCGTGAAAAACAGTTGTATATCTTGAACTCCCCAACTAAGCAATTATTTTCCCATTGTTCTAGTTGAAAGTGTTAAGTCGGAAACTGAAAGAAGCTGGCTTAGACGTTGATGGATTGCAGCTAAATATGGAGAAACGGCAGCCTCCCGTTCCCGTAGGAAGAGCTCAGCCCTGCATAAGGAAGAAAGACAGGGATTACTTGGGGATGATCTCGTTTAAATCTGGAGATGAAGGGCTCATTATGAGGCGATTGATCACGGGTGCGTATTTTTCTCATTTTCTAGAGCAATTAATAGGAGATTTGTTTTAGAGTTAACTCCAAGAATGGCTTTAAATTTCCTACCAGGCCTGCCTGCCTACATTACCTTTATGTGTATAAGACACACCGATTACATAAACGATGAGGTGAAAGTGCGGAATTTGTTGCAGGCCTTTATAAATACAGTGAAGAAGATTATTAGGAAGAAGCATAAGGAGGATTTTGAGTGCTTGGCTTTGTGGGCAGCCAATGTTATAAGGTAATAAGGAATGGTTGTGTTTTTGGCGAGGGAGATGATTGGCAAAGAAACATTCAGATCTATTACACGAACTATTGAAATGTTTACTCTTCATTTTATATCAGTGATGAAAACTTGATGTAAAACTAATAAAATTCAAATATATATTTCTGGTTAACAGGTTGGTCAATTGCATGAAACAATACAGTGGAGACGCGCAGTTCCAGAAATCGAACACTCAGACCCAAAACGAGCAGTGCCTCAAGAATTTCGACCTCTCCGAGTACCGACAGGTACTCTCTGATATAAATGTGTGGTTGTTTCAAGGTCAGTTTCGTTTGATAGTGCTTTACGATGTTTGATTCTTTTTTTTCTTAGCACTCACTCGCAATTTGGAGGAAAAAATCCAACCTTTGATAGTTCCCGCGATATTGGAGCACGAAGAAGTGCCTGGAATGAGCGGAAAACCTTCGGGGCTGCGCAGTAGAATGGGGAGCGTTTCCAGTCCGGTGGGAGGTGAGACCAGTCCGAAGCCGACGGCGGCTTTGATACAAGAACTTATAAACCATCATAAGGTAAGAAATAGTTTTTTGTACTAGTAGTAGATGTCAGTTATTAAGTCGACGTTAGAAAACTGGGTGTGAATCACCTCTCCTTTACATCACAGATACTAGTCTTCTACGGCGTCAACCATAGCCTGATTTCCGACCTCTTCAAGCAAGTCTTCTACTTCATATGCGCCTCCAGTTTGAATAACTTGCTGTTACGAAAAGAATTGTGCCATTGGGCCAAGGGGTGTCAAATAAGACACAATTTATCTCACTTGGAGATGTGGATACGAGACAGGAATCTAGACGTAAGTATTTAGTGTTCCATGATTAGATTCTTTATCAGATCACCAAGATTCTCAAAATCGTTAAAGTCTATAGTTTGAGGGCAAAAGTTTTACTGTAGGCAACGTATTCAGCATCAAAAGATACAGGAATAGACGTGACCAATATGAGACCAAATAAACTAATTCGGTCGCAAGAATCTTGCCCTATACAGTATATTTCATGACACTAGAGATATGAAGGAGTGTGTGCGTTCGCGCATCTTCATTTATAGTATACAAAAAACTACGTATTGAAGATCGACTTTCGTAGTGTATGAGCTCTGCAATGTTGCCGGCTGGCTTTCTTTTTTTTTTTTATTTAATACATATGATAATTTCACGTTTAAGAGTTATATTTATTTTCTCATTTAATTTTGAAAAGAAAAATTATTTGTAATAATTTTGATAGCAAACGTTAAATAACAATCAAGTAACCTGGCTGTTTCAAAGCAAGCCGGCAACATTGTAGAGCTCATGCAGTACGACAGCTGATCTCCGCTATGTTTATTTCGTTTTTTTGTATACTATAAATGGAGATGCGCAGAAGCATACACTCTTTCATATCGCTAGTGTCGCGAAATATACTGTTTAGGAAGAGTATTAATGCTAATAAAAAAAATGCAATATATTCTTTTTTGTCAAATTCATCTCCAATGGTACAGCCACAACGCTCTATGGTATTTATTCCAGCACACATTCGATTCCTTACGCCTGGTCTAACCGCCATATGTGGTTTCACTTTATTGCTTTAGATATTTTAAGGCATTTCTCAGGCATCTTTTGAGGATTAGTTTCGGAAATCCAACCCGATGAGGATATAAATTCCTTTACAGGAAGCCTCAATTGCATCAACTCTCGAACCCATAATCCAAGCGGCTCAACTATTACAAGCCCGGAAAACAGACACCGATGAGGATGTTAAGAATTTGTGTGAAATGTGCAGCTCCCTAACGCTTCTACAAATTTGCAAACTGCTGAATCTGTACACTCCCACCGACGACTTTGATAAAATCCCCTTCTCGTTTATCAGGAAAGTGCAGAACAGGTTGAAGAACCGACAGCAGGACCAGCCAGAGCAGCAGGTTGGATATTCCTTTACAGGTTCATTGTATGGATTCTAACTGAGCGTTTTTTTCTATTTAAGTCGCTGTTGATGGACATTAAACGCAATTTTCCGGTACATTTTGGCTACAGCTCGTCGGAGATCCGATTAGAGGAGATTGAAATTCCAGCGAGTCTGAATTTGCCTATG
This sequence comes from Euwallacea similis, assembly GCF_039881205.1. NCBI lineage: Eukaryota > Metazoa > Arthropoda > Insecta > Coleoptera > Curculionidae > Euwallacea > Euwallacea similis. The sequence goes on along the minus strand of NC_089611.1, from coordinate 2,268,061 downwards.
CTGGAGAAGCTTTAAATCCGCGATAGTTTAGTTTCAAAGTAGGAAAGTAGAGAGAGAAGAGTGAGTTGTTGTTGAGTAAATTCACTATTTTTTTTAACTTTCCACAATGTAAGAACCAAAAATTTGCTGACATAAATTGATTGATTTGGAAGCAATTTGGAAAAGAAAAGTTATAGAAAATGGTTACCAATAATTGGTGGATTCAACATTACCTATATCGTCTGATAAAATTTACCTACACAATGTATAGAAACGCAATTGAGACAATAGTAATTATATAGGTACTTAAAAACAATCTATAGGTACTCCCTTTAGATCAATAATGGATGGTCAAGTGTATAAAAATGTACTTAAAACTTGTCACAGATTGCGTTGATATATTTTAATAGCCAATTATACATTATTATACATTCCTGATAGTTCACTGACCAGGGTCTGTTATTACCCCAAAAACCAATATTGTCACGAATTTAAAGAAAAATTTATTTATACAATCAGATTAGACCCTGAATTCGCTAGTGAACTAGAACGTATGTGATTTAAGCTGTGCCTCTTCCTCGTTGAGTTTCTATAGGGTTAGTCCTTAAGTATTTATTTTTTTTTATATAATTTTTCAGCTACAAAGTTGCCTTGATTTTGTATATTTATTTTCTTCGTTGATTTGTACAGGTAAGTATGTAGCTATAATTAAATAATGTATTGCAAAAAAGTGTTATGTACAATATTAGTGAGAAGAAATACATATTCGTCGTTAAATCCAGCCCAAATGGTTGGAAAAGATTTATTATAGTTACTGAGGGTTTAGATAGTTTAATAGCTGGTTATTATGCAAGTTACACGCACTATGCGTTTTGGTAATAATTATTCAAATTGCTCGTTTAAAGTTGCAATCACAGCTTTTACACACTTTGGAATTTTCATAAAACGCACTTCCCTGGTTTGATAATAACTTTGATATTTACTCTCTCATAAAGAGTGCTAGGCTAGATGTTTTTGCTGACTCAAGACATACCAACTATCAGCTCAAAATCGCCATAACAGCAATTATTATTGTTTCGTGTAACTTGTAGTTTAATATCAATTTAAAATTCCAGAGACCGCTAATCCTATTTACAAAGATGTATATTTCTAAGTATTAAACAGATACCTCTACCACTGAGTATTATTTGTTTTTCTAATACTCCATACATCTATGAATTTTGTTTTCAAAAGCCAAAAAAAAATGTGCAAAAAATAAATTTAGTCATCATAAAAAACTAGTAGCGTACATGGCAATTTTGCACTAAAAAACTTTGTAAACATTGGATGCTCCTATTTCAGCGAGATTTGGTTCCGCAGTAGGTGTACGATACAACATTGCTATGCCGCCGTCAAAACCCGAATCGGACAACTTCAGTAAAAAATTTCATGATACATGTTGTCCTTGAACTTGAATGCATCTGTTAAGTACTTTTTGCTAAATGTTTATTTTAGCCAAGACTGATAACAGAAATTCTTGATTGTTAGTTCGACACATTCACTTGTAAATTTTGTCGTAAAGTTTCGTGGCGTTCTAGGTCATCCGATCCCTTTCTTTTCATTCTTCTTTCCGCGAATCGAATTTCGAAATGAACTAGTGCGTCGGGATACGAAACAAAGACACCGAAACCTTCGCCGGCATCGACGTTATATCCCTCGGGACGGTTCCGGGTCGGCGCAGGATACGTAAAGTCCGAGGTTTTTTAGTGGGTAGCCGCAGTAGGTGAATCCCACGCTATCCAGCCGCCGCGACAACAGGCTGGATGTCTTTTGAAGATTTTTCCTCGAAAAAAAAAAAGAAAAGTCATGCGATGTAACTCCTTTAGATTCCTTTCTGTGGGGACATGTAAAGTCTCTGGCTTATGAGACGCCAGTGGAAGCAGAGTAAGTCCTGGTTGCACGAATCACTGCAGCATTTGAAATCGTTCAAAATGATTATCAAGTTTTTATCCAAGTTCACAGAAATCATGTACATACGTCGTTTAAACAGGTGCAATGATGTTCAAGGACGACATTTTGAACACTTACTGTAGTGTTATTTTGTACAAATAAATTAAAATGACATCTACTAAAACTCGATAAAAACATTTTTGCACATAACTGTCTTAAATGATCAAAAGGCTGTAGCGCCTTAAGGAGACATTTGCAGACACGAGTTCTTATACTTAGATGCCTTCTATTGTTGCACTGAACATTTCCTAGAAATTTGATCTCACAGTTCTGAAACATCCTGTATAGTCCGTGATATTTTTTAAGCGCAAAAATCGAAGTTGTCCAATTTGAGTTTTGACCACGGCACATCTATCAATGCTGTATCGTAAACCTACTGTGGAACCAAATCTCGCTAAAATCAGAGCATCTAATTTTTAGATCATTTTTTATTGCAAAATTGTTATATGCGTCAGTCTTTGCGAAAAATGTTTCATAGGTATTTAACATTTAGTATTAGGAATGCAGAAATGCAAGGCCGTATATTTAACTCGTGATGGTTCTTCAATAGGTCTTCGAGAAACCAATATCGCACATAACATACACCTACTTCAGCATTTTATTGTCATTCAACGTTACGTTTCGTTTTGATTTTAAAAATTATAGAAAAGATCATAGTGCGTGATTATGTGACCTCCAAATTCTTTTTTACAGTAAGTGAAAAATAGTAGACTTACCTGACATAATCCTACATAACAAAAACTTTTTTTATTAAAATTATAATATTATTTAATCAATTACTGCAAAAAATCGATTTTATAATACGCTAAACAAAAAATACACTATAACACATACCAACGACCCCACCTTAATCTTGATTCATTTAGGTATGCCTACTGAAATGGGCACAATGAAAAGAGAGGAGACAAACGGGCAACAATGTTAATTGACGTACCAGTTTCTTTGAAATATCTATAACAATAAGGAAGCACGATTAATTGGTTATTCAGAGTCTTTTTCAAGATTAATCTCGTTGGTATTAACACCTAGTTTTATTCTACAATAGTTTAATAGGGCAGCATGTTGATATTTTACAGTTCCAAATTCTAAAACTCATTATTCTGAAAGAAATTGTTGAATTTTAGAATGTTATTATTATGTTACCCTCAATATTACTGGTCAATTTATCTGATCGTCTGAAGTGTCCCATCTGAAATGACACAAAACACTGCCTGCATTACGAAATACAAATTTAAAAAAATCTAAAGCCTACATGTTCTTTTGAGACTTACAATGTATTCAATTGAGCTTCTTAATTATAAGAAAAAGATGCATTTCCTGGCGTGAAAAAGCGATACGGAAAAGGCAAAGCTCCCCTCCCGCCTACGTTGGCATAGCAGGCCTTTTGGCCCAGCACCGCGACTTGAGAGGTAACGCTCGAAATATCGAACATTATGCATTCTTTGATCTCATTGTGTTGACAGTCATTATCATTCTCTTCAATAGATCTGCTACACTAACACAGGCGAACGGTGACCCATGGCTTGTTCGTTCCGGTTTATAGGTAGTTATGGCGTTGTAGTTAAAATTTCTCATAAGAGCAATTCCTACTGGATGCAACCAAAGTTTACACATGATAATATACTAGTTTTTAAATCACAATTGATTAAAATATAGTTTAAAATTGACTATTATCTGCAGACGCAGAATAACCCACCGTTTTCAAAGCCAACTGTTCGGAAACCCTATAGAAATGCATAGATGGGTCTATTATGCGTTTTAGGGGTGTTTATACAACCAAACAATCACCTGAGAAAAAGCTAAATATTTTATATATCACTAAATCTGCTATAATTGCAACTCTCCGTAATTAAGGGAATTTCGGCAGGCACTTATCGAAATTACCTCTTCTTATTTACTTGTTAATGCAAATATGTATGATCTAGAGTTAACATAATATTATGCGCTACATCTTAAAGAGTGAAAAGAGAGTTTTTACTACTTCTTAGTTCTTCATTTGTACTGAGAAAATGGCTACAGAAAAAAAACGATTGCAATCTCATTTTTTTCTGCATTATCACACGTGGAAATGCTCGTCATCTTTCGATCTAAAATCGGCGAATGCAGGATTAATGTACGCACTAAAACCGAATATGCAAATCATTTTTAAACGACTAATAATGGGAAATATACACCACGTAGCTTAACTGGATAAAATGGGGTCGAGTATACGATTTGATGAGGATGAGAACGTAATTTTACCCTAGTTAATAATAATAATATAGTTGTAATAATATATACGTAGTAATTACAATTTATAGCAGCAAATAACTACAAATACCTTTTTTTCCATAAAAAAAGGAAGTCTATCTTGTTTTCCCGTCAGCGTCACTCTTGAAGTAGATAAACGAGATATTGTGACTCTAACACGCAATTTCATTATACAAAAATATGAAGCCATGCGTTCATTGATGATAACGATAAGGCAAGTATCACTTAAATAACGTATATATACATCGGGAACCTTAAAATAAGGCGCATGATTGGCTCTGATGTGTAACTTCGCTCGAAATCTTACGGAATATACACTCTATGTCCAAGATAATGAGACTCTGTAGAAGTATTTTTTATTCGTTTCTAAGACCTTTAAGCATACACTATGTCAAAATGATATTTTTCCAGTTATATCTTTGCCTTTCATACGGATAACTATTAAGTACGTACGTATCTCGGACACACGGTATATACAAAATTAGGATGGTGAATATTTCGATGCTCACTAGGCACTAGAAAAATCTAGTTTCTAGGTGGATTTTTGACGACCTTTAAAATTAAACTTTTTCGTGATTTGACCGGTCTTGTAACCTCTTTCGTAAATTCCAATGGTGGTTTTGAAAATTTCATCATTCGTTATAGTAGTGGCAGCAGTAGTTTAACGAGAAAAAACTGACTTGACACCCAATGGCTTTAAAATCCAATGGCCACAAAACCATCCCAATGTAGGCACTAAGATACCCATAGGACCACTAAATTAAAGTATTGGCAACTTTACTTGGAAGATAAAAGTTCGTTGCCATGGCTTATTTTATTGGCCCTTAACCAATTAGCGAATTACACGTTTTCCCTAACACGGCAACAAGATGCTGCCGTTGTGTCAAACCAACATGACCGCCTTATTTGCAAAGCTCGCGAGCGCGACAAGAATAACGCCATATTGGCGGCTGTGACGAGCATTAGCCATGTTATCAAATGTAAAAATACATTGTCAAAAACTTTAATTATTATAAAAACGAAATACACCCTCAAATTGCGAACATTCTTATTACGATTTTAAGAAATTTCCTCCTTTGTTACAAACTTACGAAATTCCTAAAGCTACGTTCCAACAGAGTAGGAAACCAATTCCCGATCGTCAGAAATATGTACAAAAGGTTTCGATCGGTGTACTACGCGTATTTCTGATGGCCTGGAATTGGTCCATCCTTCTGTTCCGCCTGGAAGAGGCCTAGTATTAGTTCTTATCGATTTTAATGCTCACGCAATTAACTAACTTATCTTCACGAAAATGGGGTTATACATAATATATTGTTTGTCATACAAGTTAATCAAAATTCATAAAACCTTTGTCATTGTATGTATGTCTCCTGTGAAAATTTACTGACAACTAAAACACGTTCCACCTCCCGATCTAATTGTAATACTGTTGCCACATTTCTTTTCAGATAAAATAATAATTGTACTCATGCTGATACCGAGTAAATTAAATTAGAACCAATTTACGATTATTCTTGATTAACTTCTGTGGGACTTCTTTTTCGAGATCGTTTAACAAGTAGCGTCTGTTTCCCGATACCTCAATCTTTAAGGTTACATCGCGTACATCCGTGATCTGTACAGGTGATTGTGGATTCGTCAGTTGGAAAACAACATTCGGGTATTAGGGAAGGGATCAACAAGAGTTTTCATCAAGGCAGAGGAATTTCTGAGGCACCTTGGTTTGGATTTGAGTCTGGTAGGTTATAGTGAGGGTCGACATAGGGTACAGGTCTACAGCTGAACCGGGGCTTTGACAGCGACTGGCTGTATACAGTCTGCGGAAGAGACCATTCTATTGGCATCCGGTACTGTGCTCTACACGCTGTGGAATGGTTATTGAACCAAATTTTCACCCTGAACTTCGATGGACATAGACTAGAGCTAGTTTGTCATATTTTATAACACATAATTTATTATTATATTAGATGACTTGCAAGAGTAGCAGATATCTGAAAGGATTAAGGTCGATCCAACCAAGTGTCAAAAAATATTAATAGGGAGGCATAGCGATATCATCGCAGATTCGCTGGAAGTTGATGGCGTCGAAGTGTCGTGGCATGGCATAGTCTGTTATTTAGGACTGGAATTGGATAAAGCACTATTTTGGGTGCCCAAATGCCGCTACTGCTAAGACAAGGGAAGGCCACGGCCTTATTATATCTCCTACTCAAGAAAAGAAGCCATACTGCCGCAGCAAGCGGCAGAGGTACAATAGTTTAGGCCTAAAGCAATATATCGCAAGACATTCGTGAGAAAAAGTGAGTTCCAGAGACAAAAGCCAAGGAAAATCGCCCGGGGATTTTATAGAAATCTGACTCCGAAATACTTAACAATGAAAAAATACGAGGTTTGTTATTGAATTTGTTTTTGTCTTAAATGGTTTTATAAATCGTGCGATCTATTAAAAATCGAGCGAACTCTACATAGTGTGAGCATTAATGTCGACAAGACCTGCAATTTATTGTTGCTTGCCTTTCCTATGTCCATGAGTTCCACGTGACAACAAGTAACAATGTAAGTAAAAACGTTAAATTAGCCTAAAATCTACTTAATAGAACGAACATTGTTAAAACGTGAATTCGTCGTGTTCTTAATTCCGCAAATTTTATGCGTTTATCCGCAAATATTTATATTACTCGACGCCCCTGTGTCGACCATAAGGGAAATTTAGTTACGTTCACAACAAACTATAAATACGTGAAGGATAAGCTACTGGCACGTGGCTAATAAACCCTGAGAAATAACATAGAATCGCTAAATATTGTGTCGATTTTTAGCAAAATTTTACGTATCCGAAGCTTGGAGCTGCCAATTATGTAAACCAACAAAATTTGCAATTTTCGAGTGTGCGAACCAAACCTAACCGATTACCCCATTGTAAACCACCTTACTGTTTAGCCGTCCTCTTAAGCACAAAAATATTCATTCCATTCTCCTGTAAAACGCTCAGCGAAAACATGGTCTCCGATTCGACGTGCCTCAGAAAATCGTCGTTTAATTGCACGTGTATAGCCTGAGGCCCTTCCACGTAAACCGCTTTAACTTGTTCGGTCCTCACCGACGTCATCGAGCACAGTTTCTGCAGAAGCTCTATATGGCTGTGGCTGCTCAGGAACACTGCGTTGAATACTGACATGTTCTCTCTGCATATGTAGAGTTTGAGTTTCGGAGCTATTGCCCTATGGTCAAAAAAACGATAGTTAAGTACATTATTATAATAGTTGATTTGTGTTCTGTTGCAACCTTAAATGTAGAGCATTGTGCAAACGGATTCCGTCAGCCTGACCGCAGATCTGCATCATGTCGTCCCTGGACATGCGGAGCATGTCCGAGCCTGAAAAACGATTGAACACGTCCAAGTATTTTTCGAAACGGTTGACTGTTAGCCAATGGACGGTTTCGTTCGGGTTGGAGAATTGGTTGAGATGGTTGTTGTTAAATGGCTGCAAGAAATGTTTTCTATAAATATGTATTGATAAATAGTGATTTTGTGTTGTTCCTCAATCCAAATTCAATTCTCAGATAAAACAGTCCAATAAGGCATATTTGAAATCTTGAAAGTTTTTGGATTGAGAAAACTATGCTTTTGGGAAAATCGGTCTCATGGATTAGTGAATAGATTTAAAAGAAATTCTTTATTTTAATAGGGAATCAAAAAAAGGTATATTGGAAAAAATCCGGAATTTCTTCTAGAAGGTTCGGTTATTAGCGACGTGGGACTTAGATATTTCCACATAATCCCCAGTAATCGCTACAGGAATTTTTTTCTAAGAAACCTTTTTCTCAAAAAAATCCATGTTCAATCTCTCCATCCATCAATCTCCTCCACTCCATGATCCTACACTTACTTCTGTCCCGATGCTATCATTGGTGGACTCATCCTTCTTATCAGGACTCTGAGGACCATTGTTGCAGAAACTCTTTTGGGGAATTAGACCATGCTGGCTAAGGGAGGTATCTAGGTTCAATGAGGAACTTTTCACGAATTCCGGTCCACTGGAAACAACATAACATTTGTTACCAAAGCCATCTAGGAAAATTTAAATAAACGAAAACGATTACTCTTAAGTGGGTCTAATGAACATTAATGGTTTGTTGACATATTAAATGCATCGCTAAAACACATAGTGTGTGATGACACATTTGTCTAGCTACTAACTATTGTTTAGTTGAACTATTTTATTTTTTGTAGATCACATGAATGTTATTAGAGAATTTTAATAACGGTTGTTGAGCACATGGAAGTTACTTAATTAAGGGTCAAATTTTTCATTACTCTTAAGTTTAATTTTTAGATAATTTTCATAGATAACAGCAAATTGACCAATATCAATAGTATTATAGAAATTAGTTTGTAGTTAAAATTCTCAATGCTTCAATAATTCGGCCCTTAAAACTAATTTACCGGTCCAAACTGTCCAAAAATTTGCAGCAATTTTTAATGCATACACGCGGATTTGGATTGAAAATTAATTGTTGTGCTAAATTGTATATTTGCAGTATTAGTAGCACTCTTCCTAAAGAAACTCTCAACTGAAAGACGGATCTTTTAATACTATTGCCGCAATAAAGACATACACAATTTCTGGCTCAATTACTTGCATCCAGAATTGCCAAAGAGGTCTAAAATTTGTTGCAGCCGCTTGCAATTTTTGTAATTTACTAGTCATTTTCAGGGCTACAAAATCGTGCAGTGAATTACAAACACACTACGATATTTAATGCTTTATTGTTGTTTGTCTTGTGGCTTTCTATCAGAGAAACTAACTTCGTAAAAACTCAAGTAAGTGTGTTATTCAAAACGATGAATTCCGAATTCCGTACTAATAATTGGAACGATAGTTCCAGTGTTTTATTTTTTAAATGGTGTACGAGCAGTTTCTTGCTACAAGAAAATTTCATGAATTTGCCAAATGTAATTCGGGCCTAACCAGCAATTTCTTGCTGTTAGAAAAACGCTCCATGCGTAAAGTCACAAACTATAAAGCGGTATTTTATTGACCAACAGAAGGTCATAAAGGGGGTAGTATTTTATCGCTTCCATATCTATCCTAAAATCGAACATTCAAGGGACTATTACTTGTTTATTGCAGGAATTAAACGTACAAATTCGCTAACACGGCGATAGGTGAGACGTGTTTCCAGTGGTTCGAACCAGTTAGATCTGCCTGCTGCTTTTAAGTTTGTTTTGCTTAAAATACACAAACAATGAGTAGAAAGTAAGTTATCTAAATTTAGCCATATTTATTGCGATACACTGGACGACGCACGAAGTGGACACTGTAAATTGTTACGCGTCAAAGACGGTAATTCCCATTTTTATTGGGGAAAGGAATTACGCGAAATGAAGGTAATGTCTGGAAAACCGAGAAACTTCAATCGCTTTCTAGTGGAAAAAATACAAATAGAGTATAAAGCGATTTTAACAAGATTACTCGTCGTAATTCATCTTTGGTTACATTACGTAGGGCCCTCGCCGATAGACAAAATGGCGAATTGAGACATTTGTGGACAATAATGCGAACAAAAAAACGCCGGTATTGCTGTATATTATAATTCGATGTTTTTATTTATGTTTTGCGGCACTTTACCCGGTAGTCAAATTTCAAAAAAAATTATACCCAAAAAATGCGACTGATTGTGACATTAAATTTGATATTTGATGCCATTTGAGATGCTAATTTGACACTCGCTTTGTTCCGTTTTTTTATGTTTGCCACTGCGTTTGCTAATTAAAATACCAAATTGCGACTTCCTAAACTAAATGCGATTCTCAGTAGGCAAATATGCAAACGCAAAAAGCGACTAATTCTAACACTAAATAGAACAAATTTAACTTGAGATTATGATTTTTTGATACTCGTATCTTTCGGTTTGTTTATATTTCGTAGCGCCTTCACTGTTGAACTCCAAAAATGAACGCAACACCTAACCGACAAAAATGCAATCGACTAATTCTGGCATGAAATATACATGCCCTAGAAACTTCTCTTTTATATAAGTAGTGATAATGGTAGTGAACTTGAAAATTTTGGAACCAACCGAAATACCTACATGTGAACCCTCCTAAGATGGTGCTTTACCACCGCCGACCCGCGCATCTTCACCACCCCCTTACCAGAGGGTGCGCGCAGTCGTTTCAGCACAGCCTTGGCACTATCCCTGCGCAACGCAGGGTGCAGCCTCATGCTTACCCTGCGACCAATCAGACACGGATCGTGTGCCAAGCCCTCCACGTAGGTGTGAAAGAACTGCGCCTGGATAACAAAATCATAGTCGGCGATGGTCATGGTATGTATCAACAAGTAGAGGCGATTCTCCATGATGAAGTCCGATTCAGATCAAAGCTATAGAGCTGCGACTGTGACAGAAATAGATGTCACAAGTGTCGCTCCTTTTGGCCGCCCGCAAGCGAAAATTTATGTCATCTAATAAGCTGGTCTTCGGGTGAGAATAGTTGGTGAACAAGTTGCGCTTCTTGTTGGACCATCGATCCATGCGGGAAACCGATGAAGGTTCGGAATTCAGGAAATACCATTCCAGGCTGCAGTCGCGAAAGTGTCGGGAACCGAACGGGATCACCATAAGGTCAATACGGAGAGAACTTTTGTATATCTAACGCACGATTGGCGACTACCGATAAATCATAGTTCACACAAAACAAATATTACTGCGAAACCGGCACACCGGACTATTATAGCGAACTGCTGTAAATATAAAAGCGAATGCACGAAGTAAACACGCAACAGGAGAGACCTGGATTGAAACGACTCGACTACTCGCAGTAATAAACGTTAGATTGGGCGAACCTTTCGGTTTTGTATATTGAAGATGCAACCAGCTAAAACTGGTTAAGCCAGGATGGAGCGGTTTAGGTCGGCACACACTATCGACCCGTTCCTCGCAGCGATAGGCCGGAATATGGGCGCACGTAATTCATTACCGCAATTATTGCAATACTGCATACTTTCTTTGTTCCATGGCTTAAATTACCACCGATGTTGCGTGTGCCCTCGTACACGTTCGACTATTTACTATTTTCCTTTAAATAACGTAAAGCAAACGGCTACACCAATGCCTCGAAGGGTGCAATGAAAGCGAGAGAACATGAGAAAAGGGGAAATATAAAAATCCCCAGTCATTGAATGTAACCCTCTGTTGTTGCGGCGTAACGCGCAAAGAAATCATTCCTTGGAGCACTGGAGTCATTCTTTGATTTTTGCGATACGGTAAACGGGGCAGCGAGACTATTCCTGTAAGATGAATTTCCGAGAATGCCCCAAAAATGTGGGATGAGTCAACGCTACCGGTGATACCTTAAGTTTTATCGCTGCAAGTAGCACCATGCCGTGGTGTACTAGATTTCTTTACTTTGTTCAATGTGCGTTAATGATAGGATTTGTGTTCTTATGAGAACATGCAAACCCACTTAACAACGACACGAGTCAAGCAAAGATCACATGGTAAAACAACGAAGAATGACGTAGGGGAGTTTACATAGGTTCAGAGTTTACGGAGAAAGGCACGTAATCGTATACACTGTGTCCAAGATACACGTGACCACGATGAGGATGGGGATCTCGTAAACGTTAATATTAGGTCGTGTAGTATGAAATGAGTAGATTCTCGAAATGCCACATTCAACTGCGAATAACTTCACTCTAAATCTATATTTGGACTTGACTTTTTTATGTGGAAAAGTCACATTCTTCCTCTTTCGATCAGAGTTTAAAGTGTTAAAAATTATTGAAAACTTTTATTTTTATAAACATTTTTGTGCAGCCATGCAAAATAGTGAAATTCGTGTGTTAATGAAATATGAGTTCCACCGTGGAACCACAACAGCTCAGACGGCTCGCAATATTAATGATGTGTTTGGTACTGAAGTCACTTCACAGCAAACAGTATCTCGTTGGTTCATGAAATTTCGTTCTGGCAATTTTGACCTAACAAATGAACCACGTGGACGACCTGAAACTCAAGTGGATAACGATTATCTGAAAGCCGTGGTGGAAGCGAATCCACGTCAAAGTGCAAGCGAATTATCGTTAATATTCAGTGTAACCAAAAAAACAATATTGACTCATTTGGCTGAAATTGGTAAGGTGAAAAAGCTGGACAAGTGGGTACCGCATGAGTTGAGCGACATACAGAAAGAACGACGTCTTGAAGCTTGTGTTTCTTTGTTGTGCCGGTATAATAACGATCCATTTTTGAATCGGATTGTTACTTGTGATGAGAAATGGATCCTATATGACAATACCAGACGTTCATCGCAGTGGTTGGATCAAGATGAACCACCAAAACATTGTGCGAAAAAAAATCTTCATCAAAAGAAGCTTATGGTGTCCGTTTGGTGGTCCAACGCAGGTGTCATCCATCACAGCTTCATGAAACCTGGTGAATCGATTACGGCTGATGTCTACTGACGACAACTGACCGAAATGATGAGGCAACTGACAGTTAAGCAGCCAAGATTAGTCAATCGAAGCGCACCGCTATTGTTGCACGACAACGCCCGGCCACACACCGCACAAGTCACCTTGGCCAAGCTGCAGGAGTTGGAATTGGAAACTCTTCGTCATCCACCGTATTCACCCGACTTAGCATCCACTGATTACCACTTCTTTCAAAATTTGGATAACTTCTTGGTAGGGAAAACATTCAACTCTGACGAGGCTGTCAAAGCTGCCTTCCAAGAGTTTATCGACTCCCGGCCTGCAGGCTTTTACAGCAGGGGAATCAATGAACTTCCCGTTAAATGGCAGAAGTGTATTGATAATGGTGGTACATATTTCGATTGACAATAAAAACATTTCATATGAAAAAAAAATGACTAAAGTTTCAATTCAATTCTACTCATTTCATTCTACACGACCTAATACATGCAGGCTTGATTAAATTGGAGAAAAGTCGCGCATTCAAGGGAATAGTTTCATGACGCAAACACACCTACAAATCTGGTAATGGCGAAACACGGAAGATATGCGCGGAAATGTTCACATGATCAGAATTTTCCGCATAAAATTATTTGGTCAGATGAGAATCAAGTGGCAAGCAAAGGAATTTTCAGTACAAGTAATACGCATTAGCGCTTGAGGCAGAATCTCCGGGTCTACAAGATTGTGCATCACCAACGTTGTTTTCGGTTTAACATGTTTGTCGGAATATTTGCAACTCAAATTACTGGTTCTTTCTTTTATAACTATTCCCATAAACGCCAGTACTTGGAATTTTATAGTCCTTTTTACCATGCAATAATTTATTGATGAAAATCGCTTAATTCTTGTTACTTAAAAGAGAGCTTTTGAGAATTTTTTATATTCTACTTTTGCAGTTGTAACGTGCTAAAGATTTTTACACAGATCCGTATGACCTCCACCATTAGATTTTTGGTTTACAAAATTGAATCTTACAAATAAAATTTCAAATCGACTATCGAGTTTATGCTGCACATCAACTTTCTTGACGATAAATTAATTTAAGCACATACATAAAGATAGACTCTATCACGACAACCGGATGAATGAAGATAAGCACCTCCGGAAATTCATTTTAATAGAATAATAATTCTCATGGATATCCACTTAACACAATCAAGTACGTATCCAGTAAGATCCAATAAGTCCAATATAGCAGAATGAAATCATTTTCATTACCCGCGATTTGGATACAACATGATTTAACCCAGAAGCTGGCATTGAAGACCTATTTCCGCATATGCCTGACCCACGAAATTGATCTTGATTAAAATAGTTTTTGATTCAATCTTGAAATCTAACAAGCTTTTCCATACTGCCATAAACAAGCAACTTCTCTCTCTTTCTATCCAACAGCGGATATAATAAAGAAATCCCACTCAGAAGATCTATTTTTAGAGACATCAAGAATAATGTTTTATAATTTATAACAATTGTCACCAATTGCCAGAGTTCCAAAATTAGATACTAGACAATGTATCAAGTTTGATTAAATCAAAGCTCATATGATGCTAATGCTGTAATAAGTAACTTTCACTGCACACAAATAAATTGAAAAACTTTATTGTGTACGTGTATGTACATATGAACCTATATACTAACGTTTACAACAAGAAACTAATCTCATTATCAAAAACGGTAAGATCTTTTGCACTAGGGTGGCACGTTCATGTGGGCAATGCTGCCATTTCGAAGTAATATGAACCGGTTAGTTATTAATAGTACTTGCTAGTTCCTCCGGTACCATCTGACATCGACCGGTTCCTGTAATCGGCGGCGTGACCGTAGGAGGTTTATTTTCCATTAAATACAATACACCAGGCAGAGAAAGTAAGAATGTAATGGCCAACAACGCAAAAAGGGCCAATTTACATCATATACGTTCTTAACTGCTTTTTCGAGGAATGGATTTGGATCTGTTTGAGAATGCCGAGTTTATAAAATTGGTTATAAGAGGGAAAGTTCCGTTGAAGAAGCGGGAGAAAATATTCCATTAATATTTTCATTATGATTTTATTCATGAAGCATACATTGTCTTGAAGGGTTCGAAGCTAAGACTAATCAGAACTTCTCAAATTTTTAAGAGCGTAGAAAATCCTATTTAATTAATATCTATCAATTTCGACTCACCCTGTACATGTATCATACAGAAGCCGTTTTGCTCATTAGTCATAATTTTTTTTTCTTAAAATGTCTAAAGTTTTCCGAAATAAACTTAGCCAAAACTAAACATGACGTTAACCTAGGTCAGTGCGTGTACGATGGTTTTGCCTACACAAATGTACTATACAGGGTGTCCCGAAATTAAGGCACCATACTTAAACAGCGTAAATTACGTCCAAAAATAACACCAAAACTTTATATAAACATATCGAAAAACGCTTTTTTAACGATCTATGGCTCTTTAAAGACATAACTCTGATGATGGTTATTTTGACATATTTCCAAAACGGTGCAAGATAACTTTATGAAATTTGGTAAGATTTTATACTTTTTAAACCTTAATTGACTGATGCGGTTGAATGGAAAATATTTCGTCAGAGGCGTGCCGCACGGGGGCGTCGGAGTTAAAAAATGCTACATTTTTTTTATGTGCCCGGTTTTTTAGCTGCTGATGCAAAATTATGAAACCACATATGTGTCCAGAAAAAAAAGGTACTCTTGGTTCACATTGATAGAACGCTCCATTTTCGAATAAAATTAATTTGAACATTACATTGCATGACAAATACAAATGATGCTTAAAACGATCATTTTCAACCATATCAAAACTATTAAACAATAATAAAAAAAAACAACAAGAAATTGAAATGACACATTTTTAGAGTAAGTTTTCAAATAAGTTACCGTTCAAAAAAGAAAATCTGTTTCAAATTCTTCGTGCCTCCCAGAGCATAAAAAGACGGTCTAGACTGTATATCCAACAAAACAGTAACTTATTTGAAAACTTACTCTAAAAATGTGTCATTTCAATTTCTTGTTGTTTTTTTTTATTATTGTTTAATAGTTTTGATATGGTTGAAAATGATCGTTTTAAGCATCATTTGTATTTGTCATGCAATGTAATGTTCAAATTAATTTTATTCGAAAATGGAGCGTTCTATCAATATGAACCAAGAGTACATTTTTTTTCTGGATACATATGTGGTTTCATAATTTTGCATCAGCAGCTAAAAAACCGGGCACATAAAAAAAATGTAGCATTTTTTAACTCCGACGCCCCCCGTGCGGCACGCCTCTGACGAAATATTTTCCATTCAACCGCATCAGTCAATTAAGGTTTAAAAAGTATAAAATCTTACCAAATTTCATAAAGTTATCTTGCACCGTTTTGGAAATATGTCAAAATAACCATCATCAGAGTTATGTCTTTAAAGAGCCATAGATCGTTAAAAAAGCGTTTTTCGATATATGTTTATATAAAGTTTTGGTGTTATTTTTGGACGTAATTTACGCTGTTTAAGTATGGTGGCTTAATTTCGGGACACCCTGTATATTTGCCATATTGCCTACTTTTACATCATTAAAAATCATTGGCACACGCCGAGTGAAATTTATGACGAATGTATGTTGATTATCTTAGTTCGTTGGTGAAAAGTAGAAAGGGAAACTCGTACATGTATAATTGTGGTCGTCAATAGTTTTACGAATAATTATTACAAAGACAGTGCCGAATACAAAGCTGAATCACTAGTCAACTTGTAATTCAGGAGTATATTTTTCCAGCAAAGCCTTCAAAAATTTACACCCAAATTTAATATAAAACTTATCTCATTCGTTCGGTTAATTATAAAGGTACACCGAAGGCGATAGACGCCGGAGAATTATATACATTTGTCTTTTTTGAGATATACGGCGTAGTTGTCATAGATTTTTTGCAGTTTTGGGCTTTGTAAACTAATTAAAAAAGATATACCAAAATTTCAATTTTACGAGTACAAAGTCTGCGTGGAAGCGATATAATTCCCTTATTCGGAGACGCATTGAGGTTCGCGGGGGTGGATAAAAAAAAGCATCAAGCTCAGGCTACGTACACCAGCACGCACCACAGAGGGGGCGTCCTATTAATTTCAAACATGTTTTCGTCTGTTGTGGGCCACAACAGGCTTGAAAAAAAATTGTTTCAGTCATGGACGCACAGAGTTTAGAGAAAGGCAAAAAAACTATGGCTTGGTTTCGTGTAACTCTTATTTTTTTGACAAATTATTTTTATTTTTTATTTTTATTTATTATATTATTATTAGTTTCAAGTTTCTGCGTTCTAGGTTCGGTTGTAGGCGTACCACCAAATTTTACCATGTACCTCCCGAACGTTAAGAATTAGAAATTTGGAAAAACTCCCAAATATGCTCCACGTATACATCCGTAAAGCTGCCAAAAATGGAAGTCTGAAGCAAAAACGTTGCTTGAGAGATCTCCCTAAATCAGGAAATAGAAAAGACCCAAAAATCATTAAGTATTTTCCTGTCCAGTTTCAATAGAAGAACCCAATGAAAACTAGTAAAACAAATTGCCTTTTTCTTTAGACGCATTTTTACTTTACTTATTCTTTCCATTCTCTGGACGTGTATCCAGGCAAAGTCGAGTAGCTTACTCTTATTTAAACATTTCGTAGATGTTCCAAATACCTCAATCAATCTACAGATGTTGCAGATAGCTATTACCACACAACTTATTATGCAAATTTTAAATTAAATGAATTAAAAGAAATTGACGTATAAGTGCATGCTTTTGTAGAGTTAGGAGAAAACTAGTTCTTTGAAAAATTTAAATGGGAACATGGTACATGCTATAGGTTTAATTAAATAATGCACCTTCTAAATAGACCTTTAAAGGTCAATATTGAGAGGTTAGACGTGCGTTTTATCGGTGTGTGGATGCATTTGTTTGAAGACACGATTGTAGTACCACGAATGTTTCTATCACATTTGTAAATGTGAAGTGGGGCCAGGATAAGGTTTAAAATAATGCATCCATAATTCAAGCGTTTTTGATGGGTGTTAACTTTTCCACTCTATTTGCGGCCATCGGAGACAAAACATATTAATAGAAAAGCTAACATTTGGAATTAACTATTTAGATAATCCTTATTCAACTTACGTCGATCAACAATAACAAACAATCAATTTTGTGTAAACACGCATTTGTTCAGATCTTGACAAAGCTTACTAAATTATTATTTTAATAAAAACCTGCACAGTTGAGTGATTATTTCTAACTTCCCCCAGATGGATCCCGTTGAAAGCGGTGCAAAACCAAATAGTTCGTGCGGTTTCGTATATTATCTTTATGATCCTAGGATATTGTAAATGATTGGATGCATGTGACCATGGAATTCGAGCATGTATGCAAAGCATAGTTACTAATAGGAGTTCGGGGAAATTACTATTTTAAACTAAAGGTAAATGGAACTGCAATAGTTTATACTTATATTAATAATATAACAGTACATAGCAACACCATATAGAGAGCGGAAAAAGTTTATAGTTAGACAGAATTATTATATTATAGATAGATAGAGACGGAAATTCAGCACATTATATATTGCTGAATACGATATATTGCTTGTTGTTTTATATGTTCAATTTCAATCTCTATCTATCTATAGTAATAATAAAATAGAACCAATGGAATAACTGTAAAACAGATTTGCTAGTAAATTTCCACTTTACAATTTCATTACTTCGTATCTATTATACCTACTTCTGTGTAGTCATTAAAAATTTCAAACATAAGCTGTTTCTCGCGGAAAATAAATTTTGCTCTCAATTTTTTGCTCATCACTAGGTGAACACTTTTTTTTGGTTCATTGCAAATGAAGTAAAACATCAATAGTACATAGGGTTCTAAAGATCAGTTAGTTTTTTTGAATACTTTGGACGGGCATTTGTAATGAGTTTCAAATATTCTCAACAGGTTTTTCACAGTAGAATAATACTGTAATTTTTGAAAATGAAAACAAGAAAACTCACTGCAGTTCGACTCAGTGGCATATCACCTTCCGAAAATCAATATTTTTTTAGTTCTTTCTAGTTAAATTTCTTTAAGACAGAAATCGTTAATATTAATTTTTTTTATTTTGTTTAAAAGTGTA
Organism: Euwallacea similis; assembly: GCF_039881205.1. NCBI lineage: Eukaryota > Metazoa > Arthropoda > Insecta > Coleoptera > Curculionidae > Euwallacea > Euwallacea similis. Next base: position 2,249,224 of record NC_089611.1, on the reverse strand, counting down.
ATAAGCCCTCAAACCTCATTTTTAAATAAAACGTGTATCAAAATGGTGACACATTCGACGTTGATGAAAGTTTACACGAGAAAACTTACCTTTCAGTTGCGGAATAGGCTGAAAGGGTGGTAAGGGTGGGAGTTTGTAGAACTGCATCGTTGGCAATCTAAAATTAAAAGAAATTCTAAATACACATTTTTTGTCGTTAGAGGAATCTTCAGGGGCGCACCACTTTCATAAAACTATAAATTGACATACTAGTACTTTCAACCAAAATGAAACCTTTTAGAAAAGTTTATGTAGAACACTTCTGTATAAACATGTAACTTTTAATTATTAGCTAAAGAACCATCACAAACTTATGATAAAGTTAGGCTACTGCAACAAGGAAAAATTCCAAAAAATAAACCACGAAAGAAAATAAATGTTTTGAATTTTGAGGTGAAATACTTTGTCTTAAATTCTGTCCTTATTTTAGAGCGATAGATATTTTTATAAATTATACGTCTCAAAGAGAATTACTGAGGCTATTATACAAGGTGTCCGGAAATAACGTTGAAATATTTTAGGAGGTGATTCTAGAGGTTAAATTAATAAAAAAAGTTCTTATAAACATATCTCAAAAATTGCTTTTTAAAGGGGCTAGAACCCTTTAAAGGAAGACTTCTGTAGATGGTTTTTTCGTAATATTTTCGAAACGGTTTGTGTTAAAATTATGGAATTCGGTATACTTTAATAAGCTGGAACGGGAAAACTTTCTTTGTGTTAATAATTGCAGATTTTAGTCAGGGACGTCACATACAGGGAGTCTCCTACGTACATCTTGCCTTAACTTTTTTATTTGTGACAATTCTTTATTTTTGAAATCAAATTACTGATTCGCAAATATTTTTCATTAAAAAAGGTCCTCTTATTTCATCTCGTTAGGATAGACCGTTTTCCAGAAACATGGATTTTTATAAATCGATGCGCGATTACAGGGACATTAAAATATATCTTAATAAACATAGTAGGCAATTCTATTGCAAGACATCCTTGCAACAGAAATATGCCTCTGCATACAATTTTCTAGCTTCTCACGTGTTCCCATTCGCCTTCCTGTGCATAAAATGCATATTCGCCATTTCTTCGCAGGAAGAATTGGCCATTTTGCAATTTAATAATTAAAAATCTCACTAATAACTTTTTTAACGTTTGCGTAATTGCTCCAGTGTATCGAAACGTCAAAAACAAAAGTTAAGAGTGACATCTACCTACTGTGCTGTACTTACATCGTTTAACACCGTGCAATCGTAGCTGGGTTGGTACTTCTCCTGCTCCGCCATTGGTCTCTTCATGATCTTCTCTCTGTCCTGCTTGTGCTTTCTATCGGCCCCCTTTAGCTTGAATACCTTGATCTGGCAAGCAGCTGCGTGCAGGCGTCTAGACGCTGTCATCACTTCGCCATTTTGATAGGTTTCCACCTGGATGCGGAACGGCACGCCTTTCTCTCCACCGTGTTTCTTCGGGGTGAACTCGGTACTTATGCAGTTTACCTGGAAGAAATTTAAAAGTAGTCAATAATGGGAACAAATAAAGTGATTTCAATATATAAGAATCGATGCTGAAATGCACTATCAACCAATTTTCCAACCATAAGTTTGCGATTTTAATTACTTTTTAAACTGTCATTAAATTCTATTCCAAATGAAAACGACTTAATGATATTTTTTGTTCAAGAACAATCGAGGCTTCAGACGTGGGACATCCTCAGAAAATAAATGATTAAAATAAAAATTTCTAAACCCATTAGATTTTTTTTTATATTCCTTCAATAGTAATATTATATACCTTTATATAGATGCCAACCTCCTTGGTGGGATCCCAAACAAAATTGGCAACATTTAAGGCAGTGCTAGGTTGTGTTATATCAAAGGCACCATAAGATAAGGGGACATCCACCTCCAAAATACGATCTCCAGGTCTAGCTTTCTGCCACGCTTCCATTTGTTCTTTTTCCATGTACTGAAGACGTCGCTCGTGGAAGCAGATTCTGATCACCGTCTGAAATTATTAAACCAATAAAAAAAGACATAGTTAAAGCTACTTTATGCATATATTCTATAATCTAATATCTATTCAAAGGTCGAAAATCATGGGTTGGCATAAATCAGAGCATTGACAATGGATTTTATTTAACTCCTTATTAAACAAACTATCCCGAAACACACCTTTAATAATTTGCCTCTATACATTGACAAATCGCCCAGTTTCTTCAGTTTCACCTCGTAACTTTGCCCTTGATTCAAATAGGTCAAGGTATCTTCGTTTTGTTTGGTGGCAATACTGGTGGCTGCTGCCAATACATACTGAAATCGGCAGTCTTCAATTAAGCTGTAGTTTGTTGACGATACCGCATAGTTATCGTTGGAATGAGGAGATGTAGAGAGGGTGTTTCCTAAAACAAAAAAAAGATCATTTTAGAAACTCTGTGAAAGTATTAAATATTTAACAATACTTTCTAGTCGAAAAATAGCTTGAAATGGCGGATTTGTAAGTTAAAATTTGGATCTTTGTTATTTCTCTTTTTTTCTTCAAAAATACGATTCTATATGAATTAAACGGTTTATCTTGGAAATGCACAGCGCAATGCGAATTTTTTCTTTTAATTCCGATTAATTTTCACGTTAACCGCAATCTTTTCACGTGAATACCCATTTTTCATTAACACCTTTATTACATTAACCTACTTTTCAACTTCGAAACGTAACCGGACGCACTATTTACCATCAATAACAGTATGTAAATTGGTCAAACCGCTTTGGCTCAACAACTGATTAATCGTGTTATTGAACATATTCTGACAGTTCTCCTCCATGATGTTGTTCACGTTGTTGACGGTCATAGAGCCCTGTTGGGTGGAGGTGGGACTCTGCCTATTGTGTCGCACCTGCATTTGAGTCACCTCGTTCATTGTCGGAGACGGGGCTTCTTGTTTGAACGCCGATGTTAGGTTGTTGATGGTTAACATCGAATCGCTTAAAGAAAAAAGAAATTACTACACAAAAATCTCCGAAAGTAAAGCGTTATACTTTAACTACATATGTAATAGAAAAAAATAACATCAGTTCTTTTAAGATAACGTATATTGAAAAAGGGATTGTTTAAAGAGAGCTTAATGAATTTAAATCAATCGAACCACGCGCTTCTTGTTATTTTCTTAAGGACTTTGGAAAACTATTATAGATACAAAAAAATATAAGAGATTCAAAATCATTTTTGGTATATACATAGTGAAGCCCAAATTAATCTTACACGTATGGGTCTCTTAAAAACTATAAGAGCTAGAAAAATAGTTTAATGGAATAAGATGAAGGGAATTTAATGGCCTATAACTACAATGTTGATAAATTTTTTTCGGGACATCTTGAATGTCAGTTCACAAAAAGAAGGCGAGTGGCGACTGCATTACAGAGGAAGGGTCTGGTAGTGGCGCGCAAAAAAAGGACACCATTGTTGATTCTATTATTGGAATGGAAGTCGGAGAAGGCAACAGATTCGGAGAGTAGGCCTTTGCCGATGCAGCAAAAGTCCAAAGGATTCTCTGATTATAATAAAAGGCCGGCATAAGAGGGTTGAGCTGACGGTTCAACTCCAAAATGCGAGCATCAAAACTAAGAATGCCACCGAGAAGGTTCTATACCTTCATCTTACCCTAGGACAAGAAAGTTTATGCTGTCATCAGGGGCGATTTAGAAATATGTTAACATGGAATTGACTAATAGACAACTCTGAGGATGCCGTCACATGTAGAGGAAAAGCTTAAAATTGATTTTTAAGTTACGTTTCGTTCCGTCTTTAGGTATTTTTCGCTATACATGGCCTCAACGTTCTACTTCCGCATGGGTTTCTGGTAATGGATAATAAATGACGAATTCGGGTACTCAAACCAGTACCGGTAATGTGGCCAGGGAAATCTATCTGCGTTAATTATGAAACATATAAAACAAGAATAGCGGTCGAAAAAGCGGACCATGTTGATGTCTTAAGTGCGCACTGGTGTGGATGAGTGAACTCTCAAAAATTTTAAGAAAACTTTTGACAATTTGACCTAAATTGGATCAGTTTCTTTCCAAACTCGCGATATTCGGTATTAAAGTGACCCAATATTTCGGAAAATGAAGGTGATATCATAACATCACAACAACGACTAAGTAACTATTCATCGAAACCACTCGAAACTCTTGAGATGTTGACAATCGAAACTTGAAAAATGGAATAAAATCAAAATATTTTAAAATTTCTAGGAATATTTATAAATTTTCGAGGTGTTATTTTCGATTACACCAATTGACTTTTTTGAGTTTAAAAGGTCTTAGAAATGCAGTTTAAGATACTTCCAAATCGCAAAATTAGTATCAAAATAAGCTAGTATCTCGCAAACTGTAAAATATATCACAACCCCATTTGAGTATAAGTTTGTAATTTTTAGCATTTTCGCAGAAATAGGTACAATGAATATGAAGTAATAGAATTGCAAGATGGAAATTTGGAGGCAAGGCAGTAGGTTTATTATATTAATTATTTCGTCCGTCGCCTGTTTTTTATTTTATAAGCACATTTGGTATGTATCCATATTGATATTATTGACTTTTGCATGCTAAATATTCGATATACATTCTGTCAAGCGAACAATCAAGACGGCATGTTATGGGCCTCATTAAAATTGCGTAGATAAAACAATTCAGAATAATTACCAAAACAATGAAAACACGTGGTCCCCTTGAAAATCACATTATTTTAATTCGCTTTTAAATGGCAACCATAATAACCTTGATACCACTTTTCAACCTATAGAAATCGTAATTAATGGAAACTTTTTTTATGAATGACTAGAAATTTACCTCGCATAAGTACCACCTGCAGTGTTCAGTTCGGTCTCCAAAGTTAGAGAATTGTCGATCTCCTGGTGAATGTCCGAATAGTCTTCTACTTCCCACTGAGGCATCCTGGTAGAACCTAGAAAAGGGCAAATTTCAGTCAAATTAACGACAAAGATAAAATAACATTGTTTTTAGCAGAGACTTTATAGAGCAAAACACGCTCAACTTTGACCGTCCTAATGGAGGCCTTTATTATTTCGACCTTATTCATTTAAAAAGAGCGGCTTAAATAAAGCCACGAGACTTGCTGACGTCACAACAATAGTGTCTAATTTGCACCATAATCGTTTCATTTATGTCAGAGTTTGAATTAATGCCACATACCCAAAGTCAGATAATACAATTGTTCCACAAACATGGCTGCATAAGAACTTGTATGTTTAAGTAATACATGAGTATAAGTTGATATTGTTAATAACTGCATTAAAAATCCAATCAATTATTATAAAACACAAATATGACATTATTCAAACAAGTTTCTTAAAACAGCTTCAACAGTAAGGTAATTGTGTAGTTGAAACATTCTATGCATTGAATCATGATGGATTAAGTTATGATTTTTTTTTTGGAATTCAATCCCTGGTTGGTTTAATAATTACTCAATTCCGCCAATTAGTGTTGAACTTTTTATTACACATCGGCGGGATGGTACAACAAAACATTTTGTAAGTGAAACATACAGTTATCTTTAAGAGGTGTCAATTGAGGTTAAGTGGTCACATTGAGGATGCTGCAAGCTCGTGTTTCGTTAATTAATTGTGAGCCTGGAAATGGACTTATGTTGTTCAAGACAGTCTGGAAGATGTCCATGGGCAACTGGTTAAGCATTTTCCATCATTTTTGAGAATTTGCAGAAATTATGAATTATTTGTTATTCAAAAGAAAAACTGGAAATAACTTTTATCAAAAATAATAATTGTCTTTTTGTCATATATATATATATATATATAGTATATACAGGATGAGTTTTTTAAGTGTGTCACGTAAATATCTCTGAAGTTATGAGATTTAGAAAAAAAAGTTTCAAATAAAAAAGGGATTATATGAAAGGGGAAAACTTTTGGCATCATCACTGTTTCGATTCAAGGTCATCTTCAGGCTCTAATCAAGGTCAATTTTGTTTTTTCAAATGGAAACCCCACATTTTTTTTTTTGATAATTTTTTTTGTACGTGTTCAGTACCACATACTTATTCAATGATTTTCAACAAGATCAGAAGAAGAACTTCATTTTTTTTCAATAGTGTGTTGAGCATCCACGGTTCCTTATACACTCATTGATACGCCTGGGCTCGGATCTAATAAGATTGTCAATGTCTTCTTGAGGTATCTCATTTCAGGCAATCTGAACTTCATGAGTAAGAGCTACTAAAGTCTGTGGAGGGTGCTGTAAATTCAACAGTCTGCGGCCAATCACATCCCAGACATGTTCAATAGGAGACAGATCCGGCCATCGAGGTGGCCAGGGTAAACGGTTCATTTCATGTTGATCCATGAACGTTATTGTTTGCCTAGCAACATGAGGTCTAGCATTGTCTTGCTAGAAAATAGCGTTCGGGATAGTTCGAAAATATGGAATCACATATGGCTCCAAAACTTCTTGGATATAGCGTTGGGCAGTCATGTTGCCTCTAATGAAAACTAGGGGTGACCTACTACCATATGCGATAGCACCCCATACCATAACGCCTACAGTACGGTGGACATGACGCTCTCTGTCAAATTGTGGATCTCGCCTTTCACCCCGTCGCCTTCTCACCCTTGCCCGACCGTCGTTCATCCCCAGACAGAAGCGGGATTCATCACTAAAGATCACCTGAGTCCATTCTTGGTCCCACTGAATCCTCTCTCTACACCATTGTAAGCGGTTAGATTGATGTTCGCGAGTGAGAGGCAGCACCCAATGCGGACAGTAGGACAAAAGGCCAAAACTTCGTATTCGGCGATATACTGTACGCATACCAACCCTATTCCCATGTTCTTCAAACCACTGATTTGCAATAGCTCAACTGCTGCTAAATCGGTCTCTAAGATCCAAAAGTCGCAATCGACGATCTTCGTGCTCTGTGGTTCCTCTGAGTCGCCCAGTGCCTCGGGCTCTGTGCCCACGGCCTTCCTGAGTCCACGCCTAGTAACACCGCACTATGGTTCCTAAGGATCTGTTAGTTCTTCTAGACACTTCCCTGACCGACAGACCTGCTTCGCGCAACCCAACAATCCGCCCCTCTCAAAGTCACTAAGCTGACGGATCTGTTCAATTCTACACACTCTAGGTATAATGAGTAAAAATTATGACCGATTGCAACACACATCACAAAAGTTGCGATGCAAATGTGAACAAAAATGTTTAAACAAAATTTTATTTTTTTAAGGAACGACCAATGGAAACTAAAAAAAAATTAACAGATAAACTTGAAATTTTGATCATTTCTTTCTTTTTTTAAGATAAGTCAACATGCAAAAAATTATTAAAATAAAATGGTTTTTAATGGGTGTTTACCTTTCTTTGTCACGTAGTATATTACTTAACCATATATTCTTCATATAACCAAATATTCTCCACTAATTTCAGAACATTTTGTATCAACAAAAAATAACGTTTTACAAAAATGATAAATATTTATATAAGTTTGCATTATTCCCAAGTATGTGAAAATACGTAATGCAAGGGTAATGCTATTAAATGTCAAATAATATTACATAATGCAAGGCTAATGCCATAAATGTAAAATAATGTTAAAATAATTTAAGCAATATATACCAATGCCAATAAAGTACTAACCAAAGCTAGGCATCGCTAAGTCATGCAGTTACCGAATCAAAGCAAATATCTGTCTACTCTTGCAACCTACTGCCAGTTATCACATGAAGTTGCAGTAATTGCACGTTCCCGTAAAGAAATTGAAATAAACCTTATAAGACCCAATAAAAGTTAATAATTTAGCTTAAAAAAGAGAGTAATTGAACAGACTTTTCAAAACTCTCCAAATATCTCTCGAATGATAGACATAGCGGCATGTGGCTTCAGAGGTTTAAGGAACGCAAAGTTCCTCAAGGATTTTGGAATTTCTAAATATTATTAGAGAATATTTAGAAACACATATACGTATCATAAATTCGTTCTTGAAAAAATTCTGATTTATTCTGCAGAGTTTTTCCATTTTCTTAATCATCTTGACTATGAATTGTATTACCAAAATATCTGATCCACATTTTTAAACAAGATTCATCCTCTCGACATATTTACTTTTTTGTGGTGATTCACCAATGTTTGCCAAACATCACAATAACATATTGGCAATTCTATATACGAAGATTATTACTGGCATTACTGGATATTCGGAGTAAACCGGAATTACACACATCTATGGATTCCAGAATAACTGGAAAGACTTTCTGGGTAATCAAGAGTGTCGTCAATGAATTCACATATATTAGAATACTGAAAGGATTATGAAGAAAACTAAAAGCAGTGAAATGCATTGAGGACATGAATTGAATATGCCCGAAAATTGACTAATCCTCAGAATAACACACTATTTAATCAATACTAATTAAGTGAAGCATATAGTAAATTAATTACTGGACTAGTATTGACCTTGTGGAAAATTAAAGTTGTCGGTAAAATGTCCGTAAACACCCTGAGTAAAATAAGAAACAAAGAGTTCTCTGCAATGATTTAATTTCCTTGAAAAAATATCTTTGTTTTTTGAATAGGAGTAAAACCATGAAATTTTAAACAAAAGATTCAACATATTCCAAAACTCACTATTATGTTTCAAAGTCCGAAATTTGTTGCAATTCTAAAATATATACATATACAATTTTTTTACGTAATGTTAAACGGGAACAATAGCCATTACTCCTTAAGTCGACATACACTAGATACGTGCGTATATCATAACAAAAGGAGCAAATATGAAGAACAGATAAGAACAAAAAATTCGGCACCAGTTTTTTCTAATTATATCATTTTGACGCACATAGAAAATGATTCCAAGGAGGAACCATATTCCAAAAATAGCTTTCTTTCCTCAGCCTCCAGTTAACAGTTACTAGTGCTAATGAAAAATGTAAAAAACCTATAATTGTCCTTATTATTTAATGTATCAAAATCGCACGGATATTGTTTGATGTGGAATTTAACACTAGCAAAAAATATTAGATTAATAGTTTTATATAATATATGAAAATTAAAATTTATTTTAACTAATTGATTTTAAAAGGATCATAAATCAAATCATCATCTTTATATTTACCTGGTGCACATTCGCTGAACATTTTTGAAGGAAGGATTGAAAAAATGAAAACAAAATCTATAAAAACACTTAAAAAACAATACGGTACATTTATAACCTCTTTTGGAAATTAAGGCCAAATTCGTGAAATAACTTTACGTCCGAGTTAATTTTATTGCCTAACTACAAGATATATTTAGAAAATAAATAAAAATATTTAAATTTTGCTCTTGCGCTCTTGGCAGTGCTCCTTATCTCACTTTTATAGTGGTTTTAGATTGGTACTTTTGTTAATTGTCAATCTGATTGGTTGTCGAGGGTCACGAATCCGAGTTTACCTCAAACCTGTTTGGGTTGATATTTTATTGATTTTAATTAAAATCCACATCATCGATTGATCAAGGTTTTAGATACTTAAAAAAGGTATTTTTCTCTTATTTTTAATGGATTAAGATGAATATGATACATGATGTCAAAATTTAAAAATGTAAATAAGAAATTTTCGTTGATTATTAAAATGTTTTAGAATTTGAAAATGGTTGTTAAGGTCCCAATATTGATCATTTAAGAAATCTAAAATATTGTTGAGAAATAAATACTTAACACTTAACCTGCGCCTCGTATGCCCCTACCTTTTAAGCAAGCAGAAGAAAAAGTGCTTACAATTTTTAACTCATAAAAAATTATCATGCATCTGTTTTTCATGAAACCAGGCAAAAGAGATTCAATGATCTCTCTTTTACGAGGTGTTAATCTCTGTTTAAGAAACTGATCCAGTTTCCATTTCTTCATTTTCAGACTTTTGTTTTGAAATATTGCATAAGAAATTACTTCTGGAACATCTGCTGAAAGGTTTTATATTCTTACCAAATATTATTATTGAGTTTCTGGGAGGATTTTTCTTTTGCCTCTTATGTTGTTGCTTTTATTCAGAGTTCAGTTTCCTTTGAATTTACAATATCTTTGACAGGTATAAAAATGCTTCTAGGAAGATCTACAATTTTCTTTATCAGAGTGCTGAATTCTGACTCGAGAAGGATCGTCTCAATATTCAACTTTTTGTTCTATGCGAGGCTCTACTGGTCCTAACTCTTTTTTTCCGGTCTTCAACTTTTATTTAACTACTTTTGAGGTTCAATTTGGAAGTAATAGAAGCAGTTTTTGCATTCTTGAATTCCTTAACGTGCTCGGCAAGAACTCATTTTACTTTGCAAAGAAACTGTAAATTTCGTGAAATCTTTGATATAAGCAATTTCAGCTGCCAGTTTTAATTTTATTTATTTCTTCTTTTGTAGCTTTCAATTCCATTCGCTCTTTAGACAAGTCTAAAGCAGTTTCCGTTTTCTTCTTAAGTCTGGAGTTATCATTTCATTTGAGATCTCCAGATTGGCGGTAGCTTTTATTGGTTTAAATTTTCTTGCGCATGTATGATAACTATGAAATTATTTAGTATAATTCAAGTAGTTGTGATATCTTCATTATACCGAACTATAGTCAGATTTTTGGACGTGGAACCGAAAACTCATAGTGAATAACGTCAAGATTACGTTTCTTTATCAACTTTGCGCCTGCCGGCATTGAACGATTGTGACGTCATTCCCTGAGATTTTTTTTGGAAAATTGAATTTAAATCGAAATAAACGTGTTGAATGGATGAATCTAATAAAGTCCACCAAAATATTTCGATTTTCTCTTTTAATACTCTGGATTGCTTACAAAAACAGACACATGTTATGGTTTCAAAGATAGAGACAAGTGCAACAACATGATAAAATAGAGTAAGACCACATATTCTACAATTACAGACAATACAACATACTTCTGCAAAGGGCCTCCCAGTGACCCATCTTTCTGGCAAATGGCTGTGATACACAACAGACGTTAGCACATGTCTTGTGAAACTAGATAAACTACAGTAATAATACGCAGTCGCTATGAGCGTGAATTTGTTAATATTTTGATAACTTGAATATGTTGTCTCACAGTAGATAAATGCATGAACTTAGTGATAAGGCGGCACTTCGATAGTATAAATATAGTAAAATTTGAAACCAGACATTATAGGTATGTGACTAAATTTGGGATTTAATTAATGAATCAAGTCGGGTGGGTGCTTGCAAAGCCGAATGTGGGTACTTCTCCATGACGAGGAACGCCATAGTCTCCATTCAAAACTCAAAAATCAGGGTTTTGTGTTAGTGATGTATAATATTTGCCGTTGCGATTTATTTCAAGTTCGAGGGCGAAGTTACTTCAAATAAGCGTTATTAAATTTGGTTTCAATGTATCGATGTGTCGCTAAGCATCTTTAGGAAAATGTCATTCGTGATTACTAACGGGCGATCATTAAAACAAAACCTCGATGTGCGCGGTGAACGTAATAAACTCAGGGCATTGATTAGGTCTTTTACTAATATGGTTAAACATCTGACATTGACAATAGATAAGAGATGAATTTATACAAGACATGTCTGTGATATTCTAAGGTCTATTTGAGGTATTTTTAATAATCACTCTATATCAGGAAACTAACTATAGAATAGCAGCAATTTATCGCAAAAATGATTGGAGATAACTGCATAATACCCACAGAACAGGGCGTCGTCTTATTTGAAATTTCGAAGTTGACGCTACTTTACCATTGCATCCGTTAAATTTGTTAATTTAAGAAACAGTAGGATTCAGAGCAAATCATTGGTCAATTTTCTCATTTTCATGGAAATCAGTTTCTTAGTGAAGTTATCATAGATTAACTAACTGGAACTAAGGTAAATTTTGATTTGCATTGATAACTACAACTTACCTTTCTCACTCTGCGTCACCTTCTTGACACCTTCGGTCTTTTCGTCAAAGGCCAAAGGGTCCTTCGTCATTCTAAAACCACTCTGGTGCTGTTTCGCGCGCTGCTGCTCTTCGCGCGGCTCCGACGATATCTTCCGTTTCCTATGCACTACTTTCCCTCCTTCGTGTTCGTCGATTTTTAAAGGGTTCCATCCGAAATACTCATCCCCATTATCCATGACTATGCTATTTGACAGAGTCCAGGAGTCTTTAGAGCTCGATGAAGACGTTTCGATCAGCAACGTGTCGGAGCTCGCATAGAGTTTATAATCCATAATATATTAGGAAAAACGCTTTTTTTTTTTCGAAGGCTAGCTAAGCGATGTGGGCTTATACAGTAAATGGGAGAAACGAAAATACGATCAAGGGCAATATCGAGCCCTCAGGAAAACTCTATATAGTCCAAAATGGCGGCGAAACCCTTCCTTCTTTAGAACATAACAAAGAAGGAATTGTACAATTTCTTGATGCCGGTGGTTTCGTGCTGGCGTCGATTCTGCAGGAAGCTGTTGTCGATGTTTAGCATTTTAGTTTGCAAAAAAGCAGAGTCAATATCCATTTATTAGAAACGGGATGTAAATTCAGTCTTAACCCTCTCGGTACAGGGATAAAGTATAGTCAGGCAACCCCAAGGGTTCGAGGGTTTTTGACAAACGTAAGCCGTCTTGGCGAAAAACTACCAGAAAGTAGACTTAAGACGAAAGAGGCATCAACTGAGGCTACAACGCTGGTAAATGGACACAGATACAAATCAATTTGGACTGTGGGCCGGCCTAACGATACGCGGCACCAAGAACGACTAAACGACAAGGCTTAAGCTCTGCCTCCTCTCTCACATAGGACGAATTGCTTAAATTAATCTTAATTCGGACAATTGAATAAGTAAGGTATTTGTTCAATTGTAGATGTTTCTACGACTGGTGAAAACCATGCAATATACGTTGCCAACGAAGATAATGCGAAAAGATGTGACCTTTTTACGTAAAGAGAATACCGCGATGCAGGAACTGGATGACTTAGTGACTAGAAGCAGACACTATCAGAACCTGAAACTACAAAAAATATTATTAATTCAATATATTATATCAAAATGGAAAATATAGGGTCCGCCACTATCGTGTTAACAGATAGTTGTCCCTAAACGCCAAAAAACATCAAAATGTAATTTTGGTAATCAATGGATTTTAATATATATACATGCCACAGCGTATATACACTATATACAGGGTGGCAGTGACAACATTTCGATTTTAAATGTTCTTTTGTAGGTAAAATATGAATTTCCAAAAATGGTCAATTTTAATCGTTTATATCACAATATTTCCTAGGCTAGTGGTGTAAACCCGTGTATGCCTATATTTCCTTAAAGCTCTTGAAAAGAGCTCAATTTCAATATATAAAAACATACAGGTGTCTTACTTAAAAAATAGAACTTTATGTGGCCATCCTGTATATAACTAATAACTTTAATACAAAATTATTTTAAAACGTATCTAGAGTTAACACCTGTAAGTTACCAAAACTTCATGTTTATACCTTTTAGCATTTAGGTTTCGTTCATAACCTAGTGTTGGACCCTGTAATTTATGAGCAGAAAAATCTGGTCTTTTTTGAAACTAAGTGTGATTATTTTCCAAATTTCGTGTCTTGGATGTTTGTTTTAGATCTTGATGAAATGTACAATAGCGCTATGAAGTGTAAAAAGATAGGAAATTAGAAAGTTTAGATTTAGTGGACTTACAGGCCATGCATCTAACTAATAACCATGCACATTTTCGATCTTGCAAAAAACTATAGCAAAAACAAAATTGTAGAGCAAACTGAGGAAACATGAAAAACTAAGAAAAAAAAACGAGAGAATTCAGAACTGGTATTTCAGACTTGATAGGAAATTTGGTCTATCAGCATTTCGACGTGAAAAATTAATTAAATTAGGAATAGTCACATGAACTTAGATTTGGTGATCATTCAGGCGATATCCCAAATATTTAATTTTTCTGCTTTTAAATAGTAACTATGTGTTTTTTTATTTTGATGACATTTGTATCAATATTCTGAGATGAAAAATATTAAATATTGGTAATCATCAAGAGAACTTAAACCTGGTGTCTACAGGCAAAATGAGAGATTTCCATGTTTTCCACTAATATACGGTGCCTAAAAACTGTGTATTACTCAATGGTTAGGTATGTCCTTGAATATGCCGCTTGGGTTTGGTCGCGATAGTATAAGATTTACAAATTTAAAATGAATGCAGTACAAAGAAGATTTGTGAGGTATGCTAGATTCTAAGTTGGATTTGCCCCTGAAAAAACAAATTATGAGCACGTATTATCTTTAAATATAATCTCCTTAAAGAGACAGCGGGTTTATCTTGACGTGGTCACTTTGTTCAAGATAGTAAATGTATGATTGGCTCTGTTGATTTACTGAATAACGTTAACTTTGTTGTTCCAATGAGAGCTCGTCATAATCAATTATTTTCTACCCTCTATTATAGAACAAATTATGGTTACAATGTTTCTATTACCCAATTCTGTAGGCAAATGAATTTGGTCCGTGCTGAATTTGACTTATTTGGTGTTTCTATGGATCATTTTCGATTACAAGTATTGAGGTCCTTATATTGCGTTATATAGAGTCCTTTCTATATTACCAATTTCTTGAACTATTATTTTTATTGAGCATTTTTTTTTATTGGGTATATCACATAAAAATGAATAACGTAGGAATCTTAAAATGATAGGAGATACAACGTTGGTTAAATGGGATAAAAATTGCACATTTTTAGAACATAATAATAAGATTGGATATTAAAAAAATATGGTCCTGGTTTTTTAAAACTAAATTCTGAACTTTTTTTTAAGGTAAGTTATGCTTACCTAGAGAGCAACCTTATTAATGTTCCTAGAGTTACTTGATTCCTGAGAATTACTCAAGTGGACAACAGACTAAACTTTGAAAACCATATAGTGGATGTATGTAGGGGAAACAGGGAATTTCAAAAACTATAGATTATTGAGAAAATTCTAAGAAATTTTACGCATGTTTATTATCAAACACTTCCCACATCGTGACTTATAGACTTTAGAGAACTTTATAGATTTTAAGCAAACATGTGATAATCATCTCAAGCTATAGCTCACATTATTTGACACACTCTGTATAGAGGAAGGCGCATCAGTTTAAGTGAGATTCATTAGAGGTTAAAGTAAAATTTTACAGATGAAAGAGTTAAATTATATAACCAATGGGCTGTCATTTCAAAATAAAAATATCAATAAAAAAAGCATTTGAGATAAACAACCTGCGGGAAAAATTTTACTTTTCGTGTGTCAGCAAATGTTCAGTACTGGGTTCGATTCTCTAGTACAAAATGTGTGAATGTATGTACATAATTAAATACTCCACTATTAGGTAAATTGCTGTTAATAACGAAATTGCGTGCGTCATAATTATATGACCCGTGTAAATTGCATAATATTATTTTTCACTGTATAAAAATTGAAATTTACTACACATTCATTAGTCCCAATTCTTTCTGAATGACTGAGTACATATGAAAAAAAATTAATCTAAAAACTTTTTACTATTTAATAAAATTAATAAGACACTTCACACAGTTATCCATCACTTCCTTTACTATCAAACCCCAACATTACTATGTAATCATACCTAAGAACAGCCATATAATCCTGAGAGTACCAACTTCACAAAGCTCACTTGAACAGTTTTATTTTAATCAATAATAAAGATCTATCTCTACCGAAGTCCTATGCAAAACTATCTGATGCAGGCACCCAAGAAAAAAGCAAAACAATCTGTAAATCTGATAATTCCAAGCCAAATAATAGTTCTATAATAAAAGTACTTTGTTTATTCGACAATAAACTTTACAGCGTAGTAACAAAAAACATATTTAGCCTGTTTAGCATGTAAGTAAGTACCTGTTTGGGTTTAATTTGAACAAATGATTAGAAGTCAATAAAAGCCATCAGCACCTTCACCTTCGAAGATTTAAATATGTAGATATTTCAGTTAGAGTGCACATCAGCAAATGCGGCGAGATAAAATTTAATCAGGACTTTTTTGCACTAAAAATATTATTAAATAATCATAAGTAGGTATTTTGTACCTACAACTTTTAAGGAATAACTTATTGGTAAGATCCTGCAGGAATACTGAATCAAACAACTTTTCACTGGACAAATTTTATTCAAGGAATCTCTCCACTTGAAATAAAAAATAATAATTCAAAATGAAACTTCTTATATTTCGACCTATTAATTAATCTGGGATATTGCTTCACTTTAATTGATGTTTATTTGTAAAAAAATCACAACATTCTGCACTCCTGTTCAAATAACTTGGCAAACACCTCATAATGATGATTCAAATTTTTCACTGTATGGATTTTGCACAAAGTGCCCAGACCCCCATTCGAACTGCCCACACCATAGAAGACTCTGTTGATCCGACTGTGAACTAAAGCCATTGCGCACATAATACAAGGTTCGTGAGTGCAATAAGCATAATACCCAGTGCATAAATAAGGTCCATCTGTGGGTTCCACAAGCTCGTTTTTCTTTTTGAACTTTGAAGCTCCAAATACTGCTTCAGGAAATTTCATTTTAACATGATTTAACAACTCTGGATGGAAACCTGAAAGATCCAGTTGATCAGCAATATTCCCATTTTGCGTCTTTGCTACATTGTCTATGGCCACCATAGGAGGGTGTTTGCAGGGGTTGTTTTGTGTATTAGAGAAGCCAAAAGCAACTGCAGAATCCATTTTTGGGTCTATTATGACTACCCCCGAGGTACAACTACTAAGCTTGAGTTGTCTGGCTAGAGTGGCAACTAATATTGCCATTCTCATATAATGTTCATGCTTTTCAATCTCAGAACTGTTAAATAAGGTATTAGTTGATAGCTTTTCAATGTATTTGTCTGGATGAAAGTTGCAGGGCCACAGCTCAAGCACTTTCAGATACTGCTTCCTGGTCCGTGGTGGTATTCTTGCAACACTAACATCTCTAAATTCATCACATAGCAAATCAGTATCAAATCCCTTAGATCTTAACAAGCACTGAATTTCATCTTTTGAAATTCTTTCCGAGGGCAATAAAATTACTTCCTTAGCTTTAATTCGCTTTAAGTGAGCCAATTCAGGAATGGGCAGGCAAGAATTTAAACTAACTACAACTTTTGAAGTTGTTTTCAGGTCCTTAATTTTGCCCACAAAGACTGTAATTAATGGGGTGTCCTGTAGCAGATCATCTGAGAGTAATGGAAGTAGTTTTGATGTTGCAGAGAGGTCTAGTTTAATTTTTTTTGGGTTTGAAGACATTGTAGTTAAGTGGCAGTGGTCCTAGTTTTCTGTAGTTCCAGTCCATGATCTACTACAATAAAGCACTGTTTTATCACTGCACTTAAACTTAAGATAATTTGAGTAAATTTAATTTTAAATTTGTCAGTTTGAAATTTAATAAATTGTAAAATATGTTTACAATAAATATTTATATGTGAGATATGTTGAATGCATGTAAGGTGCATTCCAACAGGGGTTTACATATTACTTTAAGGTCAAATCATTGAAGTGCAGGTAATTGTATACATACTATGTCAGGAACATTGTTAATGTTAAAACTTCAGGAAATCATGGCAGAATTCTCCAAGTTAACAAGAGCTTCATGTCCCTGCTAAACTCACTGAAACATCGGCAATTAAGCTCTTATCATCGGTATCAGACCTAGTTATTCATTTAGTAATTTTTGAAGATATTTAGTTATATCAATTTTGACCACAACAATGATTCAAACTTGTCACTACTAAATATGTATATGTACCTATTGCAGCAAGTTTTTCAAAAAAATAACATGTTTGGGCTGTCCCCTTTAGGGGTCAATATCTACTTAAAGTGGGCATGTAGAACAAAAATTTGCAAGAACCTGTTATGCAATTTTGATATGTTCTTCACATATTCTGAGACACCTTGTAGACATTGAGCCAAATTATTGTATATCCATT
This sequence comes from Euwallacea similis, assembly GCF_039881205.1. Taxonomy (NCBI): domain Eukaryota; kingdom Metazoa; phylum Arthropoda; class Insecta; order Coleoptera; family Curculionidae; genus Euwallacea; species Euwallacea similis. The sequence continues at coordinate 2,231,203 of NC_089611.1, read as the reverse complement.
AAATTTCATTGTGTTAAGTTCTTTTTTATAAATTTGGAACAGATTTGGCCATTTGAGTTTGTCATTGGTTTCTTGAACTGTTTTTATAAAAACTATGTTTGTGATAATGTTATCAGTAATTAAATAATATGGCCCTTAGTTTTCAATAATTAAAATTAATTTTTTTAAAATATCTAATAGACAAAATATTCTATAAATCATCTAAACTGAAAAATAGGCAAAATGCCAGGAATAATGCTAAATTTACAGGGAAAAATGGTATTAGGTACACAAAACTAGGAATATATTGGTTTAGATACAAAAACCTGTAATTTGAGTAGCTCATTTAAATTATCACTGAAGCTGTAACCACTAAATAAATAATTGATCTTCGGTAAACATGTATCGCTTTCTTAATGCGTAAATAAAATGAAAATCTTACCCAAGGCAAAAAGAATCCATGGGAGTCACAAAATCCATACTTGCTGCAACTTTGTTGTTAACTAATAATGACAAATTAATGAACCGAATAACACCATTGAGTTGGTTAATTAATCTCGCACGTGCGGAACTATGGCGACGATGTATTTTTACTTTTTCAAGGTGGTTAATTGGCAATTAACACTATTTAAAGAAATGTAAAGAAGTCTCAAAATATTTGGTAAATTATTAATATGAATTTTCAATTTGATGTCTAGACGTCAGGTTTGACAACTAAATGTCATTGCAAGCATTGATTCATGACATAAGATCTCGACACATTTATACGTGTAGAAAATGTAGATTACAAATACAATAAATTTAAAATTATTATCGTTTACGCAAAAGTTGATACAATTAATATTAAATGATAAAATTACAAAATTCAAATTTATGCTTTGTAATTTCCTAAATTTTTATTACTTACCTACTAGCGTACCAACTTCTGGGAAAATGGGTATCTGATTAAATAAATCTTTTATTCGATCAAGACAATTATACAATCTTTCAGTTTATAACAATTTATGAGATGAAAAGTCGATTTGGAAATGTGTAGGCAACACCAAATTCTGTTTATTGGAAGTTTGGACAAGAAAACAAAAATAAAGAGAAACGAAAAGTCAATAAAATGCTGAATTGGTGTAGCCCGAAGTGTTCCGCCAGGGGCAAATGTATACCTCAACAAGTATTGGCGTCTGTCAAACAAACGCAAACAAATAAACAGAGGGAAACTAGAAGCTATTTAAAAATGTGAAATTTTTATTTTATATAAAAAATCAGGTACACGGTCATAACTTATCACTAAACTCATGTTTTTTTTCAAGGTATTTTTAATAATCGTATATTCACATAGGTCCAAGTCGGAAATTCTACTCTCCCAAGGTTTATGGTAACGCAGTGGTTTCTTTCAGAAGTCATGAATGAAGATAGATTTATTATTAAAATCTTGAGTGTCGACATACATTCAATTCTCTTAATAATTTGCCTAAACCCTTTATTAACACAGAAACTAGTGCTTGAATAATCTTCATAATTTAAACGTAGAATATTTTGAACTCAAACAGAGAAGTGAAATATAACTTTCAAATTGTTATACTTACCGAACCAACTCATAATATTTCCTTGTTTGGAAAATACAGAATTCGTTATTAAACGGAAACTCCTGCTAAATTGAGATGGTACAAGGGAAGACAAGAGGTGGCAAAAATTGACTAAATGTGTTACAAAATGGGTAAACACCACAGAAACTCCTACAGAGTGTGAAGAATCTTACAACAAATTACGAGCCCAACTTCGAGTGATTGAGCTAAATAGAAAGAATTCAACCTTTCCTACAAATACCAACATGAACAAATCATGATGTTCCATTTCCTGCAGGCAACATTAAGCCAAAACATTGAAGATACAAAGATAAATTCAAAGAACCAACAAGAGCTTTTGGAGAAGGCCAAAGCCATGAAAATGAATCAAATAGACTATAATTTATTAATGCACTCGGTGAATATGGAACCTAGTAGAATCGAATTTCAGAAGAGAATTGGAGATTTCAAATTGGAGTTGGAGGAGTTGCAAGGGGAGAACAAAGAACTGGGACAGATGACTGATTTTAAAATAAAACAGTGTCATGTGGTTCCCACTTCAGTGAATATCATTAAGAGATTGTTTGAGGAGAAAGAGAATATTGAGGATAAGCCATTTTGAGTTTTTTTAATAAGTTTTTCTCAAATTGGGAAATATTTCAAACACCATTCACCCCCCAAACTATTTTTAAATTAATAGAATTTCATAAAATCAAATTTAATTTATATTTCAGTCACATTTATAGTAGAATTACTTACAGTAAAAAAATCTATTTTATAAAATATTTTCGGTCCTATGTACCTCTCAAAAAAAGGCATTGTTATTAGGCAGAATGGTTCGGTGACATTCTGATGCAAGAAAAGGCTCGCACACTGGCTGCACACCTTGTATATTCTATATACCTTAATTGTCGTAATTAATAAATATATTAATATTAAAGGTAAAAAAACTTTTACACATCACATGGTTACAGTTATAAAATATTTGAAGAGGGTATATTCAGGAATAAAGTGGCTAGAATAAATGTCTAATTAGACTTCTTGGATGGAGATAAGTAGGACGCCACATTGAAACAGTTAGATCATTTTATAATAGCCTAAGCTTAAGTCAAGCGGTCCAATCGGAATTTTCTCTAGCTTACCAAAAAACCCTCCTCAAAAATGAAAATGGCATTCTATTACAATTTAAAAATGTACAAAGCGTAAATGAAGTATACAATAAGTATATATTTTACAAGTGTTGGAAATATCAACATTTTGTACTACTGTATGAAAAATAAAATGTTTTTAAAGTAACGAAATGATTTATTTTTACAATAATACAAAACATTCCTTAAAAAATGGTATATGTACAATATAGTTACACAACTTAAAAATTAAAAATAAATTAAAGACTATGAAAGGTTGTTGCATTTTCTTGGCAGTTAAAAAACTGTGTCTTTTTTGAATGAAATCTTGAGCAACAATCCAAAATTCGGAGACAAAAAGGGCATTTATTTATTGTTTTAGTGCAAAACTTGCACTAACCGGGGCATATGCATATTTGGGACGGTGTTAACAGTGACTTGTATTAATTAAAAATCTCTCAGTGTTACAGTATATGTAAAGAATTAGGCATTACCTAAAGAATTGTACATTCATTTTTCTATGTACGTATATTGTTGTCTATTTCTTTTGACATGGCGTTGTAAAATTCAAATCATCAGTTAATTAACTAAAACCCAGCTAACTCTTACCTTTAGCCTTAATTCACGGCAGTTAAAACCTAAAATCACACATTGTCACACAATTAATCAATTCCTCCCACAAATCCATTGACGCGAAATAAATATAAAAGTGCGAAAATTACCTAAAACGTAATTTTCCTCTTACACACTTATCAAATTCTATATTGAACTGTTTTGCTGACGCACTTGTGAGATCATTTTCCCGTAATCTACAAACTTATTTACGCCGTCTTTAATGCAAAAGTAATTTAGGGAATTTGTTCGATTTAACGGCAATTTCTTTGTCACCGTCATATAGTCAATCTCAATTATTACATAAATCTATATACAAAAAACCAAATTATTATTTAACTATTGTTTCCTTACAAAACACATGATTCAGACTTAAAATCACCCGATGAAGAATTCAAAGTTTTCGAACTTAAATCGTGTTTTAAAAAGAAGTAAATGTTTATTATAAAATTCATACAGATTGTGCCACTCTTCTCGTCTCCCAATTGCAATAAAACTATGAAAACAACTAAAGGGATAAACAAAACATGAAACGGTACAATTAAAAGTCAGTCTTTGGGTTATGCAGCAGAGTTCAAAAACGATCTAAAATTCCTTACGATTTAGTAGTAGGCACTTCGACGAAAAAATCACCATCAGTGATTGTTTGCAAGGAAAACACGGTCGTCTGCATGCAAAATTATTAACAAATACAGTACGGAAATTCTCACTATAGAAACAAAAAACCGAAAGCTAAATTTATGCGAGGGTGTTTGTGGTTTGGAGGTTCAAGGTTTAGTTTAACTTTTTACATTAGTAATTAAGTAGGTACATTTTTAGATCTAGGAAGAGTTTTTTTTATCTTGTAGGTAATTTTAAAACCACTATGTAGTTTGATGTTTTTCATGAGAATTATCTACTAGACAAATTTGGCAGTATTCTGATTTACAAGTCCTAAGGGATAAATCATTCATTTGTTGTTAACTTTAACATCAAACTAGTACTCATAGAAACCAAGTATTGACCCACAAATATCCCGGCCTTATTTGAACGTTCGTTTGAAAATTTATTACAGTTTGTAGCACATTAATAATACTATGAGAATTTTTTTTAACTTTTCAATAAAAGCATCTAAAAACATCAACAGATATTACGAATATTAAGGAAAATGGATTCTTGTAGAGACAGTAAGATCAATAGTTATGTTTCCGCTTTTCCATTTTTTTATTTAATGGAAAATCAAGAAATATGGACATATTGTTAATCCGTGTCTTACGAAGTACGTTATAGAAAATTTATAGTTTTAGTTGCTTTAAAAGAAGAAAAGAACTAAGGTTTAATTACTTTATACAATTAAATTTAATTATGTATTATTTTATACCGTGTCCTAACTATCTTGAGACTTCATTCGCATTTAAATCTGAAACTCCTGATATATTCAAGAAAAAAAGGACTTCAAAACAAGTTCGATACGCCATGGAAACACTGGATGATCACTTACGTTTCTGAAATCCGACGAACTGCTCCGAAGACGCACGACGACACGACAACAACAAAAAAAAATAATCAAAATGGCCATTGAACTTCTTAAAAAACACCAATATAACCGCGGTCAAAAAACTGAAGAAATTCAATGTATTTCCTACAAGCGGCAGTTAAACGACTTTACGACAGAAAGGCCAGCTTTTACGAATTTTTGAGACATTTCCGCACAATTTTCGTGGAAATTTCGGTCCAAACAACACGAAACTTGGAGTAAACAAAACTCGAGTACCCAGATTGGATTGACACTAGCGCTAACTATGGTTAAACGCGATTATTACAAGTTTGAAATTTTCGCGGGTAGTTAAAATTATACATTATGAAGGATTATAGAGGAAAAAACTCATTGTGAAAATAATTTTTTCCGGTAAAAGAGAAAAAAGCGATTAGAGCGGTGTTTTGTTCTTTTTTCGCACGTGAATATTTAAAATGTTTCATTACCTTCTTCTAAAATCCTTCTAAATGTTGTGATCTGCTCAAATTATTGTAAATGCTTTACAGATATATTGCAACATTTATCACATGCTTCCGTGGGTTATGAGTGAAAAGAAAGTATCTGCTACAAAGTAATCAGTATTATTTTCTGTACAGGGTGTCCCAGAAGTATTGGTACAAATAAATAATTTGTATAAATATACTATTTATACAAAAATTATTTGTTTCTTCATTCTACATCGTGTTTAAGCAATTTTATTATGTAATTTGTAAAATTTCACAATATTGCAATTAAACACCCTATAGAGTAAACACTATTATTATTTTTTTCATAAAGCACGTTTTAACTCAACCATATTATTTATTGATTTTCTGGGAGACTCTGTACTCTCCAACATTAAAAAACAAGGTCAATTAATTTTCAATTTAAGTGAACAGAATCTAAAAGCAACCTGTTTAAAAATTCCTCCAGAACCTTAAAATCTCCAAACCTCAAATTCACCTTCCTCAATTCACACGCCATAACCTAACATTCGAACTCATTGGCCGTGATGGCATTCAGTGTAAGCATCAATCCTTCCAAATTGGCCATTTCCTGATTGAGCTCCTCCGTGGAGTGTGAGGGTTGCAACCGTTGCACCTCCTCCGCGGTGTGAGGAGGTGGATTGGAGGCGCTGATGCGCGACGGAGGTGTTCCCGTCAGCGTACTCGAACTACCCGAAGGTGGTTTTTTGTAGGGGGATGAAGTTGTAGGCCGAACGGTTACTGAAATGAGATTATAACTATGATGAATAATTGTAAATTAAATTTGTATTGTATGATCTCAGTATTTTGGATTTTGGGCAATAAAACAACGATAAAGTTAATAAGTAAATCTACTGAGCGCAGAGCAAACTTTATTGTCCTGAGCCGGAAATACGAGTATAATAAGATATATTGTTTGGTGGGGGTTGCGAATTTACCTATATGTTTCGGTTGAGGAGTACCAGGGGCCGAAACAGGAGGTGGGGCCGGCACTGTAAAGCTTTTAAGAGGGTGGCCCTGGGCTTGTCCTCTTTTAGCCGCCTGCGACTCGGCCAAAACATTCATACCGGGAGCGTAGGTGCTTCCGGGGGGTGGTTGTTGGCTGAAAATAACAAGGGAGTTGGTATTTGAGGGTTTTTACATCGACTGGAGGACCAATAATGACAAAAAGCATGGTAACCTCATTTAGTTTTTTAAATTTTAAAACAAATAATTGTTTTCAGAGCGATATCCTCACCTTAAATAACTGGGAGAATTCACTCCAGGATGATCATAACCTTGTATGCTACTAGGCTGTGCTGAATACAAATTTTCTACTACTGAATTATTTGGGGCGGCTTCTAGGGATAGATGGGTACGTGGTACTTGATAATTTGTCCTCGGATAATTGGGCCTAGTGGACGGAGTCGAGTCGGAACTGGACTGGCTAAGAGTGGCTGTATTTATTGGTGTTGCTATCGCTGAAACAAACGGTTTTTACATCAATATAAAATAAATAATTCCCCTGATTAGTTCAGGAGACATTATTTTTCTTGGATTCAATTAGTGGAAGCAGCAATATTCATATTAGATTTTTTAAGCCATTATTAAACGTCCTTTCCTGGAGGGAAATCCCATATTTTTTCCAAATACACTGCTTTTGATGTGATAAACTGATGTGTAAATATGTATGAAGCTCAAAAAGCACACGATCTACAATACTCACGTTCTCTTGGCGGCTTCGAATCCACAGGCAGCGACACTTTTGACCTGGCTTTTTTGAATTTATCTTCACCTATAATGTGCAAATTCAAGCGACGTGTGCATAAGAATTTATAGAACGAATGCCTTATGAAAACAACATGCACTAAATCGACTTTTTTGTGGGTGAAATGTGAGATATTTTAAAATTATTATACTCACCATAATTAGTAATATAAGTGCCTTTATCTAAGGAATTCGTATGTACAGAATCGTGAGTTTCATAGTCGTTTCCGCCAACGCTCCGTGGAAGTGTTAAAGCGCCGCTACTGCTCGCTCCATCGTGCGTAGAATGTCGTTTTTCCATGGCTTTTAATTCCATCTGATCATGGTGTATCCACAGGTCGGGAGGTTTGACAGCTTGGTTGCCTGTAAAAACGTCTATTTGGAGGTAATTTTTTTATATGAAAACGACCAACAAAAAACAACAGAACAAAGTTATAAATAAAACTTATAAAAAACGGAAAATCACATTACCTTTCTGGTATCCTTGTTTATCGCGACTTGGTGAAGCGAGAGTTGAAGCATCTCTTCGTTTGCAGCAAAGATACACTGAAACCACAGCTACAGTGATCACAGCCACAACACATCCGCAAATGGTCGTATAAAGGAGGGTGTTGCCGGAAAAAACTACATTACTTTCTGTGAAATATTTACACCAATAATCACCGGATATTTCATATGCTGTAAAAAGGGTTTAGGGCTAAGAACTGACATAATTTAAGGCTCGTCTTGACCTAAACTCTTTTACAAATCGAAAATTTATGGTATCCTGTGAAAGCTAACCACAAATAAAAAAAAAGAAAACATAAACTACCTGCAGTTCCTTGGACGGAAGCATGACGTGCAACATCTAATAACGAAAGAAAACAAATAAAAACATCTAAACATAAAAAATTAAATAAAAAAAATTCTCAAATCCAGGTGTAAACTTACTTTGTCCTGTTCTAAACGAAACAATATTTGAAAACGGGCCGTAGCCTCTGCTATTCCTCGCTTGTACTTTAAAGTAGTACACGGTAAACGGCCTTAGCTCGGTGATAATACTCGAATGGTTGTCCCCTTTAACTACAAGCGCGTGCCAGCTCGCATCAGATTTGGTCTTATTGTCCGTATACAAAATTACGTAACCTAGACACAACAATCTTGATAAAAACCACCTCAATTCCCAAACTGCCCACAATAAATTACCAGTAATTCGACCATTGGAAGTCTTAGGAGGCAGCCAGGTGATTTCCACGAACTGCGAGTCTTCGTCTTTCAAATGAACATCCACGTTGCGCGGAGCCACATCTGGAGGCATTTCCCAGGTGCGGTTTTGCACCACCATGCTCCAGGAGCTCTCTCTATTACCTATAAACGGACCAAAAATTTTTATATGGACTAAAAAGACAAACCGAACCTACCTTTAACTAACTTCACTGCAAATTCATATAGAGTGTTGGGTTTCAGATCGTCGATTATCAAATTCAAATCGGTTATGTTTAGAATCTTCGATTTCGGAGAGTTGTCCGCGGTATACCTCACTTTGTAAAGTCGATTATCTCTAACGTACTTTAAGAGAGAAAAGTTTAAAAGGTAAATCCTGAAATAAAATAAAATTAAACATACTTGGCTTTGCTTTAAAGTGGGATCTGTCCAATAAAGCACAACAGAAGTGGTGCTTAAAACTTGAGCTTTTAAGCCTATGGGCGGCATGAGGGCAGCGGTCGGTTCCGGAGGAGGTTCGTCTTGCGTTTTGACTGTGGCATAAATAGGGGGGCCCGGGCCCATGTTATTGCTAGTCCGAATGCTTAGGACGTATTCCGAGTTCGGTTCTGGTTGAAATAAAGTTAAGATACAATTGATATATAGTAGAAGAAAACTCACCTAAACCATCGATAATGTAAGTTCTATTCCGCTCATCCAGCTCTCGTGTAAAGATATCGGAAACCCCCTTACCCCATCCGATAATGTAGCTGCGAACTCGGATGTTTTGATTGGTCGGTGGTGACCACATTAAATATAACTGGTCGTAGGTGGCGCGATCTATGTAATAATCATTAACAAATATCGTAAAATAAATTACAGTTTGCATAAAAATCAAGCTTACACTTCAAACCCGAAGGTTCTCCTGGAACGGCACTCTCGTCCAGATCATTTTGGAAGGTCTCCACTTCGATCCAATCCGAGGGAGGTCCGGTACCGTTCACGTTCATAGCCCAGAGCCGGATTTGATACTGTGACCCTCTATCCAAATCTTTGATCACATAATGCGTTTCCCCCGGAGAAGGAGAAGCAGTGATTCCCTTCCCTTTACCTGTTTTTCTGAACTTGATTTTGTACCCCAAAATTATCCCGTTTTGCGATTCAATAGGAGGGGGTTCCCATCTAACCACCACGCTCTAACAAAACGAGACTGACTTAGAAACGTTACACTAGGATTCCATTCGAAAATAAGAAGATAATCATTTATTTAATATCTTGATAGTCTTTGATTCGGCATTAGAAACCAAATGTAGTATTTTTGCTCAAAATTTTACTAAAAACTGGTTAAAAATGTTCAATTACTTTATTAAGACACTTACCGTGCTCGATGGCTCCACAGTAATATTACTGGGAGCATCTGAAGGCGGGGCACTAAAAGTTCTGACGTTCTTCTCCTCAGTGGCAGCCCCCGCCCCCTTCTCGTTCTCTCCCACCACCCATACGCTGTACTCAGTAAAAGGGTTTAAACCGCTCAAACCAAAAGACAAATCCGTAGTCTGAACATTATGCTCTACAGATGACGTGGTCTCCATGTAGTAGATGGTGTATCTGAGGATTTTCCCGTTGGAGATCTCCGGAGGCTTCCATCTGATGTGGATATCTCGAGGAGAGGTGGCGAAAACCTCCAAATTTTGAGGGGCACTGGGGACGTGTTCCTCGGCCAGGGTGGTGACCGTTAAAATATCGGAGGAAACACCGGGGCCATTGGCACTGATGGGAACCACGCGAAAGTGGTACACTTTGCCCGGCCAAAGGCCTCCAACGTTGATTTCTTCCAGTTTGGAGCGAGAAGTGTTTTGGTATCTCTCCCTAGATATTTAATGGTTATCATTTATTATTCTCAATGAAATGCATATTTTCAAAAATGTAAATAGATAATTTTTATGCAAAAAATAGTAACTTATAAATAACGGCAATATTCATTTCAATAAGATAAGGAATTTTAATAAAATATTGAAATTACCTGTTAAATTCCTAGATTTTCTGAACTAGCATAAACTATTCTGTATTTCTCACCTGCCACTGCCCTCCTGCCTACAATAAATTGAATAAGCCTCCACGTTCTGTGCGTTCACCACTGGCGGTTTCCAGCTTAAAATTGCAAATCTAGCCTTGGTGATCTCAGCCTTGAGGTCCAAAGGAGGCCCCGGCAAACCCTCCGTGATCCTTCCTTCCGAGTTCCCTACTGAGGCCGGTTTTGAGGAAGTGAAAGCAGTCTGGACATCACCCAATGAACCTATGACCTCATCGGCCTCGCTACTCCGCAGACTACTAAAAGCACTATGGGGGTCTATACCCCCTCGCACTCCCCCACTGTCCGAGTTTGGCTTACGCCGCTGTCCGAAATCGATGTCGGACAGTTTGCCGCCGTCCTCGGACTTGAGGAAGCCGAATGAGGCCAATGAGTGTTGTTTATAGTCGATGGACTTGGCGTGGGTCTTTTTGGGCCGTTTTCGTTTTTCAGTTGCGGGTTTGTTGGGAAGCGAGTCCGATGCTGTAGGCATGCAATCAATGCGCATGCAAAATGGGGTTGGTGTATGGAAGAGGGAGAGAAAGGAAAAGAGAAAAAAAATAAAAATAAATTAATTGAAATAATAAACTAAAGAAAATTCACGAAAATTAATAGAAATTTGAAAGTTTGCAAACAAATTCTTGGGGCTGAAGTAGAGAGTTAAACAAACGCGTAAGTACTCGAATAAAAGATTATAATGTCTATATCTTTATACAGAGTGTCCCTGAAATGACTGCAACACTTGATCAAAAATAAGGCATTATACATCCTGATAGTGAATATTATAATTTCTAGTGCCGACTAAAATAGGTATAAAGACAAAAAAGCAGAGTCTTTTCCTTATTTTTCTTTCTCACTAAATTTACTCATTTAATTTCTAAAAAGCTTGAGTAATGCAACAATTTCGAGCACAACTTTATTATCTTGGCAACTACGTCTTTGTTTTATCTTTGGTCCTAAACAAATATTACCTATTGAAATGATTGAAAAACCAAACACAACCATTCAAATATTTGCCAGCAAATTATCCAACCCATTTACAATTTCAGCGCGAAGTAAATTTTAAATCAGTTTGATTTGTTTGCAAATTTGCGCAAAATAAACAAGTAACACGAAAAACTTATTTTAAACAAAACAAGACAAAGCTCACCTGAATTCGGCAAAACTTTCAAGTTTGCAGCCGCCTGTATATTTCCTGCGGGGTTGGAAGCGAGACACTGAAATATTCCTGTATCGGTAGTAATCAAACCCATGATTTTTAGGTTGTTTCTGAATAACAAAATAGAAAATCATTAAATTTTAAAAAAGTTTTATGCCGAAACTCACCCATTGACTAGTTGATAATATTCCGAATACTTAACCACTTCTCCATCTTTAAACCATCTCACTTTTGGTTCGGGAATGCCGTAAACACTACAATCCAACTCGACATCTTTCGACAAATGTTCTGTTCTATTCTGTGGCTTTTTTAGAAATTTTGGAGGCACCTGACAATATTCAAATTGACCGATCTGATAATAATAATATTGGGTCGTTAATTACTTGAATATCTATCATAGCTGAAGCATAGAGACTATCCTCCCTATTCTCCGCTCTACATTGATAGGTACCAGCATCTTGTTCCTGAATTCTAGTTATCCGCAGGGAACTAGTAGAGCCTACCTGGCTAAATCGGCCATCCAAATAGCTACAAAATATGTTTGTGGATCACCATAAATTAAGACACTACTACATACTTCATATCAATGGCTCGTCCGTCTTTCAACCATGTAATAGTAGGAATAGGATTTCCATTTGCGGCACAATCTAAAGAAACATTCTGTCCTTCAATAGCTACTATGTATCTAGGTTTGGCAATGAAAGTGGGCGGTGCTGAGTGCGCAGCTTGTTCTTGGTCCCCGTTGATGTATAAAATAGCTTTGTTGCTGAGTTTATACGAGTTCAAACCAGTCGCATTACACCTAAAGATGGGACAACATTTAAATATAATTAATTTGATTTTTTAGATGGGGTCACTTTCAAAAGGTTTGTCAAAGGTTTTTATAAAGAATAATATTGATCAGCACATAGATTTTTTTCCTTTGATGCATTAGGAAGTTATATAAAGTAACAAGAAGTAAGTAAAAGAAACACGTAACATTTGAAAAGCATGAAACCAGAACATAGATATTAAACGTCCATAAATATACTTTTGTTCTGATCGCTCCCAGAGGATTTAAAATACTATAAAACTTGTCCCGAATTGATCTTCCAAATTCATTTGAGATGCACTATACATTATTAGCCAAGGCCAAAAATGCACTTTCTATAGTTTCTTACCTATATGATCCTTGATCGCTCTCCACAACTTCGTCGATCTCTAAGGCGCCAGAAGAAAGGACTGTCATTCGGAGATCGTCGATTTGCAGGGGTCGCTCATCTTTCAACCATCGAATTCTCGGAGTTGGAATAGCATCTACATAGCAGGCAAAGTGGGCTTTTTGACCAATGTACACGGTGATATCGCTGGGTTCTTCATGGAACCCATTTAACCCTGAAGAAAGGAGAGAATATATAACATGAAAAGTGAATTGGAAATTGTAAGGTTGACCATAAAAGATTAATAGGGAATTTAAAATGTTTAGATTCTGTAGCTTACTACCAAGGAGGACATCTGTGTAGGTATACATAGTGTGCCTTTAGGATTTAATGTACCTTTGCGATTCTATGGTAATTTTAAAGAACTCTATGGAATATTTACATACACATATTGAATCAAATTTAAAAAATACAGAGTTTCATTTTTATCAATGATTTTGAAAGCACATTATTCTTTTTCTATCTCCGGCGTCTCGGCCGCTTGAAAATCGCCATGGCGAAGCACGAATTTGGAACATTAAAATATCAATTAAAGTCGAGGTAAAATAATTAAATAAAACATAAAAGAGGATGTTGTTCAGATTTGATTTTTTTATAAAAAAAGATATGAAAACTTTTTATTTATATTAACATAAGACTTTGTGGAACTGGCAGTTTCGAAAGGATGACACAAATACCAGAAATACCTACAACAGTCGAAACAGTTGTCATAAAAAAATTTCGAGAAGGTCTAAAAAATCGACTTGATTTGAGGTCCTCCACACGCACCTGTTCTGTGCGCATTGCGTTGGGAATCACCCTGTATATCCTCAATTAACAATTTGGAAAAGTAATTTGTCCGAACGCAAAAACTGGAATACATTAGCAGTCTTAGAATGGAAGCAAACAAATCACATTTCGCCCTTTAACGACAAAAATGTTTATTTTTTAATAAACAAAATTTGGGTTTCTCCACCAAATCATCAAAAAAAACACAATTATTATTATTTCTTAGTGTGATTTATTATATCTCTATATATTCAAATTTTAATATAAATATTACCCCAAATATTTCAATCACCTTTCCGCTAAATTTATAGCCTGTGTTAGTGTGAAAAAACCCATTCGTGCTTAGGCGTTATGCAGGGAATACGTAAGCTAAGCCAAGGCGATAAGAGATAAGCCAATAGAAATGGGTCGAACGGCTTCAAGTCGTCTTACATAAATCACTGTCAAGGACGCAAAAAGGTGCTAACATGTTGCACGCTTCGCTTACTTAATGGTGCACAAAAAAAAAATTGATATTTTTGCATGAAGTTTAAAGCTAAAGAGAGAAGTTTTTTAATCTAACTCTTGGCAGAAGAAAACAGCTTTTATGTTGTGAACGCAATTACCTTTTGCCATATTTCAGCGGCCCCAACTTCCCTGAAATATATAGGATTCCAGTTTAATTTTCCGGAGAACATGACCGCAATCACCTGCCGAAAGTTTGTTTCTCTTTGCCGGAAGTTTTGACGGAGTTACGACTCAATGACGGACTTTCCACATTCGAGCATAAAAGCTTAATTCCTTGGTACATACTTTAATTCCCCTTTCAAAAAACCGGAAATATTGATGTTTGAATTTTTCACGCTATTACGATAAACCTCTACAATCTTATCGTTATTTATGACTTATTATACGGTAAATTTTTCATTCGTGCTTTAAAAAAGTTCCTCGTATTAACGTATCTTTATTGATAAACCGGGTCGGTAGTCTTCAGAGAATATCTCTAAACGATATTATTATCGTTTCAGCGGTTTATCAGTCGGCCTTGCGACTCGTCCTAAAAAGACCAATTCAAAAATAGCGTTTGCCAAAGATAAATATCCTCGGAGAGGATGCAAAAGCCCAATTTAAATAAGCGTTTGTTCAACTGCAATTTTCGGGCATTAACTCGAACAAACATTAGTAAGTTTACTTTCGGAACTCCCCTTTTAAAGTGCAAATAAACTGCAGAGTTGGGGTTCCAATATCAGGGACAAAGACGAATGATATTAACTCGGAAAATATACTTACTGGCTATACTAAGTTTGGCTGTTCTGCTCACTATAGATCCAACATTCGGCAAGGTGGCCATACATTGATAAATTCCAGCCAGTCTTTGCTCTTCTACCACGCTAGTTATGTAGAGGGATCCGTTTGTAAGTTGCGACCTAAAAATAAAGAGATGCTAATAAAGCTGATGAGTAATATTGACTTCGAAGGAGTGATGAAAATACAGTTTAAGATACCTAAATGGGTACATTTTGAGCGAGGTTTTGAACCATTTTTCTAGTCAAAAATTGAGATAGACGCTCATAGTGTTCAATAGGGTGCAACCTTGAAGTGATTCCATTTGCTACGGGAAGCAAGAAAACTATTAATTATCAATACAAGTAACATGAAACCCAATGAAACTCTTCAGTTTCAGTTGTCATTATGCAAACTGACAGGCAAGTCTATACAGGAACCAAAATACACACTGAGGAAACCCGATCGCGTTTAACTTGCTTTGGCAGTCCCTAGAGAAATGTTTCTATTCGTTACTAGGGAGTATGTTTTTCTTGCATATATCTTACCTATTTCAATATGGATTCGGTTTCCGACATGTGTGCCCCGACACCGATCCCGAAATAGCGGGTAAATTTAGGAGAGAGGATTTCCGATATTTGTTTTCGGTGAATCATGTGCATGGGTCAATTGTCTCATCATCGTTGAAACAATAGTTAACGTATTTCCCAAGCATTTGAAAATATACAAGGATGTGAGTCAATCCCAGTATCTTATACTAATGTCAAATATTTGCTTAAAATTTGCGGAATTCTTGCGCGCTTAGACTAAGGAATTCCTGTTGAGGTTGTTCACTTTTGAAAACCAACAAATACGATGTTAAGGGACCGGCACTAATCGAAGTCCGATTTTAACACTTGGCCAGGTGTACATCTTTAATAAGGGTCCATGAGACTTGAGGGGCCTCTATTTAATTAGCTAATATGATATTTTTTCACGGGAGGTTTCCAATAGACCTGAAAACTTACCTATACATGTCACTTAAAAGGGTGATTCTTGAGCCGTCCTGATCCAACCAGGTGATGAGCACCGATTGCTGATGGTGGGATGCTTTTACCATGCAATCCAGTACTGCAGATTGTCCGGCCTCCACTACCGTATCGGAGGGTTCCACGGAAAATTCTAGAACTGCATGACCTGGAATAGAAACAGAATCGAATTTGGTGACAGAAAAGGGACTTCAAAGAGAGAATGATGGATTAAAAATACGTTGAAAGACAGCTTCTTTTGCTTGCCTTTAAGGGTGAAATCCGTCTTATCATCACTCCCCATTGTGATCTTTATCAGGCTTACGTTAAAGCAGGCAAAACTTTTTTTAGTCCAGAAAAAAGCATGTGTATAAACACCGAAACTAACCATCGTTCTTCGAGAGATATTACGATACAAAAGGGTATTGTAACGTACATCTGCCAGACATATTGAAGTGGTGGTCATGACGTTTAAACCCTTACAATTTCGGGAATCGAGAAATTTATACCCCCATGGGGGTGATACTCGCAGTTAACAGGGGTCGTAAACATCACAATTATAAGGGCCTTTGATTTGAATCTCTGCCAATATAATAAGTTTCAGACCACTTTTTACCGGATTGAAATTCGTGAAACTGATAAGGTCGTGATGCCCAATCAAGGTTCCATTGTTACTTAATGGTTCCCAGAAACGGAAGCAGGCAAGTTTTTTATGGTACGGATTGGATTCGAACAATTCGAGACAATTAGACAATGTCTCCGGCAATAATAATTTATAAAGGTTGCTGCATAATTCATTCAAAGCTTTCTTTCAATCGTCCAGCTCCGCTTGTGGCGTGTCATTAATGGAATAATGGAAGCCTTGTCTGGAGTTAAATGAAGCGTTTTCGGATGTTATATGTAGAGTTATTTCCTACTATTATTGTCTATAGGAAAGTAGTACTAAGAGGTTTTTAATTATTGTCGAAAGCTCATGGATAATAAATTTTAATTATAGACTGCAGCAGGTATTGTGTAGCCTCCGTTATTATCATGTGGAAGGTAATAATTAGTAGTTCGCTGTAAGATGCTTTAGTTACAAGTTTCATGTGGTTACTCGCAGTTTATATATGCAGTTTTAGTTTTCCAGAAGCAGACAATTATCACCTTAGCCAAACTGTGAGAAAATAATTAAGTTTATATATGGGGAAAAATAACAACAATTTGAGGTGAAGTTTGATCAAAAGCCAAGAAAATAGAGGTCAAAAATCAAAAAGCTCACGGAAGATCATACTTTCCTAGTCACAGAATCGGTTAATTAAAGCAGTAATTTTTCCAAAAATTTAGAAAAAAGTTATCTTTTTGAGAAAAGACTGATTCAATGCGACCTCAAATTGCCCTACAAAGAAGTTTTCAATTTTAGTTCCTAAAAGGCTTATGCATCAAAATACTGGCACGTTTGCCAGGAAGATAATCTCCATGCAAACCATCGTTACTTCAATACTCAATTCTTTTTCATTCTGACACTCTGATCTAGCGCACTTTGTAATGATCCAGAAAAGAGCCCTAACTAGAATAGATTAAATCTTTGGTTTTTCTAACGTTTTAATTTAAATCAAACTAAAATCATCAATTTTGCAGTGAATTAGAAAAATACAAAGGCCAAATAAAAAAGTATATAACATCATCTAAATGGGAAACACATGAGTTAGGCACCAGATGTGCCATTGCTCGGCGATAGCGTGAAATTCCACAATATCCTCCCTGAAATGGGGGAACAAAGGCCAAAATGGGGCTGCAGTCTGCACAATAGCAAACCAAAGGCAATATGTGTTGAGCTTAATCGACAATACGAAGAGCAAATAGATTAAAAATCCTTCTGGGACGCACACAGCGGAAAAAGTTGCGTCATTCGATTTAAATTAAACAATTTGATATTATTATTATAAGTATTTCTTGAGATGAAAGAAACTAAATATTTCAGGGAAATAAGGCCAGGAAAAGGATCATCGTGACAGTAACTGCACTAATGCTAACTTTCATCAAAGAACTAAATTTCGGGGTCTATTTACACGTTTTTTCTCTTTCGTTGAAATTGTACTTCAACTTAAATGGCTGGAAAAGTTCTTCATATCCATTTAAAGAGACAAATGGCAGAAAATTCCGAAGAATATAGGGGCCTTACAGTCACTCTAAAAGGCTCCAAATCGAACGTAAGTAATGAAAAAATTATACCATTTTAGGAGAAAAATCTAAGGAATTTAAGTATACTGAAATGACTCAAGGAACTCGTGTCGTAGGGATTTTTCAAAACCCCTATAGAGCTCAAAAAAGGCAACATTTGTACCATTTTTGAAGGAAAATATCCAAGGGAACTAAAAGAATTGAAGTTCACTGGAACGCCTGGACAATTTCCTCTCTAGTTAAAGAGCAACAAATATATTTATTAGAGAATACAAGTTCTTTACTTGTTGATCTCCCTCATACATTCAGAAGGCAGTAATAGCGAATGTTATCTGCCTCTGTCTAACATGTCACTTCATATTGTAATAAAACAAGGATAATTACAAAAGTTGGCCATATTATCGCACTGTTGCAGTTTTCTGAATGTCATTATTGTTTCAACTTTCTGTCCAACGGCACCATTCAAAATTTCTTAACGACCTCCTCCCGTAATTTTTAGACGTCACAATGTAGTGCTTACTATAGAGCTAGTCAAAGTATATATGCGAATTTTTCTAAAAACTTGCAAAATTTTCACAAATATGCTTAAAATGCACTCATAGAGGTCTATCTTGTGTCGTTTCAGCCTATTTCGTCCCCCTCGAAAACTCCACTACATTTTGTTGGTCCACAATACCCTCAATATGATGTGAAGCAATATTTTTCTTTCTAACTCGTTTTGTGTACTCCCAAATCTCGGTCTTTCATGCCATTAAATTATTAATGGATAGTAAAGAGTACACAAAGAAGATATTTTCCAGAGAAGAGTGATTTACTTACTTCGGCTTCTGTATTGAACTTCTTTAATGGATCGACTTTGATATAGACCTGCAGGACCGCACTTCAGCTATTGCATTAAGCTAAAGCTCGCTAAAGCGTGGGCATTGTTGATTTTGGCATTGGGAGGCTGTGATAGATAATAAATTTTGGTATGGCGACAGGCTGACTGTGACTTATGACTATGACGAAATTAACTAATATATTTTTTTTCCGGTGAAAATCACACTTATCAATGCTCTTATCTGCGAGCAAATTATTATTACGAAGTACATGATTATTTATATACGAATGAAGTATTTGTCTTATCTAACTGCGCACCACATTTCATCAATAAACTCTTATTAAATTGTGAAACCATCAATAAATACGGGCCTGCTGAATCGTTCAGGGCGATCTGTTCTTTGATCAACAAAGGAGAACTTCTTCTTCGTCGAATAATTAAGCAGTAAAATTTCCAATTTACGTTTTCTATCGTACCAATTAGTTCGCTATCGCGGGAGGGAGGAGTGAAAGATTAATCAAATTTGAACGTTGTACTAATTAAAGGATCCAGGCACTTTATAAGTCTTTTGTTTCAGAAGAACGATGGCTTTTTAATCTCCTGGATTAATATTGACAAAGTGGAGGATTTTAATTCAATTTGCTTATGGTGAAAGGGCAAAAAATATTGATTAGGTAACACTTAAAGCTCACTCCCAACTAGTCTTAACGAATGCAAAATAAACGAGGCTAATGAAGTGTTAATAGAAATCAGCCCGAATCAACTAACTAATGGTGTAAACACCACTGCAGTGGAACGAGCTGAGAGAAAAACGAAAAATAAACATGATGTTTGCGTAATGAGCCGTAGGGACTTGAGCATTAGACCATGCGAGCACACACAGCATCCTCAATTGGCTTCTAAAGATTTTCCAACATAAATCGAACCCATAACAAGGCGAATAATGCATGAGACTATTTATTATACAAGGCTGTCCGTACTAAACATCAATTAAACCGGCATATAAATATACGGCAACGAACATGATTTAAATTACAAACAGGTAAGGAATAATGTTATACAAAAATCGGGATAAATTGCGGTAATATGACATGTAGAGAGAAGACGATAACAAGCTAGTGGGTCGTAAATCCATTTTTACATGAAAGGACTAGTAGACTATTCCCTCAAAGTCTTTACGAGAAATAGTGCCTTAAACCTGCCTGGAAATATGCACCGGCGAAAGTATGCGACGTGCTGTAAATTACCAGTACAACCCCATCCATAAATTCGGGTTTTTGCCAGTTTTACGGTCTGCATGAAAACAGTTTTCGAGATTTTATCGTTCGAGGGAATCCGTCTGCTTTTTCATTTTTTGTTCTCGAAACGAGAGCGCTCGAGTGAAATATCATCTCTGATGCGTTGATAGCCACTCGGGTTGGAATTTCTGCAAGGCTCTTTTAATTGTTATTATTTTCCATACAAAACTGGTTATTAATGTTTGTTTTTGACTCCGAGATGGGTGGTGGTGTCAGGGTGGGCGAGAGGCGAGAAATAAATAAAGAGAAAGACAAGTTTTCATTAAAAATTGGACTTTAATGGGGAAATATTACGCAGAGCTGCAAACAAACCATCTGGCATCGTGATCTTTAAAATTTCTGGCTTCTGGATAGCAACGGTCAGGTATACTGCAAAATTCTATCTTCATTCTGGTTTAGGTGCGTAACAGGGATATTACTAATAAAGAAGCTTTCCGTTTATTCCAAGCGTAAGTGTCGCTTCGGTTTTTTCAAAAATTAAAAAAATATTGGCTTTCTAGGTGTTCCAGGTCCAGATACATTCGAATCCAAGAATAGCATTTGCACTAAAAAACTTATCGCTTCACGAAGTGTACTTCCCTAATCATTACAAAACTTGCAAAGTTCAATATAAATGTAAAGTGAACTTCGTGCACACACAGATGCGAGCAAGAAAATAGCGTCACCTATGCGCTCGCAGCTTTGTTGAATATTTTTCTACCAGTTGAGATGAGTGAAATCACAAACATAACACGTTCTTTGAACACTTTTAAGAACTATCTACAAGTAATATGACGTCGGTGTGTCGTATATTAAAGAAAATGTTGGGGAAAGTTAGAAAAAAACACAAAAACGAAAAGTAGGTGACGCTATTTTTTTGCTCGCATCTGTACATGCAAACGTTAACATGAACACGCATACAAGAATATTAGACATATGTACATAAAAGGGGGCAATAAATCACTCGGACGAGCGCCCACGATGAACCCTTTTTTTGGCGTTGTCTTTTACCTGGGACGGCGGCACGCCAGCCATAACAATATTGTGATTAAAAAATAGGAATAACATTCCTATGGCATTTGATTTTAAAAAATGTAATGAGTTTTACTGCATACTCTCAGTGATGTCGGTGGATGAAATGTTTTAAAACCCTAGTGAATAAAACGTGATTTACAGCGTCGCTGCACGTTGAACAATTCACTTCTAATGTGCATGTACTGACAAAAAGTTTATCTTGTTGTAACTTGGAAAATTAATGATCAAGCCTCGGATCAAGCACACAAACATGGCATTTTTCTCGTGTTTTCAACTCGAACCGATCCGGCAATGAAACATTCACACCTGAGGCTCTACATTTTATGCCTAGTTAATAATTATCAATAAATGCTAAAAGCCCGATACTCGGAATAATGGTTACGTAAACGAACATTCCCATATTCCCCGTGGTAATCATGCGGATTAACAGCTATGAGCTACAATAATTACAGCATTGCAATAATAATAATTGTTATCAGCTTTGGTAGATGCATGCCGCTTGCATTTTTAATCACTCAATACTTGCAAACCTGCATCGGATTTAACCCGGTATGGAAATTAAGGTGACTCGTGACTGGGGCACTTATCTAACTCACAGTTAGTTTATGCTAAATATGTTTTCTCCCATTGTTTGTTTGAAATATTGCATTTTCAAATCTATAGTATAAATTATAGTATCGCTGGTTTAACTGACCTAAATCGTGGAAATAAAAATTTCGGTTCTTTCGCTGAAAAAAAGACGTTTTGACCATAAACAAACATCTACACATGCATTATTGACAGGCAAGGCCGTTTTAATGAATTATAATTAGCCACGCTAATTGGACTTATCAACTAAAATTGTCCAGAACTTTGATTGACTTGATATCTGCTGACGCAAATATGCACTTATCGACTAATTTCCAAAAGCGCAACCCATGCCATATAGAGGGTGTTTGGAAAAGTTGGTACAGAATTTAAGGAGGTGAGAGTAGAGCCAAAAATAGTAAAAACAGTTCGTACAAACATCGGTCTGACAAAGCACCTGCTGAGATATTTCCAAAGGGAATATTTTCTATCATTTGGATATTTTTTTAAATAACTTTCTTTATAATTAAGATAATTGAATGAAAATTGTAGATTATAATCATATCATAAGAGTCTTTAACTGTCACAAGTTTCATCAAAATCGATTATAAATAAGGGTAGTTTTCTAACTATCGTTAATTTACTATTCTGAGCCATATGTTATTTAAAAAATAATTATTTATGACTTAATTACGCAAAATTCGGAAAAAAAATTAAAAAAACTTTTCCCCAAAAAGGTATAATTCTTTAAAAAATAATATGATTTGATTGATAATTCAGAGGAATAAAAAAAACGAAAAATTTCTGGTGAGGCTAGTTTTTTAACTACCCTTATTTATAATAGATTTTGATGAAACTTATGATAGTTAAAGGTCATTATAACATGATTTTTACTTACAATTTTTATTCAATTATTTTAATCAAAAAGAAAGTAATTTTAAATAATGTTCAATTGATAAGTCCCCTTTGGAGCACCATATCTCAATAAAGGTGCTTCGTCAGACAAACGTTTATAGGAACTTTTTTACTATTTTTGTCTCTACATTCACCTACTTAAGTTTTGTACCAACTTTTCTAAACACCCTGTATATGACCGAAAAGGGATTTCATTAAGGTAATCGATATATGGATGATCGCCCTCCAGAAATTGGAAATGTCGCAACGAGGGCCTGATAAATTTCCCATTTTATGCCATATGAATACATAATGCAATTACTGAATGAACCGGAAATATTGAGGCACGTCATTATCATTCCGAAAATATTATTCATATTGAAAAATTAACCTCATCCCCTATTGTACCAAAGTTGATAAGGCAAGTTGTCTAAAGAGGCAGATATCGCCTTAAGACTTTCAAGCTTGACGGCCCTCGAAACGAACGGGGAGTTTAACAAAAAGCTCAAAAAACTCGATAACAAAAGGGCATGACAATGGATGGAAGTTATAGGGATAAAGCTTATAAAGTTCAGTGATCGTAATGAACGTGAGGAAATACATTGTCTGGAACGTCTTTTAAATATCAAGAGAACGGGAGGGATTGGGGATGAGTGTTTACAGTACGATTGACTTCAATTCCTGATAAAGACTTGAATTCTATTAAGTCCGAGAGGGAAATCACTGGTAAATTTTGTTCTACATATAGGGAGAAGTATTAAAACACGAAGATCAAAAACCCTTAGATCCGCTACTGTCAATAATTTTTTAAATGTTTTTTTTTACTACTGTAGATATTAGACATTGTCCTGGGTACTACATTTGAAGATTGTAGGTCGTGAAAGTGCAATACTAATAACTATTTTTTTCGCATCACGAAAATTAGGGCCCAAGTAACCTCTATCTAGGACACTGTCATCATCATAAAGCAAATTTAAAAATTTTTTTTGAAATAATAGGGATGTCAAAGCCTATATTCTTGATACATAAAAAATACACGATTAAGGGCCGAATTAGTAATGTGTCGTTAATTTTGATTGCAAGCCAATTTAATTAAAAAAAGGAGTATTGGCTCGAATATTGGTCAGAAATGAGTAGTTAAAATTGACGGCCCAATAATAATTTCACTCGATTTTTTTTCCCTAAAGCTGCTACTGTAAATTTGGGATAACTGCCACGAACTCAGTCTTATTCACGTTCAACGCAAACCACGGCCACGATATTTTTATCGGCCTATTATTAAAACTCACAGGTAACTACTAAAGCATTCTTCTTAATGAGAACGTGAGCATTAAAGGGGGACCATAAAGCTTTAAGTAGTACTGCCGTCGTTTTATTGTCACTGAAACTTGATAAGCATTGGCCTAATTACTCGGTCCTATTTCGAACTGCTATATAAGGGACGGTAAATCTTTTTTAATTGCTTAACTTTTACATTATTTAGGGCCTGTTTTATTGCCATGGGCCAATAACCTTAAACAACTATTTAGATATACATTCGTTATTTATCAATGGCTGTAAACAATATATCAATTTGCTAATAAGATGGAATGCCAGACGTCTAAGGTGTTGCCAAACCTTTTTGCGAAACCAATTATATTGCACCTTTGGGGGGCACATAAATTGTTTGTCGTTTTGAAATTCCATCACAATGCCCAGATCTAATCCCCTCGGATTACGTGTGTTTGCTATTCCGCGTTCGCCACTAGTTTAATGATATTCTGAGCACCTGACGGGACAAATTGAATAAAGTGCCCGGTCGTATTCTGGACACGTTTGTCCTTTCAGTTTATCTGTATCTTCTAAGGGACACGCAGCCGGCTTGCGAAATGAATTCCTACCTACCGGACCTGCATTAACAGGAAACCTATCATGAATTGGAAATTCAATTTGTTTACTCGCAGGATTCTTAATTAGCAACATTTTCGAACTAGTTCATTTCTAACGGTTTATAGATGATTTTTCCAGATGAGTAGCAGCATTGCTGAGGTTTTTGGCTTCATGGAGGCATTTTCTGCGGGAATTTCTTGCTTGAGCCATCATCTTGTACATTCTTTTTTTAATGCAAGAAACGTGTACCTAGGCCAAAGCATAGAGACTAGTTTCTGTTTCACGCCCATATATGTTTTCTAGATGAACAGTTTTTTCACAGATTGAAAAGATTTTTTGCTTCTCATTCATTAAAATCCCTTCGCTAGCGTTCTTTATCCTTTCCCCTATCTGACCCATTGGCTAATTATCATATAAATCGTCCTTTTTCCGAATTAAGGAAAAAGCAGTTTCCTAATGCTCTGCTACGCCAAGCTATACGTATGGGAAAAATTATTATGCCAGCATCCTTGATCCGGTCTTATCATCGTTTATCCCCTCATCCCATCGTAAATGTCTTCCGGACGAATGGTTTTCTTCCAATAAGAAATTACTTACTCAATGAATTAAAGACCGATCCGATTTGTTCAGTCGAATTAATTCCCTAATTGATGATATGATTTAGGTTCCAGCTTAGGAGAACAGCGATATCCAAATCGGTAGGTACCTCAAGTTTAGCACACCACTCTCTAAGCTTCTCCAAATTTCCACGCAAAGAAATTCTACATTTTTTACGTTTTCATAGATTTTCATCCCGATATTTTCTTGATTTTTCCACCATATTCCCGTCATTCGCTACTACTCGTATCTGTATCTATACCTCATTGAATAATATTTCATTGCCCTTTCTGCCATACAAAAGCAATAATTAATTACGCTCTCCATACGCAACTTGAGCCGAGATTAAAATCAGCATCTAGATTTGGTCTTCATATATAATTTTTTCAACTGAAACAACTTACGCTTAAGGTCTGATTTATTTTAATGGCATCACTGCCTCCATATTCAGCTTGCTTCCACGTGAAATTAGCTGAGATTTCCTTAACTAAGCCGATTACGGAATCAGTTTTAATTTGATTGGCAGCAAAGAAACCGGCCTTCATGGGAAAACCCACAAATAAGAAAAATTTCACCCCTTGTATAACTGAGTAAGTTAAACGGCCCTTTGTACCCGGTTAAAACAACCCGAAATTAACTTTCCTTTGTTGACCTTGTGTTTGAATTATTTAACAGCAAGAGGTGATTTTTCACTAGGGCTTTAGGGCAGGCCTTAATTTCCATTTTGTTTTAAACAAAGTTAGGTATGATGAATGAGGGGAACAGGTCGCGGGGCTCGTCTTTTGTGGGCTGATAAAATAATTTGTCATCGTCAGAGTCAATTCAATCGGGATTTTAGTCGTTTTCGATAGCTAGAAGGTCACATAATAAATTATTTGCGGTATGTTTGCTGTATTTATGGAGTACTTCTCCCAAAGCTTAATAACAGCAAAGAGTACCCGAAATATACAAAAATTTTATGAGAAATAGGAAAATGGTCATTTCTATTTCAGTCTAAAATATCGGACAAAGATAGGTTACACACTACCCGTTCAATGTTGGCCAGCTGAATTAGGGAATGGGGTTGCAACGTATAAAAATGGAAAAATATGATATTAAGCCTCCTATTCCTACTATAATATATTCACACTAAGGCCAAAGACTTAGTATGAACTTGATCATATTATAATAACTCAGAAAAGAATTTTCTACCAAAATATGTTTATCAAAATTCCCTTTGTATATGGTTAAGTTTCCATTCCCAATGAAGTTTTAAAAAAGAACCCGAGAAGGATTTTTTTTCATCAGGATCAAACACATTTCGGGGATAATTTTGAGAACGTCTTAAAAAAACAGTTGCATGTGACGTCCTCATTTAATATAAAAGTAATTTTTTTTAATAAAGATTAACAAAGATAAACACCAGTGAGGTCCTAGTCAATGGCTTATTTCCTAGAGCGTAATAAACCGATCATATACGAAGTATAAGAAAAACTTGTAATATGCTTTGCAAATACGCTCAAAATGCGTGCTTATAGGCATTATCGAGGGTATTACGCCCGGTATTATGCAAATGAGCATATGATGGAGGACACGCAACATTGGCAAAAAATGGAAAACTGTTATCCGAGGTGCGAAATATTCCAGAATGTGTTGAAAAAAATCGACGACAAAATGGAAAAATTGGATACTTACTCTCCAACAGGGCTGTACCGACATATTATCGGTGCAACATTATGACATTTGCTATAGTATGATATCAAGATAATTTGGGGAGAAATGCTAAATTTCTCAAAACCTGTAGGAATTTCACAGAAAAAAAAATCAAACACCCGGTATATCTAGGAAACGAAGCGTTTGCGGACCTATTTGCTCATATATAGGCTTTTCCTCCTAAAATCTCTGTACAGTGACATTGTTTTTCGATATCTGAATAATATTTAGTTTATTTGAAGATTTTAATAATTTTTCAGCTTAAAATCGATGTATCTTTGACTCATTAAGCACCTACAACTTTGTCAACACAATTTTTTTTGCTCTTTTGAAACCAAGATAGCACATCTGCCAACTGATTTATAACTGCAATGGCACACGAGGCGTTCCTGCGTGGCAATTACCTATTTTTGGGCTTAGACAAAGTCAAAACCACATAATCTGACTGAGCTTCTGCGCTGACTTATTTCTAACGACACCGCCAGTCAAAGCAACGAGGGCAATTTATGAAATTACTCTTTTGAATTCTTGTTTTGTCAGTGACGTACTGTCTACATTTGCTCTTTAAGCAGCGGGAGTTAATTTTATGAAATTAAATGCCCGAAATCACGTACGAAAAAGCTAATGGTAATTTGTGCGAAAGTGTCTAATGAGGTTGTTAATTTGAGGCAACTTGAAATGTCATTTGCCAATCTACAGTGAGTCTAAGATAAGACAGTTAATGTTGGTTAAATGGGAGAAAAGCTGCGCATGCAAAGAAATCAAAAAATTAGTCTTGGATTTGGAAGAAGCCTAAAATAATTTTCCGTTGGCTCTAACACATAACTATACATACACAAATAAAATAATTGGTTCTAACAGGATGGTGCACTCGTAAATATTGCAAGAGCAGTGCAGGAAGATGTATCGCATAGATTTTCTGGAAGACGGATACCACGCGGAACGTCCTTGGCCAGCCAATTCTCCGGACATTACCCCGTTAGATTTTTTTTATTTGATGCTATATGAAAAATCATTTTTACCGACATACCTTTGAAACGGAAGAATTACGAAGCAGAGTTCTTAGAGCTTTTGAAACTGTCAGAGTAACTGTGTTGCTTAAACTTTAAGCTTCAATAGTCAGATGTGATTTGGAAATTTTATTAGTTATAGAATACTAATTAGTTATTAGAAAATAATGAATACCTGCATAAATAACGTTGTGCAATTTTGGTTATAGAGATTCATTTTTAAAAATATGGGTCAAGCTTCAAATTAAGCTCTAAAAACCGAAGAAATTTCTTGGTAAAAAGAAAGAAATATCTGAGAGAGAGAAAGGTCGACACCATAATGAGACCAAATAAAGCATATTTTCCAACTTTATTCTGTTTTGTTCATGTACAAAATTGATCTTTGATACATTTTCTCCTGATAGGGAGTTAAGATACTGTTATTGCAAAAGTAGTAAGTAGCCTTTACCTGTTTATTTTAATAATAGATAGTTGGCTTAAAATAGGCCCCTGTCGTATGTCCTGGATATAAATTATGGGTTGCATTAGTTCTACGGCTTCTCTCATATAAGTGCGTAATGGAGGGGCACTCAGCCGAAATAACTGTATTAAAGTTGGCAGACAAGTTGAGCAGGTAGACTTCGTTATTAATGCAGAAAATGTATTTATAGAGCTTCCCACATCACTAAGAGCCAAAGTACCTACCGTCGAGTAATTGAAGACGCTCTAGAGAGAACTAGAGATATGGAACGATAGCTAGCTTTATGGCTATTCTTCTTAATTTAAAAAACCGAGAGGCACAATAGGGCATTTTAATAATACCCAGCAAAGCTTTTGTCCGCTTTAAACACTTCTTTTTCGTCATTCGCCAGACAAAGGCACATAAAGCCACACATGACACGGTTTTATCCCATATACCTGCTCGTTGTGAGGCAGGTAGAAAACAAAACGAATTCTGGCCTCTATTTATTACAAAACGTCCGGGAGATTATCTTGTACTGTGCGTTTGAAAAAGATTAGGAAGGGTTTAATTAAAAAAAAAAAATCACGGAGAAATTAATTACGAAATATATTACGTATACCCGATGATAAATAAAGGGGTCTTGAAAGCTTCACACCTCATCAGTTCAAATACCATCAAGAATTGATCCTGAACTTGAAACGTTTCTAAGAATCGACGCTGATGGTCGTATTTCCCACTATTTCATTGTCTCCTTCCTGGAATTGGAGCTGATTAACACCAGGCATCACATAACTATAATAGTTAATAGGTGGGAATGATTATGCAATTAAAAATCAAAGGAAATAAATCATTAAAATGCAGACAGATACCCTGGTTCCTGGTATCAAATCGACGAGTTTTGACCAATGATACGGAAAACATTTTGTTCTTACTTAGTACCTACTATCTAAGAACTCAGATACAATATAATTTTATTCTTGGATTTGTTGAATGGGGGGGAGATTTATTAAGGGTTAAAATGTATTATTTTTTTATTAAATAAACTCAACAGCAAAAAAACCGGAACACCAATAAATTTTCTTTTTTGAGTGAAACGGAAAGATTTTATAATATTTA
Source organism: Euwallacea similis (assembly GCF_039881205.1). Lineage (NCBI taxonomy): Eukaryota > Metazoa > Arthropoda > Insecta > Coleoptera > Curculionidae > Euwallacea > Euwallacea similis. Next base: position 2,202,069 of record NC_089611.1, on the reverse strand, counting down.
ATTAAAAAATAATACTAAATAAAAAATTAACTTTTATTAAAGGAAAAGTTAACATTTTAACAAAATGGTAAAATAAATTTTTCCTTTCTTCTTAATGTATATAAACAAAAACAAAAAACAAAAAGTAAAAAAGGTTTATCCAAAATATCAAATCGCTTCACAATATGTTTGGAAGTAAACTGCTGTAAAATACCTAAAACACATTATCGCTATTTTATGAAAAAAAAGGAAATAAACACAGTGGAATTATTTTTTGACAGCCTGAAATCTGAATGGAAGACTAATGTTATGAATTGTAAACAATAATATAGCAGAAGTAAGTTTTCAATACATATTTTTTCCACATTAACCAGTTCGCTGGTTTTTGTGCTGTTGTGTTTATTAAAAAATAAAGGACTAGTTTTGATTAACTCGAGGATTAACTTTCCCAATAAAGATAGGGATCTATTATTTTTGTCTCTAAATCACACTAGAATTTCGTCGAAACTTAAATCAAACCTATCATCAACGGCTTTCAATATTTCCTTTCGTTGGAAAATACCTATTGTTTTACGAGAATTTACAGTTCGATTGCTCTGCCCGATGTGAATACGAAGAAGACGGGAGTAAAGATTAAGAGCAAGAAAGAGATTTTAATCCCAGATTTGGTTTGGTTTTGCATCGGTATTGTCCGGTTTTCCATCTACTAAAGTCGCTTAACTTTGGCAAATTTAAGAGAATCATCACGCTATTTAATATTTTCTCTCTCTTTTTCCTCTTAGTTCTGCATGATTTTAATACCGTCTTCCAAATGTCCGACCGTTCTAAAGTAAATTTCTTGAAGTAAAACAGCCACGAAGTAGTTAAAACCCAATTTGGAGCTTTTATCTACCATGACCTCTCCTCGCCCTTAACACAAAAAACCCATTTCGATTTTAACCGTTTGGCAAAAACATACCAAAACTTTAAAAACACTTAATTAGCATGATGAACTTCAACGGAAACACTGCTAATTTGATATGCATAAAATCGACCTAAGGCTAACCCCGATATAGAAACAGAACAATAAAATATCTATTAATACTAGTCACAACCATCAATCTCTTCGTTAATTAGTTGTAGGCGTGAGTATGATATTTCGGTTTTAATTGTGCCTGCTTTCTATTGTAATTTTACGGTTTGTTGGCCAATAAGATAATGGGAAAGAATGTTATATTTATTTGGAAAAATGGACTGGAAATTGACGTTACATGTTCCATACCTTTCGTTACGCCCATAAAAATAAAACTGAAATTCAGACGAATCTGGAATAATGTTGGGCGACCGTTCAAATGGGCTTCCGCACGTTCCAAGCTACTTTTAATAACGGGTCAATGAAATTGAGGTAAATAAAACAGAAAACGGGATAACCCATAACTGCTGCCTTTCCCATGTAATAATTCCCGGCAAGCAGGCACATATAAATGGAAATTAGAACGAACTGATGTATCTTGTAGATACGTCGAGGCGGGTAAAGCTCTGTAACTTGTCGACATGATAATTTGACAATCTGGATCATTAATATTAGCGCGAGTCTGACCAAGACAAATGGATTAAGCTTGGAATTTTTAGCGTTTACGCTAAAGCAGGTTTTAAAATTGAGAGAAAATTTTAGTATAAATAGCCCCAATATAAAGCAGATAATTGAAAAAATTTGAGATAAAATGAAATTTGGTTTTGAAATGTGAGTCAAAGTCAATCTACAGATTTATGTTAAGACCTTAAAAACGGATTAAATCAATTAACTTTGACTTCAACATTCAATTAAGACAAATGAATTCTCAAGTAACGTAAATTTTCGACACATTTAAGACTCGGTTTAACATCTAAAATGAGGGTTTGAAAAAAATCTCAATAAACCCAATTGAAATGACAATAAATTCAGTTTATAAAATTTACGATGACAAGCCAATAACATTAATTAAAAAGTCGTTTGCTATATCACACGCGAGTTGATTTAAATCCTAGGCATTGAATCGAGATTGTAAAAATTCAATTAAAAACCTATCATTGTCACGAACGTTCAATGTCCATCATAGAGCCAATGGTAAAATCGCTTAGATGAAAAAGAGATATGATTGGTACTGAAGGTTCATTGCTCCATTGAGGCTGAGATAGTTCAAATCTGGAGAAGCAGGGGAGAATCGGAAAAAGGGATGTCGATCAACACGAAGTTCGACGTTCATATATAAAAACAACAATAGGGAAATTTCCTTGGCGGAAGTTGAGACATTGCTGTACCTGACAAAAGTTTTAATATTTTTTCAATACACCATACCGTTATTTATTATACATTTAACAAGTTTCATAATGGACTTTGAGTTTTCAGAACTCCACATTTTGGCAAGCTTTACACTGACAATCAATTTATATGCTACTCTCAAGTGCTTTTCTGACTTGAATACTTACCTATTCACTTAAATGCTTGATTCGATTTCAAATATGATGTTCCAAAATTATACCCAATTAAGTGAGCAACTGAGATTGCAACAAAGTAATAACAAATTCGTTAGGTTTTAATTTTATGATTTTGTTAACGTAGATGACTTGCAGAGGGCAGTAGTTACAGCTAATTTTTCAAAAAGGATATCAATAGAATGTACTCCCTAGGTGGTTAATTGACCTCATAATTACTCCTATCAAATATGGAAGAGTTAAAATGAAAATGCAAATATAATGTCGAATTTTTTATTTCGTTTTGGGAAGTTTGTTAATGTTTGGGTTAATGATTTCTCTTTTATATTCTGAACTAACCTGAACTAACTATAGAAGATGCTAACGTCTTTTGATAATTTTAAACAAATAAACGATTTATTATTATTATTAATTTTCTCTTTTATTGGTTAATTTTTACAAATTTCTCATCAACTTTTTATTTTAAATTCCTTAATATATTTCCTTCACTGCCACTGAAATAAAAGTTTTTCACAATTCAAATCTCATACCTTTATTACCTTTTCCCTGAATTTTCATTAGGATTGATTAGGAGTGAGAATTTAAAGCTATACAAAAAGCCAAGCTAATAGTTGGAGATATGATTATCAGTGACAGAACAGAAATCACTTTAATATCAGGAGTGATACCAGTTCAATGAGTGAGTAATAAAACCAATTTTACTTTTAAATGCAGAGGAAAGTATCCCACAGTAAAGCAAGAATCTCTATCAAAGTCCCTGTTACATTCAAGGCATTACCATTGAATATTCAGAAAAGGTATTAAGTTGTTTTGTCAGATTCCATCTTAAATTTAACAGAGTCCACAACAGCTTTACAGTACCTATGTGGAACTATACAATATACTATTTTATTCTATTCCACTACATGTCAAAGACGTCCTCACCTACATCTGCAGCAATGTCATGTTGTGTATCTTAAAATTAGATGAAGGAGTTTACTTACTTAATAATAAACAACATACCATTTTATTAAGCATATAACCTCTAGAACTTTGCACATAATTCAGTATTGATGCCAATATATACAGAATGTTTTTTTTACCATAAATATTTAAATCTAATGTATTGCACTGGTTTTTCAAATGAACCATAAGCAAAATTACTTAACAGGTATAGTCATTATTTATTAAGTTGGTTTAGGTGTTTCTGCCAAATATTGCCAATCACCTTAACTGAAAAGTAATTCATATTATTTACTTTTGAGCTCCTTAAGTTGAGTAGCAGGAAAATTTGTAACAAGATTTTAATGGGATTTTTATAAAAAATTTCCGACTCAACCCAATAGGTAGTCAGCTGAAAAAGATCACCTCAATCCCTTTCATAATGAACAACCTATTATTTCACTATGGCTTATTTGCAAAAAAACTATATTTTGATATTAGTTGAAATAGTATACCTAATAGGAAATATATTAAATAAATCTTCTCAAGCTAAAAAGGCTAAGGAAAAAGTTACTGAACTGATGAACTTAACTAATCAATGTCAGCTGAAGGAACCAAGAGATGATGGGGCTTTATAGCTATTTAGGTACTCTTTTAACCTTTCCCTTAATTGGCCCTTTTGATAATAGAAGCTAAGTTAAAAAAATAATGATTCAAGCTATGAGGACCTCTCTTTTAAGACTCCTTTGGCTCCTACATTAAAATACTTACTTTGTACCTAACAAACTATATGTTTTATCACTCCTTGTTAGCTTCATAAGCAAATGGGACTACTTACCTACTTAAGCTAGTTTATACTTAGAAGAAAATGCCACTTCAATCTCCCACCCACACAATCAAAACAGGACCTTTAACTAGGTAAAATAAACATAAACAATTCAAGGGTATTGGCACTACCAATTTTTATCTCTTATTTATGATTATGTAACGCACTGTACCGCAAAGAAATGACACATTTATAGGAATTAAGCGATTTAAACAACATTTGCTTACCTTGTGTTATCCGCGTAAACGCAGTAGCTATCACCAGCAATAAAGCCCATTTACGCTGTAAACAAAACACATATTTTGTCCAACTCATGGTTGAATACGCGCACAACAATCGCAGGTCTATTATTTCACATCCATTGCCGATTTTCTTTCAGTTTTAATTCAGAAATATCGGATTATTTTCAAACAAACCCGCGAGTCCTTTTGGCACATAAGGACGCCATTTTACTACTGTCGCAGTTGCCATATCTAATTTTTAAGACACCCGTCAAGTTTTTTCCTAAATAAAGGAGTGGGGGAAATTATTATTAAATTGTAGAGAGAGATAGGTAGATAATCTCGTTAAACATATACACTTATTTGAAAGAAGAAGAGGGATGCATTCGAATTAATCTCACAAGCTATTGCCATCTATTGTTTTATCCTAAACTCAGCAATGTGACTCATGTCCTCATTGACACTGACAACGTCAATCGAATTGACACACTTTTATAATATTTTTTTCAAACTTACTATTCATAAATTATCTTCGAAAAGTCTTAATCCATTTTCTCTCCAAAACCCTAATCAAACCATGAATAATCTCTAAAACCCGTACCTGAGAATTACCGTTGCCTTAACTTTAAGTGAAATTTTTCTTATAAAATGATCAAAGCAATTCTCGTTTTCAATAACCATGGCAAACCCAGACTCTCGAAATTCTATCAATATTTTGTGAGTATTTTGTTCACTCCGCCGTAATATTCACTTATTGTGCTCACTCACCTCTTTAGCCCGAAGACATGCAACAACAGATAATCAAAGAAACATTCCAACTAGTATCAAAACGAGATGATAATGTTTGTAACTTTCTCGAAGGGGGAAGGTAAGTTTTACTTGTAACATATCTCTATTGCTGATCAATAATAAAATGCCCTTTTAGTCTTATAGGTGGAAGTGACTACAAACTAATCTACAGACATTATGCAACTCTCTATTTTGTATTTTGTGTTGACTCATCAGAGAGTGAACTAGGAATATTAGACCTAATACAAGTATTTGTTGAGACACTAGACAAGTGTTTCGAGAATGTATGTGAATTAGATTTAATTTTCCATGTGGATAAAGTACACTTTATCTTGAATGAGCTAGTCATGGGAGGGATGGTGTTGGAGACCAACATGAATGAAATTCTTACTAGAATTGAAGACCAGAATAAGCTGGAAAAACAAGAGGTAAATTTTGTTTGTTTTTTTTTGGTTTTTGTAGTTGGTTTGACTGGCTTCAAGGCATTGAAAAACCCCAAATTCTTTTAACTTTATAGAGTTGGGAAAGCCATTTTCAAATTGCGCAAACCTTAGGTTTTGTTTACACTGATCATTTTCTTTAGTAAGTTTTTGATTATACTCTGTGACATTTCTTTTTGTATAACTCTGTTCTTTTTGCTGTCAATTGCCTTTAACCTTTAGCTTGTGCTTCTGAGTATTGGTTGGGATAAAAGTCATGTGTTTTTATACGCATATTCAGTCACCTGTATAGTGAAAAAATGACATTCCTTAGGCTGGAATTTCAGCAGCACCTGCCCGAGCAGTCTCTGCAGTTAAGAACATGAACATTCCACAGCAGATTAAAGACATTAAGCTTCCAGACTTGCCTCAGGCCATCAAGGATCTCAAATTCTGACCACAATTCGGGAACCAGTTTCAGAATTTAGATGTATCATCAACAGATCACCTTTCACCCGATGCTAGGTTCCTTTTAGAAGATCCATCTTCAACCAGATATACATAGATGAATCATTATATATGTTGTATTTGTCTGTAGAGCTAAGACGTGTGGATACTATGTATTTGAAAAGCACGATTTATTAGATTTATGGAGTATGTATAATAAATAAATTTTGTTTTTTAAATGTGTTTTTTATGCTCAAACGGATGCGGTTAAGAATATTTAAGGTAGTATTTAGTCCCTGTTAAATTTTCATTGGGCTACTCTGTAAGAGGACCAAGAATGAATTTTTGGATATACTTTATCATGACTTTGCAGTTACAAAAATGCAAATTAATTACTGGACTCCACCATAAGGTCGTTTTTAGTGATAGTTTGGCGAATTTAATTTAATCACTTAATTCTTTGGACGTTTTAAAAACCTGATTTAATATAAACGATTTTTTGATAAATTGCCACGCAGAGCTTTATTGGGATCAGTTAATGATAATTTCAGAGATTTTCTTGAATATATTTTTGAGAATTATAGACACGTTTTTTCTGAATATTGATTTCCTCCAGATAACTTCAAAATTTGAGGCAGTCTAATGCATTTTCCAGAGCTGCTCTTCAAATCGCATACTTCAAACACTTGGAAGCATCACGGTCGTTACCGGATCAGAACATCAGGTAACCTAAACTATTCTGAACCCTATAAGGTACCTACAATTTTCCTATTATGGTTCTAAAAGTATTATGTCAGTAATATAAGCATGTAAAATTATGAATTAAATTTTCTAATGGTGAAAATCGAATAGAGGATTTGGAGGTTGAGGAATTCTGGCTAAAGACATACATGAAGAAGCTATAAGTAGGTAGTAGTAAGTAGTAGGTAGTAGTAAGTAATATCTAAGAAAAGTACTGATATGCAGAGTATGTTATGATTGGCATATTATGGCGATCTAACTCAAAGCTTTGCCGGTCCACTGCATCTTCCAGGCACTTTCTCAATAAAACTCTTTCCTTGACCTTGTCAATATCTTCTGTTTGCGCTCTCTCCCATTAACATACTTCGATTTTCTTATTTGCCCTTAATTTTTTATTAATTAAATTTAATTACCTAAAAGATCATTGTACTACAAGGAAAATAAAATCATCCTTCAACATCCAAATAAGACACTTTCCAACAGCGTTCATTAACATATAAAGTGCAGGCACGTTAACGCACAATTCAGGTGCTTTCAACAATAAATTAGTTTGCATAAATAAAGGTAAACACCTGACCAATTATCCATTGTGAAGGGGTCTCTGTGAGGGTTATTGCTGAGAATTGCAAAATACGTGTAAGGAGATCAGGCGAAGTTCTGGCCTGTTTAGCACCTGAGAGATTGGCTCGAATTAAAACAAATATGGATTGTTATCGGTACATAACAACAATAATTATCCTTTATAAGTGCAAACTCTGTAAACAGAAAAGATTCACTGGTTGTCAGTCTCAGGAAGCGAAATTTCAACACGGTTTTGACCCCAAGCTCGATTATCTTCTTTATCAGCCAGGAACAAGAATCGTACGTCTTAGTTAAGCTGTTGAGTCTTTGATTGATGGTCGCAAAAATTGTCGCAATCAACCATAATTATGTCTTTAGTGTGTTTCAATAATAACGATACACAGGAGAGCACTGAGCTTTTTTGCGAAATTAAGCTCAGCAAATATTTGGGACAGTCCCTTCCTGAAATCCGGTCTTTAGAAGACGTAATCAGAGAACTGAACAAAATCTTCGAGAGTGATAGTGTCAACGTAGAACTCGTGCATTATGTGATCAAAAGTTACAAAAGCAATCCCGTGGAGTGGAAGAAGTTTGCCAAGTTCGATAGACTTAGGTAAGTTCATAGATACCTCCTCTTGCAAGATTCCAGATTTCATTTGATCCCTCCGACTTAGATACACAAGAAACCTTGTAGATGACGGCAATGGGAAGTACAACTTGATGTTGCTTTGTTGGGGGGAAGGTCAAGCTTCCGGGATCCACGATCATGCCAATTCGCATTGCTTCATGAAAATGCTTCAAGGATCTCTGGAGGAAATCCGGTATTCCTGGCCTCAGAAAGAGGAGTCTGAGTTAGAGGAGATAGGCAGAAGCAGGCTCAATTTGAATGATCTTTGCTATATTAATGGTAAGATGTTTGGCCAGTTTTACAACAGAAGGGAATACTTTTTGTCAGGGAAATCATATAGCTTTCAATTGAACTCACGAGCTCATATGTTGTTAGGAGCAGGTGAATCGATACATAAATGCATACAAAAAAGTAATAGTTATGTTTCGCCAATGTGACCCGTGCTGTTTTTCGAATAATGCAACCATTCTTATCTATAAATATATGGGGCAAGAATAGACTTTGGTAATAATGCAGTAGGTCAATAATGCGGTGATTACAGATTCTTTAGGTTTACATCGCGTGGCAAATGTTTCCAGTTACGACACTGCCATAAGTTTGCATCTCTATTGCCCCCCTTACAACCGATGTACTGTTTTCAACGAGAAGAATGGAAAAAGGGCCACAGCCCAAGTCACCTTTTATTCCATGTTTGGAAAAAGGAATAAGAAGGCATGGAAATGGGCATTCAAGTTCCAGTGTGATAATTAACAATGCGTTTTTTCCAGGAATCGGTTCAGAGAAGCGAAATTCCAGAAAACAGCTAGATGTTCATTAATGTATTGGCCATCTCCATGTGTGGGAAATTATACATTCGGTTAAAAGGGCATAACTTAGGCAAAAACTTTTGCAGAAAAAAGACGACATTTTGAACAATTACCGTAGTGTTATTTTGTAAAAACAAATTAAAATAAAACGTACTAAAATTCGTTAAAACACATTTTTGCACATAACTGTTTTAGAGCATCACAAAGCGCTTTAGGAAGACATTTTCGAACGTGGGTTCTTATACTCAAATTGTTGCTCTGAATAATCCCTAAAAGTTTGACCCCATAGTTCTGGATCACTCTGTATAAACTTTTAATTTCTATTTTATGCTACTGATTACGCTATTTTGTTTGCTGTTTAACCTTATCATTTTTTATTCGTACAAAGAGCTAGATAATCACCAATCTGTAAATTTGGTTTAAGTACATCTTTGTTCAACATAATTATTCATCGTATCAAATATATTTTTCGAAACATTTTTATTGGTACCTATGTCCACAGTTACAAGAACAGTCACACTGCTGAAACTCATCTTTATTGGAAGGTTCCCTTCTCCCTTTTCTCTTCAAATTTTTCTTTTGCCAATTCCCCGAATCGGAATTCATGGTCCAATGGCCCTGCCTCGGCTCCCCTCCGAACCTCCTCCTCCTTTCCACTCCTTCGAACTTCCCTTTCTTTTTTTCCGCACAGTAGTTGCACCTATTCTCTGTGCAGCAAGCCTTTATGTTCCTCCTTATCTGATCAATTTTCCTTAAAATCGGCTCTTCACTCTCACTGGTTTCATCATAATTGATTATCGGTCTCTCCAAGGGCTTATTCTGTTTACTTTTGTTCTCAAACTCTTGCATCGTCCTTTTCACTCTCTTCCTATTGCGAGAGTGCAAAATATCTTGGAGTTCATGAACTAACTGCAGATAATATTCGTTGTTTTGGTAAGGAAGATCATCGAGGACTTGTTTATTTCTTTGATCGCATCTTTGAAGGTAATAATAATAAAAGTTATGAGAACAATATCTATATGGAGTTGATGACTCAACATAATTTTCTGTATCGTTATTTCTTCTAAAAGAATGGTAGAAGCATCCGCAATGTTGTGTGTAAGCTCTGCGACAGTTCGGAGGGCGAGTTCGTCGGGGAGGCTCCGTCCTCATAGGAGGAGGCGAAAGGCGCTCTGACAATTGTGTATCGCTACTGTTAGGAAGATACTCAGTTGCCTGGTAAACTGAGCGTATCCTCCTTATAGCTGCTTTTGGAGTGTTGGTGGTGTGAACCTTATTGCACCTGCAGCAGTTGCACATTTCTGCACTTTCAGACCTACTCCGGTGACTCTGAGCAATGACACAAATCGAGCATTTACAGGGACTTGTACTTTTCACGTCTTTTTTTTGTAAATCGCTGAAATAATAAACTGCAGAAGTTTTATTCAGTTGCTCAAACTCATCAAGATCAGACACAGTGCTTCTCACTCCCCGATTCCCATAAAAATTATGTTCTGATGTCTGCTGAGTCTTATCACTTGTTAAAACTAGCTTCCTGCTCCGCCCTTTACAATTCCAGTCTTGATGTAATGGAAAACTGCAATTGGTCTCCACAATTTTATCACGACGCCTTGGGCTTCTCATGATTACTTTTGGCTTTTGCACATCTTGAGCTTCGGGTATGATAGAGCTGTGCAGATTAATTTGTAGTATCACTGAGATTGATCCTCAATGGGCAGTTTCAGTTGGAGGGCGAGACTTACCAAGGCTCAATTTCTGCGCCAAATTTATTTCTGTGCATTCGTATTTATAGAGAAGTTCGTTCAGTTTAGAGCTTTTTCGATTTCCGGGGAATTTTGTTGAAGGTTGTGATGGGTTATCTGAGAGGGACTCCTTATTCTGGGGTTCTCAGGAATTCTGTTCTGATTGAGATGTTGTTAAAATTCCAAAGATGTAGCTGTATCCAAAGATGCAGCTTTATCTAAAGATATGGCTTCAGGAAGTTTCGCCTCAAGTTCTTCTTGTATAGAGCCGATTGTACTCGGCGCTTTGCTTTTCAGCGACTCTTTGCTGCTGCGCAATTCGCAACTGTTTGATCTCTTGGATCTCAAAACCTGCTCTGAACCTTTTCTTGTCTGCAAAGATACAGTACTGACACTTTCTTCTTTTTCCGATTGATTCACTACGTTATCTTCCCAATTTGCTGTATTTATTAGTTCAACTAGACTTGCAGATTTTTCTTCTCCAATATTCTCCCCTCCTCCAACACCTTCAAAATTCAGATTGACCTCACCTGACTCTTCTCCATTAGTTTTCGCAAGTTCTTTGAGGTAACTATTCCCTAGGAGTTCTATGCAAATAGTTTCGCTTAGCCCACTATCAGATGATAACGGAGTCCCGTGTAATGAGAAAGCTGACTCTACAGCTTCCCTTGAAATTATACAATTAGAGCTTTCTTCTCTCTCAATCAGTAGATCTTCATCATCAGCTGGCATTGAATTGCCACCTTTCAGCTCTTCGATGTTGAATAAAACTAGCGAAATAACTTCTTTGGAGCTTACAAGTTTGAGTCTTGGAGGCAAAGATAAGGTGATAAAATCTTTCAATTTAGATTGACCTAAAATTGCGTTAGGTGGTGAAAGTGAATAGGAAAATGAGAAATAAAATACCTCTGAAAATTGACTCACTGTTCGCATCGAAAGACCTGATTCGGTTAGCTGGATCCTGCCTCCCTTGGAGATTGGAATCTACTAGACAAGTGCACTGGCCTCCTCTGATCCTGTTTCTGCCGAGAAGCGCCTGCTCCTCCTCACTACCACTGGAAGAGCCAAAGGGATAAGTAGGAGAATCGTTAGTATCTTCAGTCAAAGGGTTCAAATCCCTCTCGTTGTAGTTTTGTGATTGGCCCTGGACAAGTTCCTCCAGGTCTCGATTATGCAGAGGAAGATAATTTTTTCCTTTATTGCGCTAAAATTTATTTACATCACCTGTCAGAAACTTCAGAAATTACCAGAAAAGTCAGAAAACTACCTTGGGAATTATTTTCTTAAACATATCCGCTATTGAAGATTTCTTCTCATTGTGCTGACATTGCCTATTCTCACAAGGTATTCTGCTTCTCTTGTAGCATCTTCTCACTTTCTTCCTTAGAATTTTATTAAATTCATAGCTGTCCATTGAGTTTGGAGAATCTGATGCACTGCTACAAGTTCTCACATTCTTCGTTCTCTGTTGCACCTCTGAAGACGAATTCCCCAAATTGGAAGGTAATGAGTAAGAGTCCAGGCTTCTACCTGAGTGACATTCGCACACTTCTTGGTAGCTCACATAGCTGAATCTACACTCAAAGCAATAACTAAAATTCTACATTAAAAATCTTCAATATACCTGTTACTCAATACAGGATTATCACAGTTACGTTTCTCCTCCAGACAAGATAAATCCAGCCTAGGCACAATCTCCCTTAATTCCTCCTTTGTCTCAGTATCAGCCAAAAATGCTGATCGATCCTCTACCCCACTGCATTTGCAGAATTTACAATCTGATCTAGTGCTGGACGATATGGTGCTTCCAAGTTCTTCCGAATCGGAGCAAGTGCAATACACTTTCTTGTGAACACCATCTCTGGGAACTCCAATGAGCTCTGCTCGTCTGGAAGATGAGGAACATTGACATTCCACATCTTCACTGTCTTCTGCTATGATTTGTAGATCCATTAAAGTTGCATCGGTAGCAACTTCTTCTTGGGAAGCTGTGACTCCAATTCTAATGAGAGCGGTATGTCCTTCGGGGACTCGTATTTGATTGTCCAAATTCGCGCCCAGGAACTCTTTTTTGTCGTCAAAAACCTTCATGCTAACCTCCTCAGCCATTGCTTGCATTTCTATATCTCTCCATGCTATTGATTCTGGTTGGAACAGTTCTTTTTGAACCTCATATTGATAAGAATATGAATAATCTGTGGAACTGTCGCTTTCTTCCTCTGTTACTTGTTCTTTCTCTTCTTCATGCTCCTCCAAAAATTCTTTGTCAGTTTCATATAACATCTCAATTCGACGTTCATCAAGATCCTCTTGAGGATTCAAAGGTTCCTCATCATTATCCTTAGATTTCCCGCATGGGAACCATTTGGGGCACTTTCGAGGCTTCTTCTTAGCTTTATCTGGAAGCGGTTCATCGTCTGAAGAGTCTCTAAATACAAAAATTCTTTTGCTTTAACCTAATAAATGGCACAAAACATACTTTTCTTGGAATTCATCAAGATCTCCATATTCTACAGGCGACAAACACACAGGGCAAATGTTCTTCAAATCTTCAAAGCACTCGAGGCAAAAAAGCCCTGGACATTGTGGAGTTGAACACCTCACAAACTTGGATTTATCCTTCTCCCTGAAGACTTGTCCGCAGAGGAGGCAAGTGAGCTGCAGATCACCACCTAAACAGATTCTGAGTATCCCATACCTACAAAGAAATAAGAAAATTAGCTCTGAATCGCCCTCAATGACCTTCGAAACCTCAAATGCGATCTCAACCACTCCTTGTAGCCGATCTCGTCCTCTTTGCTCTTCATGCCGAATTTCCTCCTCAGTTTGCGTCTTGCCAGAAGAAGAAAAGTGGTCCTGGATCTGAGAATGTGGTTGTATAGCCAAATGGCGCGCTGTTTTGCCCTGAGGGGATGGTAGTACCCCATAATGTAGTTTCGGAACCTTAATCCGTAAGGTTCTAGTACTGTGAGGATCCAGCAAATTCCAACGGTGATTGCTGGAATTGAACACATTTTAAAAGACGCGTAAAGAATATAGCATTCTTACCAATTTGGGTGTATCGGTCCAAATCTGGAGGAATTGGGATTGGAAGACATGGTACTGTGTCTATTTCGAGGTTAAGCCCGACAGGTTGGAAAGCATTGACGATGGCCTGTAGAAGCATTGCCAAGAAGCCTTCCCCAGACACATGAGCCATTGGGAGATTGGGGGCTGTAATTGCGCTTCGTGAAGTCTAATAATTAAATTTTGATTTCAAGATAGAACCTTCTACTTTAGACTGATAGCGGGCATGATGAGAAATCAAAGAAAGCATCCAGTGTAAGCTATAATCAGCAGCCATGTGAGTTCCAAGATTCACACAAACAGTCACCAGTTTGATAGTATTCTTTAGCAAGTTTCTTCTCTCAGTTTTACTGAGACTCTCAGACCTCATGGAGACATACATCGTTTTCTCCATTCTTGTCAATGGTAGCACAGTTTCTTTGTTAAATTTAGCTCTTCTTTTATCAATTTCCCTGAAGTATTTGGTGATATACACATTGTCGAATCTTTCACTCGTCAGGTATCTGAACCGGTAATAGACCACCCTGTATTGAATGAGCGAGGAGGTAAGTGATAGCACTGGTTTATGGAAACTTACTGGAAGATGAGATACATGAAGAAGAGCATGCTGGTTAATGTCATGAAATTGAAGAAAGCCACTATGTTCCTGCTTCGATCTTTAATTTCAGCCACAATTTCCTTGGCAATTTGGGTGACACTTTTGGAGGATACAGTCTTGTATTTGAAGGAATGGGAGAATCTGATTCTGACATAGAACATGGTCTTGATGTGGCGGACAAAAGTTTTGATTTCTGTTGATTTATAGATAATTTCGATTTTTAGGCAAATCGATGTTGCTTGAAGTACAGTCAAAGTTGGTCTTAAATGGAGGATGTGCTAAATAGACCCAGGATATCAAATATATGAAGTAATATTTTTTTACTATCGAAAAGAGGATGGACTTTTCTAATAAATGAGACCTTGTCTAGCAATATTAATTCAAAGTAACTTGTTTTTCTCCATATGGAAACTGAACATGAATATCAAATACACTGCTCAAAATTACCTAGGTAACAAAGGAAATTGTTGACAAATCCTCATATTGAAGAATAGGCTGATGTGTTATTCACAGAAGAGTTACAGTTTAGATTTCGGCCTAGTACTCTAAGGCAATACGTTTGGAGTGAAGCGGGACGGTTAGAAAGAGAGAGACATTATTAAGTAGTCCATAACTAGGAGGAGGTTCCATAATGGTATGGAGTGATATCATATTGTATCATCGAACCGAGCTCATTTGTTTGCGACCAAGTGTGGTACTAAGACCATGTGCTTAAACTTGCTTCCTTTTGCATATAATGCTAGCCCAGAACTCCTTTCTATGCAAGACAATCGTCCATATGTTCGCCAAGCTACCATATGTTGCTTCAGGGACAATAATGCAACTCTTATGAATTAGCCACCACAACCACCCGACTTGAATCCCATAGAGCACGCATAGGATATACTGCAAAGGAAAATTCGCTCATGGCGGGTACTTATAGCAATTTGACTCTTCAGAACATTCTCAGCGGGGAGTGGCAACTTTTACCACAAGATGCTATAGATAGAGTGATTCTGAGCATGCCAAAACGTCGCCGTGCTGTTATTAATGATTGTGGAGGTAACACAAAGTATTGAAGACATTTTATGTGGATTTATTGTGAAGTAATGCCATTAGACCTATAAAGATTATAGCCAAAAATAAGCTTGTTCCTTAGATTCTTTTGAGCAGTGTACTTAAAATATGAACAGTGTGAAGTTTTACAAGATTTCAGAAAAATAGAAAGTGCTATAACAAGAACCTTTTTATCAACAAAAAGAACATGAAATTTCGTATTAAATTAGATGTCCTTGAGTAAAATTTATTCAAGAGGAAAATGCTCTTTTTGTCTGAAAACTATGCCTGGTTATTAAGGAAATATTGTCAAAATAAAAAGTGGTGTGAAAAGATTTTTTCCCTGTTGGAAAGACCAAGAAATTTTCTATCAAACAAAATGTCACTAAGAGAAATCGGACAAGAGCAACATGTTTTTTTTCACTTGGAAAAAATGCTCGAATATCAGCAAAAACCCCAAGAAACATCAAGCTTTTCCAGAAATTTAAGTCTGAGAAAAATATGATTTGAGGCTTTCTTTGGCTCATTATGTGGAAAGATATTTTTATACTTTTCGTAATTTCTCATTTGATTAACATGATTACCGAACTAATCTTTTTTTATGTAGGGGATTAGAGAATCTGCTGCCAGACCTGTGGGCTTGGCACAAAGGCGATTTTGTTTACTCACATAGAGTTCCTAAACCTGAACTAACCTGAGCTAACTAAAGTTCTTCCCTCTCTCCACTCTGGATCCTCCCTGGAAACATCCGCTAAGCATTACCTATCGCACTAACCTGAGCTAACCTAAACTATGGATCCTTGAGGTAGGACCGATTTAACTATACCTACTTCGAATGATGACTCCAACGACAGAGTTACTAAGGAAGTCCACCATCATGCAAACATAGTCAAAGATCTTTACTATATAGCAAACAGCTTTGACTATGTAGGACAAAGAACAAAGCCAATTGAACAGGGGCCCTAGGCTGGCATTGCAGTCGGCTATAGCATTTTCAAAGACTCTGGTGCATCTTTCGAAGGGGGTCCCTAGTTCCTTGTTGCAGATATTGATGATTTTCCCAAGGAATTCGAAGGTGGATTTGATAACTCGAACTAGAAAAAGATTCTTGAAGTGGCAGTTAAGTTGCGTTCATTAGAGAACGTTACCAATAGACATGACAATTCGTTTGATTTTCATCAAAATCTCTTTAATTTTCTTAACAACTTCTTTCACTGTTTTGACCACTTTCTTGATTGCTTCTTTGATAGCCAGGAACGGCTTCTTAATGACGTCAATTATTTGTTTCACGGCCTGTTTTAATTGTTCCTGCAAATTAGGCCGTCATGAGGCAAAGTGGATCTCTAAACGGACGCTTTTAGATGCGATTCTAATGAACTACTACCACGCTTTAATTTACTAGAAATTTTCTCGTTTCGTGAACAAATTTGAAAAGGCCTAATTAAAATAAGCTCGTTACCCGATAGGTAAAATGTATGTGTGTCCTCGGATGAAATTCTCACCTGTCCACAGGCCAAAGACTCGCTGAGAATCCCCAAATTGTTAACGATGTTTCGAGTAGGCCCAGTTAACGCTAACACGAACGCGTAGGCCAACAACGCTTGTCTGCCCCTTTTCGAGAAGAATTGAGGCAGAGCCAGCAACACAATGCACCTAAAACATGATTCATTCTAAGCCATTGACAAGCTTGTGGTTTAGGCGGTTAGATAATTAGTCTTGAAGGTATTCCTTACCTAACCCGAGTGCTAAAAGCTAAACCAATGGTCAAAACGCACCCTAAGACCGAACAAATCAATGTGGCAGTTGTAAGCTCAATGTTCAACTGAAAAATGAAAACTATATACAAAAAGTAGGTGAGAATGACCCCTGCAACGAAGCCCAGGACGCTTTTAAGGACATAGTTCTCGCAGCTGCCCTCATGTCCCAATTTGAAGCAGGTTTTGTAGCCGCAGGAACCCTCCTCGCGACTGATGATTCTCTTGTAGAACCTCTTCACTGCTTCTTTTAAGTCGACTCCAATATGTCTGAATCGGAACTTTTTTCCGCGATTTAGTTCTTCGTCTGCTTTTATAGCTTGGAGTTTCTCTTCGATTAAGGCCTTCTTCTGTTTCTTCAGAATTTGAGCCGTAAGTATGAGGCTCACGAAGGCCATAATGTTTGATAATAGGGGTGACTCATATGGGGAAATGCCACTTTGACTTTTTTGACGTTTTTGTCCATATTCAAAATTCCCCTTAAGAAATATCCTCCCTAATCCTCCTCTCTGACATGAAAAATTAAAAAATAATTCATTACAAATCTCCCTCAATTATTGCCCATTAATCTAATATAGTTTCAGCAATGAGGAGGTTCACTTTCATGTCTAAGGGCATTTTAGCAAACCTTTTTTGTATGAATTACGCTTCAGATACATCGTTTTTTCCAATTATATGTGTTCCAATCAAATTGGAAGCATTATTTCCGAGTCGTCCTAAATTATATAGATTTGAGATACAAAAAAGCTTGTTAGCAGGGGGCTCCATGGGCAGGAGGAAGCCTTATATAAGAGCGTGTTAGCGCAACTTGTTGCTTCTTTCAGTTAGCTATTTGGCTTCAGTGATTCAACTCTGCTGTGTTGTGCCCTGTTTTCACCCTTTAACTTCCAACTATTTTAGGTAATATTTTACACTATTTTTCATCGAATTTTAACCGTTTTTGACCTTGAAAACTTCTTATTTACGGACTCATTTGCTAATTAATTTTTTAGCTCAATTTCCGCCTCACAAATATTTCCTTTCCTGTTGTTTTTCATGACTTGAATTGATTGGATTTAATCCAGACTATGTCACTATAAATTGGATTACCTTAATTTAACTAATATAAAAAAGAACCACAGAGGTGCGATATCAGTTTACGGGATCAAATTTCTGTTGTATGTTTTTGTAAAAAAACCTCCCTTCTGTTGTAGTCTTTGGTGAGAGCTCTCCTGCAAATCGGTTTCTGCCTCTATTAGACATAATTTATGTTTTTGTTGCAGGAAGAATGAACAGCGAAGAATTTCGAATACAAGGTAAGACATAACGCTAATACAGTTTCTATAAATATGTTATGCAGGGTGTTTCAGAATCGTACGGCACTATTTGATGTATGTATTCTCTAGCATAAAATTAAGA
Source organism: Euwallacea similis (assembly GCF_039881205.1). NCBI lineage: Eukaryota > Metazoa > Arthropoda > Insecta > Coleoptera > Curculionidae > Euwallacea > Euwallacea similis. The sequence continues at coordinate 2,183,684 of NC_089611.1, read as the reverse complement.
AAAAAGTTCATGTCAGCATGTACCCGATCTCGATCGGTAACGAAGTACAAGGTGTTAAAAGTTAAGAAAAAAATTTATTTTTATTTTATTCTGCTTGATCTACTTCAGATAGAGCTTTCAAATCTTATATGTGTATTGCATAATAGGTACTACTTAATACGAGAGTAGATTGCCTCCAATTACTATACAGAGTAGTGAATTTTTTGAGGTCCAATTCCTAAAATCCTTTAACAAAAATCGCTGGTACGCTACTGGTGAATTTTAATATTTTTCTTAAGTTCTTCAATCTATTAGTTAAATTTTATCTATCTTAATTTTTAGTCGAATTCTGTTCACTTTTCTCAAAAATTAATTAATTTATAAATTCAATCAAAACTACTGGTTCTAGGATTTTTGTTTTTTTTTGGAATTTTGGAATTCAAGTATTTTTTAATTGTTTTTGAACCATTTTTTAAAAACTGAACGGATTTTGATGCTAGGGCGGTAGAATAGTAGAACTTTCGTATAACCGACCGTATTCAAATAGAGCTGTGCAATTTTGAAACACCCTGTATATACAAGTTGTTTACTCTATTATAACATAGATTTCTTATTTTTTTCCATGTCATTGAAATTGATCCTGAGGCAATATCTAAAACTGAAAAAGTTAGCCATTCATACCATCGGCAGATATTTGATTCAAATAAGTACTTAGTTCTCTTATGGTTCCAAGTTCAGTAATGGTACCGTTGAATTACTGAAAGTATTGTTCTATAATCTTTTAAGGTTGCAACTAAGTTTTCCAATCTATAATCTGAATACTATACGTACTCTTATCAATTCAGTTCCTACGTATAGTCTAACCCCCCCTCCAGCGCTCATCACCCTGAATAGAATTACTGGGATAAGATCCTTTTAATTTTAGTAACGATTAAAGCTTTTTTAGATGTTTGGAAATATGGAGGTAAAATTAATTTTCTTAAATTTTCATAGAAATTATTTGGAAAATTTCCAATGGTAAATATATCTTTTATCAGTACTTCCTTTTATTAAATCCTAATTATCGTAATTTAATTTATTACAAGCCGAGTTCAAGGTTTATTCTGATCTGCAATATTGGTTAATTATTATTAGCGTGCAGTGAAGGAAAAATCAATAAAATTCCACTTCTAGTGTCCTCTTATTGAAGGGCTTTTATTTGGTTCTGTAATGAGTTTATTTAAATTTTAAGGCGGAAACGTATTACCATTGATAATTCATAGATCACGAAATTGCTTTTACAATTGCTCGCGTCAGGAAATAAAATTCACACACATTTAAACATAATATAAAAGACGTGAAACATAAGACTCGATTTCCATATTATTGAACACTTACTCGATTTCAGAATTGACGTTTATGGGTCTGTTGATCCAGATTTACACAGCAACGCTGGCTGATGTTGGCACAATTTTATTTCCAAATTATCTAGGGAATATTGTAGGTATTAGATTTTCATCTAAGACAACTTTAATATCTATTGAAACTTAGGATCATGGTCTCAGTTTCTTCTTTGCTTGTTACGTTGGTACAAATCTTCATTTAACCAATATTATAATCTTCTGTATTTTTTATGCATATTTTCATTTAACTTCCAACTTAAATGTTCCCACTGCAATTTTTGTTTAACTACATGCTGACGAACCGTGTATAGACCCTGTACTACAATGTTACAAAGAGCACACTGTATAATACGGATTTCAACAACTCTTCCAAGCTTAATATTTTCTTCATATAAATTACATTCACCATCAAATCAAAAAAAAACTAATTTCCCCATTTTCAGGCATAGGTTTTTATTAAAAAGTAGCATATTGTATGATTACCGCTATTTACATAAACTTTTTCGTTTAAATTAAGATAAAGAGCTGATCGACTGTGCATGACGGAGCATATTATAAAAATGACACTGTGTATAATGACGATTACTCCAACGACTCTTTCAAATTTAAAATTATGTCTCTTAGAAATCGCATTCATAATCAAATCGAGAAACCTTTTCCTCTTCCAACAAAAAAAGTGATTAAGAATGATTATTTTTACTTTTACAATTGTTTATTAAATTTTTTTATATGTAGAAGACTATTTCCAAAACATCGGGGACTGTTCACGAAGCCTGGAAATTCATCTTAGAAATTATTTAAAGACTTTGAAAATATATTAGATTTTTATCTTTTCTTTAGTTTCCGTAGGTCTCATCCTTCCACTAAATCGTAAAATACCATCCCTTTTTCCATTGTTTAAAAGAACAGTGGAATGCCCCAATTAGAATTATTGTCTTGTGAGAAGACGGAAAACACTCCAAAAATATAAAGTATCTATATTAAAAATATGTTAGCAAATGTTACTATAGTCTTGTTAGAATCTCGTTATAATAAGATATCATGTACAATGCTTATAGCTCTAGAAAACTCCATATTATTTTTCGATTATTTATCATTCACCATCAAGTCAAGAAAATTACCATATTCACACTTTTAAAACTAAATTTGAAAAATTTTGAAAAATAAATCAACATTTTTACTATAATATTATCTATGGGCTTATTCAATTTAAATCAAGGTAAAGAGCTAATCGACTACATAGCAGATTACCTCGAAAATATCCGGGATCGTCGCGTATTCCCCGACAAGAAGCCAGGTTTCATCCGGGATCTAATCCCGGATTCGGCCCCCGTCAAGGGCGAGTCCTGGGACTCCATCTTCAAGGATGTGGAAAAAGTAATAATGCCTGGAGTAACTCATTGGCAAAGTCCGCATATGCACGCCTACTTTCCCGCACTCAACAGCTATCCCTCTATGTTGGGAGAGATGTTGAGTAACGCCATTAACTGCTTGGGGTTTACTTGGGTAAGTTATTGTTTACCCTCCAAATTACTGCTTGAAAGTACATTTTAGGCATCCAGCCCTGTTTGCACTGAACTCGAAATGGTGGTTATGAATTGGCTAGGGAAAATGATTGGTTTGCCTGAGGAATTTTTGCATCGCAAAGGCGGTGATGGTGGAGGTGTAATTCAGGTACTAATAAGTCAGTATAAAACAATAATTTTTACATAATTTTTTTCTCCATAGACTACTGCCAGTGAATGCACGCTAATAAGCCTGTTGGCAGGGAGATTTGTGGCAATAAAAATGTATGAAGACCTCTATCCAGATGCAAGCAAGCACGAGATAAACGGCAAGTTAGTGGCTTATTGCTCAGACCAGGCACATTCCAGGTTTGCATTTATTATAACCCATAAATCCAAATTAAAAACTCATCTTTAGTGTGGAAAAGGCAGCCCTGATAGGGCTGGTCACTTTGCGCTATATAGAGTGCGACGAAAACTTCTCCATGAGAGGTGACAAGCTGCTGAAAGTCATCATGCAAGATCGCGAGGCTGGATTAATACCTTTTTGGGTAAGTTTTCTTTGAGGGAAATGTAATTTATCTCGAGGTCCAGAAGGCTTTTATCTGATGGAAGGGAATATAAGTCATCGGAACAAATCAAGCGGCAGCATTAATTACAAACAAGGGATTTAAATCCTCGGCCAGCTCAATCACTCTAAGGAGATTTGACCAATTATTTATTTCTGGGGAAACTTTCAGATAGATACCAGCGGTAATCCCCTTTGGAAATAAATTCCCCATATAGATGGTTCTTAGAAAACGGGAAGAGTCTAGAGTGGAGCTGTCTGGATACAGGGGAGCCTCGAAAAGTTTGTACTGGAAGATAAATTAATATTAAAACATTTTCAGATATTTAAGTAATGTTATTTTTTCACGCGGAAAATCTTCAAAAGAACACCCGACCTGCTGTTCTGGTGAATGAGTACTGTGAGGTTCACGGAAGCGCATACCTACTAAAAACCTGGGATTCTTAAGCAAAAATTATTTACCGCAAGATCCCCTACAACCTTCTTAAGTTTGGCACATTTTTTTTAACACCCTATATATTTTCATTTTCCTATATGCCTGAACTTCCTTCCAAATGAGACTTCACTTCATGTCTCTTACAATTGTGGACATATTTAACTTTTCAATTTTTTAGCTCTTTTTCCTCTGATGGTTCTAATTTTTCCCAGGTTTGCGCTACTTTGGGTACAACTGGTTCCTGCGCATTCGATAACCTGGAAGAAGTCGCTGATGTCTGCTACAACGAACTACTGTGGTGCCATGTAGATGCAGCTTACGCAGGATCTTCCTTTATATGTCCAGAGTACCGAACGTGGCTCAAGGGCGTAGAAAAAGCCAATTCCATTGCGTTTAATCCTTCGAAATGGTTGTTGGTACATTTTGACTGTACCGCCATGTGGTAATAATGAGAAGGACATCCAAGAAAAGTTATTGCATCACAATTTACAAATTTCCAGGGTGAAAAATAGCAGCGCTTTGCATGGAGCATTCAACGTCAACCCCTTGTATCTTACTCATGAGTATTCAGGTAACTATGCAAACCAATTTTGCTATATTATTAATTCGCCAATTTCCCTTCAGGTCTAGCAATCGATTACATGGTAAATACCCCTGTGAAATGCCTTTAAAAAATATATATTTCGATCTTTAATTCAGCACTGGCAAATCCCCTTGAGCAAACGCTTTCGTTCCCTCAAGCTCTGGTTTGTCATCCGCAATTATGGAATAGCAGGGCTGCAGGAGCATATCAGGAAAGGGGTTGTTTTAGCTGAAAAATTCGAATCTTTCGTAAGGGGTGACCCTAGATTCGAAATTCCTGCAAAAAGATATCTTGGTTTGGTCGTCTTCAGGCTGGTGGGGGATAATTTCATCACAGAAACCCTTTGCAAAAGGTATTTAGAATTTCTGTTATAAAGCCTTTGATGACTGGTTTTTAGGCTAAATTCAAGGGGAAACATCCATTGTGTGCCAGCAAATCTGAAGGGAAAATATGTAATTCGGTTTACTGTGTCTTCTCCCAGGAGCACTCTTGATGACATAGTGAAAGATTGGAAAGAGATCGTGAGAGTGGCTAATGAAATTTTGCAGGAGAGGGAGAAGTACTTGAGGAGGGCCAAAGTGCCCCTAGGAGGTATGAAAAAGAAATGAGTTTCGTATTATGCTTTAATTTTCGTTATGTCTATTGAGACCAACATATTTGCCCAGTTAAGGCGATAAATGGGGGTTAAAATTTGGGGGATAAATACCTCAATGGGTATCAAAGACGACAAATTGCTGCCATATGGAGAGCTCAAGATATTGCTGAATTTTCATAGAAATTTGTGTTTTTTATATTAAATTTATTTTTAATTTCATCAGTTTGTCTTTAGTTATAATTTCCTATGTAGTTAGTGGTAAACCGATTTTCTCCTCGTTAGTCTCGGTGGTGAATTTGAAGACTTCACATGAATATTTTATTCATCTCTCTGCTAGAAATTAAAGAAAAAAACGAGAACTTCGGGTCCAGTTTGCTTCTATCCAATGTTCCCATGTCTCCAAAAATCGTAAACGCGTCATTTGCTGCCATCTACGACCAAGGAGATGTCCTGGAGCAGTTTACGAAAACCATCAAGTTGAGAAAGGACGCTCAAGACAGCCCTGGTATTTTTGCTTCGCTTAATACCTTCATGAATCAAATTTAGCACGTTTTCAGCCATGAGGAGGAGAATTAAAGGCATTCTCATGTCTGGAAAACAGTTCTCTTTGGACTCTCGTTTGGACTTGTTCCATGGAATAGAGACGTCTCCAACGCAGAAGAGTGGGAGCAATAACCTGCCTGTGGTGGAGGATTCAGCAGAACCAGACGAGAAGACTAGTAGTGGTTCAGGTACAGTTACATCAACTCCAGATGTATATAGGTCATTCTGTTTAGTAGTTATGTAGAAACTTCCTTCAAATTTGAGAGAGGATTTGGGGTGGAGTATTCATTTTTGGTTTAATTTTGAATGTGTGTGTGTGTAACCTTTCTAAGGTTAATGGAGGATTGCTAGGGCTCAAACTTTGAAAATTTGCTTTAGTGGAGTTATTGCGGATGGAAGGATGTTAAGCATGGTGAATTTGCAAAAAACCGACGTGGATATTTGAATGCCTGAATGTTATTTGAAAATTAGATCTGAACGAATAAAGGACAAAAGTGATAAAATGAATTTTTGGTTTTTTCAGTGGATTACTTAGGTTTTAATAGTCTGCATTGAAATCTTGGAGTATCTTATTTACTTTAAAAATAATATCTTTATTACCTCCAAGTAAAGAAATACCATTTTAGAGCATGTTGCATTTCATCCATTTTTCTACACAGAAATCCGAATTTTTGCCTTGAAATGGTCACAAAATTCATAGGAAGTAGTAACATCTAAAAATCCTCAGTTCTGTACGGATTTCTGAAGGAGGGAGGGAATTCCTTATTAGGGTAATTTGCTTAATAATTCCAATCGTTACCTATAGGCTTCAATGGTTTTCCTTCAAATTTCAGTCCACTTTCATTTCCTACTTTGGAATACACAGTCGTATTCCTCGGTCTGAAGGGCCTTGCCCTTTAGGACAATTTTTCTTCAAATGCTTCTTCTCTAGTCCACACATTCCCATTAATATTTCAGCAAAAACCTCCATTATTCCAATTTGGAATTCCAGAAAACGACAATACAAGCGGCTCCCACTCTCCGCAAAGAGACAACTTGGAGGTGTCCCCGATTCGCCACAACCGCTCCAAATCTGTAGACCACCAGATGAACTTGACCATCAACGATCTGAAAGTGGAGAAGCAGATTTGCAACAGATGCGGACACAAAGTGGAAAAAGTAGAGCGAGTGGAAAATTATAATTAATTTGTGAATGAGATATAAGTCATCACATAATAGATCTGCATAACGAATTAGATGTTATAGATTGAATTTCGGCTTTTCGGTGAAGAAATTAAACTAGAAGATGCATTTGCAGTCGTTTAATTTTATAACTTAATATAAAATCAATGAGTTTTTTTTTTATTAAATACGAACAACTCTGCTGCTACTTTCTTCAATTTCTGATATGAATGGAAATAAGTCTTGAAAGTTTGTTAACACTTTTAGAGCTAAATTCGAGTTTGTGAATAGTAACTTCATGGACAGCTTGCTTACATCTATATATCTTCAAGCAGCTTCTACAAATTCCCTAGAAAATATGAGCAGGCTTAAGAAATTTATCTATATTAGGAAACTCTACAGGGTGCAACATATCATATGGAGATATTTCATGGGGTAACAGTTTTCTGCGAAATAATAAAAAAATGCTAATAGATCCATGGTCAAAAATTCACCATTCTCGATATACGGGGTGGTAAAGTTTCACGTTTTCTTTCATATTTTGTGTTTTTCTCCTGTAATCAAATTTTTGACACATCGTAGACCTATTTTCTTTAAGACCTTCTATAATAAAATGTCAAAATTATCAGTAGACATATACACGGTGTTATGTTTTTTGAACCATGTATTATTTTATGCTTTGTATCTTTCTTGGAACGTCCCGTATGAATTTTGATATCAAATTTACATTCTTTAGCTTTTTGGTCTCTTACAGTATTTCCGTTTCTTTCCCCATTTTCGTAAAATTTGCAAAAATATCTATGGCTAGAAATTAAAAAGGTAAAGGGAGTAAGGGAAAAATAATCATCCGGTTCAGTCATCAGCTATCTGAAACAACTCGTGATATTTAATAATTTAAAAAAAAATAGAAATGAATCTCAACGAAAATAAAATTGTTAAAACTATTGCAAATGTCCTCGAAAAATACGAGAAAAAATGTGAAATCTTGCCACCCTGTATATCGAGAATAATACGTTTTTGATCATGGGTCTTTATTATTTTGCAAAGTACTATTGTCAACTGAAATATTTTCATGATGATAGGTTACACCCTGTATAATAAGACAAAGCTATATTTGGAACTTGTGTGAAAATACTTGAAAGTAAATTAAAAAATCAACACTTAATCCGATTTCCTTGAGAGTAAGACGTAAGTATACATTTGTGCACAACAGTCATATGATACAAAAATAAATCAGCATATTCTTCAACAAAAATATAACTATATTAAGTCTTAGTAAGTAATTATACAGTGTGTGCACAAAACATGGAATAAATTCATTTTCTCGGTGTGGAATTAAAATAATGGAAAATGCTTGGACACTTCGACTTTGGTTCAAAATTCCACATATTTCACTTAGATAAAATTAGCCGTGACGTCATCATTGTTCCAGATATGACATCAGTGTTAAATTTTTTTAATGGTTTTTGATAACTTTTTGCGAAAGGGCACACTTTCTTATGTACAGGATATAAACTTAACAAAGACTACCCCGATCCATTTAGTGGATGTCTGTATTACAGTTAGGTAAAGCAAGAAACATTTTTTTTTTAGATTTATCAAAACATTTGTTATGCAACATAATGAAAAATGTATGTCCTGTGCGTAAAAAAGTGCACCCTTTCGCGTGAAATGATCAAAATCCATTAAAAAAATTTAACACTGATGTCATATCTTGATAAATTACGACGTCACGGCTGATTTTATCTAAGCGAAATATGTGTAATTTTGAACCAAAGTCGAAGTGTCCAAGCATTTTTCATTATTTTAATTCCAGACCTAGAAAATGAATTTATTCCACACTTCGTGTACACACTGTATAGGAAATAAATAATTTATTAGTACATTAGTGATTGTGAAAATATATTAGATTTAATAACATTGACCTTAACAAATACAGAGAGTAAGTCTTTTATGGTGATAGCAACGAGAGAAGCTATATGAGTCTTATCCTAGAATAAAGGGAATATAATAACGTTTATTAGCTTGAGATTGAAGTAAGGATTTTTACATTATAGAAGGAACATTAGATCTTAGGTTTATTACATTCCTGATCAAGTTGCTGACCTGCCAGACATGACTATTTCAAGTTAAAAAATCATCTCACTCACTTAATAAGGTTTCAATCCAAATATTCTTCTATATAACAATAAATAATATCTTCGAGATTGGTGTTTCAAACTGGTGTTTATATTCTAACATTTAGTAGTTTTTCTACACGTAAACTATGCCTTCTGAGCTACCAAGGCCTGTTCATTTCTTCGAAATTCACTGCCTTCTTTCGAGTTCAAAAGATATGTTTCTCTATATAAAAAGAAGCGCAGGCCTCCTTCGGCTTCAAAGGCAGCCCGATGATGACCTTAATGATGCTTCTTGACTTAGTTTCTAATACAAAAAAACCACTTAACTTTCAAACAATTTGTGCTATAGTAACGTCGATAAATTGGCAACTTTAAAACCTTAGTACTAGAGTTCGGCCTTCTCAGTAGCTTATGCGGCGGGCTCTTCTTCTTGATTGTGCTTCGCAATGGCCAGGAGGATCATGGTCAGTTCTTTTTTGTTGATTTTGCCGTCTTGGTTGTAATCCACACCTCTAAGGATGGTTTCTTCGAAATCTTGGAGATCTTGAGCGTCATAATCCTGCAGAAAACACTACTGTTCAAGTAATCCAATGGTTCGGGACTACGGTCTTATGTATCGTGACCAACGCCATGTGCACAAATACGGCAACTTCTCAGGTTCTTATGAAGCAGTGACGCAAGTGACTGTCTTTTCAACGGCATTATTGGACCCGCAAACTAAAACTTCCTTGGAGTAATATTCAAGGAAATTAAAAAACCTAGTTACCCTTTCAATTTAAGCTTGTTCATGTAGTCCTTAAGTATCCTGGATAATTACAAAAAAATTAGAATTGATTCATCAAGAATTAAATTTCAAATATTTCCGAGGGTAGGTACTTTACGTCTTCCTGAGATATTGACGTTCAAATTTTGAAGAGTGGCAAAAAATAGGTACCAAGGTACCCGCATCTCTCAAAAACCAAAATAGATGGTGCAAAGCGGGAGCATAGAAAGCCCTATTGACAATTTCTCTGTTGCTCCAAAGGTTCCTGAGATATCCCCGGTAAAATTTGAAAATTATTGATCACTGCACTGCTCCTTGACCCATAAATCATTTGAAAGTCGTTAGACTTAGAAATTAAATTAGGGACTTCCTTATCGAAAAAGGATTTTCTTAATCGCGAAAAAGGAACCAAAGCGACTTTGCAGACCACGTAAAAGAGTTTAAAATTCACATCAATAAAACCTAATAAAAGGTCCCTTGTGTCTCATGAGCATCGGATTAAGAGCGCCTATGATTTTAAAAGAGACACATGAGGGCGATTTGAAGCTTAAAGAGGCATAAAGGACATCTAAAGTGAGTAAAAAGGTTTACTAGACGCGAGGGCTATAAGTAGTTAAAAGATTTGAAAAGCAAGGCAAAAGACATCAGAGGAAATAGTGGAACATTTAGCTCATTTTCGAGAATTGAAAATTGTTTGAAGGTACTAGAAAAGGGGGGAGGGAGGTGACTCAGCGCAGTAGACTCAGAAATATATATTAGAGGCATAAGAGAAATTGAAGAGTTTCTAACGGATTACATTTCGGTTCTCATGAGTCTCGACACCTTAAAAATCTCACTATACTGGAAGTTTGATATGAGAAAGGTAAATTGCAGTGCCTTAAATATTTATTCGAAAAAACCAGCCATAGGGAAACGTTCCATGTGATTAGTAGACTCAAAAATCTCAATAATATACAGGGTATTGCATAGTAAAAAATCGAGTTTTAGCAATTTAAAAGAATTACGATTGAAACCAAAATGTATGCACCCAATACAAAAATCAAGACTCAAAATCAACTTAAAAACCTGAAAATTTGGTAAAAGAGTCTCAAGATCCTCTCAGGTTATTCAAAAACTCCTGAATATTTTTTTTCAGGGAAATTTTCAGATTTACGATTTATTTTTTGCCAGTTACGCCTAGACTACCCACCTTTTTAACGAGTTCTAATAGGTCTTTCAGGAATCCTCTCAGCTCCTCGTTTTCTATTGTACCATTGTTATCCTGCAAATTACATGTTATAAATAACATGTTTTTGTCTGCATAAATCTGACTTTTTACCCTGTCATAAAGTGCAAATACTCGTTCGATGTCGTCCTTAGTAAGCTTCGTAGCGCCCTACAGGAAATGGAAGAGAATAAATTGAATTAAAATCAAGATAACAAGAGAAAAGGAAAAACTGGAAACCCGTTAAGGTTCGCGATATCAGTTTAATTGAAACTTCGATTTTACACCAAAGACACGAAGAGAAAACTGATTGGGAAACTTTACACTGGACCAAAGAGGGAATCCTGCTTATTTTTACTTTGTTGATTTTAGAGGCCTCCGGAGGCTGCTCGTTTATTTTAGAGTTTTGTTGCGGTTTCGAAATCTGTATCACGTTTCTCAGAGATTTTAGATGATATCTGACTTTTTCCTTGGGAAACGGCTAAGAACAAAGGCACATGACGTAACTTACAAGAGGGCATGCTTACACGTAAGCATGCAGTGCCAGTGCAGGAACGCCTACAGAAGCACAGAAGTGAAAAGTGGTGACAAACAAGTTAGTACAGGCTAAAAACTTTTTAATGAACGATCAAAATTATGATGGTTTGTTTGATGTTTTCTCAAAGCAACAGCTCATCTTCAACCAAAAATTGAACCCAACGAATAACTTCAAGACATGTAACTCAAAACAGCGATGGTTGGCCTCGGTCAACTCGTACATAGGGAACTTCATTATCAGGCCAACAATCTCTGTTTAACACAAACAACACATATTTTACTTACTTCGAATCCCTCCTAAAAGTAGCGCCACACAGATAGATAGATAAAGCCGTGCAGCTAGGTTAGATACTAGCTTTAAATAGGTCAGATTTATGAATTTGCACAGACACAAATTCACGTAATTAATAGCACTAATGGGCAATATTTCAAATTTGTATCTGTATCAAAATCTTTATGCCACTAGAAGGTAATGAGGTTATTATTCACGTGGCAGTGCTCGAAAAGTGCGGAAAGAGAGACAGCCACAAGGGAGCTATTTGGTGTTTGGGTTTGTGATTTGGTAATTTGATTGGTAATTTTATTGATTAATTTAAACTGATTTTGAAGGTTGTTGTAGCTATAGTGAGCTATAGGCCAGCGATCGTAAAGTAAGCTGATAGAGACAATTCAACGTTAATTTGGGAGCAGAATGCATCATGCGTCAAACTGTAATTCTTAAGGGAACTATTCTTTATCAAAAAACTGAAAAACTTTAAAAATTCCCCGAACTTCCTAAAGTAAGTAAAGTAATTCTCGTTACAATCCAACACCCTACATTTTCTCCTTGCTTCACATAAACTGCAGCTACGAGTTTTGGGCTTAAAACTTAAATTTCCAAATTATTATTTTGGAACACTGAGCCCTGTAATTGAATCTTGAAATCGCTCATCTACAAAGAAGAAGTGAGCCCGCACAAACTAAAATTTACAAGAAACGGCGGGTTTTCATATCCGGGGTTAAGCGGCTTAGTTATGTATTATCCTGTGTAAGACTATGATTTCATCACACATTAAAAATAAAGCATTTCTAAAAAAAAAATTTAAAGATGCCCATTTCCCCACAAATACCACGCCAAAGTTAGAGTCCAGTATAAGCTAGCTAAAGAGATGTCTTGCTAATCCACCCTCCGAAACGTCTTCTCAATGAATCCCACTAAGCGATAACGAAAATCGATTTTTTTTATCTTGTCTTGGTGTTCAAAGTATTCCACATCCCAAAAATTCAGTCTATCCGTTTCATTTGGCCAGAAGCTTAGTGGACCTATAGATCTCTATAGTTTCCATATGCATTTTTGCTATAGGGTGTCCCATTACAAACAATGGAATTGTTCAAGACAAAATTTCAAGGAAGAGTTACCTCGCGCCGCGGCGATATAGCATGGCCACCGCGACCATGCGACTTGCAGCTGTTGGATTTTTTCTTTGGAGCTTTTTGAAGGGGAAGGCGTATGCCAATAATCCAAGAACAATTCCTGAACTGAAAGACGAGGTTCAACGCGTCATTGATGAAATTGAGTGATTACTACGAAAATTTCGTGAAAGGAATCAGTCACGAGGAGGCTATTTATAGGACATTGTGTTCCACCAACAACCTCCACGTCTTTACACTTTGTTAAAATAAAAACATCTGAACTTTTTAAATAAACATTGCGTTTTTTCAATTTTTGAAATAACCGGTCTGAATGGGACACCCTATATTACACAATTACTAGCAATTTGCATATATAAATAAACAAAAAAATATTGCTTGGTCATTGTGTGTAAACATGAAACACAAAAAAACTACTTGCAATATAAAAAGGTATAGAAATTTGAATATATAAAATTAGTCATGTGGGAGAAAGGCAAAATGCAGGTATGTGCAATGGTAAAGCAGTCACCTTGAAAACTTGTCGGCATAGGAAATTTTCTTTAACTGGAAGCAGCCTAGAAAATAGGAAAACGTCAATATAATTGCACATAACTGGGCTAAACACGTACTTGGCCATTTCTGAGAGCTGAAGACGTCCATCCTTGTTTGCGTCAAATACCTGGAGCTGGAATTGAAATTTCGATGATAAGTTATGTATTCTTGTAGCGTTTTGTCATGTAAAACTTGCCACTAACCATTGTATCAGTGTACTCAATCAGTTTATCCTCGGAGACATCATTTATTTTCTTGGCCTCCTTCAGCAAATCCCGCAGGAAGTTCTGGGAAATCAACAACATATAACATTACCCCTTCTACTCACCCCCCCCCCCCTTCCAAAAAAGATTTTATCCCATTTTTCAATCAGCAGCAATCGTTTAGTGTTATATCGCTCACCTTCAATTCGTCAGCCTCAATATATCCACTTCCATCAGTGTCGTATTCTCTCCAAATCTGGAATATTCTCTGTTATTGTAGGTGGTTGAAAAACCTTATTTAGAAACATAATAAGAAGAAAAGCAAGGAAACCTAATAAATCCCTAGGATACCATCCTAAATCTATCTTGTCCCTCTTTTACTGCGTGTTTTGATGAGGTAATAGGATTAGCACACCTCCCTTAAACCTCAAAGAAAACGGTCATTTCTCCTTTCATGACAGGACATAAACATAAAAATAAGATTTGTGAGCTGGAACTCTTCTAGAATTATCATTTTTCTTGTGTGTAATTTGAGCGACTAGTTCCTTTAAAATCCGGTCCCAGCAAGACCAATTTCAAACTTAATGTAAGGGTAGAGAAATCCACTTTACCTTCATAAATTCGACGCTGGACTCGAGCGGATTGTCGAAGCGGAACAGGAGCAAAAAGTTCTCTTCCATTGGAAGCAATTGTGCCAGCTGAAATGGAGGATATCGAGGAATTAAGGTTCGAATCTTATCGATTTTGAATGCAATTTGAATCCTATTAGATTTGGTATTAAAACTGAATTGTTGGAAATTTTAATGGAGTAAAGGTACCTCGCGGATATCAATTTTTCCATCCTGATTGTCGTCGTAGGCTTCCATGAAACAGGCTTTTAGTTCCACCAACATGTCGTCTGAAACGGCCTGAAATGACGTTGTAAATCATTTTAATTCTAGAAGAAAAAGGCAGTACCTCAGGGCCAACGTCAGTGGCGTTAGCACTTGAGACGAATTCCCTCAGGAAACCATCTAGTTCTGTGCCTTCAATGTAGCCATTTCCTGGAACACAAAAACACAGTCGAAATTTGTCAAAGAAGGACTAACATAAATCCTTCACGATCCGCCTATGTGTTACAATCTGACTCGATGGTCCAAAGATTAATTGACGAAACAGGAGATTTAGAGATGATGTATGGGACGGAGGCTGCGAGGATGTCAGGACAAAGTTGAGAAAAGGGTTTAAAGGAACTCCCAATTTTTTAAATTTCATATCATCTTGTCTTGCGTAAATTCATCTTAAAGACCTGAAATTTCTTATGTAAGCTATAAATATTCAAAGGCAGATGGATTTTAGGAGAATGTCAAATAAACGGGGTGTAACATATCATCGTGAAGATATTTCAAGGGGCGATAGTATAATAGTAAAAAAATGCCAATAGATCCATGGTCAAAAACAGATTATTTTCTATGTACAGAGTGACAAAGTTTAGCGTTTTTTCTCATATTTTGTTTTTTCTTTGAATAATTTTTTTTATATTTCGTATATGTTTTCTTTCAGACTTTTTACTACAAAATAAAATTGTCGGTAGCCATACACAAGCTGTTAAGTTTTTTTGGGTCACGTATTATTTTATGCTGTGGGCCTTTTTTTAGAATACCTTGTATGAATTCTGACACCAAATTTAAATTCCTTCTTCAATAGTATAGTTTTCTGGTATCTTGCAGTATTTTTGTGTTTTTCATCGTTTTCATAGAATTTGCAAAAAAACCTGTCGATACCAATTAAAAATGTAAAGTAAGAGAAAAATAATCATCCGCCTCAGTTACCAATTATCTCAAGCAATTCACAACATTTAACCAAATTTCTTTAAATAAAAACAAGTCTAAACGAAAACAAAATTATAAAAACTAATGAAAATGTGCCACCCTGTATATCGAAAATAGTGTGTTTTTGATTATGGGTCTATAAGCATTTTTAAAATTATTTTGTAGAGTACTATCGCCCCTGAAATATTTCAATGATGAAAAGTTACGTCCTGTATCAGCTGAGAATTTTTTCAAACTTGCTTCAGCTTAAAATTCTCATGACACGCACATGGGTTACAAAGTAACTTAATAATTTAAAGACTCATCCAATGAACCAAAGGATTTCAATGTTTTCAAAAAATCAAATTACTCGGAAAGGGAAATTTAAACGCCAGATCAAATATAAAAACAGGATTTTAATTTTCTAATTGTAGAAAAACGTGACGCCACTTATTTCGCAAGTTCAGTGGCGGAGGCAGGAGGATTAAAACAAAATTTAAATAAAATATTTGTGCACTTCATCTTTTAGTGCTTTTTCCAATGCGATCTCAATAACGAAAGTACGGCTACCATAAAGCATGACAAGGTTAGTAATTTAGCAATTTTTAAGTAATTTCATGGGGTTCAGAAATTTCTATTACCAAAGCTTTCAAGCCACCAAAATCGTGGTAATTGGTAATTGAGGCAACGAGATTTATTACATTACCCTTATTCAGTATATCTAAACTTGCGTTCATACATTCGTCTTCGGGGTAGTAATACAAAATCAATTATTCATCTTGGATTGATCAGAAAGAGTAGGTGTTAGTGATTAATATAAATAGTTTCTACGGTATTGGAATCGATATTTCCAATGCAATCCATCTTGTCTTTAAACTCACTGTATATTGAAGGTTTTTCTGCTCAACATCATTACGCCTTTTCTTCGAGCCCGACAAACCATTATTGACGACTATGTAGACGTTTGGTCGAATATAAAAGGAATAAAAGAGTTGTATTATGTTCATTTCACATGTTTTCTGAAGCAGAAATTGTGAGATACATAGTGGAAAGTATTCGTTTCCTGATGAGGTAACTGTTCGCAGTGCCTTTCAACGAAAAGGTTTAGCAATTTGGAGGTCTACGGAAAGATTACTTGAAATTTGCATTGTGCTGAATACTTTCAGGCAGATACTTGGAAAACCGAATATTCAAATTTTCCATTTTCAAACGGCACTTTCGATGGAAAAATCGTTTATTGAACGTTAAAAACTATGCGTATCTCCTTTTATATTGTCAGAGGTAGATTAGGTTCAATCAGTGAAAGTTTTGTGTTATTCAAGGTTATTAGATAATTTTATCGCAATTAGTGTAAATACTTTACGTAATATAGATATTATCCCGTTAAATGTAAGTGACATATGAAATTTTCCCAGTAAGTCCTCGGTAGCCGTGATCGTCTAGTGGTTAGGACCCTACGTTGTGGCCGTAGTAACCCAGGTTCGAATCCTGGTCACGGCAATGTGTAAACGTTGTCACGGTGAGGAATATTTTTTATTTATTTTTATTTTTTCTTTCACGATAAAAACATTATACACTGTGTTTTAGGATTGCATGGCGCTATTTGAGGTATGTATCCTCTAGTGCAATAAAAATCATATAAGCGTGTGTCCAATCTCAATCGGTAGCGAATTTACAGAATGTTTAAAGTTAAGAAAAAATTAGGTTTTTATTTTATTGTGCTTGATCTACTACAAAGAAAGTTTTCAAATTTTATATGCGTATTTGATAATAGGTGTTGCTTAATACGCAAGTAGATTATCCCAACTACAATACAGGGTAGTGTATTTTCTGAGCTCTTGATTCATAAAATTTCCTCGTACGTCATTGATAAATTTTAATATTTTTCTTAAGTTCTTCGATCTATTACCTGAATCTTATCTCTTTTGATTTCTGGTCGGATTCTGTTCCGTTTACTCATAAATTAATTAATTTATAAACTCGATCAAATCTACGGACCTCAGCGGTTCCCAGATTATTTTTTCGGAATTTCGAAATTCCATGATTCTTTGATTATTTTTATACCATTTTTTAAAAACTTAACTAATTTCACAGTAGGACTTATGTTAGACGAATTATACATTCGCGTGATCGAATACTGTGAAATCGGTTCAGCTTTTAAAAAATGATATAAAAAAAGGCAAAGAATGATGGAATTCCGAAAACCCTGAGGTTCGCAGATTGATTGAATTTATAAATTAATTAGTTTATGAGGAAATAAACATAATTCGACTAAAAATAAAAAAAGATCAAATTTAGTTAATAGCTTGCAGAACTTAGGAAAAATATTAAACTTCACCAGTGGCGTACCGGCAAATGTTCCTAAAAGATTTTATCGACTAAAACCTCAGAAAATACATTAGTTTGTGTAGTAGTTGGAGGCAATCTACTCTTGTGTTAAGCAGCATCTATTATCTACTACACAAATAAAATTTAGAAATTCTGTAATTTTTTCTTAACATTTAACAGCCTGTAACTCTGCCACCGATCGAGATCGGGCACATGCTGATATGAACTTTTTGTTTTATTTTGTACTAGAGAATACACACCTCAAATAGTGTCGTGAAACTCTGTAACACTCTGTATGTCCCTCATGTTACGACAGGGATTAAATAAATACCGTCAAAATTTTGGGATAATTTTCCCTTGACTCATCAATCATTTGATATCATAAATAATTTTCTTCTCTTACTAGCCTTAAAATACAATATTATTGGATGCAATGAGTGACTATAAAGTACGTTTTCTCGCTCTTTTCTTTAAATTTAAATACTATTAAATAGTCGGTTGATAAACTCAGGTCGTCAGATTTTTCAGCCATGGGGTAACCATGAAAGGTACGAGGCGGTTACAGCATTAGTTATTCGAAGAGTTCACCCTCCATTTTCATTCCAAGCACAGTCTTGACATACCTCAGATAGGGACCCTCGAAATTCACTGCCGTAATCTGGACGATTTAATTACGTTTATAGAGGAAGTTGGGGAACACCCTCTCCCAGTTTTCCGGCAGGTAAAGATTTTCAGGACAGATACTGGACAACTCAAATGAGATCCTGGAGATTTCATTTTTCAAGTCTGCTCGATGACTTCGAAATTTCACCGATCAGTATTCCTTTCTTTCTATTAGAATCAATGGGCTTGAAGATTTATTTTTGTACACAGATGCATCTAATTATCTAATATTATAGAACAACTTCTGAATATAGTAGTTTCCAAGAATAATTTAATCCTTTAGATAGTGATAGTAGATAATTTAATATTCTCACACATTGAAAAGAAACCCCTACAATCCAATCCCTATTGATACTTCAAAATTCAAAGTGCTGAACCTTAACTATCTCCGATATTTGGCCCTTATCGTAATCAAAACGTTATCTCCTATTGTTCTGTTGTTCTTCATCTATACATGGCTAAATTAAACCACCAGATTAGTGGGTAAAACTGCCTTAATAAACACAGACGTTTCATTAATTTACCTTGTTAGGCTCGCGATTGTGGCGGTTAAACCTTGTAAAATCCACTTTCTAAAACGGGCATATAATTCCTCCAGACTACCAATTTAAATAAATAATATTAACTTATTATTTGTTCCTTTTACTTGGTGATTCTTGTGATTCGCAAAAGACATTTTTTCAAGGGAAGGAGGTGAAGGAGACTTACCATCTTTATCATAATGACTCCAAACCTCCATGAACTGATTCGCAGATAACTTTTTCAATTCCCGGGAGTTAGGATCTCGGTACTGCCGCATGAAATTGGTAGCTCTTTCCAGATTAAGTCGCTTTTGGTGTTCGGCCTGGCTCGTCATTTTTCTGGAAAAGAAGTTTCATTCAAAAGTTGTAATCACTGGTTATTTTTATTTATTTATTTATTCTTTCAATTTAATTTTTTTTTTTTTTAATATTTTTTTAACAGTAGATTGTTTATGAACACAAATTCGAAGACAAACCAATTTCCTATCAAAAAATTTAGTTTTTTTATTGTTTACTTAGTATTTAACTGAGGTTGTATTGCATTTTTTACGAAATTTATAACTGTTTTTCTCAAAAACTAATTGATAGATTTTTAATCATTACACCACTGAATGTAGTTTTGGAAGACTTTGAATTTAAAGTCTCACATGATCCCTCATGCCATTTAAAATTAAAGGCAAAAAAAGCCAAAAAAAATTAAGAGGGTTGCGGTGAGGTGTATAAGGGCGAAGTTTCGGGGTTGAATTTGTTTTAATTCGTCCTGTTCAAAAACTGTTTTGAGGGGGGAGGCAACTTTGCATTGGATTACCCTGCATGTGTGATGACACAAATCATGATATTGCTCTATTTTCAACTTATCGATAACCTCGTAATCAATTCCTCGAATTTGAAATTAGTCGTGATGTTTTCACGTTACATCTATTCCGCATCCTTCTTTATTCAATAGAATAATGAAGTTAAAATACTGAGGGAACATGCCTAATTTCACCGTGATTTAGTTGATATTTCGGTGCTACAGATGGAAGAAAAACGTCTTGATCTATCCAGTTTGTTCAGCTCTGAATCCTCTCCAATTCGGTTGAAATTTCGCCTTTGAGTTTAACTCTTTTGTCATATAGTTTCGGGTACAAAAACGTCAAGCAGATAGATTTTTGTGTAAAGAGAATTCAAGTTTGCAATAAAGAAATGAACAATCAATTGTTGTTAAGCGAGTTCTAGTCTGTTAGTACTAATTCTTCAATCTAAAAAAGAGAAAAGTGAAGGTGAAAGAAGGTGTAAAAATTATCAATTTGAATATGCAAAGTGAGACTAATAGTTCATTCAACAAAGAAAGATGGATTTCGCAAATTCATGAAAAGTGGCTTACCAGCGGGACAAAATAGGAATTTTTAATTGAAAACATGTTTAATCCCCCAATAAGCCTACGCTCATTATTCTCGCTAGTCGAGGATCAAATTGAGCTTTAACGGGCTCACATTTTAATACAATATAAAAGATTTGCTTAATTACCCTATGCACATGTAGGATACCAAATTGCGACTACTTCACCATAGGCGTAGAAGGAAGATTATGTTAGGAAAAATTGAAAATAACTGCAAATTGGCGTTAGCATTGGAAAAATTGTCCAAGAAAATTTTCTCTCTATTTCTTCTTCATTGATAATTAAATTAACAAGTATTGTAGTTCTCATTATACACGATGTTCCAAAAAAGTTGTGCCAAACTTAAAGAAGTTTTAGGGGACATTACGGAGAACTATTTTTGCATAGAAACAAAAAAAATATATAATCAAGATTAAAAAAGGGGACCGTCAATTTGGTTACATAAATTCGTTCTTTGAATCATTGAATAGTGCACCTGTTGCAAGATGCGCGGATCTTGCTGCACGTAAAGAGAGGCTTCCATCATTCCTCCCAACAGTTCCTCTTGGATGACTACAGGAATTTCACACACCAACGACTTGATGTAACTCTAGAGGAAAAAATCCAAGGGGTTTAAATCGGGACTTCGCGCTGGCCACCTGATGGGTTTGCCTCTTTTGATGCATCAACTATAAAAATGTTGGTTTAGATGATCCTGCACAGCACGAGCAAAACGTGCAGGTATACGGTCATGTTGGAACCACATTTTATGCCGTATACCCATAGGAACGTGTGCATTGTCCAATGGCTTAGGAAGTACGACTTGTAGAAAATTTAGGTAGATGTTACCAGTCAGCCGAGGTGAAAACAGGAACGGGCTAATTACATAAAAAGTTACTGGAAAATACTGGCCCGCACACTAATGAGAAATTAGTTTCGATGAGCTCTGATTCATGCGGCTTGAAGATTGTGGTCCTCCCATATGTGGCTCAATTAAGTATGGCACAATCTTTATGGAACACTCTGTGTAATATTCGCCAAAGTTCACACGTTTTATCAATATCGCTATTTGCATAACTGTAATTATTATTATTATCAACAAGGGTTACTTGATGGGTGCCCGAACTTGAAAGAGCAGATAGAACAACCGTGTTTGAATATTAAATTTTTGGCATGTTGATAAGTTTTAGTGGAATTTTCAGCTTGAATGATAAGTTCTACACGAAATATACGATCATTTTTGAAGGTAGATTTTCAAATTATTACTGGAAAGATTATACAGAGAAAAATCCCCAATGATGTCGTCCTTGTAAACCGAAACTATGATAAGATCCCCACTTATATAGGTACAGGGTTTTTAAGAGGATTGAGTATGTTGCCTAATACAATTTATCCAAACGAAAAGAGAGTCTATGTCCCGTTCATTGGACCCATGCTTACAGAAAATTACGTTCAGGCGTATAAGAGAAGGCTATTATCCATCAAATCACTCATATTATTCTTGTAGATCTTATGCTCGTCAAATTCAAAGAATCTCATCTGGCTCCCTGTCAATAAAACTCATTTTCATTACACGACTATGAACAAGCACTTGATTAGAGGAGGAATTGTCGGGGAGGATTTGATGTATATTGGAAGGCTCAATTTTCAAGGGAATTTGGTTGTGGGGATGGTCCCTTTAACAACAGTCCTAATCAATAATGTCGCATTGCACTTTGTGCACAATTACGGGGTAAAATTAGTAAATTCCTATGAAGTGTTAATGTATGAAAATGAAGATAATGAATCTAACAATATAACAATAGCGACCCAGTAACCATTATCAATTAGTTATGTTTTTTACATTCTTGTCGGGTAAGAACTATGTTATGTGTTAGTTACATGGATTATCGACCCATATCGAGTTTACAGCAATTGGTACGGAACATTCTTACACTTTTCTCAGATATTTTCGAACCATCTGCTACACAACGACCTGCTTGGGTTAAAAAGAAACTACAATCAGCTTTAACCAGCAAATTTAAAATAATTATATTTTTGTATAAAAATCAAAGATACGAGAAGAGTAACAAATCATTAATTATAATAAACAAATCCCATGCTATTGTAATACTGATAAGACACTCTAAAAATCACAATAAATTATTTACTTTTTAAAACCTCCGTACACTAGAAATCAAGCCCTCTTCTCTCCCTCCTTGTTCCCCTGCTGCAATTCCGGGTGAGTATGCTCAAAGTAGCACTTGTGGATCTGGTAAACAGTGTCGCAAGGCTCTTTGCCTTTGACCTCGCATTTGTCCACGATTTCCAGGGCTTTTTTCTTATCGGCCTGAGGAGGCAGTTTGGCCTCAACCACGTCCTTTTGCACTTCCCCCTTCTCATTAACGAATCCAGCCTTCTGGTAGAAGCACTTGGTGAAGCATTTCAATGCTTGGTCTTCGGTGAACTCCCCTAAATCGGCCTTTTCGATCAGTTCCGGGTTCACTTTGGTTTCTTCGATGCAGTCTTGACGGTTTTGGATGATCTTTTTGCGCTGCTCTTCCGTGAAGTCCTATAGAAAGCGGTCGAGTGAAATGGGAATGTGGGGAAAAGTTCACATTTCACTGAGGTAAGCCCAAAAGTTACTGATATTTTCCTCCACGTTTATCGACGAGAATCAAAGAGCAATATGGCTTTGCTTTCCTTTAGGGCGAATAGCCTTGGGGCGATTTCATTAAGAAGATAATATCAATGGAAGGATTGAAATAAAGACAGATTATTGACTAGATTCGTGTTCTCTATGGAAATAATCTCCCTTATAGTGGTGAAAAGCTAGATTTAGTACGTTTAATAAAAATTATGCAATTTAGTTCCAACTAGTAAAATTCGCTCTCCATTTGAGATGTTACAAAAAATGTCAACAAATTTTTACGTTTTTTGGAAAAAAAATTTATGAGGAAATTGGTACTTATTGAAAACTGGTTCTAAGTCTCAATAACTAGTCGGTTTACCTTAAGACGAAGATTTGTGGTTTTGTCTGTTTACCTGGCATGAAATCAGGGACGCGAAAGCAAGAACGACCGAAACTTTCAACAAATGGTTCATTTTTGCACACTTTTGCTTCTAACTGCACGTGTTCAACTTCAACCTGTAATTAAATTCCCTCTTAAAAAGCAATTGTTTATATACGGTGACGGGTGGTACCGGCCTGGAGGTCGGAAATTTTGCCGTATCTCCGCACTCGAACCAGTTTATCTATTATGTTTTACATACAAAGAACCAATCGATTGTTACACCTTGTCTTGCGTGTAATGGTACTTTCCGGTTCGGTAGGATTACCTAAAAACAGAAAATATCGAGGTTTCTGTTGAACTCAAAAGAGAAAATTCTTCATTTTCCTTATTAAGTAATAGTATATTGTGCAACTAGTGCGGAAAATAACACTTCTTAAGACCCCTTTTAAAACCCTTTGCAGTGCACTCTTCTAATGCAGCCAACATTTAGAGCAAAAATTCTTCTTTTAGGTATCTATTAGAATTATAAAATAACTTTAACACCAATTAAAACTCCCTTCTAATTTGGATCAAGATTTCTCGAAAACTATGGGAGATGTCTTTAAGAACAATAAAATCTAAAATTCTTCCCATAGATAATAGAACGTAATGGAATTATAAGATGCGGGGTGTTCTATTTGAAGAATATGAGTTAAAGGTTTGTAAGTTTGAGCAAACTTTTAGAACCCATGAAAACTTCCTTCATTAATTTAGCTCTGAATTTCTCGAAAACTACTGAAGATTTCTATAGGTACGTTTATTGCTAAAATTCTTCTGACAGATAATGGAATTTAGATTATAAAATACAGGGTGTTGTATTTAAAAAGTTCCAAATAGAGGCCTGTTTTGACGAAACTTTTGAAGTTCATGAAAACCTTCCTTTTTAGTTTCGTTCGAGATGTCTGGAGAACTGATGAAGATTTCTTTGCGAATATTCACAGCAAAAAGTTTTCTTATAGATAGTAAAATCTAACGGAATTATAAAATACAGGGTGTTCTATTTTAAAAGTCCGAATTATAAACCTGCAAATTTGACCAAACTTTTGAAACCCGTGAGAGCTTTCCTTTCTAATTTGTCTTGAAATTTCTCGCAAAATGTTGCGGATTTCTGTAGGAACATTAATGGCAAAAAATCTACTTATAGTGTTCTTGTTCATTTCCAAAGCAGCTGCAGAAATTCCACATTTCGGTGAGACCAGCCAAGATAAAAAACAAAATGATACACGTTTTGTTGACGGATTTCCTAACCGGCTGTTGATGATTTTTTTTATTATTCCTCTGAGTGA
The DNA here is from genome assembly GCF_039881205.1 of Euwallacea similis. Lineage (NCBI taxonomy): Eukaryota > Metazoa > Arthropoda > Insecta > Coleoptera > Curculionidae > Euwallacea > Euwallacea similis. The sequence continues at coordinate 2,159,181 of NC_089611.1, read as the reverse complement.
TTAGTTTATTATTAGATCGGGAAATTCCCGAGGCGATGGCAAAAAAGATCAATATTCAGTGAAATAATTAGCATGTCGGTTATGAGTGCATGAGGAAGATGTTGATGGCATATTGTGGTAATTTACCATAACATAAATAAACATGACTTATTTGTGTATGTGTAACAGGTCATAAACGTGATGGAAATTAAAAGGAGCAATATATTTTTTTACTTAAAAAATAGTATTGTTTCCGTTTAATATCCCTATATGATTTCTTTTGCAGGTAAATAACCTGGGAAAAACACTAGATATACAGAGCCAAAGACGAATGGTCCTTCTAAGACCTTTTCCTGCAACACCAGTTTTACAGTTGTTCCATTTCCATTTTTTTGGGCATTAAATTGTGTAATTGCATTAAAATGTCACTTTCATGTTTTCCCGATGCACTAAATATTCATGAAAATCGCTCAAACTTTACAGAACAGTTGGAGTTACTTACTCGAGGGATTTGAATTCATGGTTTTGATAATTTAGAGTGAGATTTCAGAAATCCTGACAAAGAGAAAGCGGCAACTAAACACTTGATTTGAGGAGGTTTAAAATAATCGTCTCCTGCTTTTCCGAGATATTGTATATCCTCTAAAGGCCCTGAAAGCTCATGAAAAATTAAGGGATTAAATTCAACCAAATCAATCTAATCGAGAAACTGGAATTCAGGATTTGGATAATTTAATGGTTTGAGAAATTATATTGAAAGGATATTACGAATTGAATGCATATACAATTAGTTCATTGAACCGGCATTACAACGTTATTTTCTGATTTTTCTAAGACAATAACAAACCTCAAAATCCGCGAAAAATCAGTGAAACATAGCAATTCTTGAGGGCAATTAGGAATTTTCAAATTTACCTCAGCTAGAGACCTTGTTGCTATATACTTTCCGACAATTGGAAAATCTGATAGAAGAGAGACTACAAATTAAAAAATATTTCATTTACCCGACATTAAATGTAAATTTTTTGGTATTCTGCCACCCTGATAATTCCTCAACCCTCTTTTGAACTTGGGTAATTGTAGAGGACCATTTACCACCGCCTCCAGAGATATAGACCCAACTATGTTCACTAGGGATTTCGATAATACTGGTGAATAGATGCTCTGGATTCCTTGCACGTTTTAATTGCATTTAAGGGAGCTTTTCCCAACATATAGGATTTCTTAGATATTTTTCAGGAAACCACACATTGAGGTAAAATTTTTAACGCATCTTCAGTGAAAAGTTTAAGCGATTTATAGGAAATAACTGTAGAGGGTTGCAAGGGGATTTTATCCATTGGAATGTTTATTTTACTGAGATGTAAGAAAAGCAAAAGGTCTCCGAATGGATACGTAGACGGATCATTTAGGGGTATAAAAGGCAGCTCCGTGAAGGGGCGAAATGCAGGACTTCTCACCCTTAAAACTTTATGTTTGAAGGCTTTTCTAGGCTTTTATTTGAGCCCCAAGAAAAAAAAGAACCAGATATGTTTTCTTTACTCTCGAGGTAAACATCACTAAATCAAACCTGAACTAATGCTGCAGATTATCCATTTCCTCGACGATTTCCCAAAGGAAAACTGATGACTAATCATCTTCCCCAAAACCCAAATCCCACTAACCCAGATACGCACGATACGGTCATGATAACTATTATTATTCAATTAGTTCGTACACATTTTCGAAGGTTTATACATTCACATCAATTAATCGCAAGCCCATTGTATACGTTTAATTAAATTCCCTGACAATGGAAATCAATCGTTGATTGAGATTCTGGGAAAACGGGACGATGACGACTGGGAAAAATGGAAATATTATAATTCAAACTATCACCAGAAGTTGGATATCGAGTGACCCCAAACAGCAATTTGTTACGAAGCCTTGGGACTGATAATGACCCTCATACTACAATTCAAGTAAGTATAAGTAAAGTAAATTGATAGTAATACGGGTATTTGCATGAACTAATAACAGCGAAGCATAATACCTTAATTAAGTATTCATAGACATTCATGCTCAACAGATGTGTAATTTGACTTTTATTACAACCAAAGAGCCACGTTTTTCCATTTAAAAATTGTACTTTTTTTTAAGTTTCAACGTCAAAATCTAGTATGCATACAGTCAATCAAGATTATTTTTATTTTATTTATGTCTTTTTATATATATTTATACATTTTTATATATTCTTACGTGTTTTATGCATTTTATATATTTTATTATATTTTGCATATTTCAATTAAATAAAATGTTTAGGAAGCCCAATAGAACAGATTTCTTTAGCCATGCCCACCAAATCTGCCGCTCACAGCCATATAATCAAACTCCACCAAACTGATATTTTCCAAAAATTGTTTTTTATTGTCTATTCCATTAATGAATCATCATTAAATTTGCATTAGCAACTTTACGTTCGGGTATGATTGAAAGGTTTTGCTGAAAAATTCGTGTAATTTTCACAGAATTAATTAGTGTGATTCAAAAGGATTTTAGAGACATCGAAACTGCAATTTTTTTTTAAATGAAAAACGTCACTTAAAATCGTTTTTTAATCGATGTTTTTCTTAGTTTTCCGATAATATTTGAACTATGAAGGTGGTCGTGGAGAGTTTGGTTTTAGGGGCTTGTATTGCAGTGGTGGGGGCGTTGAATCAGGTGAGTGACTAGATATATATATGAACTGCAAACTGTGTTTTAGAGTTGAGTGTTTAGTGATTAAAGACTTTTAATTAATGGAAATTTCATTAATTCTAGACAAATAGGTGAAGGGAAATTTTCGACTCGAAAAAAATGCTTTTCTATAATATACTATTATTACACTATTTTCCCTGAATAAATGAGAGGAACGAAAACGCAATAAAGGCTTCTTGACCACCTTAAAATTAGACTTTCAGAAAAACTTTAAATAAAATATTTCGGGCTGAGAAATCAGTGACGTAGTTATCTTAGTCACTTACAAGATTTTCCAAAATTTAGAAATTTTCCTCGCTTACTTTCACACCACAAAAATTTTTCTGAAAAGAACTTCATTTCTTGGGCAATTTATCACGTTCCTGGACCTAATCTTTCTTTAACTTGTAGAAATTTTGCATGAATCCTTTATGAAAAAATCAGTGGCTTATCAGTTTGTAGGAGTGGAGGCATTATCAAAAATGTTTAAATTTGTCAGTTAACTTTCAAGCCTTCACGCGAAATTCCACAGTACTAGCCTGATTTTTTAACCCCTGCACGTTTCTCTGAAATCCAGAAAAACCTACAAAAAAGCGCTGTGAAGAAATCAGTGACATGTGTTAGCTATAAATAACAGAGGTATGTGGAATAATCAGAGGCGTTTCCCTTTCCTCTCGATAGGCCGCCCTTTCGCCAGAAGACATCAGTAGATTCCTCAAATACAACAACGAATGCAAGATGCAGAGTCACGTCGCCACTCCTGAACTAATGAATTTCGTTCGTGGAATTTTTTCTGACTCTCAATCCTTGAAAAACCACATTTTCTGCATGGCCACTAAGTTACAGCTAGTCAGTAGTGATGGACACTTCCAGAGGAACGAAATTAGCCAGAAAATTGCACCCCTTTTCCAGCAGACTCCAGACGTATTTGAAAGCTTGATGGAGCGTTGCGACATGAAAAGAGAAACACCTATGGATACCGTTTATGATTCTCTAAAGTGCTTTGCCGAGAGTATAAAAGGAGCGAATGGCAACTGATTTTGTTGTTTGAATAAAATAAAAAAATCAAATACGGAGAAGAAAGTTTTAATGGTTTTGGTGACCGGTAAATGCCAGCACGAAAGTAACAAATTGTGCTGTAGTTCCTATCAGACTTTTTCCAATAACTCTCTTTGCCAGACAGAGGGGAAAAATAAATAAATTCTGAACCGTAAATCTAAAGAGCAATATCCGTTTGAGTCTGGATAAATCCAGGAATATCTCTGTGCTAAACGTTTTTTGTTTTATTTGTTGTTTGCTTATGCTAATACATACATACTTTTCCAGGAGAATTAAGTCCTAAAGATTCGCATTTTTGGGTAATAAAGCGAAATTGGTGATAGAGATTTTACAAAAGGACTTTTCATGTAAGTATATCAAGTTCGATGAACTTGAACACGGACTTGAACTTGTCCTGTTGTCAAGTATTACCCAGAAGACGAAGACAAATAAGGGCTGGAGAGCGTGCACTTTTAACAAGCATCCCAATCAATAGTTTTAAGGTGAAAAGAACAGGTCCAGAATAAGGTCAGTTTTCTATCTAAATGTAATCAGGGGGTGATTGACATTTTGCCTGGAATCCCCTGGCGAAGGCCTTAATTAATTTAAAAAAACCGGGGCGATTTTGAGAAACTTGAGAAATCATCTGAATAAATTTGAATAGTGAAATAACTGAGTTATGAAGAAACACAAATTTCTGAAATGAATTATGAACAAAATTTGACGGTTGAAGCTTTTTGTCAGAAGTCTCGGCCTTATTTAAAGCCCTTCTTCATGCATATTTTACGGCCCTTGTCGGCCTAACAATACCACCATCAACCTCAAACTCCATTTTTCTTTCACTCCTCAAGGCGTCTTTTCCACATAAATATCCATACAGGTAGGAGATATTTCCAAAGAAAAAATTAATCCTCCATCGTCCATCAAGCCTTTCTATCCCTTTACGGTATTCCAGATAGCAATTTATTTCGCTTTCCAGTTGGGAGCTTATTCCAGGCAAAAAGCAGAAAATAAGCAGGAAATCATAAAGGAAAGCTCCTAGGACGAAGTTTCCACAAGGCGTGGTTTTGGAGATTTTCAGGGAGAACTTTCTCTGATTTTAGCAATCTTAGATTATTTTCGTGGTTGCGGAAGAAAGTCTAGATTTTTTGCAATTTCAAATCCAACTTTGGAGTTCACTTTGCTCAGACTTCGCATCCATGCGTTTCTCAACACCACTGCAAATGTGGAACAGATTCTGTGTATCTGAGTGAAATCACTAATTTATTCTAGATACTAAATCCTTCCAAGACCTCTTACATTTCAGGCATCTCCAGTAATTTAATTTGGGAATACCTCATGCTCCGTTGTGGTACAATTCCAGTCTTAGCCGGAAAACGTGTTAATTCGGCTCTAAAGAGAATTGGGGTCACTTCTCAAGAATTCAATTATCAGACGATGTGCGGTGGTTTTAACCTGAATTATCTTGAAAATGTTATTACCCTCATATTGCCATGACATTGTTTCTTGTACAATATGGTTAGAGTAATTATAGAGATGATCCCTCAAAAGGACATTCAGGGATAAAATAATAGTCTTGGGTTGTCCAGAAAAGCATTGCGCATTTTGTAAATGAAAGACAATTTTTTGCACTAAAAATTACAACTTTATCAATGTATCTATTGCTCATTTTGTTCTATAACATTTCTCCATCTTTAAGGCAATTTCATGGCACCACATTAACTATAAAAATCAAATTTTTTTTCGGCTAAAAACTAGCCCAGTATGTTCTTACATCCCCATCAGTCGCCAAGGTGTTTCCATTAAGGGCATCTTACAGCGATCGCAACAGGTGAAAATCAATGGTGCTAGGTCTGGGCAATAAGGTGGATGTGGCGACATATACCGTTCAAGTTGTAGCAAATTTTGACGGATGATTAAACTTTAAGTGATTGACTATTATCTTAATGGAACAGGACACCTTTCCGAGTTACCAATACTGGATGCTTTTTCTTGAATCAATTGTACGGTTCCTTGGACGGAGTTCAAAATACACCACACTTTTGAAATATTACCAGACGAATAACTTGACTTTTCTTTGGTAAATAATTGCTTTTGGAGTGTTATGGGCTCGTTCATTAAGCTTATTTTAAGATCTTTTACGTGCGATATTGTTGTAGATGATCCATTTTTCCTCGCCTGTTATTGTACGTTTCGGAAGTACTATTTTAAAGAGTACCTTGAGTTCATTTGGCATGGGGAGACTTTATGGGCAACCCAATGTTTTCATTTTGCTTTACTTTGAGGCAGTGTAAACAGGCAAAAACGCTTTCATGTGAAAGCCAAATGTTCTGCCTTCGTGGGCAGTTTTAATATCATTTTTCATGTAGATTTTTTACCGGATAAAGCCTTCAGCGTTATGAGGCAGCTCAAAGAGTACCAGCTTTCAACAAATTTAAATATAATTTTGTCAACACAGATATTTACCAGGATGCAGTTAAAGTTCATTTCGAGCTTAAAGAATGGAATAAAAAAGGAAACATGTAGAATTTTTCCATTAATTCTTCCTGTTGCTGCGTTAAGTAATTTTTCTCTCCTTGAGCCCATTTTTACCTGGAGCTAGAGGCTTGAATTTTAGGCCACAGTTTTATGCATAATATGCTAGTTTCACCGTCCACTATAATGGAGAATAGAGCGCTTAATCGGTTCATTGGCCTCAATTCTTGCGATATGTGCATGAGAGGAGGAGCCCCCGAGCTCAGATAAATAAACCAGTTAGACAAAATGGCCTATGATTGATAATTGGGATGTTTATCGCGAATATTTTTTGATCCTTTATAGCACAGCAGGTCAATGAATCATCCTCGGCCTCATATGATTATTAATGCGATTATAGCATTAAAATACGTTAGGTAGTACTAGAACAAATTTGAGAAATCAGGACCGGACGACTACCTCTGTTAGCAGCGATTCTAATTATCGATCATTGAGCTGCTCTGATGCAATAACCTTGAATGGGGAGCGCCTACAAAAACCAGCATCAACACACAAAAAAGCTGTGTTTACGACGATAACACCATAATTAGATTAATCCCAGCACCACTGGCCATTTGAGCTTATTAAATTCAACAACTTAAAGTTCTTTGATGGCATAGGCTTTAGGCAAAATAGCCTTATTATCCAATTGAGGAAATTTGGTATAAAAAGGGTGCCAACCTGGATGTTGAGTGCAGTAGTGAAGCTACGTATTTTCAGTCCATATTAGTGATCCTTTAAATTCAGTGAAAATGAAGGTGATTGTCGCTGCCATCTTCCTAGTCACATTGGTCCAGGTAAGAAATATTTCATCTTCAACTAGCAAATTCTCACTCGGTCACCTTTAGGTCAACTCGCTGACCGACAAGCAAAAACAACTTCTGGCCCAACACCATAAAGAATGCCTGGACAAGTCCAAGGTGGACCAAGCCATTCTCCAAAAAGCTCGCACTGGAGATTTCGCCAATGACGTCAAGTTGAAGGACCACATTCTCTGCATTTCCCAGAAAGCTGGATTCCAGAATGCCGCTGGAGCTCTCCAAAAACAGGTGATTGATGCCAAATTGAAGGAGGCTGTAGGTGGAAACGAGGCCAAAGCCAAACAGCTAAGCAAGGACTGTGCAATTGCGAACGCCGATCCAAAACTGCAAGCTTACAATGCTTTCAAGTGTCTCTATCAAAAGGGACAGATCAACCTCTTGTAAGGAACTTCTCAGTTCTAATAATTTGGTGTTCATATTTATTTGTTAACACTAGAAAATTTATGTTATTTACTTGCTGAGGGTGGACGATAATAATAATAAATCTTCATTCACCAGTAGATGTAGCGGTTTCATTTGAAACATTTTTTCTTGCTCTTAGGGGAGCTTTTGACGAGAGAAGCGTGTGCGAGTGAAGGAGAGCAAAAGAGGTTTGGCAAAAGTAGCAAAACTCCTGTATTGTAGTAGGCAGCTGGGAAGGACTGGTTCCTTAGATTTCTGTTCTTCAGGTAGCCAAGAATTAGACCACTTGAGTAAAATCTCGAAAAAATAAAAGTTCGTTATCTTTAACCATTTGAGAAATATTTATGTTTCTTTGTTCAAACTTAAAGAGAGATCTTTCTATTTTTTTTTTACAGGTAAAACGATCAAACGTTTCTCTCTCATAATTCTGAAAACATTAGGCGTCTATAATTCTTTCCTACGTAGGTTTTTTTCTATGTAGAGCCACCTCTATAACCATTAATCATTCGCCGTAGCAAACTTTCCCTTGCTCTATTTTTGAGAGACACCTGGGATAATTTGAAACTTTTATAAAGGCAGTTTTTTTGGCCTGATCGTTTGTTGTGGATCCTATATTAAACTCCAAGGGTTTTAAAAATGTAGTTCAACCTGTTATGAGAAATTTTTTAATTCGTGAATCATCAAAGTATTTCGTTCTTTGGTATAAAGTTCTCACAATCTATGAAAGACAGTGTTGCCCGACGAAATGATCAAAATAAGAAACATTAATTGTTTGTTTTCAAGCCCTACTTGAAGTTTTTTTAAAAAGCTTTAATTTCCAAAATTATCATGAGGTTTTCAAATTCAGAGACATGAATAGTTGAACATAGCATTCTTTGATTTTTGGCTTTTTTTCCAGACTCCTTGGTGCGACCCTGTCTTTTGCAATGTCTATAGTCTCACAATTATGTATTTTGAAAAGAAACTCTATAAACTTCAGTAGTCAGTCTGTGTAAACCAGTGACGTACCTGAATTTCCAAAACTAACATGAATTTTCAAGAAATCAGAAAAATAAATAGAATATATTTTTCCTGGTTATGTTGGTTTCTCCACGTCTTTTTTGTTTTAAAATAGTTTATTCAAGGCAGTGGTGTAGATTAGTCTACAATTTCCAAGATATCACGGTTCAAATTGGAAAATTAAAAAAATTAAATTTCCTTTATTCGTATTTTCAGGAAAATTAACAACTTTTTGAGATTTTATTTTATTTTATATTGACTAATTGGGTTCCTATAAAAATCTTGCGCAACTCAATAGAGGTTCTGGAGCTTCGAATTTTAATGCATTTTCAAGCGATCCTTTCGGCGATTCATTATTGTCGAAAAACGTCCGCAAGAAAGGCGACTTTCCTCTTTGGTTTGGATAACTCTAGCTATTCTTAAGATACCTGATAATTTTGCTATTTCAAAAAATTGGTTCATTCTGCAGTCGCCTATTCCTTGCAACTTTTTTCCTAAAAATGAGAAAAATAAGTCGAGCTTTTATAAGATCCATGGATTTTTTCCCAAAAAGAGAGAGTTAGAGAAAATTAAAGTTTAAATATCTCTAAAAATTCTGCAGCTACTGTTAAATGTATTACTATTTCAAAAAATTTCCAGTCACACATCAGACATTCGGAATTTCTCTCCCTACTTAAAGGCCCATAAAAGTCTCAAGACGATCTCAGGAATTTATCATCCCCTTTATATGTCCAGTCTCTTAACCCTATGAAATTACTCGTCAAAACAAGATGGTCAATGGCTAGACAAACAAAAACTTCTTGACCTCAATGAAATTAGGCCAAGAAATAAAAGATAAGAAAAATCTTCCGTTTTCACTGTTTTTTTGGGCCATTTATGTCTTGTGGCAAAAATATGACTAAATGGGAAGAGAATGGAATATTCCACGTCTGGATCTGGAAAATATATTTGTCCCCTGAGGCTTTTCTAAAAGTTTAACGCCGTTCGGGGTGGAAAACTGATGATCCCAATTTAATTTGATTTATGCAAAGTGTGCTTAAATCCTAAGGCAAGGGGATAATTAAAAAAGATTCCCTGAAATAGAATGAGAAAGTCTTGAATGAAACTCTCCGCAGGTTTGATGATTGATGGTGTTTTATTGATTAAAATATAAATAAATAAGTAACAAATAAATTCAATTACAGAAGGTTAATTATGACTTTTTCATAGATGCATTTGAAGCAATTGAAAGCCTAGAGCTTTGGGTCAGGGTTAGATACTGCGCACTCCCTGACTACATCCCTGGCCCTAGCATCATCCTCCATAAGAGCAGTTTTTGCTTTTGCTAAAATCACCTGTCTTTGTAATACTCCAAATTCAGTCTGGAAGTCAGTTTTTTTGACAATGCATAAAATGTGGTCTTTCAGCTTATCATCGTTGGGTCCTGTCCTTAGGAACTGTCCAGTGCGAGCTCTTTGGAGAATGGCCTGGTCTACTCTGGATTTGTTGGCATATTCCTTGTGTTTCTGGATTAACAGCTCTTTCTATTTATCGAACAGGGTGTTGATCTACAATTTTTGAGGAAAAAAGAAGATATTGTTCATCGAAGAGATGGTCAGTTGAAGGATGTTGCAGATGATTGAGTTATTTAGCTATAAAGAGGCAGAGAAGATACTGAGATCTTCGCTTCAATTTTCTATGCAAATAAGACTTTTTTAGTAAATGAATAAGGACCAGGGTTAAACTCATTAGAAGAATGGTAGCAAAAGTCAATTTCAGCATGTTGAATGAAATTTTAGATTCACTTGTGTAGAGAAGAAGTAACTTTCGGTACTGCGAAAACCCAGTCATGTGATCATTCTTTTTGTATTAAATCTTCTCAATTGGATAATAGGTCTTATCTATTATTCTTTATAATTTCCAGAGTGTTTTGACTGGTTTTGACCGCAACTTAATTTGCCTTAGGTTTTAATTTCCGGACTGAGGGTTTAGAAAATGGAGATTGATGGACGTTTTTGAAATATCGGATAGAATTTTTGATATGCTGCCAGAAGAGCAATTGTAATTTATTCTCAAATTGCTCTCATAAAAATTAAATTTCTCTTCTACAGCCATCAAAGAGGATCTTACTGTTCCACTACAGCCATTGCTAACATCAATACGAAGAATCAACGAGAACTCCTGAAAAATGGTCATTTTTTAAATAAGCACTCATCGATGTATTTGACAATATTTTCTAGAAAAGATTTAAAATTCATATGGAAAAAATCTTTTTCAGATATTCTCTATTGAAACCTGGGGAGTATCCAAGCTCAGTTTCTGAATTCGTAGAAAACCGGGTTTAATTGATACATTACAATACTATCCGGCCTTAACAAAAACCTCTGGAGAAAGTTTGAATCATTTCATGACACTCTACAGAGGTTTTTTTGGAGCTAAGAGGATCCTATCAGAGCCGCGAAATCCAAATTCCGGGTTTCCAGGAAACCAGGAATTAAAACACTTCCAACTTAAAATTTTATCGCGAAAACCTGAAATTTGCAAAAATGTAACGAAAATCTCTGGACAAGGTCTAGAGAACTTTATGAAACTAAAGGACAGAACGAATCTGATTTTGAGTAATTTTCATTTTGTTTAGGATTCGTTAGCGTTAAAACGGAAAATGGAATGTGCCTAAGTCTTGTTAGGAAAGAATTTTGTCATTCCCTCAAGGAAAAATGGAAAATTAAATAGAATCAGAAAATTATTACACTTGTACTGTGTTCCAGGTTTCCTAATTCCAATTTTCAACTCAATTAATTTTCCTGAGTTCGGGAGAAGGTGAGCGAGTATGTAGGAATTTCTGCTTCGTTATCATAACTTTCTATGAGAAAATACTCTCTTGCTTTTCGTATGGATATTATATGCAATAATAGAGGTCCTATACCCTACATGTTATCAATATAATCTTATGTGGCAAATTTAAGCACGTTATTTTCTTGAGTCATATGACCCATTCACATGACCAAACAGATTAGCACAATATGTTCTTAACGATATAATGCCAATGACCCTATTAGCTACTAGGCCTAAACCACCAAAAACCCTCTGAATCTGACTAAAGTCGTCTAACGCACTTCAACTAAAGTCTTCATCGTTTCCATTACTCATAACTGCATTAAAAATGTTTTTGTTTGAACTGACAAAATCATAGAATTGCTGTAACATAAAGTCACAATAAGACCTATTATCCAATTTACCAATCTTACTATAAAGAGCAACAGCCGCTGGTGTCTTCGTAGTACCAAGTTGCTTCTATGATTGTTGGTTCATCCAGATTTCCAGCCACAATGAAGTTCGTTCTTGCAGCAATTTTCCTTACAGTTTTCCTCCAGGTAAATAACACTTAAGAAAATACGTCAAATATTAATTATTGTTGTCTCATTTCTAGGCGGCTGTAGGGCAGCAAAAGCAATTAGCTCAAGTGCAAAGAGAATGTGCAGAGAAATCCAAAGCGGACCAAAACGTCCTACAAAAAGCTCGCATTGGAGACTATGCCAATGACGAAAAGTTAAAGGAGTATCTTCTGTGTATGGCCCAAAAAATCGGCTTTCAGACCGACTCTGGATCCCTACAGAGACAGGTGATTTTGACCAAACTAAAAGCGGCCCTTCAAGGGGACGATGCAAGAGCCAGGGAGCTGGTCAGGCAATGTATAGTGTCCAATTCTGACCCGAAGTTACAGGCTCTAAATACTTTCAAATGTGTTTATCAGAAGGCGAAAATCAATTATTTGTAAAAGTTTTTTTAAAATGTTTTATGCGTTATTTATTGACATTTATCAGGATGTGTTGTATTGTAAAGGTTCAGGGATAAATCGTCATTTATCATAAATAAGTTGCGAAACTTATTTTTGCAGTCGTTGATTTTAAATATTAAAAAATTCTTATATATTGCACAAAATTTCCTTCTTTTTCAGGTTGACTCACATGCACCATTCCAATTCGAAGAACTTCCGTTTTTCCGATAGTATATTCGAAACACTTTCCCTAGAGTCATAGAGTCATACATATGGAGTCTGTACATATACACCACAAACAATTTTGAATAATTTACTCCTGTTTTTGAGGACGAGACCTAGCGAGAGCTAGGAATTGTTCCAAAAACCTTCAATAAATTATTCGCCCCGCATCCAGTTTGATTTCCCCCAATAAAAACTTTCGCAGGTCTGGATTAATAATTCAAACAAAAGGAAGGACGTCAGGCAATATCGGAAATTTTGAAACGTTCAATTTAAAACTGGGGGAAGCTTTTAATACTCGTGGAATATTTATTAGTTTTTAGGGTATTTTTAGCCCGAGGTATTTCCATTACTATGTACTACAGTTATTACCCAAGACAATTACGCTTTAGCATCTACTTACTGATTCAACCCTTCGTTTTTTCCCTGGAGAATTATAGCATCAAAACAACCCCCCATACACCAACATGTAATTCAAAGCTGAACGTTCATCATAATCGTATTAGGATTTATTAACACCTATTAAATGACACTATTTATACAATCACTCCAAAACACACGCTGTTTAAGGAGCCTAAGCGTATAGATATATTAGAGAGTTCAGAGTAAGAGCCTAAGAGGTATAATGAGTTCTCCTCTCAAAATATCTGGATCCAATCCTAACTATCGCTGTCATCGAGACATGAGCTTCATTATCACTTTGAATGAGCACCATGCAACCATTGCATTGCAGCCACATGTGGTTCACTGCCATACTTTCTAGAGAATATGTTTGACTTTAGATCAGGTCGTTTTTAAGCTATCGGAACCCATGGATATGAGCTAGTTCCAGGTTCACGGTCACTTTGTTCTTGAGACCTGTGTCTCTCCCATTTACAGATTATCCGCCAAAACAAACACCCATTATGTACCTCTTAGAATTTATTATCACTTAGCATCTAACAACAAATACTGACTCATTCCCACATCCTAAAATACAGTTAAATGAGTGGGGGTGGTCTCATAGTAACACTTGAAACTGTGGAAAGCGGTTTCCTGAGGGCTGGATTGGGCCACCAAGCACTTCTGGGCTATTTGATTGGCTGTTTCCTGATTTCCAAGGGCTCCCCCTAGTTTCTGCTTGACCACATCAGCTAGGATTTCTCCAGCATCGTTCTGGAACCCGATCTTTTTGGACATGCAGAAGGTGAAGGCCTTCAGTTTATCGTCTTCGGTGAATTTGCCTTGGCGAGCTGCTTTGATCAGTTCGGGGTTAACTCCGGTTTCGGCCACGCAGGCTTTTCCATTGGTCAGGATTTTTTGCTTCTGTTCATCGGTTAAGTCGGCCTGAAGAGGAGGAATGGAAATATGCAGAAGTAGAAAAAAATTACCCATTTCAGTTTTTTATGCGGCTAATCAGAGCAACCCTGCCTAGACTCAATCTAGGGACCTTTGGTGCTCTTACTTTTATGTAAAATTTTCCTGGCTAAAGTTTCAAATTAAGAAATCTGTTATTTTCTCTTTCAAAAATGTTCAATGGCACTTTCTGCAAGTGGTAAATCATGAGTGAAAGTCGCAACTTTTAATGTTCATTTTACTACTTTAGTCGAATTCAAGAGTCGCTAATGCAGTTGGAAGTAGTAATTTATTTCTGCCTTCAATTAAAGCTGAATGACGTCTTTGTATGAGGAATCATTGAAAAGGTTGCTAATTGAATAAATGAATACTCTTGAGAATTATTCTCTACTTAAGCCTTAGGGGTTCGTCTAAAGCTTTTAAACACGCTTTGATGGGCGAAGCATTTGGATCGATTTTATGACCAACCTCCCCTCAATTTTCGACTGCTGGAGTTACCTTGCTTGGAGAAAGGCAACGGAAAGAAATCCAGAAAGTTGCTAAATATGTGTAAAAATTCTTTCTAACCCCTAAATCGGCCAATCTCGGCCGGCTCCCTCTTCATTTTAGGGACACTTTTAAACTTGCGAACCCTTTTAGAGTAGGTTCATAGAACCCATTGAGAGAATTATTTATATGTATTTTTTGGTCAATTTCGTCAACAATTTTCCGAGATATAAAAGGTCAAATTTTAAAAATTTCAGAAAACTACCCAATTTTTTATCTATCGTTTTTGGCAACAATTCAAGTCCGATGATGACCATTGATATTTCACTTGGCTTCATGCAGGCTTAGAAACTAGGATGCTTGTTTTAATGCTCCTCCAAAGTGGCCTTAATCAAATTTCCTCAAAATTAATAAAACGGAAACTAAAAATCAACAACGGCAACGCCTTCTTTTAGTCTGACTGTAAATTAAAGGAAATAGGCAGACAACCCGCCATACACCACCGTATGTCGCATTAGGCATTGCTGCCAGTTCTTCTGGAGCTTATTTCCTGATTTTAATTTGGCAGAGCGTTATCAGGCTCCATGAGCTAATTTCCGTTACGTATGTAATAAGTGAGATTGTATTGCCGTTTCGTATTGATTAGATATCAATGTACATATGTACAATTATTCATTAACTAACAGTTCTTAGATTTTTCAAATTCAAGGGCGAAGAACATTTGGCTGATGAGAAAGAGTTCGTTTAGACGCAAAAGAGAATGAAAACGATGAACGTTTAGAATTGAAAAAAAAAGCGAGAAGAGGTAAGTTGAAATGGAGGAAGGAGACGAAAAAATTGAAAAGGAAACACTGGAAATTTGGCTAAAAACTTTAGTGAGGGAAAATAAAAAAGAAAAAAAAGACGTTGATATAATGACGAACAAAATGGCATACCTACTTATATAAAGGAAATTGATTTGAAAACTTGACTTGACTATTGAATTAATAGGGGAATTTGAAGATCTTTATGATAAAATAAATGTGGAAAAAATTAAGCAAATATGCAGTCTCAAATTTCAATGTTCTTAAACGAAATAAAAAAAATTTTCCGGACAATTATCATTACTCAAAAATGACATAAAAGAGAAAAAACTAAAGCAACTAATCCGCTTCCCTTTTTACCGTACCAAATTAGCACTTTTTAATACCGTCAATCTCAATTACACTATAATTTAATTGGAAATCTTGACAAATTAATCCATTCAAACCTCGGACAAAAAAATTCCTATAATTATAAGAAGTGCAGGCCCTGACCTTGACCATAAAACTATTACTCAGTTGTTTCTAATAATGGTGTTAAAGCAAAAGTATTATTTACTAATATCAATGCCTTAAACAGTACTATTATGCAATCATAAAACCACTATTTTTTACCAAAATATAATCACTCAAAAGGCTATCAAAAAAACTGAACTTACGTTGGCGGAGAGCAAGCTTCCGACTAAAGCCACAGCAACAATAATGGTTTTCATGGTGACGATTTTTTTAAAATTTGACCTTAACTGGAGGAAATCTATAACTTGAATGAATAATTCTAATGTACAAATATCGCTTTTATATAGGTGCAAATTTTGCGATCTCCAGGTGATATTCCCACCCATTTACCGTAACAGGAGGCTACTCAAATGTGGACTTTGACCGATTTTTTTCTCAGGCTTTTCCCATTTTGGACTGTGGTAAAGATGGGACGGTCAAGTGTGAATGTTGGTGAATGGATGGACTTTGGTTTAGAGCAAGAAACAATGGTCGTAATCTATGGGGAATTATAATTTTTTGTCATTGGATATTAATTATTACTCGGAATATAGAAAAGTCAGTCGGTAATCATTGAAGCTTTGAATTGAATTTTTTATGACGAATTTTTTTTGCTCTCAATAAGCTCAAAATTTATCTCAATAACATACAAATTCTCGATATTCCAGTAGTGTGAATTGGGTTGTTTCTGCTGGTAGAACTTGACAAAGGCTTTATTATTGCATACATTTAGTGATGTAAATTATACGGAATTAGTTCTCGAAAATTAAAAAAATGGCCTGTTGTTATATTATGATTTTAACATAAATGCATTTGTTGATTTTCTACAATTATTTAAAATAGAAATTAGAAATATTGTTTTGTTTACAGTTTGCCAATATGTACAATGTATAAATAGTCAATTGAAACCACTTTTAATGAGCTTTTATTAAATTATATATCAAAGTGCGATTGATACTTTGAAGTGTTTGCCGAGAAAATAGTTTTTTCTGCTTTATGAAATGCGAGGGTCAATGCAAAGGCGTATGTTAAATAAATGTATCTATTTGAAAAAATTAAAAATGTTTTTGGAATTTTTAGCGTACAATGAATATGAAATAAGTAATAAAATTCGAAAACGGAAATTTGTGAGCAATGCGATAACTCAACTTTCAGAATTCTAAAATCAATCCAAATATCCTCTCAGCAAAAGAGAACTCCGAGCTTTCGAAGCCTACCAGGGAAGCATTGGGTTTTCCTTGGATTTACTGGCTTTTCCTGCATTTTTTACGTTGGTTTTCACCTAAGTTTCTTTCCTTCAAGAAGTCACGTAATTTTTTATTTTTCTCAATTCTCCTGCAAATTTCCATTTTGTAACTTTATTACCTACTTCACACTCATTGCACCTACTCCTGCATAAACGCTTTTAATTGAAAATTTAAACCACATATTTCTCGCAGAAAATGACTCTTCTGTCATATATAATAATTTATATTACATATAAAATAATAAAAACGTGAAATTTAATGGACCAATTTGACTGCATTGGTATATGTTAAAACCAATATTTGAAAACCGGTTTTAATTGTTGTTTTGGGACGACCCTGATGAAACAAAGATGAAACTAAAAAAAAGGTGTAATGGAAGAAACTGATTTTATTTCAGGGTCATATAATGAGTTTTTGATGATTTAGATATTTCTTAAATAGCTCTCATTTAATCCTCGGTCCACTATTACTCCGATTTGCAAGAGATTATGTAGAATAAATATTTCAGGTTTACAAAAATAATATTAAACTGTTTAAAACACAAACTAACAGCCTAAAAGCTGCTAAAAAATGTAGGTTTTGTTAGAGAATTTCCCTTGGGGTAATAATCCATGTCCTGCACGCTTCTGGCTTTTCATTAGTTAATTTTCGCAATTTCTCAAATTTAACTGTGTGCTGCTGACTTGCTAAACCCGAAATTTTCGGAATGGACATACTCAAAACCACTCAAAAACCCATTAACGTACTAGCAGTATTTTCGAAATAATTTAATAATTTCTGAAGGATAATAATGTTACAAATTGGTGCAGATTTTGACGTGAATAACTTATGCTACGTACGCTTCTGGTTTTTCATAGCTGATCCTCTAAATTGCAAGGTCTAACAATGAATAAAATCACAATTTATTCTATGTTGTTGTTTCCACACACATTACTCTTTGTTTCCCTAACAAACTAGAATTTACTTTGGTACTGGCCTAGACGAAGATAAATAAATTTAATTTCAGTAAACCAATTCGTGTTAAAATAAACAGGAAATACATACTTGAAGTACCAAACGAAGTGCTGCTAGAAAAATCTGGAAAAAACCCGACTGTAAGTGCAAAGCAGAGATTTTATATTATGTCTACTTAGAGAGACATGGGGGAAAACACGCAATAAGGGATAATGGACAGGATGACTCAAAGCCCCAGAAAGATTTGATCCAATTACCTTATTAGTTCTAATTAGAGTTAACATGCAAGTTTCATGTTTTGCACCCAAAAGAAAACCAGCAAAGAATGAAGCTAGAAATAGATCTAAAAATACTCTTATAAGTAAATAGTAAGTAAACATGTAAGTTTCTCACTACTTTCATATTTCAAAATAATTGACACGCTGATAGCTTTATCACAGGGATAATTCCCGTAGAAACGAAGGAATTTATCCATATATGTTCGTTATCTGCCAGATAAATTTTCCTTCATAGCAGGAACTTTTCCCTAAAGGGCTCTACAGATGAAATACATAAAACATAAAAGATTTCAAAATTCCCTGCCTTTGCATATTTACACTTGTAATTACTTTCAACGAAATTTCTTCAATGTGCTATTTACTTAGAAGTAAATTGAGTTTTATGCTGAGCATATTTGTAAATTTGTGCAATTATTAAAACACGCAAAAAATTAGTTTGTTTGAAAAGTTCCAACACCATTTGTAATTTTTTAATAAAAATATTTTTTCTTTTGATTCGATTGTGAACTTTGAGTTTATTTTTGTTCATGTGTGTTATTTATTGGTATTATTAATTTCTAAGATTTGTCCAATGCTAAATGAAACAATTATAGTATGAATAAGGTAAACAGTCTAAAGTGCAAATTGCAACTTTAAATAATATTAGTGCTTCCATAATAAATATTTTAACTATTATCTATCGGTTTCTAGAAATGTTTATATATAGAATAGCCCTGAAGTCGCGTCCTGCATGCCTCTGTATCTATAAAATATTACCGTATTCGTAATAAATTTAAAATAAAGCACCGCATGCCTCTGTCTTGTATGGAAAACCAAAGGATTTTATTTTACTCTTCATGCAAAATAAAGCGCAAGAATTTCAAATATATTTTCAAAATAGATTTTTCTCGAACAGAAATATTCAAGAAAATAGGTGTTCCAGAAGTTTTAAGTGGGGAGGGTGCCCCCAGGGAGTGGTGGTCGCTAAGGACCCAATGAAAACGCTTTGCCCCCTCGCCCCGCTCCACTTTAGTACCACCTTTTACTACTGTTAGGGTGATTGAAATTAGAAATCTTGAAAATAGCAAGAGATGTAGAATCGATTAGTTTTTTTATTTTAAAAAAAGAATTAATTTTTTGACATCGTTCTGAACATCATTACGGCGTGTTACAGTGAATTCTTGGTCTTTTAACTCGCTTCTCTGTTTGTAAATTTCCATAACCATTCATGATTTATTGACTGGAATAATTATTACGTGCTTATTTCCATCATCCTATGCGTGCTGATACATAATCTATTAAACCTCCTCAAAGAAAAGCGACACTTGCTAATTACGCTGCTAAGACAAACCTATTAAGGTAGCAAACAACACGAACCATTAAAACCATAAAGGTTATATTATTCACGGTTTGCAGGAGAGCAGGGCTACCCCGTCCATTTGTTTTCTCCAAATATGTAAACTCGGGCTTTTTGCTTCGCAGCCTTTGTTTCCAGTAATAAATTTCCTCCAGGAATTATGAAAATTCTGCCAGCCCGGTTTCTTCGTCAATTTATTACGAGTATTAGATTTAGTTTCCGCAAAGCAGTCTTTGTTTTTGTTCTCCTAAAAGAAGTTTTAAGTGGGAGCTTTACTCATCTCCATGATGAAGCTTTTTACAGGAATCTTAAAAGCACATTTTGTACAAAATCATTACGAAACCCATATTAAATAAGCGGGGAAAAATAAGGTATATTTTATGGTACATTAATTAACCAGCAATAGCTCACTGCCCATTATAGCATAATAATGCCGCGTTGGCATTAAATCCGCGTTAAGTACAGCTTTTAATGATAAGTCATTACACATATAGAACTAACAGCAGGCTGACTCATTATAGAATATTTTGTAGTAACCAGAAAATTGAGCGCATCATTAGAAACTAATTAGAGCAGCTCATAATATTTCAAATTGTGTCAGCGAAGGAGTTTCATGAGCAACAATAAGCGTTGACATTGACTAATTAAGAACTCTACATTAATTATATTTTTTCCCTTAGTTTTCAAGTGCAGAATAATTAATAAAACACCAGACTAGCCGGTTGTAAAGTACACAAGTCCCGATGGGTTTTATTTTCAGGGAATAATTAAGCTATTATATTATATAATTTGTTGTAAAAGGTGTGTACACAATGAGTTGGAATAAATAACTAGTTTCTTGACGGTCACGGTGGTCAGCAGGTCGTCTTGTCGATTACCATCATAGGAAGAACGGTTCTTGGAAATGTTTGTTTGGTAATCGCAATTCCAATCATTGGAGCTCTGAATATGTTAACAGTTTTCTCAGGGGACTTGTCTGTGTTTTGGTAACGGGTCCTGCATGTTAATGCCAATCGCATCGAATTCGTAGCTCTATGACGAAAAAGGAGCCTCAAAACTGTGGCAAGCGATGATTCATCCAGTACTAAGTCATTGAAAAACGCTCATTCACTTGGATCTCGTTTTCAAAGAGTAATAAAATTCGATTTACTTCAATTGATCTGCTACTTAATCACCACTTAATTATGCAGATGTGTGACATATCATCGTGGAGATATTTCAGGGAGCGATAGTACTCTGCAAAATAATTAAAAAATTCTTGTAGACTCATGGTCAAGAATGCGCCATTTTCGATATGCAGGGCAGCGAAATTTCACATTTTTTGTTTGCATGGTTTTTGTCACGTAGACCTTGAACTGAATTTTTGAAAATGCAAAACGTCAAAAATCAAAATAAAATTGTTAAAATGCCTGAAACTCAGCCATGACATCCTGGATTACAGACCAGCATATGTAGATCCGTCTCCAATAGATATTTTGGCAAATTCTACGAAAACGGTAAAAGATACGAAAATGTTGAAAGCATAACATAATAAGTGACCCAAATACATAACACCTTGTATACGTCTACCGAGAATTTTTATATTTTCTTGTAGAGGGTCTTAAAGAAAATAGATCTACGAAATTTCAAAATGATCACTTTGTGGAGTACTATCGGCCCCTGAAATATCTCCATGATGATATATTACAGCGTTTATAAAGAGCTGGCAGGAAAATTTTGGCATCATCCAAATATATTATTCCTACCCGTTTTGAAAAATATGAGAATAAATCTAACATGAACGTCAACTTCAAAGGGCGAATCCGATGATAGTTATTAGATAAAAATAAAGATTAATGATTCGTATGATGTTCCGTACACCTGCAACACACCAGCCTTCTATATGAATACTCCAAAAATGAGAAGGAAGCTAAACGGATCTTATTTTGTGTTCACAAGACATAGTGATTATTCGTAAATTTAGCGGAAGAACATTTCATAAATTGTCATATATTCATGTATCGTTTGACATCAAATCTTCATTCTTTCCATAAATCCTGAAAATCAAGCATCTCTAGGTCTTCACCATCATTATGCAACCATACCATAGATAACAAGCCACCGATTCCCATGGCTATGGTCAATACGAAAACAATTAAAACCATATAATGTTATCCTTGCAATTACTATTAAATCGGCTACAAAAGCAAAGGATTTCAATTTTAAAATATCCCATCACCAAGAACAACTTCCTGTCCTCATCGCCATTGTTACAGCCCATCCTCGTAAATCCATTACCGGGAGACTGAGGCACATTGTTAGCTTTAATGAGGCTTATTACCAGATACAAGCACCATGTAATTAAATTATGCAGATAATAATAAAGGGTGTTCATTTAAAAAAAGCTCAAGTAGATGCTGGAACTTCGGGGGCACGTCTAAGATAAATTTGTCTGCTCTTATCTGCATGCTAGTTGTTAAATGATAAATAGCAAATGGCTTAATCAGCACCATGCGTTAAAGGTTCACCGAGTAATGCGAAGATTTTTTTAATGATCCCTCGCTGTATTTAAATTTTTTACGCAATCATGTGGTAACGGAAATTTATTATAGAAAATCGAATGTTAGAAAATTTCTCTTAGGATTTGAAAAACTGAGGAATAACAAATTTTTCCACACCTTTAAGTGGAAGAATTACACAGCAGAAGGTCTAATTTCATAACAATGGAACGATCCCTGATACCTCCGACTCAAATTAATTTCTGCGGTTTCAATTTGAATGATGATTCAATGTCACACCGAAAACACAGCTTTGTCTACCTTTTCAAACACAATTTTAATACCTAACAATGTCTATTTTATTTTGTAATGTGAGGTGTGGTTGTGGCTCATAAGCCAAACATTTTAACATTAAAATCTTTGGGTGCCAAACCTCTTAAACACTTAGTAAACTGGAAAATTGTCTCCTGGACAGTATCTTTCTTGGCAATGCAGTGCTTCATAGAAGTTCGGATCACCGTTTCATTTGGGAACGACTTAAGCAGTATTTCAACAGCTTTATCTTCGTTTATAGTTCCAGAATTATCAATAACACCCAGCACTGTATAGACACATAAGATTTGAGCTTTTAATTTTGGGTCGTCAGTAAACTCTCCATTTACAGCTTTTTCTACCGTGGCAGCATCAACTCCTGATTCCTTGATGCAAGAATCATGAGTCTGCTTCAACTTGTCCTTGTCCTCTTCTGTCAACTTTTTACCCTTAAAAATTGATATTAGTCCAAATCTGACTTGAATAACATTCTCATAATATACAGGGTGTAACATATCCTCAAGGAAATATCTCAGAAGGCAATAGTATTTTTCAAAATAATAAAATATGTTAATAGACCCATGGTCGCAAAAAGACCTTTTTGGATATACAGGATGGCAAAGTTTCACATTTTTCTTTTCAACAGTTTTTATGTTTTCGCTTATATTTATTTTTACTGTAAGAAATTTGATTAAATGTTACAAATTGCTTCATAAAATAATTAACTGAGCAGGCTGATTTTTTTTACTTCCTTTACATTTTTAATTTGCATTCACACACATTTTTGCAAATTCCACGAAAACGGTGAAAGATACGAAAATACCGCAAGAGATAAAAAATCTAAAGAATTGAAGAAGGAATATAAATGTGGTATCAGAATTCACGTAGGGTGTTCCAAAAAAGATACAAAGCATAAAATAATACGTGATCCAAAAAACATAACACCTTGTATATGTTTACCCACAATTTTTATATTTTGTTGTAGAAGGTCTTAAAGAAAATAGGTATACGAAATTTCCAAAATTTGATTCGAGGAGAAAAGTGCAAAATATGAAAAAAAAGTGAAACTTTGCCACCCTGTATATCTAAAATGGTGCGTTTTAATAGTGGGTCTATTAAGATGTTTCTATTATTTTGCAAAGTACTATTGCCTCTTGAAATATCTTCATGATGACATATTACACCCTGTATGCATTACTTACCTGCACCACTAGAAGAGTAATTACTCCTAAAAATAGACACCTCATTTTTTCTCTGCACTGACTTTCGCAATAAATCAATGTGATGTTTGAGATCATTATATACCTATATTAGAAGAGATTTGGGTTGCTGATAAGACATTTGGGTAATGATGCGTGGGTAAGGGCATAGGTATACGCAGACGACTAATGACTTTCCTGCTATATGTTTTTGTATCATTATTGTAGCTGATTACTAATTCTAAAATAAATTCCGCTATATCTCATAACCGGTGCGATCATCACAAATCAGCTTCTCATGCCCACATGGTAACTGAAAACTTACCAGTTCTTCAATCAACTGCTGCTTGAAAGTTCAAGGCTCGACCTGAAAAAAAATTAAGGCGTCCAGTGAATAACCTCTCGTGATGTTTTGGGTGGACTTTGAAAGTATGTATTAAAATATGAGGACGATTGCCTATTTTTTAATTATGATCAATGAGGTTCGATTTTGAATTTCGCTTCATCGTTCATTCATTCAATTCATAATTCATTTTCTGTTCCCGCTTAAAATTAATTTTTCGCCCCGTAAATAGGAATGAGCAAAACATAATTTTTGCTTATATATGACTTTAAAAATCGATAAAACCTTGAGAAAATATGTTTTTTTTTTCTTTATTTAGATATTTACACTGCAACTGGGCTGTCCATGTTACTTAGGACAAGCGACACACTGCATCGCCATTGCTTCGAAATCCCTTATATCAATAGGAATTTTGTCCTTTGCTTTGATCTATTTAATAAAAATTATTAAATTGTGAATGAAAAATATTAATGTGTTGTGGGAGTTTTGGTGTTTGCTGCATCTCTTGAGGTGTCATGGGTTATCCTCATGCAATTGGCAGATTACAAAGACATTTTTTATTCTATATTTTGTACATGTAGTCGAATTCGTTTGTAATCGATAATTGTATCTTTTGGGGTGTTAATAAATATATAGAATTATGTAGGATCACTTCATTCAATTCACTTCTTTTAAAAGAAACTTTCCAAACCAAGGCGGGAACTATAACTTTCATGTTTTGCACAATTTAAAAATTTACATTTCCTAAGGTATCCAAGTTGCATCTGTAAAATTTCAAATGGATTACAAAGCAGCTCAATAAGCTTTACTCTGCCAAGTTAGACCGTTCTATCTTTATTTATCTAAAAGTACAAATATTTGACATAGTTTAAAAATTTGCATTTCCTAAGTTACTGAAGCTGCATCTGTAAAACTTTAACTGGGTTATAGAGCAACTCAGAGAACACTTTCCTGCCAAGTCAGAGCTTATTCTCGCTATTTTTCGAAACGGGACAAATTTTCGAGTTTGGCTTGTAATAATTATTACAAAAGCAACTTCTACGTTTTAGAGAGCTTAAAAATTTGCATTTCCTAAGCTATCAAAGATGCAGCTGCAAGACTTAGTCTGGATCGTAGAGCAATATAAAGAGGATTTTACTACTAATTTAGAGTTCTCTATCGCTATTTTTGCCAAAATTGTAAATTTTCATTTTGGCTGGTTAACGCTTCCATAAAAGCAACTTTCACGTTTCACATATTTTAAAAATTTATATTTCGTGAACTATTGAAACTACATCTGTAAGACTTCCACTGAATTAAAGAGGAACTCACAAAGTTCTTAGTAGCTAAATGGGAGCTCTCTATAGTTAATTCTCTAAAATTGCGAAATATTCCAATTTGAATCGTTTATGTTTCTTTTCAGAAAACTTTGCCATACATACATGTGATAATCTTGCTTTCGTCCGCTTTGAAAAAAGTAAAAAATCTTACGACTTAATGGTAAGTAACCTGAAGTAATCTGCGTTTTGAGATTTTAAGAGTAAGTAATCTGAATTAGAACGAAATCATACACGTAGGAGCTTAGCTGACGACATTGCTGCAAGAACTGCAAAAATTGCTTTAGGAATTGCAATTATTCAAGAGTTCCTGAATTTTTAATCCCAAAAGGTAAATTTTAGAAATCAACTTCGGCTTTCAATATTTCCACTCCATTAAATACAGTATTGGTTGCAAATCAAACAATCCAAAACTTTCTAATTTCTTGTGCAGGGAAAATTAAACTTAATTTACGAAAACGTTTGCAGTAATTTCCTCTCAGCTTCGGTGTGTAAATAACAAAATAGCGTTGATTAAATACTCACAAACGGGCCTCTGCAAGGAATTTCTAATTTAAACGTTACGGCCTGACTTTATTGGGTAACGATGTGTTTTCGAACTAAAACGACTTCACTCGTGTTTCAGGAATCTATTTACCAAAGCCAACAATGACACACACTTAAAAACACTATTATACCCCAGCTGGTGCAACTGCTGGTTTAGGTTGATCGTCATGGTGATGTTGATGATGATGATGATGATGATGACCACTGGAATCACTCTCGTCAGACTCGGAACTACCGTGGTGTTTACCCTCATGAGCAAAAACATGCTTTTCGTACAAACACTTGACCACATGTCCAGCAGTAGCATCAGCAGAATCTTTTTCTTGAGCACAAGTCTTGACGATTTCTTCAATTTTATCGCCATCAGTAATCACATGTCCAACGTGCAACTTCACTCCACCCACAATGATCTTTCCCTCATCATTCACAAGGCCCAATTCTTTGGCCAAACACTTCGATTTCTCAATATGGTGCTCGGCTTTTTCACCGTGATGGCCTTCGTGGGAACTGCTTTCCGAAGAGGATGCCGGTTTTGGTTCGACTTCAGGAGCACCCACATGGCATTTTTTATGGGCTGCTCCCAGACCGTGAGGGTCGTCGGCCTTAGAAGTCATAAAGATTGTAGTGATGAGAGAAATAATGGTTTTGTTTGCGAACTTACCAATGCAGCGACTAAAAGGGCACTAATGGCGATTAAATATTTCATCGTTGGACACTTCCTAATGAAGAAACACTGAGTGTTTGGGCTGAAATTTTGTTTTTATAGATGAAGGAAAAATATGTTTTGAACTTATCTTTTTAATGAAGAAGTCAGGAGGTTATCAAGTTAACGAGGTAGTTGTCGAAGGAAAAGATATCAATTTTTGGAGAAGCTAAAGGTCATTTTTTGTGTGTTGGGCAAACAATGCCTAAAAATGCGCTTCGATAGCGAAAACAATATCGTTGTGCGATGAAAAAAAATATTGCCCTTTAACCCAGAAATCACTACAACCCCGTACATGTTAAGTATCGAAGGGAGTTACAAGGAGTTCTCTAGTTGTCCCTGCTGACCTGCTATAATCTGGGACACCCCGTAGATGATAGATGCAACTAACCGATACAGAGACGTGGATGTGATGTGACATCTAGTATTATCGGCTCAAACTATTTTAATTCAAGATAGTTCAAATCTTAAGATAAAGCTGATTTCGAAGGAAGTTGATTGGGATATAACCTAAATTGATACATTAAAATGAAAATAATTTAATCGTAATTAGAGAACTTAATGAGGCATTTTTTGACTTAATGACCCTGTTAAATGCATTATAAAAGTATATAAAACGTATCTGTTTGCCAGTAATAGTATAAATAAATCGTGACCATTGAAACTCATTGTAAAGGAGCGCTTTCTGCTTAGTAATTATACCAATGTGTATGAGAGCAGTGTATTTAATTTAAATGACTGCGATTTAATTAACATAACCCATAGAAATCATTAAGATAAAATTCCCCACTCGTGTTAATTATTAAGGATGAAGAACAGGATTACCATTAGGAAGGTGAAACTCCTCCATGGTCCAAAAACAGGAATAGCGATATTTTAAAATCACCATATACCAGCGATATTGATCCCTTCTCAAAACAAATATATTGTTCATTATTGCATTTAATTACAAAACTTTTATATGTTTATGGGAAATTTAACATACTTAATAATATCAACATAGTTTCTTCTAGGTATTCCCACTGCTAGAGGTCAGTAAAATTTTGCAGAAATCAGCATTCTTGATATTTCCATGCCAAACAAGGTTTTTTTTCTTTGCTGTTTTGACCATATAAAAGTAGTTCCATTTAACCAGCAGCAACACAGACAAACAGAAGATCAACAAGCAAACAAGATCCATCAGACCAATAAACTAATAATGAATTCAGTGGCATTGAGTTTTGTTCTTTTTGCTGCCGTTGTACTGGTAAGTAAACATTTGATCATTGGCTATTGAACTCTTTCAATTTGAACCGATTCTTTGCTCTAGTTTCTAGTGAATTTCCTCTCTGAATATGTTTTTCTCTTTAGGCGAACCCAGTTCAAGATCGCTGGAATAATGTCCATCAAAAATGCCAACAATCCTCGAACACCTACGTTCCAGATGAAATTTTTAATCAACTGAAACGAGGGGAAAAACCATCTTTACCGGCCAACTTTGGACGGCATGCCAACTGCATGTTGGTCAACTTGGATCTTCAGGATCAGCAGGGAAATATTCTGTCTGAGGGGGTGAGAAAAGCGGCTCAGAATCAGTTCTCAGATGCGACTAAAGTGAATCAGATCGTTGACAATTGCTCCTTTAGCAAAGGCGACAAAGAGACGAACGCTATGAAGCTCTTCGAGTGCTTTGGCAAAAATCGTGTTAATATCGGACAGCTTTAAGGTTTCATGTAGTGGGTTATTTTCGTATATGAGTTGATAAATAGTGCAAAGTGTACGCTTTTTCCCATCAGTAATACTAATAACACACAAACCCTTGGTATAAATAAATCCTGAACTCTTAAAAAATTATTTATTCTAATCGATTAAAAATGATCAAGCAATTGATAATATTCGGTTCCCTTCTAGCTGCAACTTTGACAAGAACTCCCTCAAATTCTCAGACACGAAAACTAACAAATCAACTCTTTTCCTTCGTAGCTATAACACCAATGCCGTCAGATCAGCCAATATAAAATGCCTCAAAAACAAAAATTCACAAATCACTCAACTCCTAAAAAACGCTGACGATTCCTTCTATGAGGGCTCCATTTCGAAGCCTCACTTTCACTGGTTATGTTTAAGTGGGAGGTTGAATTTAATAGATGAAGGTATGAAGGTGGGAAAGCTGTAGTGAGAAAGCATGTAAAAATTTATATTTCTGATTCAGAAGAAGTAGATTTAGTTATGAAGAAGTGTGCAAATGATGAGGAGTATGTTAAAGGGACTGTTATGTGGCCTTGGAGTTGCCTCCAAGCAGAGTGCAGCAACAGCATAGCAGAAGTACTATCATTGATACCAACACGTGGTTGAATATATTAGTGATAATAAATTTTTATTTCGGCTTCTTAAACAATATCAATTTCATAACTCACCAAACAACTCTTAATGTGCAACGCAGTCCTCTCAGGCGTCTCTTTACTAACTCTGCAGTTCTTCAATATCTTCTCCAGCTCTTCAGAGCCATCTACCTTTTTGACACTATTTCGACCCAATTTCTCCTCGTTAATAGTGTTGTTCTCAGTTATATATCTCAATCCTCAAATCCTTCGCATTTAAAATTAATTAGTCTAATGCATTTTCTGGTCCTTTCATGACACAAAGAATGTGTGCTCCACTGTTTGCAGGCAGCTTAACGTTTTTGTTCTTTCTTATTTTCTTCAACAACTTATTATCTATTCTTGTAGCCTCGTTTCTTTGACACTTTCTAATTGTTCTTTTATACGGGGCCGTGTCATTGTTTTTTTGCTGAAACCATCTTCAAGAAGATGGAAAATTTTTGTCTAGTTTGTAAGTTGGCAAGTACGTACTTCCAGTGACTTCAACTAGAGCTGCACTCAAAATTTTAATCTCAAGCATAGTTAGTCACACTTCAACTTAAAAGAAACTGAAACTTTACATCTCAACACCTGCTACGGCAATTTTATTGCAGCATTAGATTTGCGAGGGGACTGAACTGGTTGGAACTGAAATTAATAGTTTAATAGGTTAATTCCTGGCCTAATGCTATAATGACTAAGAAGGGACACGTGACATTTGTGGTGAGAGAACATAGAGCTGATTGAGCCATTTCCAGGGAAGCAGAGATTTATTAATGAGTCTTTTTGCTAAGATAGAGTCCATTATATCTCCGATTTCTACAGTAGAAAAGCAGCCGAAATTGTCAGCACTACTATCCAAAAGTCTTTGACATAGAATGATTTTTTCTGAGGTATACAAAGGCATTTTGCGAAATTCAGACTGGCGCTAATAATTACGCTGGTGCACTGCATGTGAAAAGCCTGCTTAAATCGACCGAAAAATGTATGATGGTGGTAAATAATGATGATGATTGATAATGATGATGATTCACCCTGATATGGCTATTAGCGGACTTTAGTCTGTAGCCTGCGGGGGCCCTTATCCTTAAAGGCCATCAATATCCCGCATCACTGGTGTGGTGGCTATTTCGAAAATAAATAATGAGAATACATCTGAAAGTAAGTATAGCAGAAATATCTTCATTAAATTTTAGCAACTTCGAGTCGTAATGGTCAAAGCG
Organism: Euwallacea similis; assembly: GCF_039881205.1. Lineage (NCBI taxonomy): Eukaryota > Metazoa > Arthropoda > Insecta > Coleoptera > Curculionidae > Euwallacea > Euwallacea similis. The sequence continues at coordinate 2,129,345 of NC_089611.1, read as the reverse complement.
AGATTTAGAGCGGTTATATGCAGAGTGTTTCTGAATGGATGGTAAAAAATTTTAATGGGCGAATCTTGCTCCAAATATAAGACTAAAAGTTCATATAAAGAGGGGTTCATATAAAGCGAAATTTTGCAAGAAACTGAAAAGTGAGAAAACTCAATGCGGACTTCAGAAATTTGTTTAAAAGAATCAAAATATTTTTCAAATGAGGTCCAACAAGAATAAAAGTTCATTTCTAGTTTGAGGTATATTGATTTAAAGGTACTTTAAAATTTTACTAAAAATAACCTAATAAGGGCATAAGAACCCAGTTTGCACAATCATTTAAAGCTCATTCAGACGACCAATTTGATCAAAATTCAGCATCATTTCCACATCCTAGACTTCGCTTCTTCTCAACTCAACAATTTCCATATAAATAATATATTCTTATGATATAAATATAGATTCTATAGTAGCTTAAGAATATAATAAAAACCTATTTACAACAGTAATTAAATACAATTTTAGATATAATTTAAGGCTCTATCTTGTGACTTCGAAGGCACTTCTCAAGGTGCAAGGCAGTCTCCTCAGGAGTATCTTCAGCAACACTACACTCCAAGACTATATCATCAACCTCATCTTGTTCTGCTTTCTTGGCCACTTTTTTCTTCAGTTTTTCTTCATTGATTGTAGCGTCCTCGTTAATATAACCCAAGCCTAAAAATACTGTTTAGTACTTTCACCGAAACTGATTAATCATGAATGTACCTTTTAAAATACACAAGGAATGAGCTCCATAGTTGTCAGGTAAAGTCACCTGCATGTTTTTCTTAATTTTCTTCAGGATTTGATTATCAACTCGAGTTTCATTGTTTTTTTGGCACTCTTTATAGACCTTCTTCAGGTATTTTCCACTCTGTTTTTTGCTTGAGACAGCCTTTAAACAGACTACATAGTTATAACGCTTATGAGAAACACAAAAATACTTACAGTAATTACAAGGATAACCATGCACAAAACCAGGAAAATCTTCATTTTTCGTCGATATGCGGAAGACTTATTCCCGGAGTAATGTTAAAGAGAGTGCTGGCACTTAAATCACACTTATCACAGTTCAAAAGATTATCACACAGTCTGTATTGACGCAGTGTCCATAAGCAGCTCTCGTGGATGTTAAAAATAGAGCTATTGGCTGATATGAGTCGGAAAAATGAAGGTTAAACACTATTTGTTATTGTTGTTGGTGTGAACTCTAGGTTAAATGTTGCATTATAGTTGTTACTTGGAAAAGAAGAAAGTAGTAAACTTGTGTAAACTGAAAATATGTAGGCTATTGATGTTGGGTTAGAAAGATAAAGCGACAATGTTGCTATAGAAGAAATTTTTTTGAGCAATTGGGAAGAAATTCTTCATTTCAAAGGGCAGTAGTCGTTTGGCAAAAGGATGAAGCGATGGCCACAAATACGAATTTCCAGTTTAAAAAGTTTCATTAAGAAATTGCTCAGGGTTCCCCTCGCAGCTTCTTTATTTGGAGATTCATAGAGAACATTCCTAAGGAGATATCAGAAAACTGCGTACCAATTGTGCTTTTTCTATGTTTACATCAATTACTGGCATTCAAGCAGAAATGTAAAGATGTTGTGTAATCGCAATACATTTTTCTACTTATTGGCTTCATCAATGTATAATATACATACACTGCTGCCCATGTCAGAAATAATACGCACATGCGGGTGTAGTCTGCAAAGAATGGAAGGAATAAGTGGGAACCACGAGCCTGCGTAGTTCAGCCTGTAGTCGAAACATTTAGAAGTCCCCAATTTCGAAGATGAGTTCAAAAATCTACGGCATCTTTGCTGTGGGTACTAGCTGATCTTTACTTAACCAGAAATGTAAAAAACCTGAAAAGTGTTGTGCAGATAAACATAAATCTATGCAACATCCTGGTACCATTTCAACTTTAACGCTTCAGTCTTTATGCAAATTCGCTATTAATTTTTTCTACTTTTATGTTCATCCGCATTACATTAGTGAGAGGTGGGCCACCTTGAGGCGGGGCCACCATTAGATAGCGGCCATATTCCTACAAAGTTGACTCCACTGATTTTGTTTCTTTTTTGTGGAAAATCTTATTTTTGCATTAGTGTTTCTCATACATAAAGGGGCTCAAAGGCTATGAGTGTATGTTAATGTTTGTATTCTCCATCCATCCATATTTAGCATAATCATTTCCTCAAATTTGTGCCAGTGGTGGAAAAGGCAGTTTTTCGTAATGCCCAAATCTAAAAACTATCGTTTGATTTCGTATTCAATTGGGTTATATTGAGATAAGTGTTTTGGACATCCTGGAGACATGTTTCACTTCTTAACTTTTAAAATTAGACCGAAGGAATAACGAAAAAGATCTCTGGGGCTGGCAAATGGAATTAAAACAGACACGATATTTTATTTTAAAATTTCGTATTCATCCTGATTAAAAATATAATTATTTTTATTAAAATTTGAAAACATTTACTAAGTGTCCCGTAGTGGCTCACCCTTCTCAACTCAAAATCCTTTTAACGTACAACAAATCTGAGTGCTACATTTTTTCCCTCACCACGAAAACCCCATTTACAGTTTAAGCTGAACCTTTCTGTCTTCATAATTAACCCCTTAAACTTAATTATCAAACTTCCATGGAAGTTCATTTCCAACCACCAGTTTAGTTAAACTTACGCCAGAAAGTATGTAGGTAGTAACTCAAGGGAATTTAATTCTTTGGTAGATTGTTCACTAACCAAATCGAAAATCTAAACTTTCCTCAAGATTGTTGTGTGAAATGTTAAGTTTGAGACCATTTTACGCAGTAAAAACACAGAAAGAATGATAGGAGAAATGGTTTCCGGTTCCTTTTTGTTGGCGAAGAGAAGCTTTTAGCTTTTCAGCAAGACACTATTTACAAATAAAAGTTTCTCGAATGCTTTGGTAATCCGATTTAAATAATGGCGTTTTTATTGTTAAATTCCTGCTTAGGTGAAGTTATTTATCGAGATTAGGTACGGGTAAAATGAGCCCGACAAACTAAAATGTTGCTTTTGCAATTCTTTTGAGCCCTATTTTCACCTCAGTTAATTTGTAGGAATTACAACTGCTCCATATTGGCTTATTTTCAGCGCAATAATCTTTGGGTTGTTTCTAAAGGCTTTCGAAATGATTTGCCGACTTTCTGATTGTGTCATAAGTTTAATTAACTTTTGATTCTATTTTGCAATAAAATGACTGATCAGTTGGTTTCTTCATTCTTCGTATAAATTACACAATTTTCCTGCACCATATTATCAAGAAAAGGTTCAGAATGTAACTTTACATAAAAAACCATAACATAATTAATTGAATTACTAAAACCTTTCCTAAAAGTATCTCAAAACAAAATAAAAAATTATAATTCCCATGAATATGAATCTTAAGAATCTTCTTTGCATTGGTCAAATCCCATATTCGATACGGCATCTGCTTTTGGGGCTCATGCTCTTTAATATGTTGTTTATTGTTCAAAACAGAGCACTCAGGCTGTCTCACGTGAGTCTTGCAGTCTGCCTTGCTTGTTGGGAAGAACATTAATTTCCTTTGTGGTTTGCACATCCTTAAGCCGATATCCATAGTCTTTAGGAAATGCACAACATATTAGCTTTATCCATACATTACAGTACCCGAAGATCGTAAATGATTAATTTGTCTGTTCCCTGTCTGAGACAGCAAAGCTCTCTGCCATATTAGACAAGGTAAATTTGTGAAAAGTGAAATAAGGCAATTACTCTAAATTAGTTTATAGTGGCTTGATAACGTTTAACACCCATGGTTGAGGCTAAGGGGGACACATTTTGACATTCTTTAAAAATTGATTATAATTTAACTTGAAGAAACTTAAAGCAATATTCACTACACCTATGAGTTTCTACATTTAAACTTCTGAATTACAAATTTTGTAGACACATTTTCGATCTATTAAATTATGTAGGAGACAGTGGCGTATCAAGTTTATTACAGCTGTCTGGATTTACCAAAAACTAACACTACAAAATTTGATCTCAATTTAATTTCAATCTAGTCTTATAAGCTTTCACATATTAAATTCTAAATTAAAGGATTTGTAGACCAGCTTTCGATTTATTGAGTTATATACCACAAAGTAGTGCATCACGCTCCTCTATCTCTATCTCACGTTTCGTGAAAGTCCTACCAAAAGTTTAAACAAGACTTTTGATAACTTCTTGGAGAATTTTAGAGGGTTTTTGGAAGTTCGCAGACATTTGTAGATCTCTTGTGATTTTTAACGAATTTTTTTCATTTTTAAGAATTTTTTGGAGTTTCGTTTTTCTTCCATGGATTTTTCTGCGACGCCTGAAGTGAAGCACAAATTCAATACTTATTTAATATTCAATATTTTTTAAATTTTAAAATATTCAATTAATCTGAATAGATACATCTACTAAATATTCAGTTTAAGTTAACAAAATCAGCGTTACTCAGCTACAGAGTTGTTAGTAACTTTAAGATTTAACCTATATACAGGCAGATTTAACAAAATTAGTCGTACTTTTAACTGCATATTAATTAATTTTCCCGTTGGTTATGCTTTAGAAATATTAAAAGTAAACAAACTCTTTTTCTCAAAGGGGAATTCACAACATAATTCATTTTTATCTACAAATCATACACGTATTATCATTTGTATATTTCGTAAAGCTACAGAGGCGCCAAACACATAAGAGAAAATCGCCAAAAATGGTTGAAAACGTGATTAATGCAGGCCAACTTATTATTGATAAACCATTAGACTTTATCATACAAAATAATTAGTCCGAATAGCAATAAAACATCGTATAAATAGAGTTGAAAGGAGCAAATTGCTAGTTAATTAGAAGTTATTATCGATTCAAAAATGAAGGTCTTTGTAGTGTTCAGCCTCACTTTTGCGGTGATTTTCGTAAGTACCTTCAACGACAAGAATTTTTCTCCTCACTACCAAATTTCCTTCCCTCAAGGCCAGCATTATTCCTGAAGAAATCAAAGATGAACTGGAAGAAGTGAGCGAAAAATGCCGGGAAGAAAACAATCCAACCTTAGAAAAAGAGACGGTAAAGCAGTACTTAGAAACCAAGGGCCAAGAACCAGTACTTGAAAACCTAGGTCCTTATGCTCTATGCCTCTCCAAAGGCATGAAGTGGCAAACCCAGGATGGAAAGGTGAACAAACAGTACCTAAGACCCAGATTAGAGGGTTATGTGAAAGACACTGTTAAGGCTGATAAAATATTTAGTGAATGTGATTTTGATCGGGAAAGTGAGATTGAAACCGCTAAGATTATGTTGAGGTGTTATGCCAAGTATTTTTATCAAAAATAAATAAAGAAATGTTCTTAATCTATATGTTTTTTTGTCGTCTAAAGATAATGCTTTGTTTTTAATTAAATACATTAGCAACAAGCAGTATGTATACTGTGAAAATAACAGATTAGTGCAGGTCATCTGGGTATTAATAAATAATTATAAATAAAAAATGTCAAAAATAATCAAATTTATCTCGAATATAAATATGGTAATGCCTAAGGAAATTATGTCAGTTGAGTGGAATTACCAAGACTATCCCGATCATCAAAATGAAGCTTACTCTAACAGTGGCAATTTTCCTTTTCGCAACAGTTCTGGTAAGTAGATACGAGATTTCCCATAATTTCTTCTTTAACCGAGACATTTTGTCCTCAAGGCTGATTCTATCACCGAAGATGTTAAAACCAGACTAAAGCAATCAAAGGACAAATGCCAGTTGGACCCCAAAACTGCGGTAGACCAAGAAGGCCTGCAGAAGTACATCAGCTCGAAGGGCAAAGAGCCGGCTCCAGAGAATATTGGGCAGCATGCCCTTTGTGTTTCCAAGGAAATGAAATGGCAAAAGGCTGATGGGACTGTCAACAAGCAGTATTTGAGGGAGAGACTGAGCATTATTGAGAAGGATGCTGCTAAAGTAGATCAGTTTCTGAATAGCTGTGCAGTTGATAAGGCCACTGAGGTGGAAACTGCTAGAAATTTGTTCAATTGTTATGACAAACATGTTTCAACCTACAATTAAAGAGCATTATTGTTATTAAATGAAGATTAATTGAAAACGTTGGTGGAGTTAATTATAAAAATCAGTAAAATCGTACTTTCAGCAAACGGACGGGCAAAGTGGAGTTTCAAAAAGGCATAAATTTGCGTAAAATTAAATGCAGGTCACAAATACCGGAAACAGAGATATTAAAATTTCTTCATTAATCCTGAGATTCTCTTTTATTATTACTCCTTGGATTGGGTTAGCTCAAATTTGAGATCTTAAGATACGTTTAGGACTCTTAATTTTGGAAAAAGCTGTGGCCTACCTTTTCTCTAAAGGCATATCTATATTCCTGAAATTACTGCATTCCTGGTAAAAATTGTGAAATATTCCGTACTTAGAAGGCATTATTTCAAATTTTTGCAACCCTCACAAAATTCCATATGATACGATTCTGTGTTACCAAAAACATTGTTTCTATTTGTGTGTTGATAAAGGGAACTTGGAGTTCTCCAAATCTTTTACGACTATATTTTTTGTAGTAAAACCTGAAATTTAGCTTAGTTGTACAAATTTATATCCTGAGAATTAGTCTCGCCACGCCCCACTGGTTTTCGTTGCACCAGAAGTGTACCAGTGCTATAACTCAAGATCTGCATTATGCCGGTCTGCAGGTACAATTTCTCAAATTTATACACTTACGAGGCACAGATTCGCTTTACCTTAACCACGCAAAATTTTCACCCAATGCAACCCTGTTTTATTTCACATGCATTTAGGATATAAAAATGTTTAAAAAACAATGACGTAGCATAGCGTCATAAATGTTAATTAATTCCAAATTTTATGAGGAAGATTTTGGCCTTTCGAATTGCAACAGAATCAAAAATGAAACGTACAAGCAATTTTGCCTTGTATTTTATAATGCATGATAGCTTTACCACACTCTTATGACCTTCAAATAGTATCCATATGAAGCATTTTTGGTACATTTTTAAAGTTCGCTCTTTGATGTCCGAATCTCTTAAAAGTCGCAGAAATTTTGTAAATTTGTGGAAAGTCCCATAACCTACATAAGACATTGGTTTTCATGAAAATTTGAAGGCCATTTCACTTATTGTGTATTGGGTCCTATAAAAGTTAATTCCGATTAAAAAAACATGGGTATATCAAAGGTGAATGGTAGTTGTTATGGTATAATGTTCGCTGACTTCAAGCACTTTGAAAATTTCAATAAATTTTGTAAATTTAGAATTGAAGTGTCCAGTGACTTCTTAAAATGTTTTTTTAATTTGTATTAATTTTTTCTAGTTCACCTCTCTATACTTCTATCTCACCTACCTCTCTGTCTTAGAATTCGTATTAATTTTGTCTAATTTTCTTATCCCTAAGTTTTTTTTGTAGTATAAAATTGTAGGGCTCAGTAGCATTCCAGAAATTTTTGAAAAATGCTTAACGCTTGAATATCGTTCACATAAATTCTGCTCTATTTTAGTGACGACCCTGTGTTCCTATTATGACACCGACTGGAAACTTCAACATATTGAAGCTTTCAGTTGAAACTTCGACTTGAAGTCTCCAGTGGCGTTCCACGACATCTGAATTTTTCGTCAAACTTTAAATCCATCAACTTAAAGTGCTTTAATTCTCTTACAATTTTTTTAGATTTAAATCTTATTGTCCTTTTAAGGTAGAATGTTATACAAAACTCTGTAATATTTATCTATCTAGGAACTTTGATCTTTTGGTATTATTGTTTGGAATTAGAAAATATCGGTTATATTTATCGCATATTTATGTTCCTTTGAGTAAAATGCCGAAACCAAAGCAACTCATTTATTAACGGTAATACATTACCAGCACGGGTTTAGATGTACAGGTCAACCCCTTATAGTGATAACAGTTACATAATTAATTATAAACACATCAAGGTTAAATTGAAAAAGCAAAATAATGAGGGGAGTATAAATAGATCCTCCTTAAAGGGACTTCCTTAGTTGAAAAGAAGCAGTTGTAGAGACAAATTATCTTAAATATAGGAAAAGTAACCGAGATGAAGCTGTTTGTAGCTGTCGTATTTTGCATCACTTTCGCCACAGTTTTCGTAAGTATTAATTGAACCATCAAAGTTGCCCTTAACTTTTTTCAAACTTCGAGATGTTCCTTGAACGAGTCCATTGAAAACTATCATGATCTCCATGGTCGTTAAAAATTTTTCTGCATCTTTTCCATTAATTTTTCCATTTCCAGGGAGACTTTCGCGAAGAACTGAGAGCAAAGATAAAGAAGGCCGGCGATAAATGTCAAGAGGACCCTGCAACCGCAGTGGACAAAGAGGCTTTGAAGACTTACCTTGAGTCCAAGGGCACAAGCCCTGAACCCGCCAATTCAGGCGTACACGCTTTGTGTGTTACCAAAGAATTGAAATGGCAGAAGGCTGACGGAAAGGTAGACAGGGAATACCTCAAGGAAAGGCTCCAGGCTCACCAACAAGATCCTGTTAAATCCGAAGAATTCCTCAACGAATGTGCCGTGGACAAGGACACCGACATTGACACTGCTAAACATTTGTTTAAATGTTTCTACAAACGTTACCCGTCAACAAAATAGATTGGCCATTCATGTGATTGTTGATATGTTGAATATAGCATGTTGAATGAAGAATTGTTTTGATTATTTGCGGCATTAAGTTCTAAGCTAAAATTGGATCAAAAGTGTCCTTAAAATCTCGGCTTAGTTGGCGAATTGCCTAAAATTTCTAGTAGCCTTCTTCCAATGTTTAAATTAAAGTTAACTAACTAGATAAACTTTCATCTACGTTCGATAATTAAGTTCAGGGGTTATTTATAAGGGGATGAGGGCTTTAGAGATTGCGACACATGCCTATGAGTCTCACAGACTCCCTCTAACATCTTTGAAATTACAGGGTTTATTGAGGTATATAATTTTAGAGTGAAGCTAACCCCTTCCATAATCCATGAAATCTGTCGCTTTACTGGGGCTCTTTTAGGGTGTAAATCTAAACATATAGATCTAAATTCCAGTAAAATTTTGCATTTTTAATTTTGGAGACAACAAATTGCTTGAGCAACCTTCTCAACTTATTACAGTTTCGATGCTCTAAACTTCCTTTAAAAGCCCTAAAATTAATTTTTGCGTAGTTTGCAGACTAAAAATTCTTGAGCCTCTCTTTCATCCCCGAAATTACTCTTTTCATTCCAGAATTGAGGGGCCCTTTCTAGAGAGGGGACCTGAAGATGTAGATCTATATAAAAGCACAAACAATTTGCTTTTTGGAGTATTAATGTCTCCAATGACTTTTATGTAATTTATAGACCCTAAATCCCCTCTACAAGCTGCGAAATTGCTTACTTCATCGAGGTATTGAGAGCCCCTTTCGAGAGGGGCTCTTAATGTAATGATGCAATGGTAATGGCAGAAGAAACAATTTGGATTTCCAGTTTTTGACAAACTAATGTCTTAATTTTTGGAAATTTTTTTCAGCGACCTTAATACAATTTTAGGGCTCTGCACCCCTTCTAAAATATACGAAATTGCTTACTTTACTGAGGAATTAAAAGCCCTTTTTATAAAGGCTATCAAAAAATCTGAAAGTACAAAACGTACAAAACCAGAAACAATTTGCATTGTGACAATTTTGAGGAATTAATTCAGACATTTGTAGGCGATTCTCTCCAATGATTTTTATGCAAATTGATGTTCTAAACTCTCTCTCTAATCCACGAAATTGCGTACTGCATTAGGAAATTAAAAGCCCCTTTTTAGATGGAGAATCTGAGAACACGAAGTGAACAAAAGGAGAAATAATTTACATTTTCAATTTTGGTAAACTTATTCCTAAATTTGTACACAACTTTTTTCAATTAACGTCATGCAATTTTCTCTTCAACGATCCTTGAAATTGTATATTTAAAAGAAAAACTTAAAAAAATGATCTAAATTGAATATAAAAGTGAAGAATTTTGGAATGATATAGATTTTTTGGATGTAATATTTTGAGATTTTCCAGGACATGGATAAGAAATTTTCCGAGTTTAGAGTATTACTATTTCAGGGCTCATTTAGCGATGAACTTTGAAACGTACGAGATTGAGAAATTTCTATTATACAGGAAAAATAAATTAAAAAAGCAAATGTTCTATAGGTTTCAACAAAAAAGTAACTAAATGCAAAAATTAATACAGACAGTGACAAAAACTGTTATGCAGATGACACAATAATCATGGTAAACACTGAGGAATGCTTCGCACTAACATTGGAAAAAAAGCTTGAAATTTGAACCTTGACGAAGATTTTAAGAATTTTAGCACATTCCTCGAATAATAATGGTAACGGCCATCAATTTGCGCTTAATTAAAAACATGTTTCCAGTGAATGTATATTTACTATAATATATTAGTTTAATTAATTTAAATACAAAACTATAATTTAAAGCTGCTTATTTTTACTTAGGAAAATTTACGTAATTCTAACTTTTGGCAAATATTTGATAAAAATTACCCATGTCAGTGTTTTCAAACACATTCTGTAAACATACCAAACTTATCAAACACGCATGGAACTTCTTCCACATATCAAACATTACCGCAAACCAAAATTGGACCTTGCATTAATCATCAATTTGACCGTACCATATATCCCATGAAAATAAATACACAAACATCGCACTAACAGCAAAAGGTTTCCAGCAAACTGGATTTAGATAAACACAAAAGAAATTTATCGCAGGAAATAAAATAGCCTGGAAATCTGGATATATGTGGAGCAACAAATTCCGATAACTATTCCGGCCATTCGTACCTGGTTTATGTAATGCGAGATGACAAGTTAATGTAAAGTTTACTTTTTTTGGTTCAAATCCATAATTTTTCTTTAAAGAAAATTGGTATCCAAGGGAGGATTTAATCACAAGTGATGTAATAAGGCAGACAAAAACATTAGTCTGTACAATATTTGTAAACACAGATAAGTTGGTAATTATCAGTAAATGGAGTCAAAAACGTTTGGTGTCAGCAGATTTTTCAAAATAATGTGACTTTCATAATTAACATCTATAACCAGATGCATTAAATCAAAATCTCGTTACATACATTTTGTATCAAATAGCACGATAACCGTTTCGCAGGTCGTAAACGATTTGATTATAATCAAAAGAATCAGTAAAATTTGTAATAAAACCAACAATTTTACTCACATTGTAAATATGGTAATTTGGTTTCATAATTTATCGTAATGGGTTGGTTTACGACTGGACGCGTTTTACTGTCGTTATAAAAATTTCACTTTTAACGACTTACCCTGTAGTTAGAGCTGGGAGGGCGCAGTCCCGCTGGTTGGACAACTGGAAATAGTCTGGAATCAGATTAATAAATGTATAATTCCATATTTTTCCAGTTTTAAATTAACAACTTATAAAATTTTATGAGAGGAAAATGGAACAATTTCGAAATTATTGTTTCGTTTAACTGTTCAGAGTTGCAATTTTGTTTATTGAGAGAAGTTTTATTGAGATTTATATTGCGAGAAAAAGAGAATTAAACTTCCATCTTGCCTTTTATCCTGGATTGCACGATTTAGTTGTTCCTGGAAATTTTAAAAGCATTTATGGGGTCATCATTCAGGTGAGAACCCAAGATATAAAAAAAAACCATTAAAAATGAAAAAAAAAAATTTTGTTTTTACTTCTTTCATATTCTTTTCTGCCTGCTTTCTCTGACTTTTCTTCTATGACAACTTTAGCAGTTCTGGAAAATGAATCAAATTTTAGCTAGAGAATGAGTACTAATGAAGCAAGCGCACTTCTGCTCCTGCGGAATATGATTTTATAGTTATCTTGGCCAAAAATGAGCAAGTTTCTTAGCTATTTATTCTATATGTGAACTATAACTTAAAATTGTGTTAATTTCTTCAGTTATCTGCTGTATTTAGTGTCGATTTATACTCGATCTCGTTCCTTACCTATCAGTAATAATCAACTGCAATGAATGGAAAAGCGACAAAGGAGGTGTGCTTGCAAATTTCCATTATGTAATTTTCACTCGAATTATTTTTATTCATTGCTATCTATTTTTATTCATCTATTTCATTCGCATATTCATTGTATCTACTTTTGCGTAACCACTAAAAATTCCCATCTTAAACAAACAGGATTGTTAAAGCAGATCTACTAACACAGAGACCATTTCCTAAACCCCCGATAGACATTTTTGAACTTTTCTTCGCCTATTGTGTGATAAATCATTTAATGTAGCAAATACATCTGAGAGGATATTCCAATTCAAAAATGACACTGATGCAGCAATTACCACTTCGAGGATCTCACATGTTTCTTTCTTATTGTGAATGACTGCAATTTTCTTTCCATGAACGGAATATATTGGGATATAAAGGATGATGCTTAGACTCCATGACGAATAAATCCGACTAGCGGATCAAAAGAACGAAATTCAGAAAAGTGAAATAATGAAATGTGAATGACGGATTACCCGTACCCTTTGGACAATTTTCCAGGTGCTCTATATCTTTTCTTCCACCAAACAGTCCTTTCCACGTTTCATCCCTCCGCTTTTCTAAGTTTTCTTCTTTTAAACTTTGATATTCTTTCTTTTCTGCTGGTTATTTAATTTCTATTTTTAATTAGTTTCTGGACATCTCTCTCATGAACGGTTTGCCGTAAGATATGGCAAAGTGGATTATTCTGTTGCGTGCCAGAATAGGAGTCTCTGTACAGGACTGAATGGCAGATCTTTCGGTGGGAAGATGGGCCGAAAATGCACCTTTGGATTGCATATCATAAAATATGCATGTGAAATATGGTGTAAATAAATATTTAACATATAAGAGGCATGAAATATTATCTTTTTTTTTATTCCACAACCAAGCGCTTCGCCGTATATTTGCGGATGTCACATAATGGTATTATTATACATTATTTTCATATTTGAAAATATGTCTTTTTCTACTTTTTTATGTCGAAACCACATGAAATATATGGAAAAAGACGCCATTTAAAGGCAATCTGAGCGATAAATCGGGACACTTTCAAAATTGTTAATATATTAGAAAGTCTCTAAAATATTCTCAAAGTCTTGTTCTATTCTTAGAAATTCCAATCTTATTAAAGGAATTTCTGGAGTTTTAGATGGTGCTTCCAACTAAATTAATTTAACTCTCAATCATAAATATCAACTTAATTTACAGTTCTATAGTTATCTTTTTCTTGTCTTCCGACATTCGTTATTTACATCCCCTGTGAAATGAATTCTTACTCCGGAATAAATTCCCAACCCTTCCGTGTGGCAGCTCCGCCCCAACATAAAATTCACAACCAACTGATTGTTATTGACAAGACCTTTTGAACAACAGACGTGTGCCACGTTGTCAGAACGAGACAATTGTTTGACTATCTCCGTGACAACATATTTCTCGGGCACGTTGCTGCGTTTCGCTAAATAATAAATAAAGTCATGTATTAAAGGGGTTCAACAATAAAACGAACCATTAGATATCTAAACATATTTCTATAATAGAACGATAAAGTTAGGCAGACAATTCCTTATTTATTCATTCAATAATGTAGGTCAACCATTTTGATCGATGCCACGTTTCCGATTAACGATGGAGGTCATATTATTTGGAAAATTCGGAAAATGGTTTGGCAAATCGGAAAGCCACATTTTCATTTTCCAAACATAGGTGTTTTGAAAATATTGAGGGCCGTTAAGTTTTAAAAGCTGCCTATTGTTCTCCAGGAAGGTCAACAAAGTTTCGTTTTTCGCCTAACAATAAGGATGGATTGTAAATGCTGCGATGAACGGGAATTAGTAAATGGCGTTTTAAATGAGGCTTTATAGTTCAAACGAAGGAATTTTCGTAAAGGAATTTCGAAAATTTATGTTATGTTTAGAAATTAATTTTTTCTGTCAGTTAAAAAAAATTATCATCAATTTTTCATGATTAAATTTTGTTTTTATTTTGCACACTTTCAGATTTAATTTGTAATTTAGAGAGTCGTGGCAACATGGCTGAAATAGATTACTGCAATATTTCTTGCGTATATTAACGTAAGTTTGCTATTAAGGAGAGTTCTGAAAGAGTCAGGAAAAATTCTGCCATTTGAGAATTTTTGTGGGTTGCAGGGACTCTAAATGTCAATATTTTAGAGTTTTTTTAGTGAAATAGTCACTTTTCAAGAGTTCTAAACAGATCATTTCATTGTCTCTGCCATAATATGATCTTTCTGTCATTTGTCAAATTGAGGTTAATGCGAGCTTGCCATATGTCAATCAGATATGCAGATAGTAAATTATAGCTACTTGACATTCGGCTTCCGCCTATTCTTTAAAATAGGCTTTCTTGAAGGGTTTATCATTTGTCAGATTTAAATTGATGGCCTTGGTGGATTAAAAACTGGTCTTGGTTTAGTTTTTTTAAGAATTTGCAAGGGAAACAAATTACATTTGAAGAAAATCAAACATTTTTTTCTGATACAGAATATTCAAATATATTTTTTTCTTTTTTTATACTTTAATGTTTATTTAAAAATCACAGACTACACACAAGGTTATTCTATTGCCTTTTCTGAATGTAAATTATGTTGTCAAGATGGTGTGCGGGTCTTGGTAAAGCGCTCTGTCATTTATCAAATTTAAGTCAATTCTAGGTTACCACACTGCAAAGTTTTACGAAATTTCTTAGTATTAAAATATTCTCTCAAAGTTCTAACAAAAAAATTGGTCATTTGGGGGATTAGATTTGCGTTCTAAAAATGAGGGCAAAATAAGGGAAACTAGGTTGTTTGTTCCATAATAACAGCCCGTTTGGAATAATCGAGTTAAGAGGGGCTATTAAGTGTAATAATGGCCTTCTCGTGGCAGGTTATATTGTATGTCGAAGAGGGCTTGTGTTTAATGTATTAAATTACAGGTCTAGAAAGGACTTTTAGGGTAAATTTTCGGGAATCTATATCTTTAATTTGAATATCCCCAGAATTTCAACATATTTTTCCCCCAAAACACCTGTGTCCCGTGAAACCCATAAATTAATACATTTGACTGCAACACCCCATAAAACTCAAAATTCAAAGTTAAAACAGGCCTTAATGCTCCTCCCTGCGACTCTCCAGTCTTCCAGGAAAAACCGAATTTATAACCCAATTCCCACCCACCTAGACAGCCATTTGGATTAGTGGCCTCGAATTACCATAACCCAAAGCGCTTTTTCCAGCAAAAGCAACAAATAATTGATCCTCATTTCACACTTTATGTTCAGTTTAATTGCTACCTTAAACTGCAACAAAGCTCAAATTGGATTCCAGGTGAATGTACGTGTTTAGATTAAAGCCATCGATAAGGAGCAAATGGCTTTTAGTGGGAATTAGAACGTGAATGGATAAAGGTTGGTAAGTTGGGGTAGGTTGTGGGTTAATTGATGACTTTTAGCACTGGTTTAGTCAAACACTAATTAGGAGTGTTTAGAAACATATCTGTCACACGTTAAAGCCTAAAAACATCGACACAAGTCCCCAATCTTCCCCATCAATCAGAATGGCTCCACTAACCCCCAAATAACAGCATTCTCCCCTCTCTCACGCCTAGTGAGCCAAACTCTTACCTTTAGGGTTGAAATGCACCCAGAGTCGACCGAGTTAGAGACGAGAGCTAAATAAAGCAACTTCGCGTCACAACTACCAATTCGAACTGAGACTCAGCGCTCAGCTTACCCTCAGAGTCGGGGCACGTAGCGCGCTTGCGAATCGAGGCGTGTTCGATTCCCATTCAGGAATTTTATAGGAAGAGTCTGTTTTGTATAAGTGGGATCCTGGATGTTGGAGTGTAGGTGCTCAATTAGTCCGGGTGTTCATGAATGAATGGCATGAGGTGGGTTTGAGCAGATGAGAGTGCCCTGGAATGCTCATTGTTGTAACATCTTTAGAGGGGATACAGATGGTCTGCAAATGAATGCTGTTGATTCGGAGGTTTAAGTTGATGGGGGCTTAGATCAGCCTCAGACTTCTGCAATATGAAGTATTATTTCTGGATTATTCACTAAACTGAGATGCGTTTTCCTTAAGAGTTTTAGGGAAAGAACAGGTTTCCCAAAAAATGATTCTGATTGCCAGAAGTGATCTTGTTCTGTGTTTATTTACCCAGAATAGAAATGAATTAACTGCATCTTTAGAAAATATTATTCCTAAGTCAGTTAGTTAAAGTTTCCGGATAACTTCGAGAGTAGGAAAAACTTCAATCAATCTCTCAATTTTCTTTCGTAATCCAGAAAAAATCCTTTTAAAAGAATTCTATTTCCCAGCATAGGTTTTCTTGCATCTCTATCTAAATCTAGTGATCCACAACTCAAATTTTCTTAATTCTCAGCTTTGAGCTGCCGGGTCTAACTTACTTGATAGAGGATTTTTGGAAACAATTTATATTAGGGAAAAACTTTAATCGACTCTCCGTTTCCATATTTATAAATAAGTCTTCCAAAGACGTGACTCTAGAATTGATTTCGTTATATATCGATTTAAATCTACTTTTCCAGAGTCACAGTAACCTTAACTGCAACGTTCGGAGCGATAATTACTAATCCAATTAATACTGAAATCGACTTATTTTTTTACAAACTCAAATTTATCAAAGTAGTTTGATTCTCACTTTCCAAAAGATTAAAGTATTGACATTGAATAAGGCTATAATTTTCAAATTTCTAGAGCACTGACTCGAGGTCTGTATCGTGATGAACAATTCAAAGAAAATCAAGGAATTCGATAATGAAAATAAATATAAGCTGCATAATAATCTAGCGATACCATAATAGAACATAGCACTCAACAAAACACAAAAAGAGGCTTTAGATTTCCAGTTTCCTCCTGAAAGCATCTCTTATAATTACTCCTGTAGACATAAAAAACGAAAATCCTTTAAAAGGCTTTTTCTTCGTCATTAGTCAACAGCTTCTCTGTGCCTTAGCCAGCATGTTCGCCAATTAATAGCTGTCAGACTTTCTTCTATCTTAAAATTCCGGTAAACTCGACGATTCCAATCAGTTGCCAGAAAAACCGGAAATGTAGCATCAAAGGAAAAAAGGAATTTTAATGAAGGTCCAAAAGAAGGTCCTTGGGGTCATTAAAAAGTTTCAAAGGCAAAAACAAAATTGTTTATGTAAAAAATTATGGAGCACCCTGTAGATAAAATTAGACGATTTAACAAAGTATAATTAACTTGAGCTGTTATCAGCAATTTGTAAAGCAAATATTTGAAAAATTATACAACATATTTTATTGACATTTGCACAGAAGGATGATAAAAGCAGCATATCAGTCTATGCAGTAAAAACCATCTCATACTAATTCTAGGCAAATACATATATAATGAACAATAATGGCACAAAAATAGATAAACGATGATTTATTAATTTCTATGTGCGAAATAGTACTTAAGCTATAAGCTGCATGACTACTAAAGCAAACAACCCCGACCAACAGTACAGGGAATTTGCCGCATTATCTGGGGATTGGAAATCTGCGAAAGCATCCACCAAAACGCCACCTTCCACGGCCTCCCTTGCCAACCCGTAAAGGGTGTCATTGCACACCAAGGCACTACCAGCTACAACTCGATCAACAGTTAAAGGAACTGAATAAGTATAGTCCTTATTATATGTAGCTGAGGGTACCTCCAGGATTATCACCCCATCCAAATAGGGGGCAACATAGCTGCAGTTAACTAAGTCGATGTTTTGCTCTGCAGTTTTGACTATAACCAAAGAGGTTAGTTCGGTTATGGGAGTGTGACGAAGGGTCACAAAGCTCCTATAGCCAGTTACATTGAATTCGTCAATTCCTAGGATTGTTTTGGAGACTACAGTGGTGGCTCTAATTGTGAGTACCCTCCGGTCATGACCAAACTGATCATAGATATTTCTATGAATTATCAGCTCTCTTTCCCCAGTTATTGACCCAAATACGCTCTGATTGTTAGCCCTAGCCAAAGCTTGCTTGATAATCCCTTCAAAAATTGGCATGCTATAGACTTGCTGATTTGATATTGGAACAACCTCCCAGATCGCCAAGGCCTCAGTTTCACCCAACTCATGACTCTTTAACAAGTCAATAAAACTCCCAACTTCATAGCTGAGCAAACTAGGTTCAAACTGCTTCGTAGTATTGGTCCAAATCTTTTCCAAAGTAACACCAGCTTCCTCAGCAGCAACCTCAATGTTCGCCCTGGTGAAGTTCCCTTTGGAAAACTCTGCCCAAGTATCCCCGCCAGATATCAATGTACTATAAAACTTCGACGTATCAATTTGCAGAAGAGGTAGGAAGTAGTCTTGCTTCTGCCTCACATTGAGATCGTCAATGATGGTGTTGTAGAAGGTAGTGAAGGTAATGTTGAATAGATCCAGAGTGTAGTTTAAGCCTTCTAGGCTGAGCACTTGAGAGCGCTCAATGTTGAGTCGATCCAGAATGTTTTCTGCAGTGGCCAAACTGATGCTTGATGTGGAGTATAAATTGAGGATATTTTGGGTGGTGATGTTGTTCTCGGATGAGTGTCCATAGATTGTGTGGACAATATAATTAGGTATGTTGGACTCGTTAACGGAAAATTGAAGTTGAGTTAAGAAGTCCTGGGAGATTGTGATTTCATTCTGGCAAAGGGCCATGTTGAGGACCGATGCCACGATTAGCAGCTTCGTGATGAAGTACATTTTTGGCTGGAATTAAAAAGAAAAAATAATATCAAATCTAGCTTCTTAACTTCATAAGCAGATTAATAGAACAATTTCCGATAACAAGTTAGTTATCCATCAACGCCCTGAAAGATTTGTTTGGTTTGTTACTAATTGTGTGACTACCAAGCTTAAGTTAACAGTGTTCAAATAAATGCTAATTAAGATTAAATTATCGATTGTGCGTAGTATTTCTTATGCTAAAGAGGCCTGGCCATCAGGGTTTGTCGATAAATCTCGCAAAGGCAAAAATCAAGATTTGTGGCTCTCTAAAAAGGGATTGTTAGAGTGTGAAATTGGATATATAAATAATATAAATGGGTCAAGTAACTAAGGGGTTTCTCTTGTTAATGTTAGTGCTCGTTCATGAATATGGAAAGTTTCCAGTTTTACAGGACGAAATATACTTGGCAATTGTGGAAATTTGGAAAATTCAGCACAAATGACAAGAATATTTTGAAAATCGCATTTTAGAACAAAAAATTGTAGAAGCTCTGAAATACAAGTAGGTACGCCTATGAATTGCGTATTTAAAAATATTATATTTTAGAGGGTGGGAGGGGGTCTATAGAAAAATGTAACGCCACTGCAAATCCCGACTGGGGGTATTATTTTGATTTACATCATTACTCCTATTTTTATTATTTTTATTTTTACTCGGAAGTGAAACTGTATATATAGTAATAATACAGATTACTTTTAATAATTGTTACTCTCAAATGAAAATAGGTACGCCCCTGTGTATATATGAATTTCGCATTGGAAACTATTAGACGTCACTGCAAATCTCGAGTGGAGGATTAATTAAATTCCGAGTGTGTCTGGCATTATTGCAAATTTTTCTGGATTTTAGATCCATAAACTTAACATTAACGGTTAAGTGTTTTGCATTCTCAACTGAAGCTTCCAGGTCAGGCTTAAGCTATCTTCAAGCGTTAGCTTACGTGAGTTCTCCTATAAGAATGACGTTGCTGTCGCAAATGAAGTTAATTTGCCGGCGCTAGATTCCTTATGGAATGGCTCAAGGGAGCTGAAGTCTAACTTTTTGTACAATCGGGACCTAAGCTGACCTGAGTAGATACTCCTAGATGAACGAGACTTTTGCGTGCACTCACTCAAAATCGAACTGACATTGATAAGATTTATTGAATATTGAGCTAACCTGAACTAACTAAATTTAGAAGGGTTAACCCGTTCCCAATAGCCCAAATAACAATTCATCAAAAACGTAATTTTGAACGAACCACAGAAGTGACCTTAACAGAGATACCTGGTAAGATTGGTGGAACCAAGAGTGGTCCACCGGGAATACTAGGCACTTTTGGAGGAATCCAAAATGAGAAGCGATTTAAGTAATTTCGAATTCCCATGGTGACAAACAGGCGCATTGTGAAGAACCATCAATTAAAATTATATGAAAGATCATTTGAATGCGAAATGGTTCGAATTTGAAAGGAACCACAATTGACCTGCCGGAATAATTTCTCGTTAAATTTTTCCTTCGTATATAGAGAAATAGACGGACATTGGTGTGAGATGTATTTTAGAGCTATTGATGATCAAAGTTTAAAAATGACTCAAATGTTTGAGAAACATCGGATTAAAGCTTCTTAAATCCAGTTACTTACTATCCACGACTTATTCATGAAAAACACCCAGTTACTCATATCAAACTCATTACAAATTTTGCTCTACCTACATATAGTTTGCTTTGCAATTTCAACACATCAATCTCTTTCGAGCGATAACTGAAACCGCTTTTATCTTGTGACATCACATGAACAATATGTCAGTTCAAACATGCTAACGACGTAAGCTCAGTCAATAATTGTTTAAACAAAGCTTAGCACTTATTATACTGAGCTTGATCAAATTCCTTTAATTAGGGGTTTTACAAATATTTAATTAAGCACCTAAACTGCTATATAGCATTGAAACTGTTATCTCAGTGCAATAACTGTACATGAAGAGAGTTGCTGGTTTTTCTGGAAATAACAAAATAACAAATTTGAATCAATGAGAAAACTTTAAATAAAAACGCCGGTAGAAGTCGTCCCTAATTCTCCGGCTTATACAGTGCTCGCCTTCAATTTATTGCATCTGGAATATAGGTCACCCTGCACCTATCCAGGATTGCCTGGATGCAACAGAAATCGCAGGGAAAGCACATATGGATAGAGGCAAATTGAGATAATCTTAGTGGGGCAATATGCGATCCGGACAAATAAGCAGATTAGAGTCTTTGGGATTTGATTATCAACGTAATTTGAATCGCGCAATAAATATTAGGCAAAATACGAGAATTTCTGCTCTTTGGGTTAAGTTAAAGGCAACGTCAAAAACATAAAATTCAGCACGAAATTGGGACTTAGGTGTTGATATTTGAAGAAGAAATTGGGTTATTTTGAGGAAAAGCTGTATCGTAGAAATTAATAAATCAGAGTGTTACCTGGAATAAGGGCTCCTATTGAGAGTTCAAAGTGGAATCCAGGAATTCGAAAAAATAAGCACGAGCTCCCAAACGTTAGTTACCGCATGATCACCACCTTTAGCAGCGACTAATAAGAACTTGGCATTAATTTTAGACTATCTAAGTCTAACGAGATAAAATCTCTAAGCGTGAGATGTAAATAAAGAAGTGTTTATTTAGAAGATAAAAATTTAATTAAGCTACTTTTTGTAACGAGGCAATTGCTGTAAGAATATTTATATTTAAGTACTAGAAAAAATGTCCCCTTGCCCCTAACGGGAAATTAGGGCACATAAAAAACAATATCCATGACACTCCCTGGACAGTTTTATAGTTTTATCTTGCCACGAGGCCGAAATAACTCATCTTTAAACACGAGCGGTATTGAAAAATGTTACGAGGTAAAAGTGTAATTTACAACCTTTTGGCCGTCGAAAAACCGTGCTAAAATATCTCCCTAAGTAGGGAAGTTTCAGAATTTTAAATAAGAAAAAACGTCACACCTATAACAAATAGAAGTTCAGGGAATTTCCACCTTTTGTAGCCGCTCTGGAGAAAAAGGGGAACACAGGCTGACACTTTTGAGTGGTGCCTGGAAATGTATGTTTATCGGCACATTTCCACTAAAAACTAAGCAAACATAATGAAGGAAGAGCCTGGATCGTGCCGGGAATAGTTAAAAACCCCCGGGAATTGCCAGAGCAGAAAATTCCTGACAGGCGTATTATTGGAAATTGCTGTTCTGTATGGAACAAGCACAGTCTTCTAGGAAATGGATTTATAGTGGAAGGTCGCAGGAACTTGATTTTGAGTGATAATTTGGTGTCGGAGGGCACTTGTGTTAGGGCTGGCCATCTGAGGTTAACATTGATTCCAGAACCGTTGAGGAGCCCTAATAATTTTTTCTGAATACATCCACACATGAAGTAGTGTTTCCATGTGTAGTTGCCAATTCTTAACCATTTTATTGTATTTAGAATTCCATTAAAACAACCTCTTATTGGAGATGTGTTTTCCACCATAATTTACGAGCATTTTGTTCAGATTTTCTGCAATTCCAACAGCAATCATCAGTTATTTGAAGTCATTAGGAGCAACATAAGATTCACGTTATCTGATTCTTTAACGTCTTTCATCTTATCTGTGCTACATTGAGTAATTTATGTCTTTCAGTTTCTTTTCTGATCACTACTAATGTGACTCCAGTTTTTCAAACTTTGCTGCTGTCCAGGCCATAAGGGAATTGAACTGGCATTTTTGAATTATCACGTATTTTAGCTTGGTCAGAAACTAAAACCATCATCTTTAATGAGAAAACTTCCACATACAATTCCTTAATAACACTCCTTATTGCAGTCTAGTGCACAGCTTTCTGTTAAATTTTTGTTCAGTTTTTATTCATATTCCTGGAAAAATTGCGTCATAGGAAAATATCCCCCTCTGCTTAATTAATTAGGCAAACTTTCATATCACGAAAAGTAGAATTAAAGCAACATGAAATTTGCAATATTATTACTCTGGGGAAAGGTTTAAATGTGGCACGTCCACTATAATAACATATAAGTATTTTGAAACACGCGATGTATTAAAATTTTGGATTTGTGTAGGAGAAATTCATTTAAAGGAATTTGGCGTATAATTTAATGAAAACGCACAAAGCAACTGAGGATACAACTGAGGGATACAAATGGGGAGAATTTACCGGCCGTAAGGCTGCATTCGGCCCTTAAGTAAATGCCAACTTGAGCCCAATTTATTTGATCATATAAAACAGTAAAGCTTATCGCTTTATTACAGATCATCAACAGAAAATTACTTTCATAAATTCCACGTCTTTTGCTAGATTTTTTTTCCAGAAAATCCTTGTCCAGCACCTTCCATTATTTATCAATTTATACGTCTTTGCATAAACTATCTCTGAATTAAAATTCTCTTCTATAGGAAGTGGAGCCTTACCTCAACAACTTATCAGTTAAAAGAACAGTTTATCGAACCCCCAAAGCAGGTCTAAAGTGTGATAACACAATATAGGATTATATTGGAGACAAGGGAATAATTATACCCTCAAGGGGTTTCATGGGGTATATGGCATGCTGAGGGTGTCTAGCTTTGTTTATAAGAGCTATTAATTGTAAGTAAATTTCGGTGGGGAGAGAGAGAGAGTTATAGCTTATTGTTTGCGTTTTGGAAGTTGGTTATAGTTTGCTTCTTAGATCGAACTTAAGATAATAGGAAAGAGTGTAGGGTTGGATTATAAATTTAGTATAAGAAATAGCAAGAACATGTGGTGGTTTTCAATGGTGTTGGAACATCATGCGTTTTACTACTTGCTAAGAAGCAATAACAAGTGCTTTTTCTCTTCACTCAAATGGCCTCGAAACTGGACGTTTGCATTTAAAAATTATTAAAGAAAATAATAGAGCTAGAATTTTAGTTCTTATAGGTATTTGCTAGATAATAAGCATAAATTTAATACATGAACCTGCTGCGCCATCTCTCAATTGTCGCCATCAATTGCTTATCAAAAATAAGCTTTACAGAAGATTCCTGTGTATCATAAGTATAGAATTTTTTGTTTTAACATTCTCTCCATAGATTGCGCATTGATCTGAAGAATTTTTAAATGTTTCGTTTAGTAACTTGATATATCAAGTTTCTTTCCGGAAATACTTCGTTTCTAGTCTGGAAATGCTTCTGATTGGCGTATAAATGAACTTTTATTTCCTTAAATCCATTTTCCAATTGTAGGCATTAAAAGCTTCTGCCAATGAAGATTTTTCGTTTATTTATGTAAGTTTTGGAAAATTTCCCATTCACATGTTTACCCTTATTGAAATGTTGCAAATTCCAGTATATTTCCTGAAGAATTTCGTTTTTTCTAATATCAAAGTTCCCTATTTTACATATTTTCTACAGACATCTACTTTATGTTCTAATCCCAGAAGCCCTTCGCTTCTGTCCTAGAAGCACTATAGAGCCGTCCATGCAGCTCCAATATTAATAAAGAAAGTATTTTGCATAAGTAATAAATGAGATTGTAAAAATGTATTTTTGTCTGTTTTTTACCGACATTTTAAGGTTTTTGTAAGATATTTTTCCAACATAATACACCAGAGAAGCTAACTGACATAATATACTTTGATAATAACTCTAACTTTGTAGGGACGAATAATTACTCTCTCGAACTTCACACTTTAATAGACTAACGAACACATACATATTTTAATGTCGTAATGGCATTTCTGACTAATAATTATATCAAGTAATACTTTATCTCAGCGCATAGCGCCTATAGGGCGGGATTGTGGGAGACTGCACTAAGCCAACCAAGTTTAATCTTTTCCACGTTTTTCATGAATCATCACTGGCTCGTGAAGGGTGTAAATTTTACTAGAAGAAATCGGAGCAATCGGAGACAATCTCCAGTAAAATAAATTATTCTTCATCATTAACTTCTACGAATTTCTTTTTTGGTGCCCCATTGACAAGCCTCAGGAGGGTGAGCTAACGCAATACTTCAGGAATCGATGACCTTTGGCGCCAGTTATCCACCGCCATGAAGGAATCGGCCATGTGAGATGTGTAACGTCAGAGTGCTTACCAAACTGAATTATAATGACTAGGTCTTTGTCAAAAATGTGTCCATTTCCTGTAGAAAATGACTGACTTTCCAATCCATTTAAAAGCAAAGGCCTTAAAGGGGGGGTAAAAACCGGGCAGGGTCTTTAGAACCTGTAAATATTAAACAGATGAAGCCCAGGTCAACATGAGAACGTTGAAATCCGTTATAATATGGTCTTTTCTTTCTTCATATTTTTAAGTTTGAGTGAAGTAGGTTTTGTCTCGTTTCGTTATTCTCGCAAATTACGTGTTTTCCATAAAAATTGTTTGTTTGCTAAGTATATTGTTTGACGTCAATATACCTCAGCCATTGTTAGTTGGCTCTTTTTGTCCCCCACACTGTTTTTGAGATCAGAAACACAATATGGCACGAACATGATTATTTATTTCATCGCTGATCTGGCGGGCCATTTTGCAAAAATCGAATCCCTATTAAACCACTTCGGGACATAGCAGCCCCTTTGAATAATGCCTCTTTTACATAAATCAGGAAAGAACCATAAAAAACCCTGATTAATTAAAAAAAGCACTTCGTCCGACCATATTCATTAGAGGCACATCCTCTCTGGCACTGCAAGACAGAACTTTCGAGAACGAGCTTCGGCTCTCTGAAAAGTGCTGCTTTCAAATTAAGCCCGAATTCCCGCAAAGCTTCAGGATATTTTAAAGGGAAAATGCCTCGTGGAGGAGTGCGAGAACAATATGACAAAGTCCCGAGTGTTGCTACTTTTCTCTTGCAAGCGCTTTAGCAGATTGGAGTCCGCTTTGGGATGCTTACCATGGAAAAACTTTCCCAGGTATGAAATCGAGAGCCTACAACTGTCACCGGAAACTATAAAATTTCCAAAACCGGGCAAAAACTTTCATTGGGCCTCGAGGGTGGCAAATTTGAATTGATTGTTAATGAAACAATCCCAACGTGGGGAAAAAGAGGAAACTGGGTGAAGTTTCACAAAGGAAACTCGCCGACTGTAAACGAATTGCTTCAATAATCCTTTGTGTGTTTCGTGGTAATTACTCTGCTGTATAATAATAGGGCATTTTCAAGCTGTTTTTGAGAACAAACTTCTAACTACAACGAGCGTCGCCATACTGCAATTAAGGCACTATAATAATCGTGGGTTGTTAAAATTTGCCTTTTAGTGTTTTGAGATTCAGGTTTAAAAGAATACTATGAAAGGAAGTGTCTTAAGGTGAACAACCGAAATCTCGTTATTTCGTTTAAAAGCTGAAGTTCAGGAAATCTTCTTATTATCTAAGATGACTCCATTTCCTTCCACGTAAGTAGAATTTAAACTTAAGTGTCAGCAAACTCTCGTTTTTATATCTCTGCATCATAGAAGGGTAAACATTCACCCACGAGTCCTATATTGGATTCAATTTCATGAACGTTTCTTGAGGTATATTTTGTGCCTAATCCTCTTATTATTACAAGGGATCAGTGAGCAAGAGAAGTGACTTAATAATCTGAATAATATAAGAGTATTATGCCGACAAAGGAAAACTCGAGAAGAAACTTTTCTACAAAAAGTTAATACGAGAACTGAAGGAAAAGTTTCTTATTTGATTGGCGAAAATTTTTTGTATTATGTAACTTATGCTTAATTTTGGTAAATTGAATGTTTTTTATTTAATATAGCAGTGGAAAATCGTATACACATAGCGATTGTAAAGTACCTACTTATGACCTTCACGACTTTGGGGCTCAATGCTACGCGCTTCGGAATTTAAACTTGACGGTCGGGTCATAATGATGTACTTGACAACCTTGATGTGCAATATACTGTTAAATCACTAGTGAATAGACATTAACTACAATGTTGCTATACGTTGAATAATTGACTCCCCTTATTGTAATATTCAATAAAGTAATTAAATATAATGTTGAAGTACTTTATGAAGCGATTAGGGTGGCGAGTTTTCTAACACATTGTTTTGTAATTTTTATATTAGGAATACTATCCCTATGCGAACTTCTCAGAGCTTACGTAAGTTGCATTGATTGCAATATCTTCTCTTTCCTCGTAACTTCTCTCTGATTGCCTTTGTGCATCCGAACGCACTGAATCTCATGTTAGACCGTTACATGGACTCCTCTCATATCAGAGAGAAAGGGATGATAATGCGGAAATGCGCACGCGTAGAACGCATCAGGGGGCTCCAGCCAGTGTGGCAGAGCCCTATCGATAGTGCTAAATTCACGTTCGCATGTTGTGCACCTCCCCGAAAACCGGCCCGGTTTCAGCACTGGAGAATACCTGTTAACCTCACTCTTTGCGTGTGCTCGTCTGAAGTTGGATTGTCCAGTGGTAAGTTCCATTATCCGGAAAATGAGGTAGGAATTGATACTTTGATGAATGAATGAGTGTAGTGATTTTCAGAATTGTGAGTTTGTGTGATGAAAAATGGTATGAATGTTGAAAGGGATCATTTCGCATTAGCTTTGGAAAAGTACCAAATCGGTTTATGATATATTGGCTGGAAGGGCCAAATCGAGAAATTACAAAAAAACTTATCAAATAAATGTGTGTTATGTTATGAGGAATTGGGAATTTATATGACGAAAAGTGCTATAAATATTTAGAGATATCTGAATTTGCCACCACTAAGGTGCTATATTGTTAAATGATTTATTGGCCTTTGAAGAAAATGAGTAGAAAGCAGAGAGACTTTCCGTGAAGAAAATTTTCATGGACATTATGAAATGAAGGTATGCAAGAGAATTATATTCCTGACAAAATTATCGGCGTATAAATTAATTAGCCTTAAATGAGGGTAACAATTTAGTTAAAATTTCGACATTGGCATAAAATATTTCGGAAATTCTCTACAAAATCTTCATTAGAGTTCTAGTCTGAGAGTCCTCTTTATAAGCTCTCAAACATGGTGAAAATCAGAAATTTTCTAGTCAAACGACCCTTCAAAAATGTAATTCAATTAATCTATTAATCCTCAAAAGGAGATTTATTATATTAATTAACTCATAATTAACTCTCTTCTCTATTTCAGCACTGAAATAATGTGAATTTTGGATAATATTCAATTTTAGTTACTATTCAAACATGTTTAAAATGTATATCCAAATTATTAGTCATAAAATGGATTGCTGAATTCTGCCAAAAGCACAATTTGAATCGAAATGGAACAAATGCAGTAATTATCGTTCCGAGATTTATTATGATTTGTAATCAAGTTCGATAAAGTTGGTAAACCAAATAAATGTATTGACTGTAGTTAAATAAGACAAAATTGCTGATTATTTGCTAAACACTGTTTAACATTGGAAAAATTAAATGCATATCTGTAGAAATGAAACATATACTCGACGTCACACTTGAGCTTCACATGATGACTAACGTTCTTTAGGATTCTCTTATGTTCATAGTATATATCTGCTGATGTGTAAATCAAAAAAATGTTTTAAATATCTCTAAACGTAAGAAAATACTCAAAATTTACTGGAATTCTTCTCATCTTTAACCAGAATTTGTTATAATGTCAAATATTATCGAAAACTCTTCAAGATTTACAAAACAAGCCAAAAAGGTTGATATGATAATTAGAAAAATTGCTTACCTTAAATCAACCTATGGATATATTGGTACGTTTCAAGTTTCAACCTGAAATTCCTCGGGGATTAAGACAAATATTTTTAGCAGGTTCCACATATATTACATACTGACATTCCATACAATTAAATTCTGTTAATTTTCGATCTGATAAATATTTTTTTCCGGCTTCTGAAGACGGTGGCAGATTTGTTACTGAAACGTTAACAACGGATTTCATCCGAGCCTTTAGTAAAGGGTGAACGTTAGTCTCAGTTAGATTTAACTGAAAATAGTGTGCAATTCCATCGCTCTAACAGCCTCCATTTGTTTGTGAGACGTTATTCTTGAACAAAATACAAGAAAAAATTAAATAATGATGAGGTAATTCTTGTATCGTTGCAAAAATCAATAGAGGGATGCTGGTTGAGAGTTTTCGAAATTAAAAAGTAGTTAAAAGTATTCATACTTTGAAAAGTCATTTTGAGGACTGCTCAAAATTGGAAATAGAAACTTATCATTTTGTTAAAAATTCATTCACTGATACACGTGTCATCTATAAATACTCAGTGTAATTATTTGTGTCTACAAATCGTCCCTTTGGTCCACCGTGCTACATAATATTCCATTTAATTAGTGTCGCCTCCTTCTCGTAAATTTATTCAAAGTGTGAAGGGTTTGACCGGAAATATTTAGGGGTAATTTTTTGTCTCTCTTGTTTTTGTTTGCTTTCCAAATTGGTTCCAAAAAGAGGGAGTTATATTTAGACAAAGACACTTTTTGCAGGAACAAACTTACTCGCTCCTTTAGTTTAAATTACTGGCTCAATGGTTTAATTCAGTTCCTTAACAACCTACCCACAAACAGTGTAAACTGTAAGAAGAAAACCCTGGCGGCAAACGTGTTATCGGAAATGAGAAAGGTCCATAAAATAAATAGACCCTGTGAGGTAATATTAGCTTTCTACTGTCCACTTTCTGAATGGGAGAATGTGAGGCTATTTTCGAGGATATTGATTCGTAGCAAGGCAAAAGGGAGGCCCTTTTTTACGTCCAGCAAACAAAGTGAGTGATATTGATAGCCAATAGCTCTTAGCAAGGCCACAAGTATGTATAGTTATCTATTTATAACTTTCATTGTTAATAGGTTTATAGCACATGAAACTGCATTACAGAAAGTTATATTGTGTCGAGAATGTAGGTTGAACTAAATTGCTAAAAGTTGGAAACCTCTCCACAGTATTATGGAGGTCTTTGCTGAAATGATGTTGCAGGATGAATTTTTTGAATGAGTCCTGCATTAAAAGTGAAAAAACCTTGATTAAAGTTTCTGATATGGCTCTACACGATTTCAAGCAGAAACTTATGCAGACTTAAGCTTCAAAACTTGTTCAACATTCCCTCTAACATTCGTCTAAATCGAGCATTCTCAGTATCTGGAGATGCGTGTCGGAAATGTCCAGTAACCAGTCATTAAGTATGAAATTACTTGTTTTAGAACCTTCAAACCTGGAAAAAGCTAAAACGGTTTATAGCATTTTTTTAGCTATATCTCTGCTTATAATTACTGATATTGATGTTTTAAGAACGACGACGGGAGCTGAGAGTTTTCAAATAAGCTATTGATTTTATCGTCTGTAAATTAATGGTCCCATGGTGAAAGGCTGAGGCATTGGATCATAAATTACTGTTATCAAAATATGTGTGAGTGACTTGCCTGGATTCAGCTAAAGTCTGGCAAATATTAATCAGGATTTCTCGGCCCAGTTGCTCGCGAAGGATTTGGCAGTCGATAAACGCCGAATTGTTTCGAACAATCTGCCTTAAAGTAGAAAGCAGAGCTCGGAATTAACCCTCTGTAAAGTCAAATTTAAAGAGAATATAATTTAGCAGTTTTACTCCCTTTCTTGATGAACTCGCGATCATTCTAGTTACCTTATTATTCAATGCTAGCCATGCTAAGCAAGTCTGAAATGGGGATTGATTCATTTGACGTAAGTAAAACAAGCAGTAAAGTGAAAAAAGTCTCGAAGAGGCATTTATCTTGCCATCGAAAGCATCACAAAAGCACATTCAACCGATAGATTACGTTGATCCGGCAGTCTGGAGCAAGGAAAGGCTCCATCAATAATAAACTTAGCTATCAAATTCGATTTCTATCTGGGATTAAAATGATGTATTATTTATCCGGAAGAAACCGCTATCGCTTTTAAAATTGTACCAGATTTTTGGACAAAAAGTTTCGCAAATACCCATTAATTATTATCAGAAGATTGCTCTTACGGTGATTAATCCAGGCTGCTGCCACTGCAAAATTGCGAATTTTACCTGATCCTCATGGAAATATGAGAACATGTCTTTTTTTCATTTTAAAGTCGTGATTTATAGTTAAACTGACAAATCGGTTCAATTTGTCAATGCTAGCACGTGTAGTATGTGCTATTTGCGACCCACAGTGGAAAGCGCCTTTTGATCGTCAATCCAGGAGCAGTTTTCTCTCGCTTTATAAATTCAATTCAGGATTGACATATATTTTTAACGGGTTTTACATAAATCAGGGGAGATTATCTCTATATAGAACCTTGTTAATTATTGAATTAAGTACAGTCCTGTGATTTTAATTCTTGGAAAAACGAAATAAAACAAATTGTGCTTTCTTAAGGCTATATGGCATGACATGATAATAAGCTGAGTTACGTTGATTAATACGTCGCTGTCCAGAAAATAGAATATTTCATTTTATTAATAACTCTTGCTTTGTGTTAGTATCGCCAACTGTTAATACAACGCCCTGTATTGTGGTAACGAAGCGTTTTCATACACGTACATCCATATGGATTTTTTGGCATGTAAGGCCACCCTGTATGCGGGAGCTCGTACCTCAATGTCAGTATAAACGTAAAAATTCCTAAATCCACATGAAGAGAGCATTCATTAATGTATGGAAGTTCTATAAAGTCCAGACTGTATTATATGGAGCACGTTATCTAAAGTAACTTCTTTTCATCTTCTGAGATCTTCTTAAATTC
This sequence comes from Euwallacea similis, assembly GCF_039881205.1. Lineage (NCBI taxonomy): Eukaryota > Metazoa > Arthropoda > Insecta > Coleoptera > Curculionidae > Euwallacea > Euwallacea similis. The sequence continues at coordinate 2,097,877 of NC_089611.1, read as the reverse complement.
TGAGAAAATTTCCTCTTGCGCAGAAATTCTCAGAAACTGAACTGAAATTTTCCAATTTTGAATTTCGAATGTCCTGAATTGTACATGGGAAAATGCAGTAGTATTGAAATATAAATAGTAAATTCCGAAAAGTGGACAATTTTCGTTCTTTTACCAGAAATCTGAAGACCTGAGTTTTGAAAAGACGCTCAAGATTTTAAGAAATTCATAACTTATGTTAACTCTACAATATATTCACGTAAAAACTGCGAACACACGTTCATCAAACTAGATCGATGAAGGGAAGGAATTTTCTAATTCAAAACTACCAACAAACTAAAAATCAGTTAAAATGTTTTAACATTCTGAGAAACGTTCAATGTGAAGTGGGCTCCAAATTCTGGCAAAACTCAAAAGACCACTTCAAGTTTAAACTGTCGAGACTGCGCTTAAAAACTTGAGAAATGCCAGAGAGACTAAATTCCTATTAGTTTTAGTTTTGAAAGCCAAATTAATTTTATATGTTTGGGAACTGAATTTGTCGTATCAAACCACAGATAATTTCACGATGAAACATTCCATTTAAGTTTGTCGTAATATTAATTCACTGCTTTCTAAATTACAGAGTTCTTAGCGACGAAAAATATCATTTAACATGTTTCATCAAAAAATTCTTTATCTACGGATTTATATAAAGGATATACCTAATATCTATGTATTCTGCGGACACATGAAGGTAATTCATTTTGCAATAAATTACCCTATTCGGTTGAGCCAGAACACCCCTCTACATTCCTCAGAAATGGAGCTATGATCATTTGTCTTGTAAGTGTATGGCAACTTCCAAACAAGTCAAGGCCTTTCTGCTCTTGAAACCTTCAGAGGCTTTAGGTCTAGAAAATAAATTCTAATTTTAGATTCGCTCAAGCGGGATTTTCCATAGGGATTTAGTGCCCAAGCTTAGCGCCATTTATGTTATATAATTTTACGATAATTCCCATCAACCGAATAAAATGTTTGCGGCAGTGGTATATCTCCCCAGGAAGCCCTTTAAACGAAAACTTCTGCTTGAAACAATGTCTGCGACATTTCCTTGCTGCTATTTTATGGTAATTCAGTTTTATGGTCGGGCTTAATTAACAAAAAACCTTCAATTTCCTTCAAGTGCCGCCTTTTCCACGCAGAACGTAATTTCGTAATTACGTAGGTACCTTGTAGTTGCTCAGTTTATTGAGCCAGGGCTTTCGAAAGAAATAAAGAAACAATTCGAACCAAATGGAACAAAACATTTAATCGACTTTGTTCCTTTGTTCCAGGTTAATAAGTCTGCATGTTGCTTCGTCCTCTACGTCGATAAATGGAGTGGAGCTTCAATAGTTGACAATAGCCCGAAATTGCTACCGGCTCTAAAGTGCGTTTAAGTTTCCATTTGTAAAGATAATGCTGATGAAACTATAACTTTACGCCCTGATAATGTTTTTCGAAATTGTGGAAAAATTGTGATAACGCGGTTTTGTGACCCGAAGATTTATAGACGTCCCAAGGAAAGCGGCAACTGGACACAATGACGGACCACGATCCTTTTGACGACGAGGTAAGCGAAATGACAGCATTTTACTTAGATGTAGGACAAACTTGGGTGATAGATGAAGACGGCCATTCCTTAGGGCGACACAAATCATTACCATTTATTACTCCCACAATTTATGTTGATTGATGAATTTAATGCTCGCCTCAGGGCGAACCGAACAATATGATAAATTGCCTCAAATCGGAAAAGATGAATTAGACATGGGACACGTGGACACTAGATTGCATTAACGCTTTTTGTCCTAGTATATAAATCTAGAAAAAAAGCAAGTCAAGAGACCAAACAACTTGCTGCGTACCAGGCTTGCTAGGAGTGAATCTTGCTTGGAAATTGATAAGTTCTTTGCAGTCCGCCTTTAATGCAGATTGATAGTCAGTTAAGGCTGGTGAACGTTTTAAAGCATTTTTTCGTTAAGTTCAATGCAGGTTAGTCAAAAATCCTGAAACATTGTCAATCAGGTCAATCGGCTTTTTTCTGTCAGGTCAGTTCGGGTCATTGAAGATTGCTGACTGTTTAAAGGACCGCTGCAACGTTCTTTATTTATCCATCATGAAGTTGCAAGTTGTAGTAAATTTATTCTATTTTTCACTTATTAGAATATCACTGCTATTACGTCTACCATCGATAAACGATAATTCCTGAGGGGTTTTACACAGAAAATTTCATTAATTCAGAAGATTTCTTTACGAAGCTTAATTTTTTTCAATTTCCAACTCTCGTCAAGTTCAATAAGTCTGAATAATTTTCCTTTGTGAATTGTCTTTTAATAGAATATTCCTACACCTCTGTTTACTTAACCAATCGAGATGTCAATTTACACATTTAAACATGACACTTGGGGGGTTTGCTCACTGTTAATTTCATTAGTCCACAACGTCTCTTTGAGAGGATTCAATTTATTCAAATTTTCAGTTCCTGCCCAGTCTTTTATGTGCGAGTTGAGCTTGTTGTTCCCTAATTGGGTATTATTACGACACTGTTTCCTAAATAATCCAGGTGTAATTTCATATATGTAAACAGAATACTTAAAGGTTGTTAAAGGAGGACCCTATATATGTATAACTGTGTTTTTGAGTTTTACTACTACTTTACTACTACTTACTGTTATCAAAGTTTACCAACACATAGTCCTATATCACTCTCCAGCCATTTTTGAGGTTTTATATGACTGAAACTTAAATAAAGTTTTTTTTTTCTATTCAGAAGTCTGAAACTGATTTTTTTAATCAGATACCCTGTATATTATTATGCATTTCAATTGTGCTGCTGTCGGTTAGATTATCAATGGCATACTAAAACATACTTCTATATCTGTCTTCAATAATTTTTTAAAGTTCTCCACATTTTACGTACCTGAAGCATAATGGGGTCTTTTAGGTTCCGAGTAGTGCATATTGCTGTTTTTGAGTTCTACTGCGGTTACCAAACAGCTTAAGAATGCATAACCCTATTTCGATCTCTGATAGTTTTCGAGATATTCAAACATTTAACTTTCTATTTCGAGACCCAAAATCGATTTTCTAACCTTGTATTCTTTTTTAATTCCGTTTTTATTAGGTTTAAGGCGTTTTATGCTGCGGCTACCACTCTTCCATAATATATCAAAATTAAAATCGTTTAGCCCCAGTATTGGGGTTATAATATCTGATTTATTGAACTACAGATTCATATGAACAGATGGTCTATTTGAATAGAAGCAAATGTCAATAAAACACTGTTTTTCCAGTTATGAAGTTCAGTTATGCTTATTTTCACAACAAAAATCGAAACAGAGTATTTAGACCTCGCTAAATGAGCAATTGCAAAATCCAGAAAAGAGTGAGCCTTTCTTGTCCTAATTTATCTACCTTATTCAAACAACCACCCCTGGAAGGTTTTCAATTTTCCGACTGGTTAATATTTAATTAGGTGCGGCTGAAACTTATTACTGCCGTTTAACTATTAAATTGATGATGAGAAAAGTTATTTTTCATTCAAAGACGATGGTTTTACTCCTAGAAAAGCAACAATTTGGTTGGTGTCAAGTCATTAACATTACCAATTTTCATGCAAGAAAAATTGGTCCTTACGCGTTATTGTCCCTTTTTGCAGTTACATTTTTTAATAGCCCTTCCTTCAAGTACGCTCACTTAAAATTACACTCGGAAAGGGATGTTTTCCATGCAAAAACGGAATAATACGCTAAGAAATAAAACGACTAAAATATACGAAACAGCTTGATTTGTTAGTCAAATCATTCAAAGCTCGCACATTTGCATTCGGAAACAATGAACTTTTCTATGTGCCATAAGTCTTGCTCTCCTGGCAAAAATACGAGATCCATTTTTATTGTTTACTTCTTATTTTACACTTTTCGAAGGAGTATTTTGTAATAAAATCGCATTATAAAACTGTGATAGGGGGATGTTTTAATTGAATTCAGTCCACAGAAGGGATTGGAAAAAAGTAATTTAAATCTCCACTGCACTTTATGGGGTTGCAGGTCTAATTTGAATTTCAGTGGAATTAGATTTAGCTCTTCTACTTAAAAGAATGAACGCAGGATTTTGAGAGCCACAGGAAACATTTTAAATGAAATTTTTCTTGCTCGAACTTAAAACCAAAATTATTACACTCCACATGTTCTAAGCATCAGTCAAGATTTGCCTCTATCCGGGAAATTTAAATCCCGAATAATGTATGCGAAATACTGGCAAGGTATATTTCATTTTATAGGGTCTCGTCCACGTCGTGTTTAGAATAATATATTATTATTCCTTGAAGGGCGCAAATTTATTTTTATTTTAAATTCATTTTGGACCAGAAAAAGGGGATTTCCATTTTACCTATTATTCTTTTTATCATTCCGTCGACATCATTACTCTTTCCGGTTTACGTTCCTTCATCCATAACCCAATTTTTTCGCCCTTTTAATGGCACGTGTTATAAACGGGCCTGCTCCAGGGCTCGGTGGAAGTCTGGCAGCATCAGAAAGACATCAGGGCCCGTGTTTTTTGCAGTTTAGTTACACCGGAAACCTTTTTCAGTTTTATTATCTTTGGTTCGCTTAAATATAGCTTCGCTGGAATACAATTAGACCTCTTGGCTCCCTCGATGCTTTTGAAACTGCACTTGGATTAGTTCGAATTAAAATGGCTTTCTATGGCGGCCATATAATAATACTTTCCAGGCTGAATGTTGAATCTGCAATTTGGAAGGGTGCCAGTATAATTAATCCCTAAGCCGGATTCGGGGAGAAATTCGATGGAAATTATTATTATTTAACCGTTTTTAGGTTAGTTAAATTAATTTAATTAGAGTTAACCTAAATGTTGTCTTATGAGAGATGGTTCTTACATTTGGAAATTGGTTTAGGCTAGATGAAATTGCCCTATATGGAAGCAATCGATACGAAAATGCATAAAGGCAACAGGTAAAATGCTAAACTCGCAGGAAATTGCAGGGTTTTGCATGTTGGGCGTGCAATTGCAAATGCTCTTATCAAGTGTTTTCATTGCCATTAAGGTTTGCTCTAAATACCAAGAAATGCCGCATACATAGAATCTAATAACTTTAGACGGAAAATTCAGTATTTGAATTTGCAACAACAATAAAATTTTTCAGCAAGCTAGCTACATTACAGTCTCCATTAGCGACATCGCAATCTCTTAGACGGCTGAAAAGTTAGCTATATTTCATTGATAACGATGTCATTTCCCTGTCAAGCATGAAATATCACATTTTTAGGGAGCTGCGTAAAGGGTGCTATGCCGAAAGTCTCTTGAGGTTTATACCTATATTTATTAGGGTAAATGAGAGGTTGTTTGAAGTTGATGAGGGTTGAGAATGTTTAAATTGCGTAGATACCTTCAGTTAGGCCCCGATGTAGACATATCTTGAGCTAAATATCTTTTCAGAATGTCTATGTTTCTAGTCTTAGGGAACATTAAAATCGCAATCTTAAGGAAGAAATTTTCGGTCATTTTAAAGCTAAAAAATCCGACTTTTTGGAGTCTGAACGGAAAAGTGACTAAAAGTGACTTTTTTTAAAATATTGGATATCCCAAAAGAAAAACTGAGTTTCATGAGATGGCGATATTTCCATAGCAGATCACAGGTCCCGAGGCGTAGGGCCAACAATTCGGCATCGAAAATCTAGAAAATCTTATAGGAGTGCTCACAATTCCCAAATTCTTGATGAGCAAATTGCAAGAAAATACTTGACGCCAATGCCGCATAGAACCAATACAATCTAAGGTATGGCTGACCAAAGTTACATGTATAAGTTTTTGATTGTCTCTCTCAATATGAAATAATATAAATGGAATTTTCTCTGGTCTCTCTAACTGATAAATTTGTCTGGTTTTTCCGCTCGATAAAAAATGTTTACTGGTCCATCCTGCAAAGATTGCCGCCATGAATTGCATGGAAATTTTATTGCAGGAGATTACTACTCCCGGATAGCACTTTTAATAGCCCTCCGATAAATTGCTTTGTCTCCCAATGGGTTTACACGAGCAAATTCCGCGCATTAACATGGCATATCGCTCGCATGTTTGCTTCCAACTCACATTTAATACGTTATCTGGATGCATTTGTCACCGGTTACAGCAATTATCGTTTAAGTAACCCAATAGACCGGAAGCTTCAAATCGGCCCTGGATAATAAATACATTGCTACCCTACTAATCCAGGGAGTTTTCAGAAATTTGTCCTCTAAAGTTTTCCAATTAGCAATTTGAATTGATTCGAGAAGTCCGATTTTGTATCTGCACGATTGGGATTTTCTATTATTGTGATTTATAGTCGGTGGCTCAGTTGAGCTTTTGCCAGGCATAAAACATCCGGATCAGATCGATATAACAAAGTTAAACCGAGAGCTTAATCAGAAAAGCGAATCTGGGTTTGTTTGTTGAAGTTTTGTACCTGTCGCATTGGGGATATTTTAGAGTTGCCAACTGCTGTCTTTGGCGGAAAGCCCTATAATGGGCACTTTACACCGCATTCTTATACAGGGTGTTAGTAAATAAGTGCGAAAGATTTTAACGGGTGATTGCCGAGGTTTTTTTGAGTAAAAAAGTTCCTATAAACCCAGGTCCAAAAACTCTTCGATTGCAAGATACAGAGTGTTAAATTTTTTATGCGCCCATGTCATGACATATTTTTAAGAAAAAAAAGGCAGGCCAACGATTTTTTTCAAATGTTTCATTAATTGTTAACAAAAAAGACCTCTTAGTATTTTGTCGCTAATGTAGCCATTTTCAAGATAAAAAATTATCTCAATGATACGTCAGTCAATGAGGCGAAGGGTAGACTCTTGTATCACGACTGAGGGGAGTCAATTTCAACATTTATTATAATTATACTTTTTAAATAAATTTTGTCTTTTTTGTTCACAATTAATGGAACTTTTGAAAAAAATCGTTGGCGTGCCCTTTTTTCCTTAAAAATATGTCATGGCATGGCCGTATAAGAACTTTAACACTCTGTATCTTGGAAACTAAGCGCTTTCGGACCTGGCTTTATACGAGCTTTTTTACTTTAAAACACCTCAGCAATCGCCCATTAAAATCTTTCGCACTTATTTACTAACACCCTGTATAAGTTCTTCTGCAAATTCGAATACAACGACCCGGTAACGTCGACTTCGTCCTTTGGAAGAAAATACAGCGATAGCAATAACAATTCGCGGCAAAAAATATCGCACTAATGTGCCGACCCATAAAATCTCTGGACTACCGTTCAATTCTCCACCCCGAGATTTTATGACTTATAAAGATGAAATATAATATCCTGAACGTGGAAAGTTTCTCCAGAGAACATACAACCGTAAAACTATGAAATTAGAACCCGGAAACTTGGTTTATGTTTGTCCTTGCCTTAGAGTTGGGGAAGAGATACTCCATTCCAGGTGCGCAGGAAGTTTTATTATCAAAAATGTGCATCCATGAGTTTATTTCATATAAGCAAAATTCCCCTTTGAAGTTGAATTGTAAATTGAGTACCACAAAAGAGCTTCGCTCGATGTTGAATGAATAATTCAGAAGGGGTTGCAGCCTAGCTAGGAAAAAGAGCGTCCCACTTAATAACATATCCTGTGTCTCTAAATATTTTATAGCTTTAGGTTTGAGTTTGCCCAGAATCCGCCTTAAGGAAGGTTTAATTTAATAACTAAACCAAATTCAAGAACGATTGTTAGAAATGAGTACATAGAGGGTGTTCAAATTGGTTTTTGATTCTTTCGCGGTAGAGGAAATTTAATTAGAGCTTCAATAGGAATTGCAGATAAGTTCGTTCCCAAAATTAAGGATAAATCATGGAATTGCGCGGGATGCCGATAATGATATGAGAGTCTGTGTTCGCTTTTAATACATAGGTAGACAATGATGTCCTAGCAAGAATTTCAAATGATTGTTCCCTCCAAGTTCTTCTCGCTGCCGATGCCACCGCCCTATTTATGACGGTAATTACTCGCTTGATGGTGAGGAAGGGGGAGGGGGCTAATCATAAATTCCCTTATTGCTACATCAGTAAAAGCTGTGTTATGTCGAGTTTACTGTTGCCTACTAACCACAACGCCAAGAGGCACATCGGTGAGTCAGAACCGTTGTTTACAGTAATAACATCATGTGTTTCGTTCTCACCCTGTCAACATTTCAAAGGAATCAGTTATATTTTAAAGGATTTGAAAAATTACTACGATTTATTTAGAACGCCCTAAAATTTTTCACTGTCCATCAACGTGTTGAATAAATCTTTCGGTAGCTACAATTTCACACTTCACTGAAATCTGAGCTAATCTGTCAATAATAAATCGAAATACGGCGCCCCTAGTGCACCTACAATATCCTGGATTTCGAGATCGATGAAATTGCTAATTGGCCAACTTTCGAGTAGATTGAGGAAACTCGGTGAAATTAATATTACAGCGCTAAATCCGAGACTGGATTGAAATTTCTTCGTGATTGGCCAATGCGCAACTAAAATATTGAATATTTTACCTCTATTTCGTCAATTTCGAGGGCTCCAGATTGTCTAGGATCTGGTTAAATGCCCCGTTTATTCCTGGTTTAATTAAGGCATCCAATTACACTAGATTATTTTTCTTTTCCTAATAAGTTTGAAAGGAAGGAGGCACGCCACTGGCCATTGCAGTAGACAACAGTTTTAGGTCCTAAATCTAAAGAGCCAATTCCATTTATTAAAAACCAGAGGCATAGCGCATGTGAACGTTAAAAATCACACAAAAACCTTTCAATGATGAAATAAAGATTGACAAAAAATTTTCTGCCTGAAATTCAGTTGCGCCTCCAATTATTATAAAAGGCAATAGCTCTAAATTTCAATTATGCTCTATTGCTACTGGAAAACTTTGAAGATAAATTTAGAGATACTCTGTAAAATTGGCATCATAGCAGTAAAGCCCAGGCATATCATTGAAATTTCGTCTTCTTTGGCAAATGTGCAGCTTAGCTAAAGTAGTCCATATTTCAACCCTACTTCTTTCATTTCATTCCAAATCGTCTGGAATCTGGCTAAATTTTCCCATTTATTTCTGAATTAACGTAGAGCATTGCTGAGGCATATATTCACGTTAAACTCTTCACCCCTAATGGTGCTGGGTCTTTATGTTTTCCCGCGTTTCCAAGTTTCTACAGCTGTTTTCGAGCTTTCGCAATTTAGGCCAAGCAAACATTTTCCATGACTTAAAAGCCCATCAAGAAATACAGTTTCCTGTGATTCATTTTCCGCTTGCATAGCCCGGAATGCAAAACAACTTCCGACTGAATTTTTGCTACTTGTTAATGAGATTTTCCTCACAATAACTAAACATAAATCAACGTAATATATATTTAATTAGATAGAATCAATTGTTGTGGGTCACAGCGAAAAAACAATTAACAGCTATCTAATGGTTACCAGCATGTCTCCTTTTTTTGATCAAACATTGTCAGACTAACGCTGCTACAAGGTCCAAGCGATTCATATGGAATACATGACTTAAAAATTCCTCCACATTGTCTAGATAGATGTTGTCGTCATTGTCGATTATTTTTGCATTATTTTCGTTTGCGATGCAAATGAAGTGAAGGTAGAAGTCGCCGTCTTCGTCGACGCCGCCATCGAAGGAGTCAATGAGGAGCTGCGAATCCACGTTATGGGCGTCAAGGCATTCTCTGTGGAAATTAAGGATTTTTTGACGTTGTTGTTGATCTAAAGCCTGAAAAAAGGCAATTTTTTAACTCACAGGCATTTCTAGAGGGCAAAATGTTACGAATGATTTAGAGATTGCAGAGTCATTAGGTTCGATTTTTAAAAATTAGTTCCACCACTGGTTAATACAAGAGACAATAGTTTGCGATCTCAATTATTTCCTAAAAAAGAGATAATTTCGTTTCTTAAAAGTCATGAACGTACGAGAAATACATGTTAAAATATTATAGATTAAAGTTTCAATTCTAAAAGAAGAATCTCAGAAAAATGTCACTTAAAAAAGGAATTTCCGTCACTGATTTTTGTAAGAAAGTCTCCAGATTATTCCTTAGAGAGATGGACTTTGTAATTTCCTAAAAATCAGAGGCGTACCAGACCTGGATGTTAAAATATTATACGCAAATCTTACAAAAATTCTAAAGGGAAAGTTTTAAAAAATTATGAGATTTAAAAAAAAGCAATCGGCGACCCCTCCACTGATTTGTATAGTGCATTTCAAAAGAACGTGTTCTACAACTGAAAATTGAGGGATTCAATAATTCCAGGAATGTCTTTATTTGAGGAAAGTTTACCAAAATACTTTAAATCTCTCATTTTATATTATAATATATTAACCTTTTAATTACAACCAAACATTCGTTGGCCATTTCCATCATTTACAGCCAAATTAAGATAATAACAGTAATTACTAACGAAGAAATGTTTTTCCATATCAATATGCATCAGTATTGAAAATATCATTCATTATCGGTATTGTCATCAGTTTTAATTTAGAATCATAATGTATATTTGATTCCCCAATATAAAATTCTAATCTCCTAGTCTATAATTGCAGAGAATTAAAAAAACATCTTACACGGGAACCATTTATTAATGATACGCATTTTATGCTCATTAGGTTTAATACCACCTATGTGGCTCCAACAGGAAATTTAATAGGAAAATTAGCAGGAATTTAGAATTTAATGAGCGTCTACAAAGTAAGGAAATACTTGGTTTTCTTTATTCAAACTAATGAATTTACTTTACAAATTATGCACCCTTAAATTCCTTTGATATTTAATTACAATTAATTAAATATACAACTACAACACATTAAGACGAATTTCCTACAAATTATGTTCCTCCTTAAAAAAACATTGAGCTCCTTCCTTAATGGTAGTCAAAGTATCCTCTCTCTGCACCAAACACTTTCGAATAATTGCAGCCACATTAGCCATATTTTCTTCTAATATGACATCCTTCAAGTCTTGTTCAATATTATCAGTATTAACAATACCATCATCATTTATTATTTTAGCTTTTTTGGCTGCACATATGATGTGTAAGTAGAAATCATGTTCTTCAGGAGTGGCTCCATTGAGGGCGTCGTGAAGGGCGTCCTCGAGGACGTCATGGGTGTCCAAACAGTCGCGATGGAAGTCAATGATGAGATCACGTTGGTCAGGAGCGGGGAAGCACTGGAACAATATAGAAAAAAGGATTATTGGTCCTTAAATGTTTCCAAGTTTAGATTTTATATATGGCGTACTTTTGCAACCATGGAACTGAGTTATGTCTAAAATAAATATCTCGTAGGGAATTTTGGATAAAACTGTTTGACTAGAAATAGAGTAAATCTGGTTTATGGTGGTAACCCTACTGATGCTGCGCGATGATGAATTTTAGAGATTTTAAGGGTCTTTTCAGTAGATTCCTGCAAATTCATAAGATTTTTTTACTTCTAATTTAAGTATCACATAGATTTTTCTTCTCTTGCAGACAAAAAGTGCAATATATGTATGTCTGCAGTCTGAGCAATTCTGCACTGAATAGGGATTGTTCAAACGGAAGTCCTCATAAGAGGAGATTTAATTGAGGAAATTGAAGAACTGTTGCCAAATGACGGTGACACAGGATACTTTGCAGTATTAAAGTTAGTTTAGATTAGAATCTTGAATTAGGTCAGTTGAAAAACAGTCAAACCAGTCAGAATACAGGATGTGGCAACTTGAAGCTGAAACACTTTCTTTATATCGAATAGAAATTCGAAGTAGCTGGGGTTAGTTAGATTAGCAGGGTATTTAGATTAAACAGGTTCTAACCCGGGACATGCCAATAGATCTGGCTTATGTGAAATAAGACTTTTGCATTTCAAAGGCAAGTGCATCTATTAATTCCGATTTCGTTACAGTGATGAAATCACTAGCAAAACAAAAAAAAATGAAATTTTAGTTTCAAACTTAAATTACATTCGTTTCTGCCCCTAAACTTCGTTACTATGTCTAGTTTGGATAGTTAAGGTTATTTGTTGATTTACGTCCCCTATGTACTGTGAAATCACTTACAAATTGAACAAGAAATGAAATTTCATCTGGAAATAAATTTTATTTTTTATCAAAATATGTCAGCTTTGAGATTTAGCGAAATGCAGATTTTTGATGCACTAAGATTAATTCAAGATTTATCGATGATTGAAATTGATTTGCGAATAGTCAAATCTCTTATAAATATTAAGAAAAAAAGGAAATCCAATTTCAAACTGAAATCGTTTTGTTATTTCTCATGTGGTTCTTTGCTGTCCCTCTTTATGTCAATTAGAAGTGTTTGCAGAAGTGTGGTCAGTTAAAGTATGACCACCGATAAAAGTTAGTTTAGGAAAGAGCTAAATGATATATGTATAAATCCCAGCAAAAGAAGATATTTTCCTTTCATTACAGATATGGATAATATGGAAAGTTTATATCCCTATTGGACCTTTAACTTCCTCGTTTCGTTTAAGTAAATTAGAGGCGTATTCCTGGCTCGAAAATAATTTTGTTTTCATATTTTTCTTTATAGGTCTCGTTAGAGTTTAAAAGGTATTTTACATTAAATTATTATAAAAAAAATCTCTCGTCGTGAGAAGCTTCGCGTTGATTTAATTTCAGTAATAAATTAGCAAAGAAAACTTCGCATTTGGATAACAAAATTTTTAGAAATTCTTAATATCTGAAATATCTTAAAATCTAATTATAATACCACTTACATTAACCACCCCAAGCAATACTCCAACCGACACCGAAACAGCCACAAACTTCCTTTCCATCTTAACGCTGATACTCCTATAACTTTACAATAATTTCCACATTGTCCTTCCTTATAAACTCTTATGAAACTGAAGATTATTCGATGATTAATGGCTCTATCGGCTAAATAAGAATAAAATTGCTAGTTGAAGTCTACAATCTGTAACATGCATATGCACTTAGATAGGAAAAATGGCTGTGTTTAGGTTAAATGATGGATTAGCTGGTTAAATCAGGAAATTCAAATATTCGCGAGGTATTTTATTTCTGAATTCGACAGGTGAAAATTTTAAAATTACAGCACATGTAGTCACCAATCTTAACAAATTTACAACGCTTAAAATAGCAAACGAACATTTTTTTAAGCAATTTGAAATGTAAGTTCAAATACTAATATGTAAAAATAATTAATCATGATATTAAACTAGTAAATATTTAATCGGCTTTTGTAATAAAACAAACGAATATGTGCAGCAAATTTCTAAATTTATTGATTAAAAGCTTGCTATTTTTGTTTGCAATTCTGATGATTTAAAGTTTAAAAGAACTTTACTAGATGTATGTTATAGATAGAACCATCATATAAAAGCACAAATAACCTCCTTGAACCAGTTAGGAAAAAAGTTCTCTCGATAGTCTCTCAACGGCTAGACGAAACTAAAACTCACGAAAAAGAAGATGGGTAAACAGCTCCTTTTTATGTCTGACCCCAGAACTAAATGAAGATATTTAAGATACAAGAAATCTTTCAAAGGAGGTTTAATGATGTGTGATGGTTGGATTGGAGGAAGAAAAAGGGTTTGGTGCATTTTCAGTATTTTTAACACAAAAAAAGTTTGAAGTTACTATGTAACGTAAAGTCTTTAAACAACCAAAAACCGATAGGAGAGCATCTTTTATAAAATATTATCTTTAAAAAGGCGCCTGATTCTGAAAAATGAACTACTGAAGGTTTTTACAGGATTTTTACAAATTTATTTTTATTTTTCTACATGTAAGTTCCTGTCAGTCTACACACTTTTTCCAACGATGCTTTCATCTCTTTAACCTGTCCAAATAGTACTTGGCGCTTTTTTCTGCAAAATAATTATTTACGAAGGTGAGCCTCCTCATTGGACAAAAATCTCTCTCCTCCGAGCGCAACTTTTAGCTTAGAAAACAAAAAACATCGCTTGGAACTAGATCTGGTAAATAAGGAGGCAAATCGGTATTAAGCAGTTTAAAACATTCAGACTGATCTCATATTTAATAAATTGAGGACTCTACTTCTGAATAAGTCAGCAATAATTTTTATAATGGTGAAATATAATAACCAGAATGAACGATAATGGCTGGCTTAATGTTGTTACTCGATCAAACACGTGCAACAATATCAAATATTAACTGAGTTCAAACACAGGTTCACATTCTTCGAGGTGAAGAAATAAACAAGTTTTATCTGAACTTTCTTATGTTTTATGTCAATTAAACCGGTTGGAGATTCGGGAGTATCGAAAAACTCTCATTTACATACAAAGGTGACAAAATTAATTCGAATACTTACCTTTGTGTAAAAATTGCTATTTACCAAATGAAATAGTCCAGAAAGTTGATTCTAGGGATGCGAAATCTTTTACAGGTTCCCTTTAATGTACCAATGTATGATAGATAGAAGAAAAAGACAGGATTTCTAAAAAAATCTTATTCCAAAGAAGATTTAATTATAAAATATCCACTTACACTTTTAAAGATGAAATTCAGAATTTCTATTAGAAACAATGCATTCTTCACTTCTCACACGTCTAAAAGATTTTTAAAAGATTTTTCCACTTCCTTTATCCATCCTTTCCTCACGCATTTCTGAGTCTAAACGCAAGGTTGCTAATCGCTATTCTGAAACTGAAGCTCAGGATCTTTCTAAGAGATTCATTTCTCCACCGATTCTCTATTATTCTTGATCCATAGCTCAAGTTCCTCTTAGAAGTCTTATCAGCTCTTTTAAAGAAGATTCTCATACATTGTTGTTTTGGAATGTAAAATTTGGATTTATCGTTGGATATGCAACGATCCAAATGGAATTGTAAGTTTTTTATTTATATTACAATAATATTAATGTTGCAGTAAAATGACGTGGAGGAAGTTTGACAAGCAAAAGTATAGAATAATGATGGCTTATGATAGTAGTATCATACAACTGTAAGATATTGCCCTAAACTTTTGCCTAACATCGTATAAAACCGACAAAATCGTAACTAGTAATTGGATTTTTTGAAAATTACGAATAATATGCTATTAGGCTCCAAATAAGCACTTCCCGTAGCATTACAGCAACGTACTCATTAAACAATGACATAGATAAATGCAGGAAAAAACATAAAATCAGAATACAAAATGTTCTCCCATTGTCAACACTTGCAAATCCTAAGCTTCCTCTTTGTTCTTCATTGGGTAAGAAAATTTAATCAGTTCAACATTTTCCTGCTAATTCAATATTGTCACCTAGGGCTTCTGTCAAGAACAAATTGAAGGTTACTTAATGACCAGTTCAAGCAGTGACGAAGATCCAGCTGCTCCATGTGACAAGATTTTGGAAGCTAATGAAGACAACCTGGATACTAATCATTTCAGGGAGTTTTCAGGTTGTATTTGTAAGGCATATGGACTTCTGGATGAGAATGGGAATTTCGTCAAGGAAGCCATTGAAACTTATCTAGAGTATTTGGCTGAAAGCCATGAGATGGCCCTTATAAACGCATTAGTTGAAAAGTGTTTGGTGAAATACGATTCGTACAAAGAAACTGCTTTCAATATGCTTATGTGTTTTATGCGAACGCAGGAGAAATATGATAAGCTAATGCTTGAATGAGTATGTCAAAAGGTCTTCTTTCTTTAATAAACTTTAAAGTATTTTGCTTTTTATTTCAATTTCTTTAACAAAGGAATTTGTTCATGCCTTTTCGTAAGAACAGCGAAGGTGCAAGGAAGCTTAGCTCGTTAGACAATTCTTGTAGCGAGAGTTGAAAGTTAGCGCTTCCAAATTTAGGAAAAAGAGAAATTAGAAGAGTTCTCGTAAATTTGGGTTTGAGGACCAAGAAAAGTGAACGCCTCTTCTAATCTTCCGAAACTTCCTGAAATTATGTGCAAATTTCTTTGAGCCATGCAAATTATAGACAAAGGAGAATTATAAACAGACATTTTATATTGAGAAAGACGATTATTTAAAGCTTTCCGGGTTTTTGATCTTCTTTTTGAATCGCTATGGGCTCTGATATTGGGACATAAAATTGGGGCATTTTATCAAAAACTCTATGTCCTTTCACATTCTTCTAGGAGCAGAAGCGTATCTCAGTCCTCAAAGAGTTTAGGAATTTGTCAAACACCGATATAAGTTACCTTTTTTACTTTTTTATGTTCTTTTTAAATCCACCTTGGTGCATTTGCGATATCGCCATAAAATTTGTAGATTTTATTGAAAATTTTATGAGCTTTCGCGGTTTATAGCAGACAGTAGGGGCGCTCAGAATTGTTACGACGGTTCCAAAAGGAGAAAAATGATTATTAATATTCCTCCCATTTTTCGATCTTTTTTCCATATTTCCCATTGGTGTGACCCTGATATTTGCAATATCGCCTTAAGCTTTAGAGATTTTATAGAGACCTCTATGAGATTTCATAGTTTATTACAAACAGTGGCGTACCTCGGTTCTCTGATCTGCACGAATTATCCAAAATGAGGACGACGATTATTTAAAGTTTATCTGGATGTCCGACCTTCTTTTAATACACTCCTTTGGTACGAGCCTGACACTTTCAATATCACTTTGAAATTCTTCACTTATTCAGCTCTTAAAGCTTTTATGAATTTTAAAAAAATTAATAAATGAACGTGTTTTCTAATTTTTATCCCATTTAAAAATGATTTCATTTTGTCTTTGATACGACCCAAAATGTGCAAGGTCTCCTTAAAATTGATAGATTTCATAAGAAAAAACTTTATGGACCTAACTGTAAATATTCATGATTAAAAATTTTACCACTAATTCTTTTCTCATGCAAATAACAAAAACATTAACACATTCATAAAAGAAACCAAACATTTCTACGAGTAATAAATTAATTTGCACTAAACCGCGAACCATGTTGGGAACCCAAATTTTCCTTTTCATTCTCTTAACATTCAATTCTCTCGAAGTGGAACTGTGTTGTCTACAAAATTTATCAGTTTGGCATAACCCGATTAACAGTTCTACATGGGGCTTAAAGAGCTTCAACTCAGCTTTAGTCCCTCAAAGCTTCGGCCTCTTCCACATAGGAGAAATTCGAATTTTGTGCGATCAACATCACATCCTCAGCTATTTCGGAGAAGGACTGATCAAGGATTTAGTCAACTTGACCAAACTCTCTATGTCTGGATGCAGCTTCGAGACTATTGCCCCTGGGGCTTTCGTCAGTCTCATTCAGGTAACAGATTTGGTGATAACTTACACGGAGCTTAGAGAGGTGACTGTTGGGGCTTTCGATGGTTTACCCAAGTTAAAAAACCTTAATTTGCCCAACAATAAGTTGGTGCACATAGACCAGGAAGCTTTCAATAACTTAGATAAACTTAACTTCATAGATTTGAACCAGAATATGCTGGATCACATGAAAAGGGAGTGGTTTGGTTGCTCCATGTCCTCGATAACTACATTTTTCATGCAAAAGAATCTTTTGAAGGAAATTCCCCAAGGAATGTTTGTAGGTTGGAGCAATTTAAAGTGGTTGAACTTGGATTATAATCAAATATCAGTTATCCACTCCGGGGCTTTCAAAGATATTGCCCCTACGATTAAAAACTTGGGGCTTCATCATAATCGCCTGAAAACTTTATCGCTCAACAGCTTTTCCAGCAATGTTCATATTGATGTTTTAAGAATTAGTGCCAATTTGTTCAATTACCTACCGGAGAGTTTCCTAATGGGAGCCATAATAAAGTATCTCTACGTCCATGGGAACCCCTTGAAATGCTCTTGCTTGCACAAAATCAACATGCTGGCCTTTAACAAAGGAGGAATGATAGTGGATTATCCCTCAGACCCATATATTTTGAGGCAGTGTAAAAGCGACTATGTTCCAGTTTGCGTAGTGCCAAAAGCATTTGATAAATCCTGCTTTGAGGAGGTGGACGAGGAAGCTACAAAGTACTTCTTTTCCTACTTGAGAAAGATTGGATGGGACCGCAATCCTAGAGAAAAGTGCGCTATGTTCGACGTTTTGTGAAGAAAATTAATTCAAGAGAACGAGACAAATCAATTTGCAGAGAAGCATGTTAAAGTAATACTATTTTACGACTTGTTTATTGTTTCGCTTTTTCTCTGATATCCCGGGACTGACAGTTTATGTCGGACGAGGGTTGAATTTTTATATCCTGAGAGCTGAAAACAGAAAACAACGCATTTGGCCGTAAATTTTGTTGAATGTAAATGAAAACTTTTATTTAAACCGTTTAAAGAGACTTCAGCTTTCAGGATATCTGCATGTTGCCCAGATTTACTGGTGCTTGTTAGGGAGCGAGACTCAATTTTTGTATAGTTACATTTGGACCATAAAGTTCATATATTCATATGTATCACCATAAATAATTACTATTTTGTGTATAAATATGGAAAACCTGCAGGGTCAGTGGGTTTTAGTTAATATGATAGCTAGGTATTTATTTACCCAAAATAAAGGGTTTTGCACAATGTTTAGGGAAAAGGGGAAATATTTGGTCAGAGTCATAAATATGAATTAAAGTCAACATAACAAAAGCAATATTTGTTTTTGGATTAAGCTTAAGGAATAGAAAAGCATGTAGATAAAAGGCCTTATTTTGCTTACTAAGCTGAATCAATAAAAATTTCCCTCTTCTATTTTTCACAACTTTTATAGAATTTTGTTCAAGAACTGCAAAATGTGGCATGGCTTAAAAAAATAATTGTAGAATCGAGACCAAAATCAGAAAACTGAGCAAATTACGGTGGGACAGTCAGTTTTGAGGAAAAAGGAAAGAAAACTACTTGTGAGGAAATATCTGCTTTTGAAGCTTTAGGTGAAAAATCAGTTGAAGAAATGACTGAAGGCATGAAGAAAGTAGCCGTGGAAAAGAACGTTAAAAAAATAATCAGAGCGAAAAAGGATGATCTTACTGTAATCCTTTATCAAAAAAAAGGAAACCCTGAAATTATTGTTAGCATTAATGAAGAAACACTCTAGAAAATACAAAAATAATGAAAACACTATAAGAAAATCCATAAACTGAACAGGAAAATCTGATAAAGTCTTGCCAAAAAACCTGAAGAAGAAAGACTTGAGGAATTTCACTTGAGTCCTGTGAGGAACCAAAAAATTCCGTATTACCATGAAAAGAGAAAAAAGAGATGTTGGAAGTATCTTAACGCTATTGCAAGAAAAGGTGAAAACACCAGCTACACTAAGGGGGTCGCCCAAGAGAAATCCATGAAGAAATTTGAAATACAATAATCAATACACTGTACAATAAGACACTTGAACTCGATTATATCACCAGAAATGATACTGTAGTGGTACCACGTTCATTTTAACTTTTCAATTATACAGTTGAAGGTTAAAGTTAAAATAAATTAAAAGAAGAAAGTTATAAAACTGGCAAAAGAATCAAAAAATAAATTGTTTCTTTAGTAGCTACTGTCCCTGCTCAAGAAGTTGAGCGGATCGATAGTTTTAATGAGTTAGAATATAAGACATTTCTGCAATTGAGAACTTATCAGTTGATAATGAGGGTAATTTTAGTTAAGAAATGCTCAGATATACTAGTTAAGAGGCTAAAAATGGATATTTTTAGTTACCTAAGCAATACGAAATCAATGTTTACAAATTTCTCAGCGATTAGGACATTTTCGTGTATAAAATGAGGAAATCATGATATTTAATGACGGATTAAAATGCGAAATTAAACAGCTAAAACCCATATCCGATTATATACCATTATTAGACACGCATTGATTCAACAACCAGAAACAATTATGTTATACCACCATTGTTAAGTTTTTAGGTACAACCTTTAATTACTTAGTGCTCCTCTGTAACATAAAAATCCAATTTTTCATTATTATTTGAACTTCAGCTGAAACAGTAACATTAAGTAAAAAAAATGTTTTTTTTTCTCTTCATCTCGATTTCTGCACTTGCCAATACAGTAAGCAATACTTTCTTGATATCTCCAAATTTTCAGTCCAAAGCATTAACTTGTAGCTAGCTGCTCCATTCGGTGATGAAGAAATCCAGGTAAAGCACCTAGCTTGCATGCAAGAATCTGGGGCCACTGAAGAGATGATGAGGAAAGCTTTCCAAGGAGAATTTCCTGACGCCTCAGAATTCAAGAAACATCTGGTGTGCATGGGGAAAAAAGGAGGAGTCATTGACTCGGATGGGAACTACGACAGGGTAGTTTTAAAGGAGAAACTTTTGAGGCTTGTCAGGGACGAGGAATTAGTGGACGAGCTGTTAGAAAAGTGTCTAGTAGATCAGGCCACTCCTGAGGAAACTGCTTTTGAAATGGTAAAGTGCAGCTACAGGAAAGTTCAAGGAGAATGAAATCAACCTTTTTTGTCACAAATGTTTTAATATATTAGCAGGCAATTGGTGAGCGTTTCATTGCTAAACCATTCTACCTCCATATCTTCTAACACTCTCAAATGTACATTTAAAGAATTCGAATGCTATATCTCTAGGAGAGCCCCTCTGTACTATGCATTTCTCCACTACAGGGTCGATGTTGAATTTCGAGCTGAGCCTCAAATTGTTCATTTGCTCCCTCATGAACATTTTAGCGATCTCCCTTTGAGCCATTCCCCTATCATCCAGGAAACGCTGCTTGTTTCCAACGCACACCAAAAATTCTTTGAAGTTGTCGTTTCTGCTTAAAATGTCCAAATTGATTTTCTCTATGTAGTTGTCAGGGATTCTGTATTGGATTTTGCATGCCATGGTGTCTTGAATAAAGCGATTCTGGTTGTCTGTGGGTTTCTAGAAGAGTAAAATTTGTGAGTTACCTTGAACATGAGGAATAGAAAACACCTTACTCCATTGATAACTACCAAAGAGCAGAGCAACAAGAGAGTTGATAGAGACTTTTTGTCCATTTCGTTGTTGTTTTGAACGTGACTAGTACTAGAGGTTTTTTGAGCTTCTGCGTTTCCTTCGGCGTATTTATAGTAATTTGGTAATTTGAGGGTCTAAAATTGGCCAATTACTGTATTTGTAATTTTTTACTGATGTTGCAACATATTATAATATAAAAGACTTTCAGCAGATCTCTCTTCGATCCTGTAACGGTAGATTTAACACAGGATATATATATATATATATATATATAATAATGGTGGGTAAATTTGATGAGGTTTTTAACCCAAAAAAACCAGTTAATTTCCTTAAATTTGGCATATTATGTTGAGTCATATAACTATTCAATTCCAGGTAATAGGATCGTCACCTATTTCAGAACTAAAACCGTTTCAAAGATCTATTGTACAATCATGGTTCAAAGGTCAGTTTGCCTGAGTCAGAACTGGTTACGAATTGAATTAATTTGACAGTAATGCTATTATTATAATTCAAGTACCTTTCTGCTTTAGCTAGACCTACTTTGTTTAACTATAAATATACAACAGGGCCTTAAAAGTAGGGTAACGATTTTGAAGAGAAAAGTGTGAAAAGCGATGATACAGTAGATAAGTGACGAAGTTTCTAGTTAACTACTGCTCTTTCAATTGGGAACAGTAGTTTATTTAACTAGGGAGAGAGTTGCAAGTAGTTTATTCCACGAAAAAAGTAGGGAGATAAGTCTTCCTTTAACCTTTTGGCAAGAGTTTATTAAGCTCAGCTTAAGCTGATAACCTACCTGCGATATCGCAGAATACTGCTTTTTTTACTTCGCAACATGCTAAAAGAATGCGTGAATCTCCCAACTCCAACATTCCCCATTAATGGGATGTTGGAAGGTAAAATAAAGTGGGACTGCTGTAGCAATGCCATTTCTGCAATGGTTGAAAAAAGGGGCGCATGGAGCGTGCCACTCAAGGGAGACAATAACCCCGAACCTAAAAGCAATTGACAGCTGAATCCCCAAGCCCCTCGACACTCACGATTTGCCCTCCAGGGATATTTCCGCATCGTTGCAAGCTGCAGGAAAAAGAAACTCGAGATTTGAGTGGGTAGGCACCCCGGCTAATCTCACACTATCCGGTTCGCCAGAAGACCAGACCGGATGTCTTTAGAAGATTTTTCTCGAGAAAAAAAAAGCTGAAAAATATGATTAACCCAGTGATGGTAAATTTCAGAAATTGAAAAGTAAGGCTTCAGAAAATTACAAATATCAGGAGTGAAGATTAGTAAGTTTAACGAAAAAAGTGAGGAAAGCTCGGCATAGAATTGCCCAATTTTAACTGATACAATCAATTTTAATGGAGAAATGACTGGGCATAAGGAGCTTATGAGTCTCAGAAATTAATAAATATAAATAACTAAACTTGAAATCACTCGTATGTCTCTCTTCTTAGAAATTAACATTTTTTATTGATAAGTAAAGTAATTTAATAATAATGAAATCTACAGATTCTAGATCTAGATGATAAAATTTAGTTGAAACTTACTAGTTCCTAGAATGGGAAAATTAGACCAGTTTACAGTTTACAAGTAATTTAAAATTAATTTAGAGTTTCTAAAGGTGTGTGAAAAGTGAGGATAATTTATTTAAGTGAAACGATTTTAGTAGTACTTGAGAAGCTTTACGTAGATGAAAGTAGTCTCTCTTTAATCTTCATCAACAATTGATGAATTTGTGAAATTTAAAAATACATACAACCTCTTTAGTACTTGTGATTTCACCCCAAATAACCCTCAATTTTCAATATCCCGCTAAGTTTCGTGGAATATCCGGACTTTTCTGCCCACATTTCCTCATAAGCAGAATATCCTCAATTTTTATTCAGCCCACGACCTTTGCTCATATAAATATAAAAAACGAGGCCTAATATTTCCCAATTTTCCACACAATTTCCACGAAACTCGAAAGAGGCAAACATTAAACCCCGGCGATGAAATATTTAAATCACTTACTGCCAACTTTAAAGTTGTTACGAAGGATACCATTTTAATTTTTTAACATCTCTTGGGGAGTTTTACAGATGCTACACGATATACTTCACTGCATAAAATACTTCATGTTAGTAGCTACATTGAATCTATTAAAGGGCACTAAACCTGATACTTTTGCTCCCACCTTGGAAAGCTGCTTTCGCCGTTTAGTATATGCGAAAATGAAAAGTCAATAGCTTTACCCTAATCCTCTTATCCCGAATATTTACGACTGCAAAGCAAACGTGGTGAAAACCTCTGATGCATACAAAAAAGGAATATTAAAGCGAGCAGCTTTAGGGCCCATAAAAATCTCAACTGTATTACGAAATTCATCACGCCAAAGAGCAAATTTACCACCTTCCATTAAATTCCTATTCCCTTTAAGTAAGAATGATATCCAAGAAGTCCGAAAGCAACGGCGAAGAAATTAATTCGGCAATTCCATTTGGCAAAGCCGCAATGAGTTATCCATTAATTACGATTTAATTACTTTTCTTGCTAAGTTACGTTGTAATGGGTTTCTATTTGTTTCAGTTGGTGTCGACAAACACGACTCAGAGAAACTGGAGGGGGATTTTCATTGCCCTTTTGGTGATCGTGGTGGTACTATCCCTTATTGTGACCTCGGTAGTGCTATTAACTCCTCCAGACGAAGGGCCAAGGGTCAAGGGAACTAGGTTTGAACTGGAGGATATATTGAGTCATGCTTTTCAGCCACTCAGGTTCAATGGGACCTGGATTTCTAGTAAGTCCTAGTTTTACGTATATCATTATGTGATTAATGAACCAAATTTTGCCGGAAACTACACTTTAACAAGCTGAAATGCAATCGCAAGTGCTCTTCATAACACTGCACACATTTCGCGCGTAAAGGAATTTCCAAACCTTTGCTTTTGAGTATATGTATAATACATGTAGTCGAAAACGAGCAACAAAGGTTCAGTATATCTCTGCTATTATAAAAAATTTAGAAATGTGTATTTCAGGAAGTTTTGCAACATTACAGTCTGAAAGTGAGGAGAGTGTGTTTTCGTGCTTAAAAATATGAAAATACTCAATCAAAACTGTAATACTTACCTTTGGGACGGTTATTTATGTGCCGCATACGACTAGGAAACATTGTAAAGTACATTTATACTGTATACTTTCACATCGTTAAGTTTTCTTGCAGATGACGAGCTGCTCTTCAAAGACGAATGGGGAGGAATCAGCATTCTCTACACGGGCAACATGTCAGTAAGAACCATAATGTCCAATCAAACTTACGTAAGTTCCCTTACGAATTATTCCGAATAATGCCCTTAAAGGTAGCCTTTGCCGGGTTACAAGATAAACGACTTCGGCTAGAATAAATCTTGAGTTATAGTTTCTTCTTTGGGGCACTCAATAAATGTTTATGTCGAAAAGTGCGGACCATCCAATATTTTAGGATGCCAGATAGGGAATTTCAAAGATAAATGGTTCATTTCACGGCGATCTCAACGAGGATTTTCCTTTCTTTTTAGAGAAGGCTCAATCCCAGCAGGTACCAGCTCTCGCCGAACCAGCGATACTTGCTGCTAGCTCAAAACGTTAAGAAGCTCTTTAGACATTCGTATTTGGCTCAATATTCCGTTTATGACATTCAAACCGGGTAAGTAGATGGCAACGTCTTTAGGTTACATAAAAAAGAAAGTTTTAGTCCGAGTAAAAAGGTTTATTGGTCCACGAAATCGAGAAATTAAATATGCTCATTGAAGCACGAAGATGCGTGAATTTGCAATTAATTTATGTTATGTTTCTGGGTTTTTGAAGAAATTGTTTCCTCAAGCTCTTCAGTCTTCAATAGCCGTGATCGTCTAGTGGTTAGGACCCTACGTTGTGGCCGTAGTAACCCAGGTTCGAATCCTGGTCACGGCAATGTGCGAGCGCATTGTCATGGCGAAGCAATTTTTTCATTTTTATTTCTAATTTAATTATATGAAATTGTTTTTATGGTTTTATACCCTCAAGTAGTCTATCTCGTCCCACGTGTGCTGCTGGGATTAGACTAGGCTAGACACTCGCACTGGCTGCTCGCACAGTTGCATCTATGTGCAGGGTTCGCCTTTGGGAACTGACTCAATCCGTACATGAAAAATGATAAGCTTAATGTGTTTTTAAGTTTTGTATTTTTATTTCGTGGAAAAATATTCGTGATATCGCGTGATATCGTAAAAATATTTTCAGCCTGACGCGATTTCCGGTTAAACCGGAAATTGACTCTTATTTCATTTTTTTTTAAATGAAACATGGCAGCTTTTTTAATGAAAATGGTTTTTTTGTCGAAAATTAAACCTATTCACCTAAACCTATTCATAATTCAACATAGTAACGATTGTCAATCGTGTTTGATTTATTTTGATTTTTAGGACTTTTTCGACATTTGTAGACCTTTACAGAAATTCAATTATCTACAAAACTATTTATATATCATTCATAGTAGAAGATGCAAAAATGCTCTTTTTAGTCTGCTGATTTTTTCTTTCTTCTCTGGCTGTTTTACACATTAAGTTTTCATTTTCATGCTACCTCTGGTGTTACGCATTTACACTATTTTCCATTTTGAATTAATCTTATGCGACTGTAATGCACATTGAGATTCGCTACTAAAATTTAACGGCCATTAAGCTGAAGAACAATTTATGGCTTCCCAAATTGCAATCTCCCATTAGATGCACCAACAGGCGCTTTGAAAATAGAATAATAACAAATCGAGTGCACCAGAGTGCAGCGTTTTATAAACCACTTCATTTTTAAGGCCCCACTGCACAATATTATCACAAACTCTCTCTTTCTCACTCTCTCTCTCTCACTCTATCTCCCTAACTCTCTCTCTCGCTCGCTGTGGTTCATGTGTTATCTGAAAAAATAAATACCAGCCAAACAGGATGTTCGTTTCAAAACTCTCTCTATTTTCCACCAGCAAAAACAACTGCCCTTTTCGACCCTTTATCTCTCTTCAAAACAGATTTAACATGCAAATATTTGCCTGCGATCGCTTTTTATTCAGGCTTACGCGGACATTTTTAATCAATGGAAAAAGTTGTGAAATTCTTTATTTCCGGAAAACCCACCACCCTTTTCATTAATTACAATTACCGCGACGATACATCCCGTAATTTGCCGCCCGAATTTTAAAAGCCCTTTCATATAGCGCCCTTCTTTTTATTGCCCGTCTTCCTGCCTTCTTCTGTAATTAATTAGCGAGCTTAACTAGGTTATATCCCGTTCTAACTACGGCCGAAAAAAGACATAAACCGCAGGATTTTTTTTCAGAAACGATTTTCCTTTAAGGGCGTTGCCTGAAAATGATGATCATCCCTTCCTATTGCTGGCTCAATGGGCCCCCAAAGGGCATAGTCTAATTATGGTGCAAGATTATGACGTATATTACAGAAAAACTCCCACTTCCCATACAGGGTATAGAGTGACCAGTACTGCCGTACCAGGGGTGGTCAGTCACGGAGTTCCCGATTGGCTATATGAGGGTAAGTGACCGGATTAATTTACGTTTTATAGCAAATTTCACAACTCATTATAAAGCTTTGCGGTATTAGAACACAGGATTGCAGACATCTCCAAGATCACTCGGACATACCTCAGAAGTTTAAAAATTCATTTTGTCTTTAATACATTCTCTTCAAAGTTTCTTTTAACTCTCAAAACTTTCTCAAGATTGCTGTCCAAATATAGGATTCTTCATACTTCGTTTTCTTTCACGAGCGAGCTAAGAAAAACACTTAATGTCTCCTAGAAAACTAATGAAGAACATTATCCGAGTTGTACGATGATCTCGAGGTCTCTTCTAGAGTGCGACTTCAACCTATATATTAACTTCTATATTTATTCAATTCAATATGTTAGGAGGGTGTTTTCTTATAAGTTACCACAATAATGGCAAAAAACTGGTCTTATTTTGCCAAAAACTCAATTTTCCCTACTTCTTCAACCACTTCCATCTTTACATTTATCCCACACTAACTTTAACAATTGTATCCCTCCCTATGCCCTTTACATTTATTTTCGGAAAATCGTTATTTTTTTGCTTCCAGTTAATTGGCAGCTTCCACCTGTAAGCCAACTCAAATGGGTAACTTAATCCGGCCCTTTGAGGCCCTTGCAACGATAAATCAGCCGATATATACGACCCTTTGCTGCCCTAATAGGTTCGGAAATATGGTTCGGGTTTGTTGCGGTGTTTGCTAAGGGTGTAGCGAAGGGCCTGCTGCATTTGGGGTTGCGATAAGAACGGACGCCGATCCTGTTAACTTGGGATGGATTTAGTAAAAAATATATGCTCCTTTTTTGAAATGGAAAGTTCGAGTGTGGGAACAGTATTGATCTGCCCTATTTAATCGAAGATCTTTCCCTTTTTTCTTTAGTTGATTTAAGGGATTTGATGGAAAAATTCGCTAATTATTCCCTCTTGCGTAAATTTTAAAACGAATACGAATGATAATTAGTGTTTTTCTAATTTTAGAAGAAATACTGGGAACCAACTCAGCCATCTGGATGTCCAGTGACGGAATGCTGATGGTATTTGCCACGTTTAACGACACACTGGTGGAGGAATTGAGGTTTCCATGGTACGGAAATGTGGGTAAGTATTATATTACCATAAAACTCTTGAGTGTAACAGGAAGAAACAACGGGAACCCATTTGTGATTTAGAGGCCTCTAGGAAACAAAATTTTCAAAAAGCCCCAGAACGATAAACAATATAAGGATATAGTACGCTTAATTTCGGGGGATTTCATCAGTATATTCCATTCATAATCCATTCGCATTTCGCCATTAAAATTCAATTTGAGTACTAATTGATGACCTAAAAATAGTCGATATTAATTACTTTATTCATTGATCTATCAACCATATTGATTTGCTGACTAACAATATATCTCATTCATAAACGCAGTTCAATTTTGCCCTGTACACATCAGAAGTCATTTAAACCCCAAACTTCGCATTTCCTAGACGAAGGGCGTCTCTATCCAGACATACGATCCCTCCGCTATCCCAAACCAGGAACGCGAAATCCAGTTGTGACACTAACTATGGCGGACTTGGCTGACATTTCCAACATCAAAACCAAGAAAATAATACCTCCAGCTGCTATAGCGAATTCGTAAGTTACTCTAAAATGCAAATATATACCCTGGAAACGAATTTTTTTTCTTCTCCAGGGACTATTATTTCACTGCTGTGTCCTGGATAAGTCTGACGGAAATTTCGGTGGTATGGTTGAACCGACCCCAAAATTTGTCCGTGGTAACCGTATGTTCCAGTCCCAAATGGGATTGTAAAGAGGTGAGTTTTGAATAATTTAGTAGTGGTTTTTGGTAGTGGTGGCGGATATATAGTCAAAGAGTCGGCGTGGGAATTTTGATAATTTATGAAGTGATTACGCTCAAAACTGTCTCGAGAGTGTTACGTCTATAAATTATATATGCATTATGGGCCTGGAAAATGCTATTTAGGTAAGATTAAAATGTGCTCTGTGCCCTTTGAAGTCGGCCACCCTATGAATAATTCGTGAAAGGGAAAGTTTCGTTTGAGCATGGTTTCGTTTAGTTGCGCATACTGAGGCGACCAGATTATGCGGCCAGTTAGAAAATTTATCTGTCAATTTATGGAAAAACCAACATACAACTTTAGTTTAAATTTACATTGGCATAAATATTTCAATATGGACAATGTAATGAAACGTGCCACTTTTCCCACAACGAATGTGCATATTATACAGAGGTCAACGAAATCGCCTATTGATTATAATTTGTATGAAGGTATAACAGAGTCAAGGGCATTCTAGGAAAGTTAAAGTTCAACTATAACATATCGTCAAATGAATTTTCACTAATACCTTTTTAAGGGGTTAAAGGTGCACTATATGACTTTCCAAATCAACCCTAAGTTTAACGAAACTAGAGGATTCAATCTCCTGCCAGAATGATCAATATAGGTGTAGTGTGTACATATTTAGTTGTGTACAGACATATGTAAACGATGTTGTGAGAATTACTGTTTGTATTGGAAACACTGCAAACACATGTAATACTAATTCAAATGCCCTTAAACCTAATTGAGACGTTTAACAAAAATATATATTTCACTATTCTAAAATTGTTTATTTTAATAAAGATGACTTTGATGAGGCGATTGTTTCATGTTTGTCGTTTTTCGATTATGATTTTTGCTATTTCTTATGAGTCAAATTTTCTTCCAAATTCTCTCAAAATTAATCTTAAATTTCTAGTTGCTGAGAGCTATTCAGCAAAAAAACCATTGTACCTGTGCGCATGTATGCGTCTATTATAAGCCGCAAAATTGGGCAATCGGAAGTGCCCAGAGTCAGAGATATACCATAAATTCCATAAAGCACGCTTGATGTGCAATAATTTATGGAAAAATGTTTGCCTGGAATTTCTTTATTTTTAAAATTCGAATATTAGGAAATTGTCATATTAAAATTTACGTGTTTCGCAGCTGTATATTGTTCAAGGTAATCACATTAAGCGTGGACTAAATTTCGCAAAGTGAAGTACGATTTGACCTTTTCTTCAAAAATTTTAAGACCTTAATTTTCCAACATCAATCAAAATGTCTGATGTTCTACCTTAATTAAATATCAAGAGCCGGTGGTATCCACAAAGGAGTTACAAAATACAAAAAACGTCGTATTTTGATCATGCGTCTGGAAAATTTATAAAAATACAGTTAAGGAAGTAAGGAAAATTGCACATTTAATATAAGGAAATCGTATTCATTCTCCAAGCATACATACATATACGTATATTGATTTATTTCATGAAAGCCAGAGACGTGCAAGACTATCTTATTATTAGGAAAACTGTAGGTAATTATTAGCGTGTTATCATTAAAAAAAAACGTCGCTGTAGGCATTGAACCATAGGAAGTTGATTAAAACTATTCGGGCTTTGTTTAAATTGAGTTCGGTGATTACATTCTGAACACTTCGGGCATAATTCATTTTTCTCAAACTTGTTCAAAAAGGTGGTTATATGTGAAACAAACTTGCGCTCACATTTCACGTCTTTACATGTATGGCATAAGCTCCGGGCGCCAACGCCAACTTCAGAAAATTATCAACGCCAAAATTCAGTCTTCTGTTTTCTCTTGCTCAAAATAACTTCATTTTTTAATAATTTCGTTCAGTTTCCACTGCATTTTCCAAGCGTTTACAAAAATCAGTATTTTTCAATACTCTTAAACTTTGAAAACCATCTTTTATGTATAGGTCTAAACAGAAAGTTTTTTGTTGGAAACTTACTTCCGCAATGGGCAAAAAATAAATGCGGTTTGGCAATAGTACATTCAGTTTTGTCTTGAAAAGTTCCAAGAAGCTTTTCCCAATGTGATAGTCAATTATGAAGAGTTTAACAATACTTTTAAAAAGAACGTAAACTTATTTCGAGAAGCAAGAAAGATTTCACATAAAGAGGGAAATGGATAGCAATCATCTTTACTGGGGGAAGTGGTTTAATGTGCACAAAAAGATAATTAATGCAATTTCCATAACATCTATTAGACACCTATCAGTATAAACTCAGATTTCGTTTGGAACATGTCGTAAACTTCTGTTGAATGACTTGCAGCTTTATGCTTATCGTGTACAACGTGCTCAGGAATTGCTGCTTCAATATTACAATAGAAAATTACAGTTGTTCCAGCTGTTTAATTATTCATTAATAGAAAAAAAAAACATTTTGCAGCAAAATTTAATATTTATTTTTTATTTCCTTTTACGAATTGTTATTGGTAGTTGAAGGCATTTTCAGCTGGAAAGTGATATGCGTTTAGAAATAGAATACTGAGCATTGGTGCATAAAACACCCCGAAAATAGCCCGTAAATGCCCCAAAAATCTAAAATAAATGAACTTGAAAAAACAAAATTAAAGTAGGTAGATCCAATTACTTAAGTTCTTCAATAGTAGTTAGATCGATGAGGGATATGAGTTTTATAATAAAAAGTCAAAGAGTGGAATTTGAGCAATTATCGCTTTACCCACTAATTGAGGATTGTTACCTTAGATCAATGAGGACATTGAGGGTTAGCTTATGTTCTCACGAGGGAAACTGAATTTCTTCTGTCCATTTTCGTATTTGAACAGTTTCCTTTCTATTGTCATTTCCTAACTGGCCGTTGTCCAATTCCCCATAAAAATAATAATCATAAAAAGCTTTTACGGAAATGGAAAAATTCCATTATTCCATTACCACATATTACCACTCATCCTAAATATAGAACTTTGTACTTTTAAATAGACCCGTCAGGGTCCAGAGCTTTCTAATCGAATTCAGCAGAGTGTCGGCCAATCAAAACTCGCCGCTAAAATTGAAATTTCGACTCAAACTCCATATTGATTCAATTTAGAGCCTCTATTGTTAGTCTATCTGTACTGCTGCTGAAATATTCATTGTCAGGGTATTTGTAGCTTACACGTCAATCGAAAATGGCTATTCTTGAATTGGCATTATATTGTGTTTGTTCAAGGCAATTCATTTTAATAATTGATTAATTAACCAACAACAATTATCCTTTGTGATACATTGAAAATATATTTATCTTTGATGGACGCTTTAATTGTTTGCAGACCCAACGAATTACTGCAGACGGCCAAGGATGGGTAGACATGGGTGACAGCCCAGTTTTCGGAACTGATAGCAGTAATTATATTACCATAGCCCCAGTAAGGGACGGTCCTGCTGGAACGTTCAGACATGCAGTATCGGTAAACATTCCCAAGAAGAGAATCATCCCGCTCACCCATGGCAGGTTTGAAGTGCAAAGAATATTAACTTGGGACCATTCAAACGACGTAATGTAAGTTTAAACAAATCTCTTAATCACAAAATCCCTCTCAAAAACATTTCATTATTAACTCCTTAAGCTCGTCTAAAATTCTAATC
Source organism: Euwallacea similis (assembly GCF_039881205.1). Taxonomy (NCBI): domain Eukaryota; kingdom Metazoa; phylum Arthropoda; class Insecta; order Coleoptera; family Curculionidae; genus Euwallacea; species Euwallacea similis. Next base: position 2,066,001 of record NC_089611.1, on the reverse strand, counting down.
CAGCTTTAGAGCGTTAAAAGCTTTAAAACATCTCCTCGAACTCAGACAAAATAAACTTTAGGTGCATTAGCCCAACAGGTAGGTCATATCTAAATTACTGCAGCCATGTTAAATGGGGATTTATCCTTTTATGAAAGCATCACGCCATATTGTTCCTGCCGGAATCACGCTAGATCTTTATCTATTCCATTTCCATCAATAAGGGGAATGTTGAAAGCGTTGTCTCTTTTATCGATTGACACGCTATTTGCTAAGAATAATTTTGCAGTAAAATTTATTTTTGCAGATACTTTCTTGGAGTTCCTGAAGACAAACCTGGAGAGCTGCACCTCTATAGGGTGACTTCAGTACCACCTCGCACTGGCGCCACCCTGCCCCCGCCAGTATGCATTACATGCGTCAAGGAAATACCACCAACACCTCCTTCTTACATCACTTTAGACGAGAATTTTTACAAATATAGAAAAGGTAGTAAATGCTATTGAAAAGTTTCTTTTGCTTGAGGATATAAGGGTTTCTCAGGGAGTTGGGAAGACGAGGACGAGGACGTGGTGATGACCACTCCAACTCCGCGCAAACGCCGGAAACCCAAACACCAACAATCAGAACGAGATTTGCCATGTTTGTACCACAATGCTGTGTTCAGGTTCGTTCTAATAACGTTATACAAACTTGGTTTAAACAAAGCTTTAGCCCAAATTCCCAGTACTTTGTGCTGGAATGTCTGGGCCCAGGTGTGCCAACGACTCGCCTCTTCAGGACGGTAATGCCAAAACCTAGACCACTTTTATGGCTGCAAAACAACACCCTTTTAAAGGAAAAAGTTTCCAAAATGGCAATGCCACAAATTAAGACTTTCCCTGTTCAAATATCCGGAGGGTACAGGGCTCATGTCAGGTGAGCCAAAAATAACTTTTGCAGGAAAAAATGAATTCTTATTATTTCAAATTAGGTTATTCTTGCCCCCTGGGCTAAGAGAGGACGAGATAACGAGGTACCCCCTTGTTGTGCAGGTGTATGGAGGACCTGGAAGCCAATTAGTCACTGAAAGTTGGCGAATCGATTGGAATACTTTCCTGGCAGGTTCGTTATAAATTTCCATTCATGCAGCAAGCGAAGTTTAATCATTTTTCTAGGCAATAAGAACTTTATAATAGCTCAAATCGACGGGAGAGGGTCCGGAGGTCAAGGTCACCAAATCTTGCACAAAGTCTACTTCAAGTTGGGATCAGTCGAAGTAGCTGATCAACTGGAAGTCACAGAGTAAGTTCCATTCATATATTAACCCCTAAAACCTATCAAAACAGCAGGGATATTCCAAGATACCCAATTTCCGGTTCAATTTCCTGAAACTGCATTCGGTCATTAAACCGGCATTACTGCAACGTATATTTGCCGTGAGCTCATTGGCGAAATGATACTTTTCATGTCCGGATTTATAAGGGAAATATTTAAATCTGATTTTATAGACATGTAAATATGTGTGTGCATATGCCAAGAATGTGGTGTTTGATATTAGATTTGCCTAGCAGGAAAGAGTCGATATTCCTATGTAAAACGACCTGCATAGTCACCATATTTCCAGAATGTCGTAGTCTGCCAGTGTGTAATATTCACGAACATATCTAAGAAATATGAGGACTTTATGAGATTTTCGCTATAGTATAGTCGCTATAGTAGCTAGGCTGGTCTGGGAGTGTGTGTGTGTGAAAGAGAGGGAAAGAGAGAGGGGAACAAAGTTCTTGTAGAATCAGACTTGAACTGGTTTTGTGCAGAGATAGACGTTTCTGGGCAGATGGAGGACGTCTCTAAACGGCCTCGAAATTCCTTTAAGATACGGAATTTCCTAGGAAAATTGGGGTCCAAGATAATATATTCTGTAAAGCTTCAACGCCTTATAGTTTCCGAAATATTTAACAGGAAATTAAATTCCAGATTCTAGATAATGTTATTCCTTTTTTTCACTGCTTTGAGAAAAGCAATCGATTAATTATTAATAATGACATTGTTGCTTTCAGTTCAGTACTCGCCATTTAAAATTCCCCGCTCTATATCTCAGAAGCTGTATCTCTAGCTGCATGCAATTTAGATTTAATCATAATTCTCTTCTTTCCATAAGAACAAAAATCATTTCAAAATTGCAAATGTCAATATCCAAAAGTTCAATTAGTAGGTTATTACTTTTTATCGGAAGATTCAGCCTGAATACATCTTGATAAGACATACCTTGAGAACATTGAGAAACCCAATTTCGTGGGATAAAATGTTATGCAAAAAATAGCCATATAATTCCAATTCTACGGTCCTTTTGCCAACTGAAATTTACCTGATTTCATCAGATGCATTTGCTTTAATTCAAAAAACTTCCAACAAACTTTCTCATATGTAATATATAGTGCATTGAAAAGTATCTACCAATTTTAGGGTAATGCCTTTGGAATGAAAAAAGCATCAGAAAGAGCGTATTGTACGAGTGTTGTTTTTCTGATCCAAATTGTATAAATTCACGTTGATCTAAAGTTATCTAACAATATTGATACACGAGTTACATTCGAGGGACAATTTCATGAACCAAATGCGTGTGTATTTGCGACACATTTGAATAATTTTGGACTTTTAGATGTTGACAGAAATTTAATCGTGATATAATTTGCTAACAGAAATTTAATCGCCATAAAATTTACTATTCTATTGCTATGATTACAGTCGTTACTTAATAATCAAATTCCTGATTTTTAGCGTAACACAGGTGGTAATTAAAATTCTAAATAAAAAAATAGCGAATTAAAAGCGAATTCACGAACCTGGAAATACAAACAGACGATAAATCTCTACTCGATCGGTGTTAATATATCTGGTTAATTAGCTCGATGGGACCGCGGAACACTAAATCAAGGAGTTAATCAAATTAAATCATCGATTTGAGTGCCTAGTGTCCGTTGGAGGGTTTGACTTTGGCTTTAACACACATCAAGCATAATGTGATTATTAATTAGCAAAAGTGATAGGTGTTTTGATTCGTTTTAACCTTTAAAGAACTTGTTAAACAGCATTAGACCTGATTCCCATTCCAAGTTTGTTTGCAATGTGCGAAATTCTCTTCATTCCAAAGGTGACAAACCTTCCCGAACCTGGATTCATTTCCTCCGAACCTAAAATTTATGTGTGAATCAAAATTTGCGCTAAAGTTACGAGAATTTCCCATTCCAGGTATTTGCGAGATACTCAACATTTCATCGACCCAAGACGAGTAGCAGTGTGGGGCTGGAGTTACGGCGGTTTCGTGGCCTCTTTAGCCCTAGCAAGCCCCAAAAGCGTGTTTCAATGCGCCATTGCGGTCGCACCTGTTACAAATTGGAAACTTTACGGTGAGATCTCTAAAGGCAAACTTTTTATTTTTCTATAACAAGGTCTAGCTGCTTTTCTCCAGACTCAGCTTACACGGAACGTTACATGGGATTACCAAACGTTACCGAGAACTATAAGGGATACGACGAGGCTGACGTTAGCAAGAAAGCTGCCCAGCTTCGAGATAAAATGTTTTATCTCGTCCATGGAACTGCAGACGACAATGTACATTTGCAGCAAAGCATGGTGCTTGTCAAGGCTTTGTCCGAGGCTGATACGCTATTCAGGCAACAGGTTAGTAAAAAGTTTCTTTGCTTTCAGGATTTGGGGACCGTTCTTTCAATTTTACTGCCAGACGAGATTGTTTTCCTCCGTGATAGATCTAATATTGGATTTGGGGTGTAGAGAGAAAGAAAACGCGAAAATGGGCATGAAACCACCGACGAAAAGTTTAAAAGAACATCGCGTGATGAAATCTTATCGCATCATTAACTCCCTGAGGACTCTTATAAATACCGATTAACTTAAAACTTAACTTAACTTAAAGCTGAACTTCTTCGCTGGTTTCAGGAATTTTGTGTGTGGAATAAAGGTCCAAGGGGTCGTCCTGATAATCGCTGCAGAAATATCTCTGATCAATGCAATTTAAATTATAATTGTATGTATGTATGTTTGTATGTTTGTATGTGTCAGCAATGAAACCTTGTTAGTATTGAGTTGAAGCTACATGCTGGATTGGAAATTGAAATCGTATGTATACTCTCTTGCTAGACTGATCTGCAGGTAAAGGGAAATGAAACTGAAATTGCAAATATATGGGGAAACTGTAACTGCAAAATTAATCTATCTAGATCCCGGATTGGAAGTGGAAATGCATGTATTGTTGTCATATAAATCTAGTCTGCAGTAGGAGGAGGAGGAGAAACTGGAAATACATCTTTAGGGTTAAATTATATATAGGATCGACAAATTAAGGGGGGGGGGGGTTGTGAAAAGAAATATTCCTGAATCTGGAAGGGAAAATATCAACTAGAGCTTTTCTAAAACTGAACCAAATTACATTTAGATTCTACTCACCAAAAACTGGACTTAAAATTGTTCCATGTCAGTTTCAACCTAAAGTTAATCCAAACTTAAAAATTAGTGTAAGTTCTTGAGATCTGACAGATTAACAATTTTAGATTTATCCAGACCAAAACCACGGCCTCACCGGCGTCAAAAAGCACCTCTACAAAAGCATGGGTCAATTCCTTGACGACTGTTTCGTGAAGCAAGTTCCTCCTCAATTCAAAGCCGGTTTAAGGGACGACTCGGACGAAGAGTAATTGCAAAATTGTTATTTTCATGCCCCCTTAGAACCAAGGGTTGTCTATCCCATCCCCATCCTTTAGCAATAACTCGCATAAGCAATATTTTCTCTATACACTATATCTTCCTTACTCAATCCCCAAACATTCATTTTCAAGATGACCCCTGGTCTAAATGCATATTATGTATATACGAGTACAGTTAAATTTGTACAGATACTATTTGATGGCAGGAGAATTTCTAAGTGTTTGCATCCCCCCAAAGGGGGGAAGCAAGTGATACAAGTGCCAAATTTTGAATATCTACAATTGGTGTTGTCAGACTTGGATGTTTCTAGTTTATTTTCATCCAGAGACTATTGAGATGAAAAGCAAAGAGGTTTTGAAATATTGTGAATAGTAGCAGTAGATTCGTAGATGTAACCAGACCAATCGTTTTTGCAATTAGATTATTGAGAAACAGGTTTTAATAGGATTAAAGCTGCAGATTGAAGATTATTGTAGCAGTAGTACATTCATAATAATAGGAAAAACTAAATAATTATTAATTCGGCCTAAAATAAATTAGTTATATGTAGTCAACCCCTCCTAAATTTTAACTCAAAAACACCTTGATTTATTCAGAATTAAAACAAAAACATTCTAAACTCTTGAATAAATGCGGACCAACTCTCTCTATTTTTCCATAAAAAATGATGTTGCACAAACCTGTATAAACCTGCAACTTGCTTCATTTTTTGGCAGCAATAAGCCTCGTTTGTCTTGTACATACTCCCCATTTTGCCAAGATCGTATAATCGCAAGAATGAGTACATTACTACTTAAGATACCTGATCCTATCAAAGGCAAGTGAGACAACTTTAGTGAGATAAATATGTATCTTCGTTAAGTTTGCGCACCTGGAGGTTTCCTTAGAGTTTAATAATATGAATTTATTAGGTATTATATTGCTTGATTTTGTACTTACTCAATCACCTCTTTTAGAGCTTATTCAGGGGGACACTGAGGCCCTCTTCTTTGCAGGAATAAGTAGACAACAATGTTTTAAGACGAACTTTTTACATAAATTGTTGGCTGCTTTAGGAATAATGTATATAGTTTATACCTGTTTAGCAGGTAAACCTTTCCTTTGTTGGAAAATAAAACTCTAACGCAATTAGGTTATCAAATAAAAGTTTAACGATACCACAAAGCCTTTTATTTATGACACGAAAATCCTTAAATTATTTGATATTGAACCATTATAAGGAGGAAAACTTGGACTAGTACTTTTTTTCTTCTTTTCTCATATAATTTGAGGTGAGTTTTCCCGAATCCAACTGATGTATTTCTTGGTACTGGTGTACACACTTGGCACTCCAGGTGCTCCGCATTGGTCGGATCCAAAAGAAAGAATTCCCACCTAAAATATGATTATAATGATGAAAAATACACCGAGGTTCCATCTCGATGATTCAGGTCTCGTTTCCACGCACAAATGCTCCTCTTTAGGTTACTTCAGGTCGAAGGAAAAACCGATTGATCAATTTGAAAATGACGCTTTCGAATTTTTAAAAAATGGAAATTTTGGAGAATCAAGCTCTCTTAAGACCTTCCTGTTTGGAAACCTTAGATCCGATCAGGTAGTTTGACAATAAAATTTCCGGGAAAAAAACCTCTCTTTAAGCAAGGACAAGTTCAAATCTTCCATATTTGATGTGTTACAGAAGATAATTGTGTCCGAGTCAGTGAATTCCCCAATTTCAGTTTCTTCGACTCAAAGACATCTCACCTTTACCTTACCTTATAATATTAGAAGATATTAAATAAACAAGTTTATTATTTTGTATTCATTATAAAAGTGCATTTTACCTGATAATAAGTCTCACTATGTTTGACTAGAAGGGGAGCCCCCCCAAACCCACTGCAAGCATCCTGATCTCTCTCGCCACCTGCACACACTTGCTCGTCAGTAACAGGCAAAGTTTTCCCATATACCTTTTCACATTGTCCCAAACTTACTATGGGCAGGAACAAGTGTTGTTGCTGGAAAGGTGCTTCTGGAAGAAATTTTTGTCAGAAAAAACCACTCAAAGAAATGTAGAAATTTTTACCAGTTTGCCCAGCGGTTTTTCCCCAGCCAACTAAAATTCCATTATTGCTGGTAACAGACCAAGATTCAGGAAGACATAGCGGCTGAGAAGTCACTAAAATTAGATTAGAATTTAGTGAGGTCGTGAAAACATAGTAAAGATCCAAACTTACCTCCATACTTAATCTTGGATTTGAGGACCATTAGAGCAATGTTGTGCTTGTAAGTTTGTCTGTCATAGCCTGGGTGCACTATTACGTGGCTGATTGGGATGTCCTGGACTGGGAGCCCGCAAAACTCCTCACCACAGTCTATATCAGTGTTAGTGGTATATTCTCCAATCCTCACTATGTATCTAAACAGGTAAGAAAAAGTTACTTTAAGGTACTTTTGATGTACCGAAAAAACTTACAGCTTGTAGTTTTCAGCTTTAGCCAAAGGACAATGGGCCGCTGTTAGTATTACTTTAGAACTGATAATGGAGCCAGTACATGGGAATTTCACCTCTCCAGTCAAAGTATCTGAATACTTTTTTTAATAAAAAAAATAATCTTTTTTGCATGAACGCTTACTTCTAAATCCAACTCGCACAATCCAAGGAAAAGCCCCAATCCCATCATATCCGTCTCCCTCCACTTGAGATTGACCGCATTTGACCCCTTCCACATATTTTCCAGGGGTGAAAGACCCTTGAGTGCTTACCCTGTTGATTGAGTTGCTTTCCATTTGAGGGCAGCATACCAACCCTGAGCCCCTATAACCACAGCTGATTTCTCCCAACCTGCAGAAAATAAAATTCTCATTTTCCTAATTTCTCATCGTGAATAATATAGTCTTACTTGTCTTCTACAACGCATTGACTGTCCAAAATTATGGACAAAATAGGACAGGACTTCAAGGGCACACACTCACTATTAGGAGGGCATATTGCCCTTTTCCTTGTCGGCGATTCTAAATAGAAGTTGATGCGATATGAGGTAATATTATTGTTCAATAATAACGTAATAAACAACTTAATATTTCAAACAAGTATCTACATATGACGAAAAAGGAGAAACGCTTATGGGTTGGTCCCTTGACATTGGCCAAGTGAAGATTCCCAAGGTTTCTGAATTAATCATTTTGCATAGCTGAGGATTGTTTATAATTTAACAATAAAAATGTAATTAGAATTAATTTATTTTTTGTCTCGTTTCATGATAAATTAAGTGTGTGGTAATCTTCGATCCGGAGGTACGAGTTTGCTTAAGCGGATGCGTTAGTAAAATTTCCCAAGTTGAATGTTAATCACGGTTATTGTTGTTAAATTGTTCAATTAACAGTAAATATTGAAAGTAGTTGTAATTTGGTGCCATAGAACTAAAATGGAGGGAAATTGTCATTAAAAAATTTCTTATGTTAATTAAATAAAACGGATTTTTCATCAATGATGATCATTTCAATTCATTTATTTCATAAGCTTGTATTCATCTCTGTATAATCTTAGCTTCAGTTCAAATCTTCTATGTCAGCCCAAGTCTTTGTCCAACATGAGAAGAAATCTCAGAGTTTTACCTCAAAATTTCATATCTCAGCTTCAAACCGAGTTAACGTCCTTTTCACTTCTACGCCAGGAAGTATTTATCCGAATTTCCTTTCGACAGATCTCACCTCTAACTTTAATTTCCCTAGATACAATTTGGAAATTTGAAAAAATACACTTTCAAATTCGAATAAATAACCCCATATCTCGGGAACTGTAGGAGAGATAGCTAAAAATGAAGCTAAAAATTTCGTATATGCATTCTCTAAACATCAACTATAGGGGGTTTGAAGGTTGGCAAGAAATATTTACCTGCTTCTCCTCTTTAAAAGTATTCACGTAATTTTACAAATTTTGTGACAAGGAAAGTAAACAAAACCTCTATTGCCATCCATAGAAATTTCCAATGCTTCACGGTGTGTCAAAACATATTATTTTTACTTCCTATTCATAGGACATGACACCCAGTTTTCTGGTCAGTTCCTAGTGTAATTCTCTTCCCAAATACATAATGAACCGATTTTGCCACAGCTACCATAACGATCAAGGTTGATGGTCACAAAGCTTGATCAACCATTCTATACTAAAGTTCACAAATCCCGCTTGATCGAACTACATTCGAGGTTAGTGATGCAAAAATGACTTAAAACAGTCAATTTTTCATTGACCTCGTCACGGCCGTTCAATTTCTTCCTAAAACTGACAACATCCGGCCACATCAACGGTGCAGGTACCATTAAGTACTCCTAATTGGGTAAGGTTGTGTACCAAAAACTATAATTTCTGGCCACACGCACTCGTTAATTTGTTTCAGTGATTACCCACAAGTTCCTTCTTTCTGTTAATGGCATTTTTGCATTTTGCAATTTTTTTTGAGATAGAGGTTTTGTACCAAAGTGACATATAAATAATTGTTGATATGTAAATCAACTACACGAACAACGCGTACAAACAATTATTATGCATTCTCAAGGATGTGGTGGAAGTGCACATCCAGCAGGATCATCAGTCAATTGATGGTTAAAAATAACTGTGAGAAAAACGATTATTTCAGCTGAAGAATCGGTTATTATTGTTGTTTTTCACTGATTTTCCTGCATTGGTTATTTGGTCTTGACACTGCGATTAAGGTAGAAACAACCAATACACGTGTTTGTGATGGTATAACCAAATGAAAGTTTTCTATGAATAATGAAGATATGCGTAATTTGAGGCATTATTAATCAATTTTAGTGGGGTATTTGTCATCCGAAAACATCGCAATTAATTTCGCAATTTGAATCACGTATGAGAACATTTTTGCCTAATTATGGTGTAATAGCTAACTATAGTTTACACGTTTCATGGTATAAACTGGGCAATAGATTCACTCTTAATTTGCCATGTGAAATCTAATTTATGTTTGTTTTAAGTTATACGCATCTTCTAAGGTTTTAATTTCAGACAACAGTGCTTGCACATGATACTCTATGAAGGTCAAGTTAGATAAAAAACTGGACGATTTTTTGGGCAAATTGCACTGAAAGTCCTTATTTTCAGTTCCAAATTTTGGGAGACCGAAAGAGCAGCCAAAGTGAAGGAAAGACAGCTGGTCCATATAGTCATCCTTCCCAGGTCACAATTCATAAACTAATGCAAGCTCAGTTTCCGCGATAATTATTTGCGTTTTTAGGACCAATCAGTATCTATTTTGATCTCATGGAAAAGAACAGGAAATCTAAATTTTTAGAGTCCACAGAAAAACTTAAAATAAAAGAAAAATGGTATCGTCCTCTTTCTAAATATTAACAATTCAACTTCTTGACAAAAAGAAGCAACTCTAGATTCATCAAAATTTTCCAAAATTCTGAAATAGCATGGACGATCTTCAGTAAATTCAGCAAAAATCTAGGAGACGTTTTGACCTACACAAATCTTAAAGATTGTAGAACATTCTCGGAGTTACGTATGAAAGTCTTCAATGTGAAAAGTTACTTTCAAATTCCTAAGGCGTGAAGATTCTCTAGACGGTTCTTCATTGTCAGGAAATTTGGGTAAACTCTGACTAGATTCTTTAACTGTTCGTAGAGTCTGAAGAGTGTTAGATCACCATTCGATTTAAGCGGCTTAATGGAAATCAAAATTGATTAGAGACGTCTTTATGGTTCCACTAAAATCCAGATATGGGATTTATTGTAATAATTGCGAGAATGGAAGCAGCTCTGAGCTCGAGCGTTACTATTTAGAACTGGATAAATTCTGGATTATTTGCTATCAAAATTATGAATTTATCCCACTCTATCGTTATCTTTTTTCGAAACATAAAATAGAGTAATTGATAAACTACCTACTTACCATCACCGCCTAGAACTTGACCGACAACACAAACCACAATAGCAAAACCAACAAGGCAGGCCCGCACTCTGTCCACTTTCCACATCATAATGAGTCTGATCTGCGCCACTGCAATGTAATGAGCATAACGCCGACCCGATGAGTAAAAAAATCAGCAATAACCAAAGTAATATAAATATTTCGACCTTCCAGTTGAAAAATGAACATCATCATACATGCGTAACACGATGTATATTATGATTACGTATATTGTCCAAGTATTATTACCGGCGATTTATAGGGTCATACATAATATAAAATTTACATTTAAATAATGACAAACGTTGAGTAACTGGATATTTTGGTAGATAGAAGTGTGTTAAAGAAAATTCCGCCTCAAGTGAGGCTCCTTATGGAAACCCGGTATATTACTTTCCAACTTTCACTGTTTGCGGTCAAGGCTTCGGCTAATAAGGCACAACAAAGTCAACAATGAAATTCTTTCGAACAAGGAGAATTTATAATAAAAGGAAAATTGAATCGTTATTGTTCTCTTTAAATATATGTACCAACCTCTTTGTTTAAATAACTCACATTAAAACATGGAAATCCTCCTCAACACCATCATCACCACCTACTTTTCCAGCGCACGCTGCATTAATGTTATAAACAATCACTCTCACTCATTAAATATCAAATTGAACACCCCAACAACAGTCTCAACGTTCTTTACCAACTTTGACCACGTCCGTATTCACCAATGTCAAGATTTCTTGGTTTACAGTCAAAGACCTGTAACAATCTTCAAATACTTGGAAGAGAAAATTAAAGTGCATCCACAACGTTTCAATCAAAGAAGATATATTTTTGCCTCGTCTGACAACCATCATCTGGATTTTTTTAAAATTTTTAATTCTACTGAAATCAGCTTTGTCAGCAATTTGATTTTAGTTGTTGATCTAGACCAAACCGCTATTGGCATTTGGACTCATAGGTACGTAGGATTTGAGAATTCCAATGAGATATACCTGTTGGACAAATGGTTCAGAGCAAATCAAAGTTTTATGCTCGAACAAAACCTTTTTCCCGATAAGTTGAAAAATCAAGAAGGAAGAGTTTTGAGGACCGCAATTTTCTCCTACATGCCCTACATAATAATTGGTAAGAATCCCCTCTTTTGAGTTATAATAAAGTTCCAACAGTGTTTTCACTAGAGAAGAGAGACCATGTGAAAGGTGGGTATAAATATAGAGGTTCAGAAATGAGATTGATGATAACTATAGCTGAGTCTATGAATATGACCCTTATGCCCGTGATAAATGAGAATGATGACTGGGGGAACGTTTTCGAGAATGGGACTGCGAATGGGTTGATGGGGAATTTGATGCAGGATAATGCTGATATAGGAGGAGGTAGGTAATCGGATAATTTTTTAACCGTAGAATTTTGTATGAATTATTTTTCCTGGATGATTTACTAACCCTTTATAAACCTTCTGATAGTACGACCCTGGTCACTATCGACATACATTGACTCCGTTCAGCTAAGTTCAGATTAGCTGATGATTCCTTCTCAATGTGGTACTGAATGACCTGCTTGTTTTCTTGATGTCTTTCTGCATTCACCTTTTCTCCATGTCCTCCATGGTCTATGAAACTGGAAATCAACCATCAGGAGCCTACCTTGCATTGAATCGCGTACTGGTTATAAGATGTACTGATCTTGTCGCACGAAAAGAGAAGCTACCATCACTCCTTCCAATAGTTTCTTTTGAGTGGTTACAAAAGTTTCATGTACCAACGGCTTGATGTAACTCTAGAAAAAAAAACCAAATGAATTTAAATCCGAACTTCGGGCTGACCACCTGATAGGTTTGCCTCTTTTAATCCATCGCCTATAAAAATACTAGTTTAGATGATTCTGCATAGCACAAGAAAAAATATGCAGGTGTATCGATATGTTGGAACCACATTCTATCGCATATACCCATAGGTACAGGTTCATTGTCCAATAACTCAGGAAGTAAATCTTGCAAAAGATTTAGGTAGATGTGACCAATTAGCCTAGGAGGAAGCAGAAACGGACCAGTTAAAATTAGCAAAACATTTTTGAAATACCCTGTGGATCAACTCACAAGTTTTGAATTCTTGTTCTTGCTAATTTCATACTGCATACTTAATCTGGATTCTAATACCGTGCGTGAAGTTTAATATGGTTTTCTATGGTTCCTCTATAAATCCATTGAAATATCGCACTAATTTTTTAGCTGCTTTATACAGATGGGAACAACCAGCCAAATATTTGGACTTATCCACAATTACCGTTCGATCTGGCATAACTTGCTTGGTTCCAGCACCAAAGTAAGTAAAAAAACATATTCTTCACGAGAATCATACTTCAATTTCCAGACTGGCAGCAGCCTGGCAAACCCCAATCCACGTGTACTCACCCCAAACCTGGATAGCAGTAATGGTATCGTTCCTCCTGTGTTTACTCACATTGTACTCTTTAGGGTGTCTACAACTATTTGTGAATCCTTTAATAATTAAAGAAAGGTACTTTAGGTAACTTCATTATTGGATTAAAGTTAACTCAGTTCTTGGCAAAAAGGAACAAAATGAAAATCCTGATAAGATCTCTGATATCAGTAGCAAAACCTTTTATGATGCAGCCAGTCACCATGAAAGAAGTATCTAAGAGCCCGTTGGGCAGATATTTAATGGGGTTGGTGTTCATGACTGCTCTGATACTTACGTAGGGTCATTCCAAAAAAATGTATATCAAGTTAGAAAATATTGTTTTTCGTAGCACATCATATGATGGTGGGTTGGCCACTATTATGGCCATTCCCAGATATGAAGCTCCCATAAATACCATCCAGGACCTCCTGGAGAAGGACGATCTTTTATGGGCCGCCACCAGTGAGGGGTGGATACTGTCAATTGAGAATTCTTCTGAGGTTTGAAATTGTATAAAACCGCTCAACACTCAACTAATTTTTAACAGTGTAGCCAAGTCTTAGGAAATTGGTATCCCGATTTCGAAGAATACCTAATGAAACTATTCTGGAGCAACTCTCTTGGAAAGGCCAATTTGGCTTTGCTATAGAGAGGCTTCTTAATGGTAGATCAATGATTAAATTAATTTATACAAACCGTAATGAGCTTTTCAGGAGATTACGCTGTTGGCACTTTCATAAAACAAGACGTCATCCAGAACTACCATCTTATGACCAACGATTTCTACTTTGAGTTGTGCGTTCTAATGCTGCGCAAAAGCTCCATCTTATTGCCTCGTGTGGACGTGATTATCCTCAGGTCTTTCGACGCAGGTCTGATTTTATTCTGGCAGAATCAAGTATGATAATGATACATTTTAATGATGATAAACTAAAAATGAGGGTTTAGGCAGCTCTTGAATACATGGACCAAAGTCTACAGAAAGCCTTGAAATACCGACAGAAGAGCCACGAACTAGTTAAGTTGAAGATGTTACATGTTGAAGGGGCTTTCGCTGCTTTGATTTTGGGAAACACCATTGCTTTAGTTGTTTTTGTGTTGGAGCTGCTATGGGACAAATGGCTAGAAAAAGTCAGGGGGTAATTGATGTTGATCTAGGCACAGTGGCAAGGTTAATATTTATTTCGTGCTATACCTAATAAAGGCATAGAGGTAATAAGCACGTTCCAAGTAAAAAATAAATAAATTTGTTAACTAGAAGGTTATTCGGTCTTATTTACTCGTAAATTAGGTTTACATTGTATGGTTGTGATGGTGAGCGTTGTTTAGTAATAGGCGATATGGTATCACACAACATCCGAATAAAACTAAAACTTCCCGAAGTGACCCATTCCTCCTACAGGGTGTTCCAACTAAAATTTGCATCCCATGAAATCTCCGATTTCATCCAAATATGGGAAGAATGCTAAAATATGTACCAAAAAATGATTTCATGGGATGCACATTTTAGTTGGGACGCCCTGTATTATTACCATTTAACCAATAGAATTAGCATTCACCAGACGTACCAATTTTTCTTATAACAACAATACCACTGCCCGTTATTTATTACCAACATGTTCCTCAAATAAAGTCCAATATTAACAAGTTTTCCATCAACCGTGACCAATAACCAAAATATGCTGATCCACATAGATTTCTTGCTGAGCATTCTGATTCGGCAGTATTTTGCCCCGAATTGCTTGATCATGATCAGTGACTCTAATGATACTTTTAACATCCCTCTTGGGGTCGTTGCCGTCAAATCAGACACCCTGAAACTCCCTGAGATCTTGTTTAATAATTTTGGATGCCAGAATTTCGTTTTTTATGACGTTAAGAATGTGTATAAGACATTGTTGTGGATTGAGAGTGAAGTGCTCAAATGCAGAGAAAGTTTTCATTTAAGAAAGTACCTGGTGATTGATGCGGTTGTAGGCGACTGGTGGTCACACGTAGGAGAATGCTTCAATGAAGTGCTTTTTGTTGAGATTCATGTAATTGACGGATTGAATTTGTTGCTGCCAAACAACAGGGGAATTGAGGCTACTTTCTGGGCCCCTCAATGTCCCCACCAAACCTCAGTAATACTAGACAAGTGGTTCTCGGGAAACAAATCATTCCTTCTTGGTTCCAATTTATTTCCCAACAAACTGAACAATTTGCACAGGCACGCAATCAAAGTAGGCACATTCAACTACAGGCCATTCGCGATTATAGGTAGCTAGCTAACCTTCGAAGACTAGGGTCTCCTCACTAACTTAAAAATGTGTAGACAAAGCTTCCTTCTACGTCTCAGGGGCAGATATCCAAATTCTCAGAGCAATTCAACATTCCATAAATGCCAGCATAGAGTTGATTTTGAACGAAGATTTGTGGGGAAGGCCCTATGACGATGGTACGAGCACTGGAGTTGAGGGAGGAGTTTATAGGGGAGAATTGGATGTTGGAGCTGGTACTAAAATTACTAGTCAATGAAGCATCTACTAGAAGAGATTCTTTTTTAGCTGGGTTCTTCTTGGATGCGTCTGCACTACAATTCTTCGATTCAACCACAGTTTACCTTGATAGCGTGGTGACTTTTTTGGTACCAGCACCCAGGTATATTTCTCCTCCTTAAAAAATACACACTTCAACAGAGTCTAGGGATAATGGCGAAAAATCACAACACATTACTTATTCTTGTATGAAAGCAGTTTTTTCGCTAGTAAAAAAAACGCGCCGTTATCAGTTGAATATTTAAAGATTGAAAAAATGTTCAGACCGACGATAAGACAAAGAATGTAGAAAAACATAAAATTCGGTATAAACAGTTATTATTTTGCTACTGTTTTAAAAAATGGCGAGTTTTCACAAGTTATTCATTTGGGAGTTAGTTCAATCAGCGAACACTTTTTTTAATGCCGTTGACTATCGTGATAGGATTTTTCAGCCTGTAGTGATTTCCCATGTAGAAGCCAAGTTTCGTGCTTATGAAAAATAATGCTTGTCAGCATATTGCGCACGTAGTTCAAAATCTCTTGACTAAAGAATCTGTCGAAGTTTTACCTTGGCCGGCGCAGTCTCCAGACTTAAACCCCATTGAGCACGTCTGGGATATGACTCAACGACGGATCGTACGCGAAAATTCCTCTTTTAAAATACGTGAATAGTTCATTTTATACCTACAGAGTGGACGGTAATTGATGAGAACGAAAGCGATGGGTTCGCTAAGGGTATAAGCAGACCATGCAGAGCCGTATTAAACAGTAGAGGGGGCTATACAAATTATTACATTTGTTTTTTGCTTTATTTATCGAATTATGGTGAAGTTTGAAATTTAAAGATTTTCGTTTTTGCCATAGTTTGGGTTTTCTTTTTAAAGATTTATTATTTTTTCTGAATTCTAATAACTTTAATTAACTTATGAGACATGTTAGAAACATTACATATAAGAATTATTGGTTTTCGTACGGAAATAAAAAATGTGTTGTGATTTTTCGTCATTATCCCTAAACTGTTGATATATGTATCGTAAGATTGATCATTTCAAGGCTACTACCTCCCTGGCTTTCATTGACTTACGGCTTCTCATCTCACACCTGGATAGCCCTATGTCTAACCTATACCCTACTAGCAGTTGCCATGTACTTTCTAAGTTGGTACCAAACTAGATTTCAACTCATAAAGCCACAAAAACAAAACTCTTTGATCCAAGAAACAATCCTAACAGTTGGTTCTTTGATGATCCAGCAATCAGTACCTCAAAGGCAATACCAGCACAAAATCCTGCTAACCCTAACAATGCTAGCTATCATAGCCATAAATATAGCGTATAATGCTGGTTACGCTAGTATTATGACCAAGCCCCTCTATGGGGACACCATCGACAGTTTGCAGAAATTTATCGAGAGTGACATTCATTGGGGTGGAACAGGGTTGGCTGAGTGGATTAAGATATGGAGAGAAAACGGAGAAGTAAGTTTTATTGCTATCTAATCAGTGCTAAGTTTAGTCTGATTAGGGTCAACACAAGAAAGTTGCTGATCGATATATTCAATCTACAGCAGCTCGTCTGCGAGAACTATCATTGCAGGGAAACTTTACATTTCAATTAGGAAAAATAGCAGGTAGATGACTCGCTACTTGATTTCTTTTATGTAAGAAATCTATTATCAGGCCAACCTCACATTGAGTCCTACATAAAAGAGGACGTAATTAACCAATACAGGGTAATGAAAGAAATCATCCATAGTGAACTTATCTGTATGATCACTAAGAGGAATTATCTCTTGCTCCCGGCAATGAACAAGGTCATTAGAAGACTCAGTCAGGCAGGAATTATTGAGTATTGGTCAAGAGAGGTAGTATGAAAGTTTATTAAGGAGTAACTAGGTGATTAATAGTTGTTTTTAAGTATTACGGACATGAAGAGTACATTATGAGGATAAAACTGCAATTGGAAAAGGAGTTTGGACCAGAAGATGAGCATGTGATGCTGGGGACTGAGCATCTGCTTGGAGCTTTCTGTATTTTTTTGCTAGGGAATAGCCTATCATTGGTTATGTTTCTTTATGAGGTTGCAGGTGGCAAATATTAGAGACGTATTAAAAAATTTATTTCTGAGAAAAACATTCTTTATTAAAGCCATATATTGGCAACCGCTACTAGAAGTAAAACAGAAAAACACAAAATAAACCGTTTTTCTTGTTATTATGGCGTACGTACTCCTTCTAGCATTTATGATATCTGTAATATCCACCTTAACGCTTCGACTAACAGAGGGCGCCACATAGAATATAAGAAACGTTCCTAAAACAATTGAAACGGCAATGTTGCCAAGATAATCCGAAAGCAAAAAAACTCCTCCACTCTATAAAAATTTATTATCATTAGTACAAATGAAAAATCTAACTTTTCTGCAAATTATAAACAACAATATAATATACTGATCAAATTTAAGATGGCATATTAGCACTCGATTTGAGTCCCTGTGTCTATATGCCATACCGGCTGAGAGTATCATACAGATGGTCTCTGGTTGGAGTTAACATAGTGGTATAAAACTACCAGTAGGAATAAGACTATGCCCAGGGCATTAGATAGTACTGCTAAGTGGACATCAGTGAACATTGTTATCTCTAAAAAAAAAAATTATTTTTAGTCTCATTAAATACCTTAATTTAATATATCCATTTTAATTAAATTAAGTAATAAATAACTTTTCTGTTATTCAATTATTAGGTTTTTTTATTCATATCGAAATAGTTTCGTCACCAGATTTGACGGTTTGAAACAAAAACCTAACGAGCCGAAACTATTTGGCAACGCTGTTAGAAGAAGGATGTTTTTGATTGTCAATCAGTTTTTGTTGAATATTATTTAATTTTTTTTGTTGAATGTTTCGCGTCTTACCACTTATAGACCCTAAATCACTTTCCATAAGTGCTAAATAACCTCCCATAAGGGTTTCAAGAGGATTTTTGAAGCAGGTATGTGAAGATTCAAAATGCTAGGTTATGTTTCTAGTTTCGGTGTTTTGAAGGCGTCATAGCAAGTTTTTGGCTAGGAGCGAAAATTCTGCAGTATTGTTAGGTACTTACGTTGTTTTGGGATTGTCTTTTTCACTGGATTTTAAAAGTTTTTGCGGGAAACCGGCCGAAATGTTTAAATTACGTGGAACAAACACTTCAAAATGCACTATTGGCTTGGTTTTGTCTGCACGTCACCGGCAAATTCAGATAATACAAAAGCAGAGTTGCCACATTGACTTTAGTGTTTGGCTTTATATTTGTTCATTTTAAATGGCCATTTTAATGAAAATGACTAAAAACTTTTTATCAGAAAGTCATTTCGACTTTACAAAAAAGCGTAATGTTTACTTTAATTCACAGTGTTTATAATCTTCCAATATTTATATATAATTATAAGCGAGATTATCATTACCTTCCTATATAGCATTAAATGACATCACGTCAGCTCAGGTATCTTCATATGAATCAATACTTGCAGGATTGCCGATATGTTAATTTTCTTCTGTGAGTTGAGAAATTATGTATAATATACAAAGTTGAACATAAGAGAAATGAATTACATTGTAAACCAAATATCTTAAAACGTTGAACACAGAAATTTAAGATTTAATTTAAATACGTGAAATTTTTGAAAAATACGGGTTGGCGCGTTAATAACGGTTGCAAGTTGTATATCGAAATCCCTGGATATATGAATATCAATGCGATAAAGTTTTTTGTTAGAAATTAGTTGACGAGAAATTGCTGGAAATAATTCAATTTTCTACCTCCCCATTCAGGAAGTGCAACTGGGTTATGAAGCGCAAAGCAATGAGTTAAGATGCAATATTTAAATATCAGAAAATTAACAATTTTTCTGAGACATTCATCGATTTCGTGGAAAGATTTCGTATTCGAAAGAAGATACCTTAGGATACTTTGTAACATAATCAAACTATCACTGTCGTTTAGAATATTGACATTAGGTAGCAATATCTGGTATTTTTTTATTAGTTAAATTGGAAATATTTTGCAATATTGAATTGTAGTAATGACCTTGTTTTTATTAGTATTGAAAAAGAGTTAATGTTAGAAGGGGTTGACGCAAATGTTAATGGAATATTATTATCTCTAATTAAATTTCAATGAAAATTGTAAAGGGTATACAATTAACATATTTTTAATGTTTTCGGTAGAGAACAGTTTTAGAGATATTCACTTTGAAAATTGCCTTTCTGGAATTTCTGAGGGAAGTATAATTTTAAGTTAAAGGTAAATGCTTTTCATTGCTCCACATATCTTCATTTCAGGAATAATGTATATAGCTTCATCCTCCTCCGTGGTTAAATTCCATGAATTCCCCAACAACCGCCTTGCCCACACCTACCAACCCAACTCTAAAGTCGAAGGCCCTTGCAGAAGCCTTTCATGGACCAAAGATGGCGGCTGGTTAGCCATAGTCCCCTACAGCGGATGTGCTGAAATCGTCTCCCTTAAAGGCCAATGCAAAGTGTTCCATACACTCTACGACATATCCGAACCATCCTGCGCTTGTTTCCAGAATTTAACCAAAAGAAATGTGGCTGTAGGAACCAAGCATGGTCAAGTACTTCTTTACGATGTCAAATCTCGTAGCATTAAGGCTCGTTATCCCAGAGTTAGGAGCGCAATTACTCATGTGGGTTTCACTGCTAAGGATACCCACTGCTATGCTGGTTGTGCCAGTGGGGAAGTTTTCCTGTTCAATCAGCTGGCTAAGAATCTGTCTTGTACTTTAAAAGTACCCAAATCACTCTCGTTGACTACCTTAAAAGCACACGTACAGAAGAGGAACTTCCTAACCGCAGGAAGCGATGAGGGAATTGTTTGCGTTTGGGACGTGAATGTTAATAAGGTGAAGTTTCAAACTGACGCCCATAGCGCTCCAGTGTCGTCCACCATATTCTCTCCAGTAAATTCATCCTTGGTGGTATCATCAGGGCTCGACAGAGTAGTCCGGGTCTTTGACATAGAATCCAACTCTAGAATCTCGACAATTCCCGTAGAAAACAACGTATTGTCCTTAGACTTTTTACAGGACTCTCTGCACATTGCCATGGGCTCTCAAAACGGAAAAATACACATCTATGACACAAGAAAATTCCAGGACCCGGTTCACTCCTTTGAGGCGCACAAAAAAGCTGTCAAACTCTTAACGTACCAAAATTATCTGAATGATACTGTTGCCAACAACAGCTCAGTGGAAAGCATGGCGCACGAGGAACTTCCTGCTAAAACAAACGCCTCTCATAACGAAGTATTAGAAAAGAAGGACAAGAGGACAAGTGAATTCTTTGGCCTAATGACCGAAAGCCCTTTTTCTGCACGAGAAGGCTTGGAGGAGAAACCACAATCAAAACTTTCTGTGGATTGCAGAGATTCTTTTATGATAGCCCTCAGTTTTGATAAAAACGACCTTTCAGGGAAAGAAGAGCCAGCGGAAGTTGATCATCAACTTCCCCTGCCACCGACTACCCATAAACCTCTTAACAGTTTCACCCCAAAATTAATACCTGAAAAACCCTTGGACCCTAAATCAGCCCTAAAAGCCAGTTCTACACCAATATTCCCTATGGACCACCTTGTCAAAAACTTGTCACCTATTGTGGGCAGCAGTAGTGGTTGCTGCTGCCAGAATATCAACATGACAGATATTAGAACTGCAATCCAAAGTGACATGCAAAAGGAAGTAAAGAAAATAGAGGAGATGGAGAGTAAACTCACAGATATGTTCATGAGGCACGCCCATCAAATTAGGCGAATGGTGTTAGATCTGCACATGTCGACTTTAAAGGAATTCATTAAAGTGGAAAATTATTGTAATCTTATTAGAGATGAGATCAGTATTGAACCGCAATCGATAAAGGAGAGCCATTTACTGGAGGAGAATTTCAACCTGAAGAAACGGGTACGTGACTTGGAGAAGCATGTAGCCAGTTTAAGTGCCTGTCAGTTAGACAAGGAGCTATTGCCCGACGAGAATGCCAATAAATGAATCCATGTTTTAATTGATTTTTGGAAAACTTCATAAAAGTGTTACTCTATATATATTTTTGTATGAATCTCAATTATTTTTAAATAAATAAATGTGCCTTATTTTTTCCTAATAAGTTTTCCATTTATTAGTTAAGTATATAACTTTCCTGGGAATGTTCTGAAAAAAAATTTCAACGAAGTATTTATGAGAGAAAAAACTTTGACTTTGACTAATTTTACAAATCTTTCCAGAACACTCTAGACCAGGAATTCTTTCATACGCCCGTTACTTTTTTTTATTCATGGCAATTACAAAATTCATGCAATTCGATGGAATACTTCACGGGGAATACACCGAAAACTTAATTTGTAAAAATTTCAACGATCGCTGGTGATAAAAATTTTATGTAGTACATATGTCTTTTTGATGTAGACGAGTTCCGAAAGTGTCGGAAGTAGTACAAATTTTAAATTAAAAGGTTCGTTTCAGCATTCTTTATCTCAATCGTTATTCTATGTATTTTATTCTCCTGGCACACTGTACTAATTTATAGCACAGTTTCTGGTTAGTTCAGGTTCTACTCTGACATGATAAATGTGTTCTTAAGGTAGACATAAAATGAACTTTCGATTTTCTTTATTGGAAAATCCATTTCATATTCATTACTTCATTTTATTAGCGATACAATTTCCATTGAAAAGTGCCTATCACCGCCTGAAGTCTTCGTGCATGGAATGAAACCAGCACATACATGATGTTAATAAAGGCTTCTCCAGCAAGCTTCGGAAATGCCTGTTCTCATAGTATACGCAATTTTCTCGACACATATTGCCGAACTATTTATTCAGAACAATTTTATTATGTTGATGCAAAGGAACAAAACGTTCGTTTTCCCGCATATAACAGTTTTATTTCCCTCCTGCCAGCTTTTCAATTTAGCTCTCGTCCCGATCAGTCACTTTCCTCTCGAGAACAATTTAATAAAGGTCGCTTTTTATGCCTGTTTCTTTGATCGTTAAAGACGAAACGTATTGTGTTTCGGGTGTTACGAAGAGAGCGAAAACGATATCAATATTATGAAAATTTATGGGGCCCGGTTCCTTTGAGCCGTTACCTCTAATTGAAGGAGCTCCTTCAAGGAATGCGAAATTTCCCGTGTGCTTTTTTTCCATTATTTAGAGCAAATTGCCAGTTTAAAAGCTCCTTTAATCTGGTATTAGTCATACGTACACGTGTGGAAGCTCTCAAGCGTTCATCGAAGGTGAGTCATTTCTTCTTGACTTTACAAGCCTCAACGGGCATTCTTCCTCTATAATTTAAAGCCTTTTGATTCGTGAAGAACGATGCAGATGAGTCATTTTGGTGAGTTATACTGTTCATGACCCCCGATATGCAACGTAAATTCTATGTGGCTAAATAATAAATTTGCCATGTTCCTTTTAATGATTACCGGCTGCATTATGAGTCACCGGTATTAGTGGAAATAAATAGTACATAATTGCTAGAGATTTTTTTTGCTCATGAATTATAACGCAATGGTGGCATTTTTTGCAAATATTTCTAGCCTGAATAATTTATTAAATGGTCGTGAACATTCATAATAGTGATTTATTGAGAACGAGGCATTAAGTAATTTAAAACCTGATTGATTGTACTTTCTTCATTCAAATGTAAATATTTTAATTAGGGATTAATATCAGGGTACAGCTGAGAATTATGATTACCAGGCAGGGAAAAATTAAGAAAATATGTAACATTGTATTTAGTTCTATTTTAGAAAATTTAGATTTTAAGGCAATATGATTCATCCTTCAGGAATCATCTAAGCACACTTTTACATGGAGCCTTAAATATATAATAATAGAAGCAGACAAATAGAGAATTTATAATACTTGGATCAGTCCTGAAAGTAGCGGAATATTTTCAGAAATTAGACATTACCATTGTTTTGTGTAGTGTTTACGGAGTTATGACAAAATGTTTTAAAAAATTGTTATCATCTGAACCTCTCGACTTAGCATTGCCCTACTTTGAAGAAAGACAAGATTTTGTAAAGCAAATATTCAAAAACTAGAACTAACTAGAACTTCGCATTCGAGCGAAGTTCAAAAAATTAAAACTTAAGCTAGGTAGCAATAATATTCCAACTAATTCTTACCCGAGAAGATTAAGGCCTATTATGACTATTATGATCACATTCTATCTCTGCGTTTTTGATTAACTCGAACACTCCGAAAACCGGTGTTGACCCTATTAGCTCTCCCTAGTTTCATTAATCTCGAGTCAAACACGGGCGCAAGCAGAAATTGGTAATATCAACAATAAATATGTTGGGTCTGTAGAAAAAAATCCTAGCAACGCAATCTGCCGTGTCCTTTTTGCTGCATATGGCAGATGGCATTAGAAGGACTTTTTGTAGTAAGAACACGGCAGATTGCGTTGCTAGGACTTTTTGTGCAAAGCAAACATATACTTGGTGACATGCTGATTTCTTCCTGCGCCTGCGATTGATTGACTAGGGATGAGCTGAATTGACGAGATTTGATTTAATGGAGTCGAAACAGACTTATGGAGTGCTCTAATTTATTAAACAGCGTTAAACGCAGACCTAGAACGAAGCATAAAGTCGTAACAAGCCCGAATTTTCTGATTATTCTTACGATTACATACATACATACAACTCATTATTGATGAACCAAATAACGGTATCGGTGACAATCTACTATTAAAAAAAAATGGTTCAGTGATGAAAATTTCGTAATTGTAGTCCTGTAAACACTAACTTTTTTTTTAGAACTTGTTAAGTTTGATTGAATATCAATCTCAAAAATTATAAAAGGGAAAGCCTCATTTTCTGTTAGGTTGTGGGGATAAAAGAAAAAATCATTTTACGCAATTGCAGATTTGTTTCTATCGGTTTAAATTGATAATACATAGGTCCTCTTCTTGCAGCATATTCAGTTTTTAATCATCAAAACTCCAATTTACCTGGTAGATTACATAAATTATGGCGAATATCTTTGAGATAGGTACTTATTTAGCTCAATTAACTTATTTTTAATAATTGTTTAATATTTTATTTAATATCGTTATTTAATAATCATTATTTACACATTATCCTTTGACATGGTATAAAGTTTTATTTTTATCGAATTTAAATGGGACGAGAGAATAATCCTTGACGATCTGGTGAATGAAATGTTTCCAGGAGTAAAGTCTTCCTTATTTCGTGTTTCAGTAAAAACTAACTAACAAGAAAAAGTATCTATTTGGCATCAGACAAAAAATCACTGTGAAGTTTTTTTCTGATAAAACACCCTATTATTTTATTCAATAGTTAAACTCTCCTCGAAATTCCTAAAAGTATCGTATATCATATACTACATGGTTATTAATTTGACCCTTTTCGAGATATCGGGTTATCAAAATTATTTTTTACGACATTCATAACCGCTAAAATATTAAATCTGGCATTTTTTAATTTTATAAAATTTGTTAGGTTCCTAAGAATTGCTAATACGAGTTGCCTATTTAAAAAATTCAAAGCCGATGACTGTAATAGAATCATGACATGAAACTGAGATAACAAGAGCTGAATGTTTTATAACTTATTTCTGTTTGTTAGATAAACGTCGAATAAGACGGCAATATAGTGGTACTATTCAGGAAGAGAATTGAATATTACTATGCATTTTTGATTTTAGTCTATAATAAAATCGCTCATTAAAATAAAACAACTGAAAAATTGAGCGTTAAAATAAATCATGAATAATCGATTTTGTATAACTTAATGAAGAAACGTGTCAGTAGTCAGTCGACAGAAGAATAATTATCCGTTTGCTTCATTTGTGTTGTCCTATTTTAATAAACATACATATGCATGTCTATATGTGTTTTCATTTCTGCTACATATTCTAGAGACTCACGAATTCGAAACTCACTTTGACCTAGGATATTACAACAAGGTTAAAACCATCTTCATTCTTTATTACATGATATACACGTCAACCCTGGTAACCAGACGACCTTTCAATATAAAAAAAATTGAATTAATTAAAAAAGCCTTTCTAGAAGCTTCAGACCTTCATGCTGGGTCTTTTTGTGCGATATTGAACATTATTTATTAAGTTGGTCTGCCTCAGTTCCGTAAGTTTTTCAATGTTTTAACGACGATAAATTCGAGTTAAAATACGGCATAAAATTGAAGCTCTGTTGCACGTCATAAAGAACAGTCTCTACTCACCTATACCAAAAAGGCAGGTAGTCCATTCTTCGGTTTCTTCATTTGTCAGGCGTTCCGCTGGCGATCACCTGCCGATCAGCTGCTTTTCACAAAAAAAACGAATACCTCTATATGTAGGCAGGCAAAAAAGCCATTTTACTAAACACCATGCGGAAAAAACTTGGTAATTTCCTTTCAATGATGATGGATGAAGATTTTGTGCATTCAAAGACCTTTGAATTAGTTTACATTGAATGCGACAGGAAGGTGTTTTTTTCCATCGTAAGCAGTCTGGTCGATTGGGTTTGCACTAGTAATTTATTGTCGAGTATGCTCTGGACTTGGCAACAATGCGGTAATCGGATCCTTATCATCCGTCATCATCGCTCTTCCTGTTCTATGGTTATCGTACTCAAATCGGATCGGTCGTGGTTTCGCGACAGGTTTAATTGCCCAGATCGTAACAGATTATTCAAAATTCGTTTTCCTATGCTGTTCAAACAAAACAGGCATGATCCACTAGCTCGATAAAGACTACTAATTATAGTGTTTTCCTTATCAAATATTTTTAGAATCGCTCGTAGAAGCAATAAACAAACGTTTTATTGTTCCATAGACACTGCTTTATTACAGGAACCATAATTATTTTACAAGTTTAGTGTGGAAGAGACACCGTTATGTATAATGTTGCGTATTTATATTCAGGCGATTCAGATGATTATCCAGCGAGTAATGTCCGAACGTTAAGTCGTTAAGTGTAGGATTTTATAGAGAGCAGGAATGTATTTGATTAACCCTTTACTCAGTAGTACTATGTTGTGGGAATGTGTGGGTTAAATCCGATCATAAGTTTGATAAAAATTGGTATTAAATTTTCCTTATTATCAATCAAGCCAACTTCTACAAGTGACTCCTCTGACATGAACCGTTCATTAAGTGTATTTTTGTAAATAGCCGCGAGATTTTTAAATTCGAATTTTGTTTAATTTTTTTAGAGCTACTAGAAGCAGATCTAGGGCGGGTACTAAGTGGGCCTCATTCTGAAGTAATTTCATGTGGGCCTGGGCCCTCGGGCACCGCCTAGAACTGTCCGCCACTGCTTACAGTGCTCAATATCCCGTAAGGTACGTAATTGGAATATCTCAGTGTTCTATGACCCAGCAATTTTCCGAGATTATTTATGCTGTCTATGCTTCTTTTGGTCCTCGTTAGTGCGTCAAAAAAAGCCGCCATTGCTTTTACTGTACTTAAACGCAGCCTTTATCAAATTATAGAGAACCTTTGCAACACTCGATATATAATCAATCATTGGCGTACAACCTTTTAACTTTTAAGTTTTTAGTTGGTTCAAAATGTAAAAATCTTGTTTGATGCTATCTAGCTTCAAAATCGTTAGATTTAGATATAGGGAGAGTGTTATATTCCCTTCGGACCGCCCTGAGTCTGCAATTTTAGCAACATAGTTTCTTACACAAAAATGTACAACTTTTCTAAGTGTAGCTAAGGTTTATTGTGATCGAATATTGAATATTCCATTGGTTTGTACCTCTACAGGAGAAAAATATGTACTTTCCGTGTTCTAACCCACCAAAAAAAATTCTTCTCAATTCCGGAAACGATAATTAATTCCGACACGCTATGGCGGTAGGTGATTGAGAGCGCCGATTATGCCAAATTTTGTTGTACTTTAAGTGCAATTTAACCAGACTTTGTTGCATAAAATTGCGACCAAAAAATGCAGACGACAATGACCTATAACTAATGCGACCCCAGACCGTGAAATACACACCTTGAAAATCACGGCCCAGTGAAATGCAGAACTGCACTCCGGTTTCCTCAGAGCCTTTTTTCCATTACATGGGACCGGGGATTTCATTTTTTTATCCGAAGAGAATAGGGTACTGTTCTACTCTGATTAATTTCGGTGGAAGGTTATGGGAATGGTGGACAGAACTACTGTGTTAAATTGGTAAAAAGTTACATGAGATTGTAGGAATATGACTGTAGTTAATCCGCAGATCGCCAACATATTGAGGCTCAAAGTTTGATATGCGGCAAAAAGTGGATAAACTCTTTCATTTAAAACTAAGATTTTACTACTTAAGTCAGATTTATAAGCTACTGTTTACCTTTTGCTGCAAATGTACACGTCATGATACGTCACAGGTCATTAACTGCAGATATTTTTATTTTTAGCCTTTAAATCTACTAAATAACTTTCTTTTTGAGACAGCTTCAAAATCTCGAAAATTAACTTTAAATTTATCCTTTCATATCAAAATATAATCCCCTTGAATAACATTCGATAATTTCTAAAAGCCTACAAGATAAATCTAGTCAAAATCCACATGGTTTTAAGCTCCTGTCTTCTAGGTCAACATGTATGTTTGCGAGCTTACAATCAGGTGCTGTTTCCTCGTGTACTGACTACGTTTATATATATTTATGTATATCGTTTATACTCAACCTCGTTGATTTGTATACAAAATTTCAAGTGTATGCTCATACAGGGAAGACTATTTTATTTCGTATGTTATGTTATTAACTAATTTAGCAGGATTTGTTTTTTCAATAAACTTGAAACCGAGTGTAGAGCTGCTGAGACCCTTTGCCTTTGTTAATTTTGGGACACAGATTAAATTAATTAGCGCTCAAAATTGAGAAAATCTTCAAAGTAAACCTTACCACGCGTATTTTCCTGCAGCTTGGTATATATACCAGGCCTCCTATCTCCAATACATTGAGTAGATTTATCCAGTTGTATTTTCTATATGTTTTTTGTGCCGTGCCTAAAATTTGGTGCAATTAGCTGCCAAAGAAGTTGTATCTCGTGCATCTACATATATGAATTATTCCTTATGAGGTATTCAAAGGAATATCATCAAGTATATGCAAATCCCATTTCCTATTGCCATAAAGAGCAGAATATGTTATAAACTGTTTATACTGTTTATCCGAATTTATATGTTGAATCAATATTCCCACACATGCATGTAAATGCCGAAAGCTCTCCCGCTTATCCCTTTTATAGAGTGTACTGTAGGACAACTAAGCGAAATCCACTGGCAAACATACAGGTTTCCAATTAAAAAGAAATTAAGCGATTAAAATCCCAGTTCCATGTAAACACGACCCTTTCATTACATTTATTTATATTTAACTTGCTGAATGAAGATTATTTTTTGACTGGTAGGCTTTACGTTTTTATACCACTGCGCATTTTTTCCATCAAAAAGCAGTTTAAAGTTTTCATACATTTTCGTGCTTCGGGGTTCTTATATAGGTCGCTGCAAAGAAATAATATTTAGATTGTTCCTGATGCGAAAAAGTATCTGTCAAGTGTGACACAACAGCTCAGGAATGGGGTCCATTGGGAATGTGATAACCTGCGAATTTCCGAACATATCAACGGCACCAATCGTTTTCCGATACTTCCAAGTCTCTAGGGTTGTTTTTTTCAAGTTTGCGTTGCGTAACTTGGGAAAGATATAAACAATAACGCATCCTCTGGAAAGTCCATTCCGAAAATGTATTACCTACAGTTTATTATTACTCTTCCTATGTCTTTGGTCACTTCTTATTTCTGTATTGTCTTACAGATACACGGGAAAATATAGAATAAACTAAATTTAGACGAAGTAATTACGGAGTATAGTAATGACCCAAATAGCCCTTTCACATCTTCCGACTAAATGTGCGCTAATTCCGACATCGAAATAGGTATAAATCACAGCTTCCCAATGACTTTTTAATCGAAGTCGTGGTTAGACATGCCAGCGACGACAATATAACGTCGGATGCCTCTGACGTCGGAAAATTACGCTTTAGTGTAGTTGTCGTACGCGACAATATTCTCAATATCCCCATCTATTTTTACTGAATGTAAATGAAGTAGTGCAACAATATAACAATATACGAGTTAAGCACTGAATTGCAAATGGTTTTCACTCTACTAATTATTTTTTCTCTCTAATAATAATTGTTTGAATAGAGCATTCGGCAATAGCCAACATTTCCTAATATCTTGTGAAGTTGCTAAAAAAATCTTGTATTTGGCAACAATAGCGAGGAAGAAAACGAACCAATTTGATAAAAGATGCCAGATTTTAATTCATCCAAAAATTATGACAAAATTATTTCCTCAAAATATCGCAACAAAATTGAGTCAACCTATAACTGTTAACCTTGCACTAATCAATGGAATACAGCTTTGTTTACTTTTGCTTTCCCAGATATGAACTTCCTCAAAATGGATTTCCCTTTGGTGTAAGGTAAGACAACAATCTCTTAATAGCTTGCAATATTATAGTGACTTATTCGTTACATTTGTCGCGGAATATAAATCTTTCTGCCATTTATTTTAAGATTAGAAATGATTAGGCTAGTACGTACATGATTCGTCATAAGGGCGCATATTCCATCAAGGATTCTGCTGATCAGGAAGTGTAAGCAGTAACAACGCTAGTTAGACATGCTAGTGAAATGTTAAAAAAATTTAATATAAGTGCCGAAAGTCAAATATTTCTTCGCTGAAGTCAAATTTTTTCCAAAAGTAAGGAATATACTTACTTAAAAAATGTTTAAAAACTTACTGAAACTAAATCTCAAATTCCTAGTATCATATAACCAAAAAGATCAAATTTTTTCTGTTTGTGCTTTGGGACAGGTGAAAATGTGCTAGCGTCATCATCATTTAGCATCGAAGTAGTTCTCACAGAACTTATCAAGCTGTCACATATAGCGGCTACAAACTAAGTGCGTTAAGATTTAGCTCTATGTATATTAGGTACTTCATGAATGCGCAAGGCTGTTGGCAGCTCTGCTGTGAGTATAAAGGGTATAAAGTACTTTTTTGATCAAAATAGCCCAATGTTTAGAAACATTTATTAACTCGGTTTACGGTATCTACCTAGGCCGTTTACGAAGTCATTTAAAGTGCTAGGAAAACTAACATGTAAATCGACAATTCCATAATAGAAGCACTTAAATTTTTACGATAGCGGTGTTTACCAGATTTTTCTACTGGATAAAATTTTATTATCCCATTTCGAATGCAATCCGAGTTTTAATGCCGTTATTAAAACGGCTTCCCACGTCGACGAAAATCAAGAAATAAAAATTGATATTTTATCGGCTCCCGGGCGAGCCCACCCCGCCGCCCCGCCCGTGCATTAAAAATTCATTGGATTTCAAATGTCGCCAATGGCGGTGCCGTTTGTCTATATGGTAATTTTAGACCTGTTTTCTATTACTCATAGGGATGGTCTAATGTAAATAAGCCTCTTCTTTGATGTCTCTAAGTGGAAACTTCAATAAACTCGTGTCGGTGTATTTGCGGACAAGACGGCTTTAAAACTAACCTATAAAACTTTCCAAAGCACCGAAAAAATAAACATTAAACAATAACGAGGATATCTTATTTCTATAAATAATTAATTGGGCACCTTCATGCTAATAGACTCGTTGAAAATGCTGAAGGTGTTGGGACCACAGAAAGAAATGGGGGACCAACAGAAAGTCGCAAATTGTTGAAATTAAAGAAATTAGCACCTTTGCTACTTGTCCGTCAAGTCCGGTTGCATGCGGTTTGGTTCGTTTCGATGCTATGGCCGCAGGTCCTTACGGCACGATAGTGTTTCTTCCATATGAAAAGTCCATTTTATGAGCCCAAATATTCGCAAAACGACCGCAAGATATGGTTTTTTCTTTATATTTTTAAATTGGTAGTTAATGGAATTTTTCATACATTTTCTGCTCCATTTTGTTGATGTATTTAATCCACAGAGGTAATCGATAAGAAAATTATGGAGAAAATGTATTTATGTATGTACATCATGTAAAGGTTTTCTATTTATTGTAGTATTAACATATGCTGATATGACCTTGCAATTGTTGCATAATTGAATAATGTAAAATAAGGGGCGCTACAAAAGAGAGTAATCGTTAGGGGTAAACAATAAAGTTCTCAAAGGTGTTGAATTGATATTTCCGAGAGGAATCGTGCTTGAAAAAAGATTGAAGTGCTTTAAAGTTTGAGTTTTAGACGATTTCTCCTATACTTACTTCTTTGAAATTTTATGGTCAATACGTTTTACCTTAGAAGTTTAAGAAAATTGGTACTAAGTGTTTATCTACAAAAGTCTCTACATTTTTAGTTTGGAATTTAAGGTAATTGATTGTCTGTCAGCCCCAGTTTTCAGAAATTATCTTCCATTCTTGTAAGAATAAATGTAAATTCTTCAAAAAAATTCAAAGAATGCTTTCGGACCAAAGTATATTGCATTCTCATAAAATTAAAAGAAAAAAAAACAAGAAATATGTCTCGAGACTAACGTTAAGAAGTATTTCTCTACTAGACGTATCCAAAAGGTTTGGAAAAAACAGGAAAAACATTCACTGCTCTTTGCTTTGAGAGGTTCATAAACCATGAAAGTTTATAGAGTTTTCTAAAAAAATTAAAAAATTCAAAGCAATACTATAAAAATTAGAAATGTGCTAAGGGAGGTTTGAAAAGGTAATAAAAAACAAGAAAAACGTTGACTGCTCTTTAGTCTACGTCCTTGTCCTTTATAAACTATGAAAGCTATAAAGTTTTCCAAAAAGGGCATAGAGAATCTCTCGTTGCTTCTCATTTTTTTCAGGATTTAACGAAATGGGGAAATTTGAGGGAAAAGAGCTATTGATTCCACACGTCCTATAAAGAAATCTCTATATAAAACCATCCCTATCAATTCCGTTTATACAGCAAATTACAACCTTCCCCGTCAAAGTTGTCCCCGTTTCAGAAAATGAGATATCCAGCCGAATCGCTCATGTGGAATTTTCTCCATCCGAACGTGGAACAAGTGTATCAAATTACGAGAGAAAACGCTTGAAATATTTCCAGAATCCTTTAATTAAAACTCTTAACTACCGAAGGCCGACTTTTTGTTTCTTTTGAAATTCGATTGTATGTATATTTGGATTGCAAAAAGTGGCTTAAAACTCATGTAGCCAAATTTTAATTAAATTAAATCAGGTCTTTGATATGATATACTGAGAACTACTTTACACTTTTGGATATTAGTCTGCTCCTTCTGAGATGCCTGTTTTATTACCCAGTACAAAGAGCTGTTTTCGTTTGTGTACTCGATCAGTTTGTTCACCTTCATGAATTTGCCTTGGACTGACCATGCAACAAAGTCATTGGCCACATCATTTCTCTTAGAAAAAGCAAACAAACTCGAAAGATTAATCAACTGGGTGCGAGCTTATACTCGGTTATCAGAAATAATATGTCTTACGTCAGGCCCAGCGCCTGGAAAAAATCCACCAGTCATTGCACAACCATTATTCCAAATTCGCTCGCACATAACTTGTTCCTGGGGAATGATTTTTGTTTTTTGTGCCTTTGCGAATAAGCATTTTTATCGGATTCGGAATCACGCCTTTGGGGATTACTTCCGAATTCGCCCTTGAAGATGGAACATCTCAGAAATTTGTCGCGTCATTTTGAGAAGCTCCTAGAAATTATAGCGCAGTATTAAGTGCATGCCACTCCAGCAAACATGCAAAATACCATTGAGACACGAGATTTTCAGTATAACAAAAGGGTTCCAACTGTTATCATCACGAAAGGCATTCCAGTCACACTAAACCGTAAATAATCGTCATTCGTTACGAGGATTTTCTTTTATTTTTCCATTCAGTTTGCCCTCATAAACATCTGTCCTGCAAAACAAGAAAAAAAATGCCAAAAAACGACCGGAGCGTCATCTGGTGATTTTTATAAATAACCTTGGCAGACACGCGAACCTTTAAGACTGATTAAAGAGAAATTTTGACAAATTTAGTGAGGCTCGTGCTAAAGTTTGGTAAATAGAGAACGGCATGCGATTTCTTTCCTTATAATGAATTTATTTTCTGTTGTTGGTAGCCCTCGTCAATTTTTCTCCATTAACTTGCTGCCGTCCAACATGCATGCATCCGGATCGTAAAATTTGGGAATAACCGAGGAATGCCGACATCAGTGGCGTGGTTTGCACTCCATTTGAGTCCAAAATCCATTGGAAAATGATTTTAGAATTCACCAAATTAGGTTTATCACGAACTCTTTCAAGGGTTTTTAATAAATTAAATATACACACTTACGTGAAACACATGTTCTCAATGCTTCCGCCCAGAATTTAGAAGTGGAC
The DNA here is from genome assembly GCF_039881205.1 of Euwallacea similis. Classification (NCBI taxonomy): domain Eukaryota; kingdom Metazoa; phylum Arthropoda; class Insecta; order Coleoptera; family Curculionidae; genus Euwallacea; species Euwallacea similis. The sequence goes on along the minus strand of NC_089611.1, from coordinate 2,032,035 downwards.
TGTTAGATTCTCCTTTTTGTAAAAGGTAAAATTCTCAGGAATACCCACTAAAAGGAAGATGAATTTCTGTTTCTTTTAATGGACTTTTAAAAGATTTTCAGCCGTCAGATCCTTGCTATTCATTTCTTTTAGAAAGTAGATTAAATTGCATCAAGTTCTATGACTATGGGTTTGCCATCCTATAGTGAAACTTTTCACTTAAAAATGGATTCGGATGTTAGTGAGGTATTCAAGAGAGGCAGTTCAGTTTCATGCCTAAAACGACTTCATATTCGTTAATGACATTTTTATTTAAATTTCAGTTATTATTCCTTCACAATATAGTTCATATAATTCAGACATAAAGCTTCAAGATCCTCTCAGAAGATGCCCAGATAGATTGTCTCAACTCCGAATTTATTTCGCTAAAATTCATGTTCACTTCTCGGGTCTTTCATCTGGATTTTTGAGTCGATTATACTCCAAAACACGATTACTATCCTTTTGGACAGCCCATTTGTCTGTTCCAGGAATTCGGAATGCATTTTGTGGTTTCAAAGACCTGCAGTTGGACTTATTATTCATTGAGCTTCGAGTACCGAATTAGGTCAGTTAACTGTAATGAAACCACTTACGAATCTGAACATGAATAGAAATTTTAACTTCAAGCTGAAATGCATTAGGTTCAGTCCGTACAGAATTCCTTACTATGCCTAGTTGTATAAAATTGAATATTTGCAGATAATCGAAAAAAACTGGAAATTTAGAAAAACGTTTGTATTTCTTCCGCAGATTATTTGGAGAAGTAATTCAAAATTATTCATTCACTTTATCATTACAATTATTCGTCTTCTACAACGGCGATGCCATATTTGAAATCCGGCTTTTCGATTTTCGGAAACCAACATAAATCTTTTTCTCTGTGGACACCATCTTGAATTTTTGCATTTTTGAACACAGCAAAATGTTGGAAAATTAATGATGGGTGTCAAAACTCGAAACGTTGGATTTCAAATATGACATCGTCACGTTACAGAAGCGGAAAAGTTGCAATGTGAGGTATCTATCATTTTGAATAATTTCGCCAATAAGCCGAGGAAGAAGTAAAAACCGTTTTTCCACAATTTCTTTTTTGTTAATACTTTCCAGTCATCAGAATTTTTTAAATTTTAAAACAGCATATTGCCCAACTTTGCTCTAATTTAACCGAACGAGGCTTACCGAGATATCCCTGGTTCAGCTCCAGAAGCGGACACTGTTATATAATAATTGGCCCTAGGAAAACAAATTTCGTCGATCTGTACTTAACTAATCTAATATAATTTTGACCCACATTCGAAATAGGTATTAAAATTCCTTCTCAGCGCCTCCAGGTGACAGGAAACATGTGATTCTGTGACGATCCCAACATTAATGGTCGCTACCTGGGAAGGCGGCAGACATCAGCTGGTACTATTATCAGCTGGCTGTTTCTTCACAGGGCGCCGCCGTATGTGGGCCCAACGTCCTTCGGAAGATGCAGGCAGGTCGCTGCTTTTTAGCACCCAGGTACCGTCGCTTAATTGCTTCAAACGGCTTCAATTAGCGGTTTGACCCGATTCGCTGATGAAAAGACTCGCATATTAACAATAAAAATCTTCCGACTGAATGAAATGTTTAAAGGGTCTTTTAACAAACGTTCTGCTTCTGCAGCCCCTTGTGTAATTTTATATTATTCCTTTATGTATAAATATGACTGCGTGACAGCGTGAAAAGCCCTTCCATTCATAAATAACAATGCTCCGACCTTAATTTCACTAAGGACACGCTTTCTTGCCAGGGTTGGTGTAGGGACTGCAATTGTACTGAAAATTGCAGGGTTTCGAGTGGGTTTTAGTTTTCAAAGGACCAACCCTGACGTATGAAATTTAACCCGCCATATACACACACCATAAGGGAGGGATGAAAAGTCTTGTGGTGCGGTCACATGACCCGCAAATCATGGGCCGGAATTCCTCGAACGTACCCGTTTCCGTCGATTCGAAAGCGGATCTCCCACATTGCTCCTGCTTCTGCCTTTGGGCTCACCCTTAGCCCAGATCCACCGATAGTTTTCAAGGAATTTCAAGCACAACTGTTCCCTTTAATTGGGCCCTTGTGCCTTTTGTATTACCGAATTTCTCCTCTGACTCCAGCTTAATTAAACTCGAAGAGAATAGGTTTTGTTTGAAAGCGCCATAAATCGATGTAATCAAGTGGTACTCCTTGAAATTCCTCAAGCTTTCCTACTTACATGTGACCCGGGCTTTTCTTACATGCCCTTAAGATTCTTCAAACTTGACAAGAACCAGACTCTTTTTAGTAAAAATTTCGTAAAACTTCAGTAGTGGAAATTAATCACAAGTTGCACCCCTCCTGTCATGTCTGAGAGCCCTAACTTGTTTTCCCGAAGGAAGTTTGTTTATTCATAGACTTCAATCAAGCTAAATTAAAAGGACCCCCATTAAGATAATGCGGACTAATGTTTTGGCTTCGCGGTATTTTACGGGAAAGAAATAGAAGAAAATGGGGTCTCATTTAAATAGATTAATTTTATAAAAATGTTTGGGGTGCATGCGAGCTTATTTAATACAAGAATATTATCTTTTTCGGCTTATCGTAATTTTCCTCGAAGCCAGAGGCGGGCAGGAATAAACAGAATTTGCATGATCAACCCAAATTTGAATCCTGAAGATTGTGACAGACTTTTAATGAATAGATAAATTCGTGAACGGGAATATTGGGTTGGCTCTTAGATCTTCGAAGTTCTACTGCTTTTTTTAAATTGTCTCATTTTGTCAAAATTTCGTTGTAAATCTCAATTTGTCAAAATATATCTTCCTTTTTTCCTGACAAACCAGTAACATATACTTCATCAGCTAGTAAAATTGCTCTATAGTTTTGATATTTGATAATGAAACCGTTACATTAACGTTGTATAATAAATTACAACAATGTACATTTATTTTCTAGTATTTTGAAATAATTTATTAACAGTTATTTTACGAATAAGTCACACGCTGCAGATGTACATGTATCAGATTCCAAAACAAAGGGGCTAAGGAATTTCCTCGCTTGGTACCACTCGTACGAAAAGTTGTGGCTCTCTTCAGCTGATTTTGTTTTGAGGAACCCGAATTTTAATACATTTCTCAAACAATTTATTTCAATAGTTAAATTTTAAATGTTTGCAGTACAGTCTTGTTTATTTTTGTCGCTGATATCTCGGAAACCAATGGAGGAATTATCTCAAGTACTTTTCAAATTAATCATATCGATCAGCTTTCTAAATTTTCACAAATCACATTTGATATGTATCAGTTGCTGACATACAGGGTCATAAACTAAGAGATACTACAGAGAAGAGGCTACTTTCATATCGATTTTCGAAATTTTCAAAGTGCCCCTGAAATAAATAAGAATTAAATTGCGTTGAGATAAGAAGAATCAATAGAGATTCCATGTCGGTGGGTCTTATCGCCAAAAAAGAGTCAAAATATACATCATATGTGTTTTAGAGGGTCCCATACGGAAAATATACAAAACAATTAAAACACTTCCTTTATGTTGACCATACGAAGTTCTGATTGGTAACCTAATATTAAACAAACAATATCTTTGAATCATACTTAATCAAACACTTTCGCAATCCAACTCAACTCAGTGTTGACCTACAAAGTGACCTAAATTCGAATAAACAAAACAAACCTTTAGAAAAATCATCTTTAAGCTGTTCCCGATGATTCACAATGACCACGCTGGAGAAACTTAAACGCACATTTTGCACCTGGTGACTCAGCTTTACATTGTGGTCTATGTAATATCGAGCATACAATGTTTGCTTATTCTAATACATTATGAAATTAATTAACGCTAAACACGATCAAAGTTTGCATAAATTTCAAACACGGGAAGCCTTTACACGCAGCTACTGGCGTATTTATCTACCTTATTAGGAACAACTTCACAGAGTGTGGATGATGAATCGGCTTGTCCTTCTGAAAGGGATCAATTATCGAACTTATGGGATGTAGGCACGCTAAGTTTTTTGGGTTTTCACCAACACCTGAAGATGGTTTTTTATTGCCCACCACGTTGAAAGATTAGAATAAAGCGAAGAGTGGTTGGCAAAGAGTTCAACAAAGGCAGATGAATCACCATGAAGACACCTGTGTGGTCTCTTTTAGTTTTGGTTGTTTGGTCACAGTTTGTGTGTATAATATTTTTGTATGAAGTGTGATTCATTCAGATTGGGGGTTCGGTTACATAAGAGTAATAGTTCGCGAAGTGGTTATATTTAGATGACACATCAGGTTGCTTTACGACTCCCCAATCAGTGTTTTTACATAATATTATAACACAAATATTTACGTTGTAAATATTCATAAAATTAGGTGACCCCACTACAGGGAAAGGAGGAGCTGAGCTCATAGTGAGAATAGGATCTCATCTTCCTGAGCCGGCCACCTATTATCATTATTATGATCTACGAGTATATCAGTTTTTATCGATCTAGAGAATAAATTAGGACAAGACTAAAATAAAATTGAAAATGGGTTGCTTCCTATAGGTCTTCGATTTTTCCCCAACCCAAAAGAAACTTTATGAGATTTTAAACATCATTGTTGGTTTTATTTTCTGAAGAATCAATAGCATTTAATTAGTGCTAATGTGTAGATTTAATTTAGTGCCAATAAATTACCAATATCGCATAGGGATTTTTAAATGGAAAGTTTTCAAAGACTTCAATGTCACTCTTCTTGTCTCCTATACTGCTTGTTTGTGAATATCAAGAACACATTTTTGGAGATTTTCAACATCATTTCAAGGCTTTATTTCATTGAAAATCGAATGGGCGTTTCCGTAAGAATTCAGTGATGTAGATGGTTTTTTGATGGTAATGAATTTTAAACAATTGATAATCTTTAAATTAACAATCTTGCCTGGTTTGCGATGTGTCGTTCCCTCTCTTCTACGTTTGTCGTTTTGGTTTGTAAAAATCCTAAATATTATTTTAAGGTTTTATTTCCTTGATAATCAGTGGGGTAGATGGTTGTAGCAGTTCCAATTCCAACTCTCCAATAGAAAAATTGAAAACATATATTTTACAATCTTTCTAACTGAATAAAAACCGCGTTCGAATCAGAGAAACGTGACAAAAAATGATAAATTTAAGTAACCAATGCCAAAATTTGAGGCGCTAAATACTTAGAGCCTCAATGTGATAAAACAAGGGCAAATACACTGATTTGCAGACAAATGACACACTGTTTAACTTAAGGATAACTTTAACAAAAGTTTTATTAGCCTATATTCCCACATAATGCAAAAGCATACTCGATATTCCTTCACATTTTAGCGAGCTACCAATATAAATTCTTTCAGACAGGAAAGCCGTGTTTGATTATCCTTATCAATTCAGGTGTTTTATGTGACAATACGGGAGGTATCCTATAGGCTTTTTTCATTCTATTATCGAACTAAGCCCCAATTACTGGTAATTAACTAGGAGTCATAGCGGCAGTTTGTATCACGTAAGACGAAGTGGCGATATTAATGAAACGTCTAATTAATATAATTGTGGGCATTTCCAGGTGATATCAGTACTTGTTTGCCACTCAAATTACACGGTAGGCGGTTATTTTAATATTTCTAGACCGAAAAATATGTTTTTTATGATAAGAGTTCTCTTTGTGGCTTAGTTTTAAGGGGAGAAATTTTATAGAATTTCTGGTTTGAATAAAAAGTGATGAAAAAATTTCAGAAATTGACACTTCGGAAGATCAAAAACAAAGACTTTAGCTATAGATTCTACACAATCAGGAAGGAAAGAAAATTGTGGATGGGCGAAAATAGAATTTTTGCAAGAAAGTTACAATCAAAGCGATTATCCCAAAAATCACGCTGACAGACGAAGAACAAGGGGAACAGTGGCCACAGTTTGCTCGTACTTTCATAAAAATTAAATTAATGAACCGAACTTCGGGAAGACGGAATTTATTCGAGAAAAAGTTAAGCTATCCCGCTCTCTAAAGAGGCGATTTTCCCAAAATTCTGGAGCTCTACAATTTTATTATTATTTCCTTCATTGAATTTTGATAAAAAATTAACTATACTCTGGACTCATAACTCGGCTTTAGTTAATTTAATCGTTTGAATACATCTACAACTCAAACCTCTGAACTGCTTAATAACACCGGAAAATTGAAACAGAGACTATTTTCATCCTGTGACTTTATCATATTTCATTTGGCTTCCTATTCTGACAGGTTTTACAAACGAGACCGTTTTCTAAGTAAAAAAATTACGTAAGATGTTGCTTTTGATGTAAATACGGTCGCAAAGCTATAATTAAGTAATTTTGCCGCATTAAACCAGTGTATAATGATTAGAAAGAGTTTTCTCATGGTCAACCGCAGCCGTATCAAAGCTAATTTTAGGTACTTCGTAATGATTTAACAGAATATCGGTGTTCACCCTTGAAAATTCGACCGAATTAGACCAGTTTTTGCTGGAACATTGTTAGCATACCCGTTTTTGCAATAATAATTATCGAAGCAAGCGCAAGTCATAACATATCGGATGAAAATTTTCCGGTCGGTACGCCCCTGATGGACCGAAAAAGCCAACCGCAACAGTGGCGGAAGTGGTCGGAGGTGACAGGTGGAAAGTGGGCCTGTTACGCACCGCATCTGGATCATCATCAGGTTTCCTTCTTGCATTTCTGCGATGTTCAACTGATAAATTCCGTTAAAAACAGGCGCGCTGTTTATCAACTGGGGCCCAATCTGAATGATGCTAATGACATTGCGTTACGCAACACTGATGCGGAAACACCTTTACGCGCAATCAGCTGCTGTGAGGTTTGAGGCATCAGCTGATGGTTATTCTCTGTGAAATAATATAAAAACGTCTGAAATGTACAAAAAATTTCAAAAAGATTGCAGGATAGTACAAGGCGGATCGAAGTGGTCGTGAAAACAAATGTAGAGTAAGAAGTGAGAGACGGATGGATGTAAGACAAAGTTGACGAACCAATAAAAGGACAGCAGTGACAGGAAGAAATCTACAGTCAGCCATTAGAACAAAAACAGCAAATTTTTCTGAAAAAGAAATTGTTCAAATTCCGGAAAAAAAAACCAAGAAAACCGATAATGAATGCAAAGTGATGAATTTCACAATTGACTAAACCAAAATGCGAGAGATTTTAAAATTTACAAAGAAATTGCTTTTCAAATATATGAAAATATTAATCCAAAATGCACTGTACTAGAAACCTCTTTAGCTTATCACCTTAACAAAGACATAAATAATAGTTGCGCTGAACATATTACTCTGACAGTATGCGTGAAGTATCGTTTCTCTCTTGGAGCAGCAAATTTTTCTATTGTTCAAAATGGTAATAAAAAATCCTCGCAACAAGGAGATTTGCCGATAAGTCCCATGTTCTATTTATCATGTTACTAATTTACTCATTATCTTTAATGAAGAAACAATTAACCTAGTGGCAAAGAACATACTCCTAATTGTTTTTTTGAGGAAACTGAATGTCAAGATGATTAAACGTGCCATGGCCAATACAACCTTTTCAAACAGCTTATTTGCATGCAACAATGTTATTATTTAATAACTATATTACTCCTCAAATTGTCAACTACGAATATAGGGCAGATATTAATGGTGCTGTAGGAATATCGGCTGATTGCAATGTGTCCATCAAACAGAAGGAAGATAAATGGTTTCTGGGGGATATATCAGCTTTTATAAAGTCGATCTTAACAATAATTAAATTGGGGAGGGTAAATGTAGGTTTTTCAGTTGAGGACCTTTGATCCCTTTTATAATTAATTTCCGCTGTCTAAAGATGGACAAGACAAGGGTACAAAACAAAGCCGATAATAGTTTTCTGATATATTGGAAACTATAAAAACTATTTGCGGGAATGAACGGTATTTCATAGAGGTTGAGTTTTTGCGTATGTTTTCTTGCTTTTCTGCATTAAGATGTTAGAAAATATATTGACAGACTTGACAACCTGATTTTATTTGATACAAAATTTTATACCCTTTACAATGACCTTTTTTGTTTTTACTTTTCGGTATTTTGAAAATATATGAATATCTCGTGGCTACAGGTCTGAGATCCAGACTCCAGTCGGATTTCCACAAGAATGGAATAAAAGCACATTCCACTTAGTCCGATTTTCCTCAACTTGGTCTTGTTTATTACGAAATTTCATGCACTTTTCGATAGCGTAAATCTTCTTTTCTTAAACTACAAAACTACATATCTTTTGTCTGCGTTCGTGTCGAGTTTTCACAGGAATAATGGCACTTTTCATCTTTCTGATTTTCCTCTACTTGTCATCTCATTTTATACAAAATATCATGCTGTCTTGAATGACAATAAACTTCTTTTGTCAGAACTTTTCGTATTTCTGACGTTCTGAAAAATAGTACTTATCTCTTGTCTGCAGGACTCAGATACCTGCCAGTTTCTACAGGAATAAAAACAACTTTGACGTATTTGATCGTCATCAACTTAGTCTCATTAATACAAAATTTCACGTTTTCCTGATTGGAATAATCTTCTTTTATTGGAAGTTTTCGTTCTGAAGTTCTGAAAAAATTCCTCAAAAACATTTGTTGTCTGCAGAACAGAGATCTGGATTCCTGCTTGGCTTCCATAGGAATGAAGGCAATTTTAACCTGTCTTATTTCCCTCAGCTCGATTTCGTTTGATACAAAATTTGATGCACTTCTCGATAGGGTAAAGCTTCTTTTGTCAAAACTGCCCTTAAAAGATTGATGATATCCTCACCGGAACCCCCAAGAAGCAACAAACACAGTACGCACCCAGCAGTACGCCAATGATTAATGAATTCAGTAGCTGTCCTGTCGGGTTTCCTGAGGGAAATTTCGTTCGCATTGTGGAAAAAAGCACGCCGGCAGAATTTACATAACACTGGCCGTATTTGTGACAGCCAATTGACGTTACACAAAGCAGTCACGTGGGGTTCCACAATTCATGAAGTATTAAAATAGATACCGGTTTCCCTTTGCGTTGCCCATTAACCTTTATATAGCACAGGGACGCACTCAAAACCGCTTCTGTATTGAATGAGATATTTGCACGTGACTTGTAGGTAAATGAATTTAGGATTAAGTACGTCCCTGTGAGAACATCTCTCTCGATAGTGCGTACATATAGATCCAAACAGCTGTATTTTGTAAAGGATTTTGCTGATAAAGGAGAACGGTATTATGTTAGTGGGTTGTTCAGAGAAGTCCCAAGTTGAATTGATCAGAAAAAAAGTCCGTAAATGTAACTGTTCTGTTTGCTTTCATGGATGACTGTGCGTCAATGCGTGAGCCGGCTGTGAAAACCACCTTCAACACAAAACCTTTCCATTGACGAAGAACGGTTAAATGGATGGTCGTACCCTCAAAGAGCCTTTGTTCTACATCTGCATTTTCCGCAGAGAAAAAGAGAAACATAATTTTTAGCCTTTATCGCGCTGGATATCTAAATAGGCACTTAGAGCTACATCGAAACCGAAGCGACAGAAATAAATTAGGCCCTTTGGTCAGGAAAAATTCGCTTCGGTCAGTGGGTTTTTATTACACGTATTATGGCCTCTTAATGCCCTTTATTAACCGATTATATAGGCAGGACTCTGATATTTATGTTACGGCAAGGTCCCCTAAAACCCAGGAGATAACGCGAAAATATTACAAACGAGTGGAGAATAAAAGGAAGCACGCAAATTGCTATATTTGTCGAATGGTAAATATATTCTCCTTTTGTCAGGCGAAGAAGACGTCAATAAACTATCGACTAAGAGGCCCTCAAGATCCAAAATGAATTCCCCAATCCCCGCTTATCTCCCGACTGAAACTTGGATACAATAAACCCCCGAAACCTTACTTCGGGGCTTTTATCTTAATACGGCCACCTAATAAGGGTCTTACACAATACTCGAGCTAAAAATAAGACCGAGATAGAACAGGCCCGAATAAATTCGCCCCATTGAAATTTAAATTCGGTTGTGCGATATCGCGTAATCGAATTGTGTTCGAGAACACAAATTTATGTCAGCTCAAAAGGCAGAACGTGGCAAAGAGTAAATATAAAATAAAGTTAACGTCCCATTTGCATTTGCTTACTTCTCGGTAGATTGAAATCTACATATGCAAAAGGTGCGTGAACTTCAGAATTTCGGAAATTGCGTTGTTGAGGGCTTTCCTTCGGTTTGGATCACCCCTTTGTGAACTAACTATGTTTTGGTCAAAGTACCGTAAAGAAATTTAGAAAGTGAAGACTCAGTCTAGATATAGATATACGAAATAAATTGAATGAGTAATGAAAGATAATATTTATTATTAGACTCTAAACACGATAAGCAATACCTCGAATTGAGTTATTTGCTTCAATAGCTGATTTTTTTATTTGTAAAACATTTTGTAAGAAAATCCTGCTGTTTTATCTTGCTGTTTATATTTATAGCAGAAATCGAGTCTATAAAGCAGAAAGTTTCATTGAATTACCTTCCCAGATGAATAAACAGGAATATCGTTCATGAAATCCTGTTCCTCCTTTTAACTCCCATAAGCTGGATAAAACGAAATGCTCTACTGATTTTTATGAATTTTAAATACATACAAGGAAAAAAGTTAAAGATATTGAAAATAAGCATCTAAATTTAAACAGTCATAAACTTTTTGCGAACAATATAATTTACATGTGTCTTTCATAGTCTGAAAGGTCATCTTATGGTCTTCGATGGGTAACCATAAAAAGTTAATTAAGGTCGATAGAATATTCCTTACAAGGTGACTCAAAAAAGCTTTACAAAAAATGTATAAAGTAACCTTATTTTTTGAAAAGTAATGGAATTGTATTAGTTTTTTGTTTCTGTAGTAAACTAAGATTTTCTTTATAACATTTAACATCGAATTGATTTTATTTTGAATTAAAAAAAAATTATTTGATAAAAACTCAATTTTTATAAACTCACCATCAATAATGTATTTTGTTCGGAAATATTGATAATATTTCGAAGAACTCAAAAATTAAGGATTTATGATTATTCTTTTTATTCTTTAATTTTGAGCCGCCCTGTGTGTTTCCATGACTCGTATGAACCATGAAATATTAAATTTATATATGATTTATGTTATGTTAAGAAGGTGTTCTTTTCAGACTTCGGGTCTTACAAAATAGTCGGCTAGACCAGCTATAGACTGAATATTCACGTTCGGACCACCATGAATTTGCAGTCTCAGAAAGACTGTTGTGTCCAAAAAAGCCAATAACCTATCTAACTGGAGATGTAAAGGTTGAAGGTTTATTGGTATCGAAGAATAATGCATATGATGTATACAATATACATGTATTAATATACAAAATTTGCAATTTTTCCCAAAAATTTTAGAAGGATTTAATAAAAGATCATTTTTATTTTATATTTTTAAAGTGCATATGATTCCTGAAATATCAATGCACTGTTGGCGTCTTTTTTTAATAGAAAAATCCATTGGAGTCATATCGGGCGAGCTCGGTGGCCAATTAAAATAAAGACAGATACATTCATCTTCCAGGAATGAAAAGTGTTTTAAAAATATGGAATAAAAATGTCCATATTTAATAAAACTGTATAAACGTAAAACTGCAAATATCGCCGTTAACGGTATATGAAAAGTCGTAAAAAATTGTAACCTTTTTCCCATTTAACCTATTTTGCCGCTCTTCCCGTTTTGACGATAGTAATAGTGAAACATTTAAAAGAGACCCAGTATATCTACTTGATGCAAAATTTAACTTTGAAGTTTCACCTTCGTGAAGGCAAAATTGAGGTGGCAAAGCTAAAGGAGGAAAGATAAATACAATTCCGCACCATAATGACCTTATTCCAGGCTGAAATAAAGTCATATCCTGCAAGAACTATATCTGAGAGAAACTCCGTCGGAGATATCAAATTATCGGGATCACGTAGAGCGAGTTTATTTCCATTTGAATGAAATTCGTAATTCGGTCTTGAATAATCTGAAAGTTTGATTGCTACTGTATTACAACCCTTTCACACGGCAACCGGGGACCCTTTCCATCTAAACAAATTACGCCACTCCCTGGTCGCCCTGGTCGAGAACACTTGTATTATAAATACGTACAATGGGCTTTTTTCGATTCAGAAGGGCACTCCTAGAAGCGGTCCGTGGGTTATAATTAAGGCGACCCTCCTGCATTTCACAATTGGCTTTTTTCCCTTCGACAGGCACTTCGGATGGAGTTTTTTTCAAACCAACTTACAACAAAAAAATCTTGAAAATCTTTCAAAAATAAGATCTAGTGTCAGTTTAACTGAAATCTCCTACAGAGCAATTAAACATGAGGACGAATTGGTAGTGCATACTACTATGAACATTACCACGCATTTTTTTCGTGTGGATTTGTTTTTAATTAGTTTTTTGTACTGTGGTTTAGCTGAAATCTAGTTAAAAGTAACTTTAAATACGAGTCGAATACTTTTTGTTGTAGAGACAAACGAGCGTTTGAACCCAATATAAACTCTTTGGTATAGAATTTTTACAATATTTCAAACTTAGATATCTCGGGAATCCGTAAAGGAATCGTTGTTCAAGAACACATGAAATTTCAGTGCGCTCTATAACCTTTCTATAACAAGGTTATGACATCTAATATCAGTTAATAGTTATGATGGTCACTTTGTTACTGAGTTTTACGAATTTAAAAGTGTCTTTAAGCTGACGGTGCCTCAAATTGAATTTCTGAGACTTAGAGACTTCTGACAGGCTCTGAAAATCTCCAAAATACCACGAGAAAAGCAATGGGATTCCGATGAATCCTAGAGAACGAGATCAACCAATTTCCCTCTATATTGATATGAGCATATCAAAGAATTTAAAACGATTATTTGTATTGCACTTTATGAAGGACTTAGTAATTCCCATCAGACTATGACATTCGTTTCTTTCATTTTTATTAAACAACATTATACTCGCATGTGTTGGTTCGAACGCCTACAAAAGGGCTGACAAAGCCCTAAAGGGACACATACATTCACGAATCCTCTGATTCGATATTCCATCTGCGGACTTGTTGACTATTCCGTTTAAGCCGTAAAAGGCATTTTCGCTGATTCATGGCAGGAACATTAATAACACCAAACAGTGTAAGTAGCCTTTTTTATTTAATTATACTGCCTAGAATTTCGAAGGGCAACTTGTCTGCAATATTTCAAGCGTTAAATTTACGATTAATCAGTTTTTTTTTGCTGCATATCATACAGGTCTGACGTTGTCAAAGCGGGCTAAACGGGGCGGAGGTTGCCCGGGGATATCTGAATGCGCCTAATAATATTAGTTTCCCCGGTATATAATGGATGCATTTTGTCAAGGTTGTGGAAGAGTGTTTCCTTTCAGGTTTTGCGTATTTCGCAAATTATATGTCTGGCTTTTGTTATGGCAGGTAATGGCGGATGTTATATGCACGACCCTAGACTTATAGGCGAAGAACGCCGGTTTAATCTGCTAACGATACGGCCAACGATTTTTTGATGAACCATGAGAAACTGTCAACGAGATATCAGCTTTTATGGCAGGCCATCGAGCAATAAGAAAATAAGTTTCAACCAGCCCAAAGAGGCTTGCAACTTAATTTATTATGACGCTAAGAAATTAGAAAATATTGGAAATTGTGAGGCAAATTTTCCTTACCTGAAACCGGTTATGAAGGTAGTAAAAAGATAGTTCTCCGGAAACCCCGTGGAAAAATTGTAGGTATTTTTTCATAATAATAATATCGCCTAAGGATGAATATTTTGAATCGAAATATCGTAATGTCAAACCGCATTGCATATGAGACATTTTAGACTGTCAAATCAAGCAATTTATATTTAATCCAAAATCCATTGTTCGGGAAAAAAATTGATGAAGGCCCTGGAGAAATGAAACGTCGGATTTGAAATATAGTTTCAGTACGTTAAGGCCCGCCCAAGGGTGCCCCCAAAAGGTAATGTGGTGTTATCTCGACCGGAAAATTGAGTAGTTAATTCTCAGGTGATCAGTCTGGGTTGTAAGAAAGTAAGAAAACTCTCTGGCTAATCAAGTTTTCCCAAATGTTACCATATTTTTCTCTTAATATAAAAGAAATTCAGTCAGAATCCACTCGCTTGCTCAAGCAAGCTTAAGCTTGACATTGTTTTCCGATGAAAGAAGGTAAAATGCCGCTCAATTAATTTCAAAGGCAAATCCTATAAATTTATTCTATAACATCAAGGAGCCCGCTATTGAAATCGGCAGTGAGAACCGAATGTTTAATTATTTTAAAACATTTTTAGACAAGGTTCGACCACCGAACTTTAATAAATTTTTGGACCCACCGGCCACCAGGTCCGACGATCCTTATCTGCGATTACTTTATGGTCCCGAGTAATTTGTAAAGCGAAAAATTCCAGTGATTCTTTTAACACCAGCTGTTATTGCAAGGCTAAATCCATTGCGAAGAAGAGGTTTATTAAAAAATATGCAGGGCTAATCCCTTGGTGAGCTCACAACAACCCTCCATCATCGCAACCGTCCGGCAGCAGCTGAAAGGTTATTTCGACTTAATAAAAGCCTGATTAAAATTTATGGCTTTCAACTTAAATCAGATAATTTTTCGTGAATATAAAGTGCTGAGCGAAAGGGGTCTGTTAAAAAAACTCTATTGGATTTTGCCAGGTATGGACAAATAACCACCCTCCAATCCCTTTTGGGGGTTCGCATTACAAGGCCGAAACTAACTTTTCGAATTCTAAAGACGTATAAATACTTACCGACACTACAACCAGTTTTGACATAATGAGGTGAATTCATCTCGAGGGGTTGATTCTTTACACCTTTTAAAACGTCGTTTCTCCCCTCAAGAATGTGTGTAAATATTGCTGGAGGAAGACAGCGGTATGTTGCAGGTATTAAGGTCGCTCATTGTTCAGGTTAGTTCAGGTTACGTTCAGAGGGAAAAGCAGGGAATTTGTTGAAATTGTGACCTCTTATAAATCTTAGAAAATTTCCATGTTGAGTGAAAACTCTAGAATTAATCGTCTATTAAATATCGAAATAGCGTTCAGTGAATAAATCACCATTTTCAGTTTTAAAATATGTATTTAATAGATTATTTACTAAATCGGTATTTCTACACAGCAAATCAGTTACAATGCTCTCAAAATAGTCCATTAATGAAAAATCAAATATTAGTCGGTGGTCATTAATGAAAGATTTTGAACTCGTTACTAAGTTGTTTGTTTCACAAGGCGAATAAGCAGGAAATTTACTGTCGCAACGGTATTATATCTGTAAGAATAACATATGTTTTGGCCTTGATTTTGTCTTTATTTAACCGATATCTAAAAATATGTCCAGCATGCCTCTGGTTTGGAAATATGTGGAATATCATGAGCGTTAATTTCATTTTCCGCTCAGTTTCCAGGAATTTTCCATAAAATTTGGATGTTTTAGCTTTATTTTACCTATATTTTTAGTACTTGTCTTGTAAACTTCTGACTTGAACTTTTTTGCGTTGCTAATTTTTTTAGTTGACGGAAGCACCTGAAGGCGTTTCATACTATAGCGACACTCATGCTTTGCCCAAGCAAAGTTCAAATTTTAATACATTGAAAAGTAATCAGTGTGTTCGCACTAAAATGAACGCCACGCTCCTATGCATTCAAATGCGAGCCGCTCTCATTTGAATGTGAGCATGGGCGTCGCTTGACCCGTAGTATGATACGAGCTTTAGAGGTTGCAACTTGTTAAAAATCATGAGCAGCTACTTCGTGATTTCAGTTTTCTGAATTTGCCATTTTTTCATGTTCAAGGGAGATAATAAAGGACGATATTCACGAGAACGCGAACGTCAAAGTGGACGCGACCGCGAACGCAAACAGATATTTAGGTTCTTTTTAAGATTTCGAAAAAATGTTACATAAAGATATTGCTTAGCTTTTTGACGCCTATGTCCTGTTAAAAAGATAACCCCCACTTAAGATTTACCCTGTATATTGCAGATTGCAGTTCTCAATTAATTGTGAAAACAAATTGTGGGTTTTACCATGGACACAGTATTTTAATTGAAAATAGAAATGGTTGTCTATAGACTCTCCAACTACTGGCAAGGATGCCAAAGAATCCTTAATTGTCTTCCGTCTTCTTGTCAAACGATAATTGTAAAGTTGCTTTGTATCTGAAATATATTTCCCAGGATATGGTTGCATTATTAAAATTTAGAGAGAATGCATGACATATTGAGATGAAACTGCGTTCATGTTCTCTGAAATAACAGCACTTATAAAAGTTTGATCTGGAGTTAATGGGGAACTGCATTCCAACATGTTTCCCATCAATTGCCCGAAGAGTGTTGGGTACATTCCATTTATTGCTAAAATTCTCAAAATACCTACCCATTCTTGGGAAGATGGTTGTTTTAAATACTTGACTTGCCACGCCTTAACCTTATCATCATCTTTTTCATACATTTTTCCAATAAATTTTTAAATAATGAAATGCTGCCAAATAAACAATAAGCAATAAATCCAAAATTTGTGTGGAAAATTTCAATTTTCGAAATGCCAAATGACGCACCACTGTCAGATTTGTCGAAATGACGTCAACGTAACATTTAATTCTTGACCTGGATTTTTTTTTTCTATTCACATCCACGTTTATATTTATGTTTTCACTCGCATTTCGGTCAATTAAGAATCATTCTGTAGGGGATGCATCCTGCAGAAAATCATGAGTGTCTATTTATTTTCTAATTTTAAAAAAATGTTCAAAAACTAAGGTATTTTACATAATAATCTGTTGGTACGCCTCTATTTTTCATTTCCTCAACTTCACAATTTTTTTTTAATTAAAAGAGACACTTAGGAGTTGCATTCTATAGAAAAGCATGAATGTTCATTTAATTTTTTTGTTTCTAAGAATTTTCAGATGCAATTTTCAAATGCAGTATGCTTTACCTCTTTTCGTTCATCTATAATAGGATCGTTGACGTTTAAATTAAAAGATATAGTTTAGCTTAAATTGTAGTAAGTGGGTGAGAATACTGGATAATGTCATAAATTATGAGGAAATGTAAAAAAATATGTGCTATTGTGGAAATGACAAAAAATTCAAAAAAGTTGTCAAAAAATGTTTTTTTTTAATTTATCGAACTGCAAGAACCAAAAATGAAGAACACGTTAACTATTGAGGAATATTTTGCAAAATTGCACGATATTGTACATTCAAAATTTGAAGTAGCGATTTACCCCAAGCTTCAGGTTCTACTTACTATGGTGTGGTAAGTCTATAATTTACATTAGATTTAACGATTAAAAACCAAATTTCATGTTTACCCGAAAACCAATCCAAAGAAAATTTACATCGTAATGTGGAGTTAAGAGAGCCGTAACAACGGCCAGCTGAAAAAAATGAAAATTACAACCTTTCAAAGCCGTAATAAGCAGTTTGAAGTTTCAGTTTAAAATTATATTTGCGGACCTGCCAAGATGTGCACGGAACCCTGTTTACCCAACTTAATTGTTAATTTTGAATGCAGGACATAATCGGGGTTGCATATCAAAATCGCCGCGAATCAAAATCGCAACAATGCCCTCTGAAAAAATCCGTTTAATTGGGGTAATTATTCTTTCTTCTGTGGGACTTGTCAATCATGTAGCGTGTTTGCGGTCTAGCGGATTAAGGTGGGCGAACGTTTGAAATTTTTAGAATGTCTAGAACAGGGGCGGAACGAGAGAAAAGTCCGATTTAGAAACTCCGAAATTTTACGAAATTCGTGCTCCTTCTGAACGTCAATAACCCTCTAACCGGTACTGCGTATCGAAACCGTCAAGGCGACTTGGCTCTAAAGGTCGATCGAACAATAATGATCACAATTAATCGACAATTTTGTAAAAGTTTGTTTCTTTTAAGGTATTTTGTATTGTCACATTCTTAAAAAAGTTAAATTATTAACGGGTTAAGTGATTTAAATTGAGTATATAAATAAATGATTTCCAATTTCTTAAAGTTCGAAGTTTCTGAGTTCAAAAATATGCACAAAACTTAACAAAACTATCCCAGATACAGTAATAATCCACCCATATCAGTTGATACTAACATATAATTGGACAATGTCGTTTTACACACACGGATCAGCTTTTCTCACGCACCATATAAATCACACTACTTTACGACCGCATAAATTCTAGTGAGTGAATGCTGGTGACAGTTTTTAACGCCGTTGCCCGTCAATCTGTTCACCATCTATACTTTGTAGCGTAAGTTTACATATTCGGTTATACCCTATTTATCTTTGGATCGTAAAAAGTTATCTTTTTGTGCTATGGAGAATTTTATGCCTTGAATAAGGGCCGAAGGGTAGCTTTCACTAGAAGAAGATAATTTGAAGAATTCGATTTGGCACTGAAAAAGAGTGGTAAAGCGGTGTGGATGGTAGCGATCATATTGTTTATGAGAAGACTTGAAGAGGATACGATTAACTTTACAAGACCGTGAGAGTCACACAAGTCCGAAAAAGTATTACTTGTCTGTACCATCTAAGAATTTGTTCTCGAAAATTAGAGAACTGGTAATAATAATTACGACGCATTTTCGAAATATTAGCGAATTCAAATCTTCAAATTAGAGGAACCATTTCAGGCGACACGAGAGTGGATACTACATGAAAGAAAACTTAGTTGAAATGTGAATTATATGGCGAAGATTTCAATAAAGACTATCACAACTCTACCAACCTACGAATTCTTCCAATTGATTCTTCAAACAAGATAAAACGTTGAAGGTTGAAGATTTCATTTCGAAGACACGCAATGAGTAAACGTCCATGCCCATGATGAATTAGCAAGGGTTTGCGATGTTGATATCGACGAAGACATCATTGCAAGAATCAAAGCATTCAATTAATTCCATAGAATGAAGAGATTTATCGGTTCTCTGCAGATAATTATAAGGAGCAGTTGAGCTTGAAGTGTTCAGCCCCTGAAATGGAATACGTTTTAAAAGAGAAAACCAGACTACACTTCTCATTTCTCAACTTTGCCCCCAAGAAGTTTCCTCTGTATTCATTTTTGTTTTTTGCATCTCATAGTTACAAAGCTTACAAAAACTGGAACAGATGTACTAAAGCTCCTTCAATAAATTCCGCTTAAAAAATCCCCCCTTGCACCATATACTCTGTTATACATTAATGGATTTATAAGAGGATTTTACCATCATACCCCGGCTTCTTGCTTTACACACGTATCGGCCCCCAACCGAGCAAACTCATGCGTTATAGTTATTATTACTCTTTATGAAAAGAAAGGGCCCCTCGTCTACTCGGACCTTTGGGTGGGGCATTATGCAAAATTAGACCAACCTATACACTGTTAACTACCATATACGAAAGATAATGGAGACTTTTCACGAATGGGTGGGTTCGATTTTTTTCTGAACCAACTGGTTGATGGGCTTAACCCTAGAAACTTCCACCATTTTTAGTGGTGTTTTATTTCTGACTGGCTTTTTGTGGATATTGGTAGTGGCAGTTAAACCAGTTGTCGGTCTATGGGTGTCATATTATTATCATCCCTTGTGGGAAATTTTTGCCATAGTTTTGTAAACTAACGGTTTCTCGATTAAAGCGTTTTGCGCACGAGGCCTAACGGGCGGACAATTTGTAAGGTCCATTGTCCTGAAATTATAGTTCATTCCGCCCGCAGTCGACGAAATACGATATGGTAACGAAATAAATCGTGTGAAAAACGGGAAACGCTTTATATTTTATTCAGCGTTATTTGTTTCCGCTGCCACGCACCTTTCGTGTGGTCACCTCACGCATTGGAAGTCAGCTGGTCGTTAAACCTCCGAATAAATAATTAAAAATTCAAATTATAAACTTATCGCCTGCGATACTGATCTAAATAGTTTTAATTATTGTTATTTATTGGGAAACCTAGTTCCGCATCGCACGGTCAATGAAAAGCCTTAAAATTTGCATTTCAGAAAAAACCAAAACCTTGGATTTTCTAACTGACCACTTCTGAGAGTATACTAACAATTTGAGTTTCGAACCTTCTAGAACGTTTTATAGAAAGAAATTTCGATAACTAGTTTTGGTCGTTTATGTGATTTGGCTTAAATGAATGATTCCACGGACAACTGAAAATTTCTCGACTTCTGCTCCTTTAAAACCTTTCGTGTTGAACTTTCTGGAATGTCCTATAACGGAGATTTACGTTTTAATCCGCGATTTCCTTGAGAAGGTCATTTATGAGTTTCCATATTAAAATTTTGTGTCATTTTAAATATCACGTTTTTATCTTCATACTACATAAGGATCACCTGTTATTTTCTTCCTACGGCTCCATTTCAGGTCAACCTCCAGAGAGAGCCATTGTACAAAAGCCATTGTTTCCCCATATATCTACTAAATTTCAAGAAACATGATCCATTGGATGTATGTGGCCCCTTCAAGCCGCAACATAAAGGTCTATGCAAACTTCTTAGGATCCGAATGTAGGGGCGCAAAAAATTGGACAATTAAACGTGTTAAAATGTGTCAGCAACAGCCCAGCTAACAAATTTATACGAGGTCGTAAAAATTTTTATTAGAAACCGTAATGTCCGTGAGAAAACAACCGCATGTGCTACTTCAGCAACATTTCAAAGGGCCTTCTGCCAAATTTATATTGACACATAATTCTATGCGGAGCTCACCCTCCCTTTTTGCCCGGAATATGTATGTGCGTTTCGTAGGGCCTTATCCAACGGTTACTCGCTGTTTTATTAAACAGATTTGCATATATATTTGTTTATTAATGTTCCGCCATAGTTTCCCAAATTAATTTAATCAAATTACGCAGGATTAGGGCGGTCGAACTTGAGTTTCAGACGGTTTTTGCCTACGTCACTTTACAAATACTACGCATGGAAAACAATGCTAATTACGCGGGTATTACATAAAACCGCAAGAAAGGCGTTTTATTCCTAATTAAGATTGTGTAGTGTTTGTCAGTACGCATAATATTTATAAGGCTAATATTTGGAATTAATTGGAGAGAAAAAGATGCGAAGATAAGGGAAATATTTGCATAAACATCCATATAATATAAGCTCTGCTGCGCTGATGAATTCGAAGTTATTCAAAGACTTGGCTTGAAGATAAGGAAGACTGCTAGTTTTGCATCGGGTAATTAATTGCATCAGCTAAGCTGTAAAAATGACAATTTTACCTCCACTTTTAATTTCAGAAAAATCTGGCGAAAGTTCTAACAGTTCTTTCCCACTATAAATCTGGGATATGTCTTAAGAATTTGGAATATTTCGTGAACAGTTATTACTCCTCAAGAGTCTTTCACAGCTTTCAAAACATTCCTTCCTTTAGAAGTTTCTGAGGAATTTATCATAGCGGCCCCTACATTGAAATTTTGAATCAATGAGAAGCTTTATGAATCTGCTTTTCAGAAATATCTCCAATCAAATTTTTTGAGGAAGAAATACAACTTTGGACATAAATTGAACAAAAAATGTCAGTTTTTCTTTCGAAATATAAGACATTATTTCGCGATTTTTAATGACGAAAGGTTTGCAAGAAGAGGAAGAAACTATCCTGCAAAATCCTTGGTGTGATTAACTCAAATTTGCTATTTCGGCATCAGGTTAGTAAGTGCGACATTTCTTGGGATTCTATGATATATTTTTTAATAATATCTAGTACTCCGCTAATTCTAATATAGAAAGTCGCCTGAAAAGCAAAAATGAGTACTTACCGATATTTTCTATAAGTTGCAAACTTTCAACGTAGATTGTACTGAATTCTTCAAGGTATTTCTTCAGGAATTTCTCAAAAGTAAGATTTTCTGGACATTCATAAACATACTTAATCAGCAATTCTTTCTCGTAGATTCCCATTTTGGCACGAATTTTGGAAATTTATAAAATCTCTTTGGAAGTTTCCAGATAATTTCCAATGGTGGTTAAATTGGAGATTTGTGAAAGACCCTTAACGAGGATGTACTTGACGTAGTGGATTAACAACTGGGTGGTGCTCTTAAATATCATTCCTTGCCCACTCATAGTAAAAAATAATTTTATAATTTTTCCCTGATTTTCATATCAAAAGAACCGAATTAACGAGTGTTTTCAGCGTAACCAGAATTTGCAATCCAGATCACGCGATTTTTAAAAACATATACGCCTTCCACGGTATTTTGTTTCACTGGAAACATTAGCTTCTACTAAACCCGCAAAGCGGCACATTCTGAGAATTGAGTTCTGAGAATTAAATTCTCTTTGTGGCTTTTCACATAAACTACAATATCTCGATAACAAAAAAAAATCCCAAAAAGCCTAAACCGATGAAATGGCATTAAACCGGAATCTAATTTTCCCGTGACAAAACCCACTCTGAGACTTCAATCATTAGACACGCAAATTATGTATAATTTAGAGAGTATTCAACCCAAAGTTTCCACTGAAAGGGTTCTCAGGGTCAAGGACATCCCGGAAATTGATGGATAAACTTTAGCTTTCAGTAAATTCATTCGGCATTATACGGAAAAATTGGAGCTTTCAGTCGTGAATTATTGAGCCAATTGACTCCAATCAACAGATTTATATGGTTTTACGTAAGGATTAAGCTTTTGAAGCCTTGACCTTCGCAGGCTTAATTGAGAATCTCAATTAGCAACAGTGGCAGATAAGTAGTATTGATTGTAGCATGTAGGAGGTAATGTGCCCATTATCTGCAAGTTCATATATTGCCAGAAGCATTTATTTATGTATATAAAAATGTCATAGTATTTTATGGAATAAATACAAAATTTTTGGGTTCTTTTGGTTTCTGATTAGCATCTTTATTCTAACTAGTTTTGACCAGTGGCCAAGTCAAAAAATCAAAAAGTAGTAATGTGCACAACTAATTTTTTTATTTGGTGATCAATTTTTTTTCAATTTTGAAGCGTGTTTTCGCACACACATTTCATGCCTAATTTCAATTTCAAGGCATGCTCCATCGAGCGCATGTCAACAATTCTTTTCAACATAGACATTAATTTTTTCTAGTATTTTGTACCTCAAAATACAGTTTTTCCATATTTTTCGCGTCCCTATTCAATTGCCCTTCCGCACGCATTTCGAGCATAAATCTAAAGCATGTTCCAGGTGGAAGCACTTTTTCTTGATGATAGATATTCAATCTTACCAACATTTTCAATCTCGATACCCGGTTTTTTCACTTTTCCCAATTTTGCGTGTCTTGCCTTTGCTATCACATTTCGGGCCTAACTGCAAAGCATGTTCCATTTCGGCGTTGTTAGCATTTGGCGCTTTGGACTCATGTTATCTCAATTAATTTGGAGAAACTGCTTTTTGTGGAGAAAAATATTTTTAGTATAATTCTAGTATGCTCTCTTAAGCGCATATCCGCATAATTATTCATCCTCACCCTCATCATCTATCCCTTCCTTTTAAAACAAAATTACTACATTTTTGGAAGTTTCAGAAAATCTCCAGAACATGCCACTGACTTCACAATAGTTTGAAACTCTGCAGGTTCTCTTATAAAACTTGAGGTCTACTACTAAGTCTTCTAAAATTAGTAGCGTTCCTATAGAAGCGATTGAAAACTGAAAAATGTACATAAGAAAAACATGCGACTTCAGAGTATAATTTTTAAAAATTTCGAAAATTTCAAAATCAAGATACGTTCCTGCTTTAACATTAAAACAATTTTTTTCATGGTTTTTATAGTTTTTGAGATATTTAAATGCTGCGCTTTTCAATATAACTTCACTCTAACTATTACGAATGTTACCCGATAACAAAGCATTTCCAAACGCATGTTTTCCTGAACTTTTTTATCACATTACTGAGGTCCATATCATACGCTTTTGTCACGTGAATTGGGACTCTCCATTTATATCGATCTGATCTGCTTCTTAAACCGATATTTCTTGTTAGATCATAGCTTTTCCCCACCACGGGAATATTCACGGCGAACATTGATATCAAATTTAGGCGAATATTTCCAATTTTTGTTAAAGTTCGCTCTCGAATATTCCTGACATGCATGAGTAAATGAAAAACATTGATCCAATACAACGAAATGGTAGTGGACTTGAGAATGACGATTTCTTGGGTCAAGATGGTTCTTTGACGTTTTCCGCGAATATTTCCAGATGTAATAAATTTGGATTTGATTAAGCAGATTCTGTATCAGACTTTATTCAGTTATTCCGAAGGTAAGAAAATTGGTGTCGAATGATGGTCTTTCCATGAACTTTTCATCCCGAAACCCTATGGTAGGGATGCATTTTGTAGGCTCATTTTTAACATTTTTTCTAATTGGACCGTTCACATATGCACCAGACGAATACTTTTCGCATAGACCCTCCCAAACATAAGTGGAGAGGCTTAATTTCCGTTCGAGTTAAGATCAGGTAAGCCAATCCGAGCCAGACATTAATTTCAGTTGAATTAGCATTGAAAAGCGAAGAGGAAATACCCGAAATCACCTGAACATGTAAATCGGTCATTTCCGTATTTTCTTCGAATTTGGTAAAAAAAAGAGAAGACCCCCAAAAGATATATAATCTGATGGCCCCCTCGCCGGAAACAATTTGGTTCTCGTCTGGTTGTAACAAAAGGCGCCTTCTCAGAGCATTATACTGAGTGAGTTGCGGGTGGTGACCCATTATAAACAAAAAAGAGTTATTTTTACGGTACGCCGATTCCCGGGCGGTATTTATGCGTCCATCAAATTAATACTGTGTTTAATATACCGTGCAGGTACTGTAATGTGGTTCGCAGTCACATCTACGCACCAGAAGGAGTTCCACGTACGGACAAGAAGAGAGTGTAACGAACTACTTATAGTCTAATGCATTTTACCTATGTATAATGGAATTGCATAAATATGCAGTGCGAAGCGCCCCCTTAAGTTTCCTCAATTAGCAATTCTCAAGAATAAAGTAGCAAGTTTTTATTTCGATGATGGATGAGGTACGAGTCACACTGTTTGTTCTCAGATATTTTTACATTAACATGTAATTACTTTTTTTGTTCTACTATACCACCTTATATGTAAAGTACGTTCAAGGCTTCAAGAAGCATTGAAACGTTATCATATTGTCCCCGTATAACATGAAAGATATTGCCAATCTTTTTGAGGGCTCGTTGGGTACCACAACACTTTAAAAAATAATCTATTACCACTAATTAAATCAACGCAATTTACTGCATTAAATGCTGCGAGAGTTACTTATGCGTTTACAGCCAATTGTGGATTCACATTACTAAGATTGGTAGATAGGTAGTTAATTCCTAACTTAAGTCGGTGCTTTCTATTTTACATTTTTGTCCAAATTCTTATTAACACTTGACGAACATATGAAAATTTTGCTGCAAACGCATATCTCTTTTAAGTATAAAGAAATGTTTCTCGGTATTTACAGCAATTTGATACCTGTTTGCATGCAGACTCATCACACTGTTCTTCTGTATCTTGCTGGTTATGCCATGAACTACTATTCTGAAACATAATATGTAGCCTCTCTATGATCTAGAAGGATCGAAGTTACTCTTTAAGTGAAATGCAAACCACATCAGTTCTCAAGTTACCATTAATCCCCGATTTCCTTTGTGGGCTTGATAAGAAATCTTTTGTATAGTAATATCAGGCATCTCGTCCTGTTTTTCTAGTCAAAATTGATTGAAACATTCAGCATGTGCACTTTGGTTTTATTCGAGATTATTTTTGGCACTATTTTTATTAGGTGTACAACTTTGCTTCCGCCGTTTTTGAATAGATGTATGTAGCGGTAAGTAATGATCGAAATAAATAACCCCATGTGGGCATGCAGGAGCCTTGGGCACCTGTTAACATAATCTCATAAAAATATTAGTCTATTTGTGTCTTCATCATAAAGTTATTCGCAATTGAAAATGTCAGTGTACGAGCCAAATTCTCGTCATTTGCGGGAGGTTTTACTTTTCTGCTTCAATATGAAGAAATCTGCTGCTGAGGCTCATCGAATGCTCTCAGATACTTATGGGGAAGCCACTATTAGTGAAAGGACATGTCGTGAGTGGTTTCAGCGCTTCAAGAACGGTGATTTTCACGTCGAAGACCAACATAGCGGTGGAAGAAAGAAGGTTTTCCAAGATGCGAACTTGGAAGCATTACTTGACGAAGACTCGTGTCAAAGTCAACAAGAATTGGCACAATCATTGGGAGTGACTCAACAAACAATCTCAAAACGCCTCAAAGACATGGGAATGATTCAGAAGCAAGGATATTGGGTGCCGTACGAGTTGAAACCAAGAGATATTGACAGGCGTCTGTTCGCTTGTGAACAGTTGCTTGCAAGGCAAAGACGGAAGGGATTTCTGCATCGTATTGTGACTGGGGACGAGAAATGGGTTCATTACGATAATCCCAAACGCAAAAAGACTTGGGGATATCCCGGCCATGCTTCCACGTCGACGGCCAAACCGTCTATTCATGGTTCCAAAATCATGCTCTGTATTTGGTGGGATCAACTCGGCGTAATATATTATGAGCTGTTACAACCAACTGAAACAATCACAGGTGCTCTTTATCGAACCCAATTAATGCGTTTGAGCCGAGCATTGAAAAAGAAACGGCTGCAATACAACGAGAGACATGATAAAGTGATTTTGCAGCACGATAATGCTCGACCCCATGTTGCGCAAGTGGTCAAGAAATACTTGGAAACATTGAAATGGGAAGTCCTACCCCACCCGCCATATTCTCCTGACCTAGCTCCTTCTGATTATCACTTGTTTCGATCCATGGCACATGGGCTAGCTGACCAACACTTCCGGTCTTATGAAGAAGTAAGAAATTGGATAGAATCGTGGATCGCTTCAAAAGATGTCCAATTTTTTCAACACGGGATTCGTATGCTGCCCGAAAGATGGGAGAAAGTAGTGGCCAGCGATGGACAATACTTTGGATCCTAAAGGTATAATTAGTTTTTTACAATAAAATCGCGAAATTCGGAAAAAAAACGGCGGAAGCAAAGTTGTACACCTAATACAAAATGTGTTAAGAAGTGGAGATAACTTCTGACACTGTAATTGATAATCGGGTGCCATAGAGGGAATTACTAAAAATTGATATACCACAATACCGTAAAGGTATTGAACAGTTTTCAAAAAGTCGCAAATTTTGTTACATTTTCGATTCTCCCGTTCCCTCCAAAACCAGAAATTGACTCACTGCTTATGGTGACAACAGTTTTTATAAGTAGGACAAGAATTTGAAGCGCTGTTTAGTAAAAAGAAAATCAAGAGATACTTGAAGGTGTAGAAGAAGTCACAGTAAAAAGAACAAGATAAGTGATCAAGATGGAGAAACAGAAGTTGTTCCTTTGAAAGACGGAAAGAAACCAAATATGGTCGCTCCTTATAAAGAATTTGAGTCGCTTAATGACAAGTTAGTAATTGAAGAAATACCTGAAGAGTACACGAAATAATAATAACGAAAGGAGATCAAGAAAATAAGGTTGCTACAATTGTTACTCTGTAAGAAGGAAGGAAGAAACCAGTTATTGTTGCCAGCACTTACAAAGAATTTGAGGCTTTTAGTAAGAAAGTGTTAACTAAAAAAGTAACAATAGAGGATTAAAGTATGAAGAATATTATCAAACGCCAAATAATAACCAAAAAAAACTATGGCGCACAGCTGTATCCGTGGTAGTAATCATAACAGAATAAAGCCTAACTATCGTTTTTTGCTCTATCATCGCTGTAAACCTGGACCGGAGTTTACCACAAAATTTAATACTTAAAATTAAATATTGGAAATTTTTTTTTTTTCAGTTAACGGAGTAAAATTTCAAAATGGCGTTCATAAAAAAAATTATTAGAGTGTAAAGCCTCGGTGAGTTAGAAAATATCTGTCAATGTCATGCTAAGCGCCTTCACAAGAGATATCAGTAGCCCAAAATTCATAAGTCAGACTATTAATTAAAGAGCATTAATATGTGTTCTTTTTCATAATTTATTCGTTTTTGTAGGTATCACCAAAAAAATTTTAACCACCCTTACAAGAAAGAAAAATCTTCAATTTTCAAAATATTTTATGTGCAGTTTGTTGCTTAGATATATGGTCTTCTTTGGATTTGGTATTCACTTCGAGTTACTCCATATCACAATAATTTTGGGTCATATCACAATCCATTTACCAAAACAATTGCCGTCGAGGACCGTCTCCGGTAAGTGCTGCCCTCTGGCACCGACAACGGCACGATCACGAACTAACTAAATCTAGTGGTGGGGATCACTTGTACACAAACGCGAGAAACAGCGGAACATCGCGGTTGCTTTCGTTACGGCTTCGTCGATCAGTCATCAGTCCGAATCTTGGCGTTGGCGATGTACAGTTGGTAATGCACGTTGTGAGGCAGTCGCGGTAACGTCGAATGACAAACCGTCAGTAGGCCGAGTGTTTTTTATTTTCAAAATTTGATTTCTCTGATTCTCATTGGTGTGCTTCGAACTGTTTACTTTTGGTGTTATTGTTTTTTTCTTCTGAAAAATTTTGCTCCAGATTTTTTTTTTTGTAAGTTTTGAGACTGAATTCGAAAAATTGATAAATTTTGATATTCAGAGGGAAATAAGGGCAAAATCTCGCGCCTCGCACCAGCAGCAGTGTGTAGTCGGTAGAATTGAATCAGCTGTGAATCTCGCGCATGACTCTTTCCCCCCTCCAGAGTTGAGTGGTGGGGAGGCTCGAACAGCTGTGAATAAGATACACACTGAAAACATCCAGTCAGAGTTGTCAGATTCGTTAACGCAGTCGGTCCGGTCACATTGCTATGCCAAGAGTAGCTAAGTGTTCAGCTGAAGTCGACACTTGAGGACTTAGAAAAATATCGAAAAACTTTCTTCGTAGAAGTGCGTGAGTGACCAAACTTTTCGTTTTTGGAATATTATGGTGCCCCAGCAAATGGAGGGTTCCCGTTCAGAAAGCCCCAGCGTAAATGGGGGGTTACCAGTGTTTGGTTCCCAACTAGTCGATAAAAATTCGTCAACACCTTACTCCGACGCCACCCAGGTAGGTGTTTGATTTTAAGGAAATTTCCTTTTTTTCCGGGTGCGAAGTGTTGTCGAAAATTTCGATTAGTGCAGTGTGACCATATTTTCGGATACCCACTCATTTACCAAGGATTATACCAAATTTTGTTGAGAAGGTAACCTTTTAAGTCATTTTTTAGCCACATAGAACAGTTCCTTAGAGCCACCCTACACCTGCAAAGTTATAGGTCGCTGGACCATTGCCCTAATAAAGAAAATCACTCATAAGGAAGCAGGGGAAGGACGTCTGTCAACTCCCCCTCAATTCGGTTTTTATTAAGTACTTCTCGAAATTTCTCACAAAGTAATTCTAAATAGTAGGTACCTTCTAGAGAAAAACGCAGTACCTGTAGGTCTCTTACCTGATGGCCCAGTTCATAAATCACAATTAGTTTTAGGGTCTACCCTTCTCCCAAGGGGTTGCATAAGGGCCTTTGCTACCTGCCTTATGGCATTGTTAAGTCTCTAAGGTCTTAAACAGGTGTCCAAACCCAAAATCTAAAATTAGCTAGTAAAAATAGTTTTGGAACGAGTTTCAAGAGCGTACGTAGTCTGCGTGGGTAGCACCTCCTATGTGCTTCATATAGCCCACAATCTACCTTTAAGTTACATCATAAATTACTCTAATTTTTCACTGCAAATTTACCTTTCGGACTTAAAATTTGATAAACCTTTTCCAGCAAAATTAGCAATACCTTTCATATAACCTTGATACACCCAATTTTAGCCAATTTAATCATGTTGCTGATAACAAACTTATAAATGCACGATTAAATTTAACTGCTTAAGTCACTCAATAGCAAATATACATTTCCTTGATACCTCTGGGTTTATGAGGAATACTAATCCTTCCTGAACGTGCAATTTGTTGAAGGTCAAACTTGTTGTTAGGCACCTTTAGGATACGATCCGATGGATAAATAAACATCAGGGCCAGATGGCTTTATTCTGGCTTTATTCCATTCAAAACAGGTCAGGTTTAGAATTAGGTTTTCAACAGGGTTTTCAAGCAAATGTTTTGAACATTAAAAAAATGCATGTGCATCTCGATCTGCGTAGTTTAAGCCGACGGCGGCCAAACTATATTCTTTTATCTCAATTTCAACGAAGACCATTCTGATTCCAAGAATATTTTGTCTCTTTAAGCAAATACTTAAGCATCATATTTGTTAAAGCATTTTTTATCGCTAAAGGGAGCTCTATAGGTACTTTTCTCCTTACTTTTAAGGAGGTAGGTATTCCAAAAGATATACCTTTGGGTATACCTATCACAACAAATCAACAGAGTATCCATACTTGGGTTATTACTATTTTTTTAGTTAAGTATGTAATCTTCTTGGTAGTTTTTGAGTGTTTTTTAAGTTACTTATAAAAACTTTCCATTTCCTGTTAATTGAAAATTTCTGAGAAACTTCCTCCTTTTCCACAGTTTCACTCTGGGTTTCTCTATTTGCTTCACATGCAATTTGCTTGCTTATCAAGTTAATGCAGCGTCTATACAGCGCCTAAGATAAACATAATGCATATCATAGAAAGCTGGCTTTATCGTTATAGCTATTACCGTTTGTATAGGGTATAGCATATACATAACAAGTGACATAGAAAGTTCATATCTTTTTAACTTTCTATGTAATTCTTATGCATTGTGTTCTGCGTCATTGGCCGTATAAATTCAGCATAGGACAAATTAAGTATTTATTGAGTTGTTGGATTTTAAGATGCCTTCTGACGAAATTATAGGTTTTATTTTGGGTTTATCGCTTTGCACAAGATATGTGAGTTAGCCAAAGTAAAAGAATATTAAGTATTTGAATAGGTATTTGCTTTGGTAAATCGAATTCGAAATAGTGAGGAGTATGTCTTCTGAGTTTCAAATCAGTGATTTCAGATAAGCACATAATGCTTTCGTATAGGTCTCCAGTAGCTGTAGTTTACCCAAGAATCCACTCAGGAGGTTTTTAAAAGAGTTTCCAAGGGGTAGATCTCCGAAGACATTTTTTTATACTAAAGAACTTCAGAAATACCTTAAAATACCTCGGAATTATCTCGAAATACCGCGAAATATTTGCCTGGGAAATAACTTGGAAATACCTTAAAATACCTAAAAATACTTCGAAAATACTTTGAAATAACTTGCAATACCTTAAGTCTATGCCCCAAAATTATGTCAGCCAATTGCCCTGCCGGAGTTCGTTTCTCCTTTTTTTTGTCTTACTCTATTAGTTTTTACCAATTCCTTAGACAATTACTACCTTCTGACCGTTTTTTAGCATTTTTTCCAATTTTCCTTTGATATTTCCCAGGAATTTTTCTTTATAGTAAATATTAATAATGGAAAAGTAAAACATGGACATCCTATATAATGAATATGAAATATCCAAATTATTTAGTAATTACAGAATAATTAAATAAAACCTCTCAATTGTAAAAATTTCTACTTCGCATTCAGTTAAAATCTTGGGCGTAAAGTAATTCCATAAAACTTGAATCATAAGTCTAATACGTACGTACCTATTCTTCTTAAAATTTCTACACCCGTATAATTCTCAGTTCCCAGTATTAAATGGTTACCCCAAGGATTGGATATTCACCGAGGAGATTTTGGCTCCCAAGGGTAAGAAACACGAGGATATCCAACGACATCCCAGCAAATTATTTATTATTACATGGAACAATTTGAGGTCATCTCAACAAGACATCTATTAAATGTTTTTTTATTATAACTCCAATTTGCTCTCTCTTTTGACTCCAAAATTATTAATATTAATTTTGGAAATTTTTTTACTTTCTTAGGTCAGGACCTTTTTATTTGTTTTGATTTCAAGTTTAATGAAATACACATTGTACAATAGTAATAATTATTTTATTACTAATACGTATGAAATGAATAATGTTTTAAAAATTAGGCATTTCTTGGTTTTGCTATACAGAGTTATTTCCTGTGACATGGCAACTAACTGTATTGGCCAACTTCGAATCCACAAAATTTTTGGCGTGACCAGCAAAGGGCCCTTGAGACTTATTTTTACATTTTTTCAAATGTAGTGCCCCATTTTTTTATATGACTTTGATTCCTCATATGTTCACCATATGTTACTTAGTGGAAGAATCTAAATAATACATTTATACGCTATTTATTCGAAAATGATCCACGAGATCATAATCCTATAGACTTTTTCTGCAAAAAATATCATATAACCATAGGAAGAATTATAGTTAGTGATTAGCACCAGTGGTGTAGAAATTCTGATAAGAAAAAGGTCAAAACCTCATCGTACGTGATGTTTTCCTGTGTAGTTCCTAAGCCTGTACAAAATTGATAGATTAAATTACTTATTTACCTATATTTTCTGTAATACCCCTGTCAATCAAAAGATACTAAACAAGCTGATCCGAGGCTAGATCCTAATCAACACTAGGTAGGTAGATAGGGACTTATCGCCTAATACAACATAGAGTTCAAAGTTCTGCTCATATTCTTGAAACGTATTTGAATGTTAGAAATTACATATGTAATTTGAAGGAAGTGTCTCTTACTTTATAACTTTTTATCTGTTTTACCTACATTCCTAATGATAAGGAATGTAATGTGAATATAGTATTAAGTTAAAACCGTGATAAAAACTGGGAACCCAAAGGGGAATTAAATGGATGATTAAACTTGCGATAAAACAGAGAATAAAACTTTTATTATAATTATGCAAGTCTGACCACGCTGACGAATCCCCTTGCATGTCCATTTCGGCAGAGAAAAACTGCGTCATTCTTCGTTTGTCTTCTCAGTGAAAGTTACACATAATTAACAGTTAATTTGTTATTTGCCGGTGATCAATATCACATAATTAATCTAGATTTGACCCCAAAAAGTAACGGAAGAAAGATGACGCACCACGTATCCACGCAGTCCGGCTATTAACCTTTCCCTAATGCGTAATTGTTCCAAGCAACCAGTCAAGTTTATCCAAAATATGAATTCCAATAAACACCGAGTTAACTCGGTTAACACTGCGGTTTTCCCGTGACTTTTCGAAACTGCGTTTCACATTCAAGGCCCGATGGTTTTCTGAAAGCCGAAAGTGACGCTTCCTACCATAATCGCAGCAACCATCTATATTATATTTGAAGCAAAAGTGAGTGACACACACAATCAGCTGTTGCGAAACCACTTATAAAATACAGTGCAGGTTGTTGGCATGTTCGCGGTGGTTTTCAAGGTTTCTGACTCAACACGCATAGACAGCCAGTCTATTTAGCTCGTTTGTTGCTATTGCGAATGCAAAAAACGTTCGGTAAATGTAAATTTTATATTGCGGAACTGTTTCGTGTTGCTGGCCTTGACTATGCCTTTATTAATTTTATATTCGTGAGATAAAAGTGTCACTAGCTGAGGATAGATAATAGCGGGAAATGGAGTAGAAGCAGGCACAATCAGCCGAGGGGGAAAACATTCATCAATTCTTCAACGATTTTTTCAATTCGTGTTGATGGGTTTTTATGTTTAACAGTTCCCTCGTGAAAGCGCGATGGACCCTCAGTTCCATCTTAAATTTCAACAAATCACGTTGCCACCTGAAATATTTGCTAGATTTTGGGCCGTTAACGAGGTGTTAGCGATGGTTTATAACTGACTAGTTTTATAGTCTCATTTATAACCGTATACCCAAGACCTTAAAGCGTATCAAATCAGGGTAAAATACCTAGTAAAACATTAAAACGCCAAGTGCCCTTTAAGTTGTAAATGAATTTAAACCATTCTACAATTATTAATGTTTAAAGCTAGAGCTGTTTTGTTAAATCATGTTAAATCCTTTTTGCGTAATTTTTAGGCCATAGGTTACTTTTGGAATTCGAGTTTAAATTACAATTCGTGGTCCGGTTTTGCCATGGAATTTTGAACGAACTATATTAAAATCATTTTTGATCTTGCCAGTCTTTAATTACTTCAATCAGATTACAAATTTGGTTAATTAAAATGTAATTTAAGTCTCATGTAAATCAATTTAAATTGGTCTAAATCATAATCCCGGTTAAGATGATTTGTAATTCAAAACTTTAGTTTTTTGGCTTATTAAGTTGCTTAAAATTTTATTTAATCGTTTGGTGGTCTTAGTTAGATGAGAAATGAAATCAGTGGTTTTTGAGATTTGTACGCTGGTTATGTTTACTAACAGAATGACTACTATTGAGTACATCTACTACATTTGCTATTTAATTGTACATTCATCGCAATTAAATCATCTTACGAATCACTCTCTTAGGGCGCGCCTTTCTTTTATTGTTTCGAATAGACTCATAATCCTTATTTTTTTGTATTAAGAGCTTATCATTCTGATTTTCATTTCTATTCAAATCGAAAGCGCCATATGATCGAGGATCAAAGTCGGTTGTCCAAAGATTCGTTGCCTTTCCCAAGAGAAACTATGCAATCTCTTAGACGGACATGCCTATTTATTGTATAAAAATTACCTAATAATGACCAGTTTCACCTTCACTTACAAAATAAACGGAGCGTATCGATTCACGAATACACGCTTGTTAACTTTTTCGACTCAGTTACATATCATAACAATTATTTTACCTTGTCGTGTTGGTGCATTGAGAAAAACCCTTGGATTCGCATAAGAATGTCTGGCGAGATTTAATGCAGGATTTTCCGGCGCACAAATCCGGGACAGAGATAATTTTTAAATCGTAAAAAGTCGGAAAATAATAAAGTTTATTGGAAATTTAAGGGGCCATTTCCAGATTTTCCGTAAGCTTTTGTTTATGCCGTTTGCCGTTATTCTACTTCTCGTAGTCTCTTCCCGCCAGAGGCGTCCGCCCTGATACCCATAGAAAATCACTCTTAGTGTTTCCAGTCTTTCCGCCCCTGACCCCTTTCCCCTATCCTTCTATCAATCTGGCTTGAATAGAAAACCAGAAATAAGAAGATTTAAAGTTTGGTCCCTTTTTATTTACGACTGGAGGAGTATTAACATAAGGGACTTAGTTCGGGGTGACTTTGCTCTTCTAAATGACACCATAAAGTCACTGGATGGTAACGGGGCTCCTTTTAAAACTTTATCTCCTCGAGAAATAAAAGAAGTTAAGCCGGAGGCCCGGTTCGCAATAAAATCAATCAGAGTTTATTAGTCGTTTGTTTTATTAAGAGGGTCATCTAGAATTAATGCAATTAGCTTTAACAGCACGGAACAGCTGAAGGAAAACCTTTGATGATGATTTCTTTATCTTTGCCGTTGATGTGAAACAACCTCGCTTGGCCGATTCAGAGCTGCTTGCATAATTACTTTTGGACTTAATTTCTATACTTTGACACAATAGACCTTATCTCCTTTATGGGTGAGTTAGGTTATTCATTTATAAAAGTGCAAGTTGGGGCGAGAAAATAGTCGCGCCAGTTAAAATTTAATAAATAAGTAAGTAGGTAATTTGGAAACCCCAGCAGAGTGATTGAAATATTTAAGTGGACACTTAAAAGGAAACGTGATTAAACTTAATTAATTTCGTTTATTGTGTCTTTTAGATTGAACAGTTTCCTACAAAGATCCTATGCGTAGCCCCAAAGGATTTGCCAAATTATAATTGTTAATTTATTATGATTTAAAATGATTTACATGTGTTTATAGAGTGATTTAATATATGTATCTCTCAATGTATCAAAATTTCGAAAAAACAACGCCTCAAAATGGTTTCAGGTTGAATAAAGTTAGATTACATTAGTTCAGGTTAGGATTGGTGTAATGAGATGACGAATTTATCAAGACTTAATAGCATTTAAAGTATGTAGTTTATGACGGTTAACAAATCTTCAAATAGTCCTCAAAATTTTGGAAATTCCATTGTTCCAAAACAATTTTTAGAGGCTCGATCAGAGTTCAGGTAAGGTTTGGTTGAATTTCTTTGAGAGTCAAACGTTTTGTTTTAACCAAGTTAATATTCTGAAAGTAAAAACCAAATCGCGTCCTTCATACCTTTATAAATGCGTTTCATTCAGGAATAATTTAAACAGAGTTTTTGATGTATTCATGTCCATGACACGTGGAAATTTGCTTCAATCAAAACGTCGTATCGTCTATTTACACTCCTGTTTACATTACTAATTCATAAAAGTATGGAACTTCGAAAGCGTGTGTGTACTTATCTGTTGGGTACATCCTTCTAAAATACACATGCTACTCATATAGAGCTGTTTGTTGAGCAGAATAGAGCAGAACGTAGGCAATTTGAAAGCCACGTTCGTATCCATGCATTTTTCGAATCATCCATTGCGTTTGATGGTCGTCAACCAGGCATCACGCTCTATTGAATTTTCAATCAAATGGGATCTATTTTGGTGCCTTATAGAAAAAACGCCCATCTTTTTCGAAATAAATAAATGTTACATCGATTAATCTCTATCAACGCGTTTCCTTTAAGAACTAATGCCGATGCTGGTCGCGTATATACGTCTGTCTTCAGGGCGAGTTCTCAGGCGGTACCGTCAAGGAAAACAAGTCATTAAATCCTATTTCTGATATTCTGTTGCGATCGAGACCCGGAGAAGAAACAAGCGATTTAATGATCCGAACGGCAATGGAAGAAAAAGGAAGAAACATGAAAACGTGCATTATCCTAAACGCATAATTTTATTCCCAGTCTCGGTACTCTTATGGCGAACCTGTTTGGCCGGCCCATCACTGCGAGAGAGAGATTTTTATCGATCGACTAA
Organism: Euwallacea similis; assembly: GCF_039881205.1. Taxonomy (NCBI): domain Eukaryota; kingdom Metazoa; phylum Arthropoda; class Insecta; order Coleoptera; family Curculionidae; genus Euwallacea; species Euwallacea similis. The sequence goes on along the minus strand of NC_089611.1, from coordinate 1,995,183 downwards.
TTGAGCATTTTTCCATTACTCAAGTCATATAAAGTGCCACTTAATCAATTAATCAAATTCCTTGACCGCGAGGAAATATATACTGAAACAAAAGGATAAATCTTGGTTTTGGCTATCTGCCGACGTGTCATCGTCAAATCGGACATTCGTTTTCTTTCCAGAGGATATCCAGAAAGTTTTATTTATTTTTCTAGATCCATCTGAGAAAGTTTTTCTGGCTCGCTTTAGATCTGGGGTCCGATAAAATGCGGGCTGTCTTTGAGGTCTGCTTTCATTGAATTGGGCTTGAAATGCAAAAATAAACATCTGGGATCAAGAGGAAAGGGCTTGGTGGTTTTGAATATCATGGTATATTTCGTAATATTTATTCCTTAATGGGTCAATCGAAATCAATATAAAATTGAAAAAAAATACAGGTTTTGAGTTTGATTATATTTTTGGGAAAAAATTATTTTGACCTCGTAATCAATTCTTCCTATGCTTCTTCATATCAACAAAATTTTCCTGAACTGTTTGGGCACCCTGTGCTAAAAATTTGAATTAAATATCTCAACAACGGTAAGAACTACACATGAACAAAATCAAACGAATCTTGACTACCTAACACCCTGCATGTCGGTAACTTAGAGAGATCTAATTGCTTTTTTGCTCAAAATCGTACAGCATCAGTTGCTAAGCATCCTCTATGAACATCATACATTTGCTTACCCAGATTGTAAAAGCGAGTTTTAATCGTTGTTGAAGTCTGTTGTTTCTATTTGGAAATGGGAAGCTCTTAAAGCAAAAACACATCATCCAATCAAAGCCTGCAGTCTCGTTAAAAATGCAAGCCTGCCCTGCCTGGAGGTGTGTTTTGAAGCAAAAGCATATCAATTATTTCGTCTAGCCGTCGGGCATTTTTCATTTTCCTTTTTCCACCGAATGGGAAGCCCATAAATAACAATGGCAAAAGGTTCTATGACCGAGCTGTCATGTTGCCCAGTCAGGATATATGGATGGTGTGAACCGACATTTTTTGCGCAGCTATTTTCCACATGGCCTCCATTAAAAAACGTGTTGAATAGATGGTACGTAAGTAGATGATGGGTTGTTAATCTAATCCCAAAGGGTACTTGTTTACATTAGACATTTTCATGCTAGACATAACCGAGACACGTGGAGCGATAACATGTATTTATTTGCTCCTGGCAGCTACTTTGTAGCTACCTACCACATGTCTATTTAAGTAGGTATGTGTTTAGCAAGTCGACACTGTTGGTATTTCACGAAAATTGCCAGCAAGTTTTTAATAAGCATACATATCACGGACATGTGAAATTGGTCGCAATTTTCTTTCGAGGTTCATCATGGCCCGTGGCCTCCCACGCATTTAATTACCGCTGTAATTTCGTTTCGAGTTTATATTTTCGTACACGTTAAAGTGTATGCAGGAATAATAAATTAATTTGACGGGAAACAATTAAAGCTGCTGCAAGCAAAATCCTGCGTGTTGTCGTACGTGATAAGCTCACGTGCGCAATGTTCCCTAATGGCGTGATTAAGGGGAATTTTTTATACTAAAGATAGATTTATTCCGTAATTACCGATTTCCTCGTCGAGAACAAGAGAGAGAAAGAGGGAATTTATATGCTTATTTAAAACCTGTGCACATTATCGCCAGTGGTAGTAAGGTCATCGGGTTTCCTTTTTAGCAAGGTTTTTACTTCTGCCAGCATATCCTTCAAAAAAGAATAATGGTTATTACGTTTTTATGCTTTTATCGCTTCCTGCAAACGCGAGTGTTATTGCCGTGTTTTGTGTAAGCACCAGGAGATAAAATGAGGAATTATGATCGTTAATTTTGAAAAATTCCTAGGGCCACTCCATTCTAAGTGGTCTCGCGCCTCCGTCCGGCCCCAGATTTATTCACCAACCCACCATCGCGATCGATTTAAAAGCCTTTTATTGAAGCCAACTCAAAGTTGAGATAATGCTATAAGCTTAACAAGATCATCGGCGATTGCTTTCAAAATGAATCACAGCCGTTCTGTAAGCTCCGCATTAAAACAAAATGTAAAATTATATTCTTGTCCGATCACGCACAATGGGCTCTTCTATGGCTTTTCAATCGGATTTGGTCGATATACAGTTATACAAATTACTCAACTTAAACTATACAAGTCCTGACCTCTAAAGTTTCTGTACCTAGTCACGAACCATATGCAATCAAAGTATCATGCTGAATAGATGAGATTCGCGGAGAGAAAATAACAAAATACGGAATTATTCTAAAACATGAAAAATTTTAAATTTGTCAAAAATTCTGCATATTGATGATTTCCTTCTAATTCCAAGAGTTTCCATTTCAAGTGAGTTCAGTTCCAAAAAACTTCCTTGAAACTCAATAAAAGAATAAGTGAAGATTTCTTTTTTAGTGTAAAATTACAGTAACTTCCGGTAACAACCCCAGTAGTTTACCAATGTTCCGTTAATAACTGCCGTAATCGACCGGTCTCCAATATCGAGTAATTATATATATAACGTTATGATTTTTAACTTTTCCAACTCAGATTTTCGCAGGTTGAGTTTAGAATATTCTGAGGTATATTCTGTTGAGAAAACTTGTTTTAAACCCAGAAATTCGGGGCAATCTGAGTGTAATTATGAAGAATTTAAACCGAGTTGAGGTACACGCAGAGCTCTATACACACAAAAATGAGCTTCCTCCGCATGAGCTATGAATATTTTCAGTTTATTAACGCGGCTTTAACTTTAACGTACTTCCGGAATATATGACCTGCTGAAAAATCGACGAAGGGAATAAATGGAATCAATGGAAAATTCGTAAAATACTGATCAATTACGGTAAATAATTTCATAAATTACACTGGAAGTTATGACTAACAACACCCCACGTCCCATGCTCGTTCCGTATGATTAACTACTATTTTTGTACCATAAATTTGGGAAGTCAAGACAGATGACGTCACTAGGGCTGGGACCTCCTAGATTTCCGAAAATGTGCTTTTATTATTTTATGTCCCGGTCTCATCATTGCGTGATCAAAATTCATGATACATACACCGACACCGACGCATACAAGACACAGCTCAAACTTTGAGTCGGCTTCAAATACAAATTTGATTTACGTCTTCGGGTCGCAGGAGGTTGAAAGTTGCCTGCTTTCCAGGCGGATCGCGTCCGACGCATCTCAAAACTATAAAAATAAATTAGCGGAAAAAAATTAACGACCTACGGCACCGGCAGAGCGAACAAACCGACATCAAAGTTTGTTGTACTCGGTCGGAATAAAAATGTACTTTTTACCACGAGATCCAGTAGTCCGTGAACCCAGTGACCCGCGATCTGCGATCTCTTGTTTCGTCGTGCCGTTGTTTCTCCGACGCACGCTTGATTTATTCGCCCTGGCCGTTAAGGCCGATTCGCACGTTCGTCTTTTGTTTATCCAGAAAACACCTGAACGGCGGCGGACTTGGACGGATTAACGACATCCTCTAATCCGGACGGTTTTAAAAGAACCGACAGTGTTGTTGGTTATAGCTCGTGCCGGTCATAATTCTTTTAACAGAGCCTGTGAGGGCGCTTCATTAATTTCACAAACGACATCGTTTGTTGTCGCCAGATTTAAAGAAAAATAAGCCAACGGAACAAATGACTGTGCGCCGCTTCGGCCGGTTTTTCTGGCACTTCTTTAACGAATGAGACCAGTTAGCTAATGCAAAAATGAAAGAAGTGCCAGATAACTCTAATTTATTGTGCGCTATTATTGCGTCTTTATGTTTTTATCGATACCAAAAGGGGGAAACTTAAAGGGGTCGTTAATATTCGTTCGGGGGAAACAAAAAAAGCTGAGCGTACGCTCCCGGCAAACTTACATTCAGGGTAATTGATTTGTTTTCATAACTTATATTGCCGAATTAGTGTGTTCTTGGACCGAGTTTGCGACTAATGTTTTATTTATTAGGAAAGTTGTCCTGACGCGACTGGAAATAGTAGTTAGTTCACCGTGAACTTGCGAACAAAACCAGTAGTAATACGCATTTATCAAACCAGCTGCGGTAAACCGAGTTTATTTCTTTTCGATGGGTGTTTGTGCAAGCTTGCCAAACGCAAATATCGAAAGCTCAGCAAACTCGCAATTATAACGATAAATACGGCATCATCTGGCCGGAATTACGGGCCAATGTCACTGCTGTGCACGCAATAAAATACGAGATATTTACGGCGTATATAGAGCCACATATGAGTCGTTAAGCTGCGTTCACACTCGTCCACCCTAAACCCTACTGCATGCAGTAACTATATATCTTGTTAATCAATTGCAAACACTCACTATTCACATAGGGCTGTTTGAGTTGGTAAGTAGACGTCACTCAGCCATTTGGGTCGCGGCGTTCTTCCTACAATTTTCCAGTTTTTCAACCATTATTTTTTGCACACGCACTGCTACAAAGTTCATTCCATGTCCCATTGAGCGTGTGACGGCACACGATTCTTTGGACGATTGATGTTACATTTGTCAATTTATACCGTATTTAACTAAACGCAGGTCATCAAGTATTACCAAGTTTCCGCAGTGTTGTCGCATCGCACACGCGCACTTTGAGCTTAATTTTAAAGCATGTTCCATTGGGCGCCTGCTCACGAAATCCTGTTGAATATAGATTTACACTTTTAGCACTCTGCCAATATTTTGCATTTCGAAGAACAGGATTTTCACATTTTTTTCCACGTCGCGTGTCGTATCCTCTTTTGCACATCCGTTTCGAGTATATTTCCAGAATATGTTCCATTAGGTGCATCTTGGCACAATCCTTTTCAAGAGATATATTAAATTTTTCCACATGTTTTTTAATGTCACGTGTCTTTAATCGTTCTCTCTTTTGCGCACCCAGTGCCAGCACAATTGCAAAGGACATTTCATGAGGCGCAAAATATTTCGCATCTCGGACCGCAGTTTTTTTCCACCATTTCGCAGGTCAAAATGCAGTTTAGCATGTTCCGTCTGGCGCAGTTCTGTTGAAGAAAGATATTAAATATTTGCAATATTTTGTATCTCGAAATTAAGTTCAACAACAATTTCAAATGTGGTATTTTCTCCTTTTGCACACGCCTTTCGAGCATAGTTGCGTCACCTCCTAATTGGAATGAGTACTTACCAATCTCCTTGCACCGTGCAGTTGTAGTGCATTTTTTTCATGGTCGATAAGGAATTAAATTAGTCGTCAGGCTCGACATTTGCCAATTCAGACGCACTTAATTTCATGCATAAAAAACATGCCAATTGTGTCGACCGATTCGAATGGGTTCGGTGCGTTAACGCGGAGTCATTTCGAGTTAAAAATAACCTGGAGTCATTTCGGGTCAACGGGCAGTGTCAAAAATTGTCAAGAATGGTCAGTTTGGATTCGAACATTTCCCCATAATTTATGATTAGAATATATTTGGGGTCACTCCTGGTTTAAAATATCTCCCCCAGGAGAAGCAAAAATTCCCGGCTGTTCGGATAATTAATAAATTTCCTACGGTCTCTACGGGTAGCTTGAAGTTACTTCAGATTTGAATAACGAGCTGGGGTCTCTACTCCAGGTTAATTGTGTTAAAGTTAAAAATTATTGGTCGTATTAGGTAACTTGGGGTTATTCATGGTTAAATATGTCCGGTCAGCCGCATTAAACCTCTCCGCCTTAATCCATACCGCAGTTTTCACATAATATTATTTTTTCAATCTTCTTATTTAACCAAATAAGCTTTAAATGATCTACATGCGGGAAATAATTACTATAATATTGGTATTTTTCCAATAAGTTGGACATTAGTTCGGCAGATGTGCCGTGTGATAAAACAGGGAAATGACATCACGACTTTGTGTCAACACGCAAGCCCGATATACATTGACTTTCCCGGTAGGTTTCCACATTTTTTTTTCCACGTACATGGAAAGCGAGTTGAAGGGTGTCCATTTCGACGTGAGTTAATACGTGCGATAATATCATTTTGGGAAATTGTTGCGAATGTATATTGTTCATTGAAAATCCATTCTAGGCTAGGGATTAATTTCAAGCCTGAGGCCGGGATCGATGGTAAAGCGATTCAATTAAAAACGTTGCTTCACCCAACTAGAAAACCCATGAAAAATGAATCCTCCACAGATTATTCAACTGCAATTACACAAATTGAACCGGCTGATTATGACACACCGCACGAAACAATGTAGATGGTAAAATTAATTAATAATGGTAAATTTTATACTTTGCTAAATCCAATTAGTAGTTTTTAAACACATCACTCGTTCGTCATTTTTTCCATCCGTTTCCCGACGTCCACGCGCAGCAGAGCGTTTCGAATCGGAACCATCATCGATGCAATATAGGCCAAGGTGCCGGTAAAGATCATCGGCGTGTTTAGATTTTAATTATTCTGGATGTCGAAACAACATGTAACACCTTTTATGAGGCAAACTCGAGTCATTAGAGTGGATGTACTTCAGTGGTAATTTTTCTTTCGATGTCGCCAGTGGGTTGCGAACATAAAAGCTAATGCACTCTTCACGTGGAAAGTTTCTAATTGTTGGGTGGGGCTTAATTACATTAGTTGGGGGAGGCAACAGTTGGTTTCCATCCGGCAAGCAAAATTTTAATTCCAACGAAGCAAATTCTCTATAAAATCGTCACTAGTTATTTTCCAGACTTTCTAGTGATAAATCGCCACACACTACTTGTTCAAGAATTTGTTTATGCTGTCCGACCGTTATTTAAACCGGAATTCGCCGAATAAAACGTCCCTTTCCAGACCGAATTTAATTCGAAACGATATTCCTGGAAATGCGCTAGTTTCCAGAAGACATGAAAATTTTCCAGGATTTCCGTGCTAAGCCCTAAATAGAGATTGTCACAAAAAGAGATATTCAGAATTATTCAAGTAAGGGTTGTAATATGAAACCGAAGGTATACAGGGCACATAAGCACAATCTGATTGCCTGGACTACGTGACAGGCATACAAATGGGGATATCCAGGTCTACGTGCGTGCCTCACAGTTTCATGACGCCATACGTGAACTGGCGCATTGCTTTTCAACTTTTCCCGTTACCCGACATCCATAAATTTTCCCCGTCGCGGAAACTTTTTCTAGACGTAACGTCATCATATATTCACCCCCTTAAGGTTGTCTAGCTCGGTTGACGACCCGCAATCATTCACATGCGATTTCACCTCCTTAATCCACGCTGCCAACTAAAGAGACCAGAAACAGCATTATGGTTTCATTTTTCCTATTTATATTACAAATGCAGTCTGAAATTCACTGGTCCAGGTCTGATTTTTTCCAAGAAAAGAATCAGAATCAAAGCGTAAAATGGGCTTATGCGTTGCTTGAGAAAAATAATAAGAAATTTGCAAAAACACGTGAAACTCCCTTTAACAAGGGTTTTTTACTTGATTTTGAGACAGTTTTGTTCAAGTAATTTGTGCCATTTTAGGGTCGCCACTTGGGATCTGGCGAAACCCGAAGGACCATACGAACGTTGACATTTTGAATTGAGTGAATTGATAAGCCTTGAAATCTGTGAAAAGAAAGGGAATAAGGGTGCGTAGTATGAAAGTCTAAAGGCTAATATTACACGAAACAATCAAGATAATGGGCTTAAACGGCCTGAGCGTTAATAGAGCTGAAATTGGACACTTCTTATCAGGGTAGACCACCAGGTCCCTGGCGTTTTGAGCCCTTTATTGTGTCACGTTCTCGGAAACGAGGCCAGTATCAAGTCTCATTGTCATCAAATAATTGCACCCTCCAGAAGGGCAGAAAATAACCCCGGAAGCCCTACATGTTTGTGGAAAAACAACATAACTTTCCATTAATTTTCCGAAAATAGCCCGAATACCCCGTGGTCTTCCAAGAGTATACATTTGCAAGATACCAAACGTATTACCCCCATTTTTAGCCCCGTCTTTCACAATTTCGCCCAGTCGAACGGAACGAATACGTAACCTCAATTAAGGTTATGAGTTTTTTTTATACAAATAAAATGCAGCAAGTGTTCCAGATCGTGTTTTTCATCTGGCAAGGGTTTAAGTGGGTCAGAGTAATTGCTTTTTGGATATCGATACGTTGCCGGGTGTTTGTTTGCCTGGAAATCTATGCGTCAAGTTTAAAATGCACTTCGGGTATTGATAGCCGAAGAGGCTGGAAATAGGAGCGACCACCTACGGTGATCCAGTGTAAATTGTAAATCCAATTTATTTCGGTAGTTATCGACAGATATGTGTATTTTTATGTCAGGTATGTGGGGTAATTGCAACGGGCACATGTGCTCATTCTTGGAACGCCAGGAGTGCTCATTGACGATTCGTAGTTGGAGAGGTGTTTGGAAATTAAATCGACAACTGAAAAATTGCAGGATTTTCACTTGTTTTCGTGGAAAATGAAGACTTTCCTGCGGGCGTTTGTTGTCCTAAACCATAGCTGTAATCACCACCACTTCGATAGAAAACGCAAGTTCAATTTGATGATCGCTGAGCTGTCACCTAATTAATCCTTCCATAGGCCTAATTCAAGTTAGTTAATTTTATCAAGAATCATCTTCAATTTGTTTCCATTTGAGAGTCTTGAAGTAATTCTTCAGGTTCTTCGCACAGTTATTCAGAAGTAGATGATTGTTAATTATTTCAGCTCTTTAAAAATACTTCTTTGCGAAATTCAAACAGCTTCTGAGTGGGTTATAGCATATGAAAACTTTCCTCTATTTTGATGCATCGAAGGTATCCAATAAAAGTCACATTTCTCCTCTGGAAATCAGCTCTAAAGTATATCTCTTTCCCTTAGTTATATTACTTCAAATCGTGTATTTCAGATCGGGAAACTTGAATACTCGTGATTTAGTGAGTCATTTACTCTTTGATTTTAAATCACTTTAAATCTAGTCTAGAATCATAAATCCGGAACAAAACCCTTTTTGCCTCATAAATCACAGACCTATTGATTTATTAATTCTCCTGTTGAATGAGCTATAAGTTTTCAATAATATGGTCACTTCTGGGTTTATAAACAGGGAACTACCATAAATTCAGATATTTATATCGCTCGAAATAGAGCTCTAAATCACGTTTTGCATTTTCATAAATTACAATGATGCACCGATTTACTAAATTCAATTTTGATTCAGGTTTTCCCTTTTACCGTCAATTTTACCTCTTATGTTATTGACTTTGATTAAATTGAGTATTAAATCGTGTATAAAGTTTCATTAATGTCTTGGCCTGGGATTTCTACATAAATTACCATAAATTTGATTTTTCAATTTATCTAAACCCTAAATCAAGTTTTCCAAATCAGACATTTAATTATTTTCGGTTGTATGAGTTGATTTTCATTTTGAATAGCATTACATCTAGTATTCCAAATACAACACTTAAATTGCTATATCTTCAGTTGAGAACTGAATTATTAAAATTAATTTTGAATGACATTATATCGGAGCTCAAATTAGGATTTCATAGTCTATTTTACCTCTTAAATAATTGACTTATTGGATTATTAATTTTCCTATTGAATAGGACATAAAATTTTAATAAAATGTTTATTCCTGGCCTGAATTTTTAACATAAATTACCTTAAATTCTCGCCATTTATTCGTCCTAAATCAAGTGCTACTTATTAATCAAATTACATCTTCAACCCTCAATTAAGTTATTTATCAAATCGTCTGTCAATTACAGAAATAAATTTCATAGAATTTCTAATTATTCTCTTGTTTGCAATAATTAATAAATACATTTCTTGAATCCTAATGATTTTATTTGTATGTGGCGACCGTAAAGAAGAACGAAGAAGAATACGTTTAGTTCGAAATTAACAACTTAAAGATGACGTTTACCTCTTAAATCTTTAACTCGTTGATTTGTTAAATCCCCTGTAAATTTACTATAAGTAATTAAATTATATGCACAAACAAATTATTACAACGTTTTAATTATGCTATGAAACTACTTTAAATTCCGGGCTTAAAAGTTGTTAAATCCTCTATTTGCCTATTAAATCTGATTTATTAAATTCACCATTAAGACTAAACAAGTTCTTATCATCACGTGCTTCCTTATAGTAGTTTGAAAATTTAGAATTCAATTATTGCTCAACACAGCTTTCCCCTTTCAGACACTAATCCAATTTATGACAACCACTTATTTTGTCATTATCCAAGATTGACCTGAATAATTAACTAGTATCTGGGCAATAATAATAGCATTCAGGTTTAATCCTTCGGCGATTTACAAAAAGGTAATAATTTTCCAATAAGAAAGAAAAATATACAGTACCCAATGCCGCGGTACCGACCATAATTAAACTGATAATATTGCAATAAATTTTTGTTAAACCTTGAACTTCTTGCAACGTTCAAACCCACCTAAAAAAATCTCCATACGTATTACTACAACTAAGTTACTCACAATATTTATGTATTTCAAAAAAACCACACACGCTTATCCTTGATATGCCAAGCGTGCTGCAAACTCTGAATTTCTTCCGTACTTGCGCGACCAAGTCGTGAAAGGACACATGGATTGTATTGTTTATGTATGTCCTTGCCGCGGCTTAACGCTATAAAAAGCCACTGAATCTGGTCACGACATATATCTCGTTATGGATTTTTTCCGCTTTGATGCTAATGAAGCATTTCTTTCCGTTGCAGACCAAGAAGAACAATCCGAACCACATCAAGAGGCCGATGAATGCGTTCATGGTGTGGTCTCAGATAGAACGCAGGAAAATCTGCGAGGTTTCACCAGATATGCACAATGCTGAGATCTCCAAGAATTTGGGAAAACGCTGGAAGTTACTCAATGACGAGGAGAGAAAGCCTTTCATTGAAGAAGCTGAGAGGCTTCGCCAGCTGCACCAAAAGGAGTATCCGGACTATAAGTATCGTCCCAGAAAGAAGACTGCGAAACCTGCTCCTAAGTCTGCTTCAAAGAAGTCTTCGAGAAAGCAGAAAACAAAGCGCAATGACAGCAACAATAACAATGATTTGATCAAGGATAAGATTTATAATAGACGTCCTACAGTTCCAGAGGCTGTTGCCAGTAGGCTCAAAGACAAGCTGAGTCTAACTTCCGTTGAAAGTGTTGAGCCCAAGATTGAGCCTTTGAGTCGGATGGAACTGAGCTATGACACGTATGACTCAATCCGACAAGGGCCGCCCACCACAACTACCCAGCTTCCTCCCATTAGTTTCTTAGCCAAGGTACCCTCAAGTCCTTCATGTGAGACTCCAGACTCCCCAGAAAGTGCGACAATATACGACGACTCATGGGTCCATTTAGTCAAGGAAGAGCCGGATGAAAGGTTGACCTGCATGACCCAAATCACCCCCGGTGGATTAGAGGACCTAGACAATTTAGAGCTCATCCCTATGGATGAGATCGACCTAGCCAAATTCGCCGACATTGATTCGAGCTTCGACGCCACCTCCAACAGTTCAGGGTCCCATCTGGACTTCACCTGCCCTAGAGACCTCTTCACCATGGACAATAATTGGGCGGAGGTGGAGATGCTGTTGTGAGGGAGCAATTTCAAGACTGTTGGACGAATACAATCAATTGTTGTTGAGCCGATTGATGTTTAAACGCAAAAGCGTCCGTCGGTAGTCCGTCTTGTGAGGCTACTGCGAGGTGTTTTTTATATTTATATTTACTATTAACTATTATAATTTAACCCCAGTTTTGATCTCATTTTTGTTTAATTTGTATAAAAACGAGGAGAAACAGGCATTGTTAGGTTCACCAGTCTTTCTTTGTAATCATTAACTTACCAGTTGTTAGTGCCTAGCTCATTATTATTACTTATTGGTAAGATGGCGCCGGAGCCTCGTTCCGGATTTTCTAGTTTAGACAGATTTTTAAGCTCCCTCCAGCGCAACTGCGCCATGGGACACAATATCAGGCTGTGATTTGATTCGGTAGTTTGATGACCAATTTAGTTTTGGTTAGTCAAATTCAAAAGGAAGTCCGATTAAGTAGTCATTATTACAGGTGCTGCTGCTTTGTAGGTTGTCGTCTAAGGGTTCTGTTCTGACGTCAGTTCACCATTAACTAGAGATGTAACGAAAATGTATATTCCTATAAAAATATTTCAATTTTAAGCCGAAAGTTATTATCCCTTCAAATCTTTGCAGGTCTAACGCTGTTAATGACGAATTTATTCTCTAAAATCGCCCGGACTAATGCGTGAAATGTACTGCACACTCGCTGTGGCAGACAACTTTTTTAAAGATTTTTTTCTTCACTCCTTACAGATGTTATTCCAACATTTACATCCTCACTATACAATCAGATCTCACATTTAAAAAAAATACATTTTTCTTCTCTTCATTGCATCTCTAAAATAAACGTGCACCTCAGTCAAAGAGGAAGAATTGTTGTTTTGAAATCTTCTCTTGAATCACTGCTCATTATCAATCAAAATTAGGCCTTATGGGGATCAATATGGCAGAAACATGCTGTGTGTATTATATTTTATTATTAGATAGTAGGTATAATGAAATTGATAACTTTAGAAGTTTTAATGGGAGAAGACCTTTAATGTGGGGTTTTCATGTCTACTTTGGTTTGGATTTAGAAGGCGATACGTGTAAGTATTGGGGTTTTAATCGTTTTTGATGCATTGAAAAGGGAAGTTGCTGTAATTTTTAAAAGGAGAGTGCTTGGTTCCGCAATCAGACGCAAGTTTTTAACAGGAATTAACGAATTTTGGCAGGATAAATCTGATATTTTACCAAAACTCTTGAAATATTCTTCACAGTTCGAGAAACAAAACTTTTCTACCATTTCGGCGACCGAAGCAGGAACTTCACGCCGTTTCCAGCTTTTCCAATTCAAAAACAGATAATGATCTACTTCTGGAAAGTTCTCTAACTGAAGGTACATAATAGCCCAAAAAATAGCCAAAGTCCATTTTACGGTGACTTAACGCTAGTTTACATTTAACCCTAGAATGCCAAAGTTATTTCATTCCACGTTTACGTTAACAATAGGCAAACTTTACGCCGTGCTTTTGTTACGCCTTAATTATTAAAGACAAGCAAACTAGTGAAAGAAAAACAAAATATTTATTTATAAACGCTTCATAAAGTTACTTAATTAATTATTCCAAACAAATGTTTATTTGGTGTTCCCTACAAAGTGGCCTGCAACATGTCCATTTTCCATGCTGTTTTCGTTCTATTCCTTTTTCTTCTTCAATGTTTAGCACCGATATTAATGATTTGTTCACGTCCTCAGGTAATGCAGGTCGAAGTTTGATTTCTTGCCATGGTCTAGTTAGCTTCTCGTGAGGTTTAGCATATAATCCAGTCCATTTTCGGAGCGCAATCGATTCGCACATTAGATGATAGAAGAATTCACAACAGCTATATTTATCGTGTTATAGAACGCCATCCTTTTGACTTTGTATTAAAATACATATTTTGACTCATCTGATCGACAGCGTCTACGGCTCGTTTAATACTGTTCTAAACATGGATTTTTCCAGGCTTTGATGTATTGGGCTTGATTTCAGTAGTGGTGGGCATTTAACGATGATATTTTTGGTTTCTAGGAAACCAAGGTACTGTCTATTGTAAAAACAGCCCTAGAAGACATGCATGCTATAGACTGTACAATTTCATAGGGAACTACTTCATTTTCTCTAATTGCACCAATGGCTGTTGGTGTTCCTTGAAGATTTTTGAATGTTCTTAAATATGAATCAGTGTGAAAAATATATTTGAAGGCAAGTGCCGCATCATAATCTTGATGCCGCATTTACTTGAATCATTTCGTATGTATTTTCTGAAAAGACATCTACCACGGAGACCGATTAACTGTCCATCTATGCAGAGATACGCACTTCGTTTGCAACTTAGAGTCCAGTTGTTACTAAACCGATCCCACAGTTCTTTTATAGGCGTAAAAGTAGTTATTTTCTTTCTCTCGTCTCTGGTAGATGCATAATCAGATCATAATGCATTCAGTAAAAAAATTACACTTTGCTCTTCTCGTTGTTGCTTGATACCTAGGTGAAAGATTAGTCCGAATAAAGCTGACAATTTAGACAGGGAAATCGCAGCTGTGCTAGCATTTTGGACTTATATTTAGCTTGCAACTGGAATATGTTTTCGTTTGTTCGAATTAGAATTTCAGAAAAAAACTCAAACGCACACACAGGAGATCGGTAGCGTTTTTTACCTGTATCTGAAAGACCTGGTTTTAAGTAAACATATTTCTTTGTAGGGCTTTTTCGCTTCCTTTTTTCACCGAATTATTAGACCATTTATAACCCTCCTTTTAAAATTTTCAGTCAAATCGTTCTTCTCATCTAAATGTGTACTTTCTGCTTGAAAACTTTGATTGAAGCATGGCGAAAGATTTTCTTCCTTTTGAATCCAAACGAATTAGGAGTGATATTATCTTTCTTTCTTTTAAGACCATACATTGTGCAAATTCTTGTTATATTCCTCCTCTTCTATTCCGTCCGGAATATAGTTCTTGTCGGCGATACTTCCATTACTAGAGTAATCTACATCTCATTCCTGCATCGTTGTCTTCAATTTCGCTTATGTCACCAAAATCACTGACGTAAATAATTGCCCCTAAATACTCGTCATTTAATATTTATTTTTGAAATTGAGTTTCTTGTTTTCGGTATATCTCATTAGAAACAATTAAAAAGAAGAAGAAAGATAATGATTTATAGTTATTAGCAATTTTACGTAAAATTCACAAAAGGTAGCACAAATTTAAATTATGCCTAAAATTTGTTCCGCTAACAAACTAACAGTAACCTGACCTAAATGAAACAAAATGGTATGTCAAACTTACGTATATTGGCGTTCTTGGGTTAACATCATTAAAATTATAAGGAGCAAAATATTGAGAAAAATTGATTTTATGACAAAATTCCAATACGAGTTTCACGAGTTCAAATCTGGTGGGCCTTCAGGCCGTCTGGTTTAATCAACCAAAAAAACATTGGCCAAAGATTTGGTTAACTGGTTTACAAATTCTTCCCACATATTTATTTAATTTTTTCACTATACTTTACCACTGAATCAAAAATGCCTTTAAAAACGAAAAAATCGGCCTTCCAAAAATTCCTTTTGAACATTAAATGTCACTGCAAGACCCATTAACACCTCTATTATCTTATTTGTTTATTATTATATTATTTTATCTTATTATTTATGAAATTATCTTATTAGGCAGTGGCTTCAAGAGTATTTTTCCCACAAAAACAACAATTTCATCGGCTCCTCGTATAATCAACGAGGCCCCAACGAAAAGTAGCTACATCAAAGGCACTCACGATAATAATTATTGTTCAATTGTTATTGGCCAAAATATCTTGTACTTAACCTAACTCACTCAGACGGTACCGTTAAGAGGGTCTTATCACACTAGTGTTATTATATTGGGTACGAATCGGTAATATTAAATTTCTACTCCTAGTGATGTAAGGATAAGGTTGCGTTTGGATCTGATTTACGTGTTTTTCGGGACTTGTGTGGTTTATACAGGGTTCGACTGTAATCCGTGATTGTGTATTATTGTAACTGAATAGGGAAGTCCGTTTTGGTAAATTTAAACTTTGTTATGCACACTATCATCTGTTGTAAATAATATTGAAATGTAATGATTTCCTGTCTTTCTCTCTACATCTTTCTGCTTCAGTTCTCGTCAGAAAACAACAAGTCAATGCACAAATTAAACTAAGGTAGCATTACTAAGGTATTAAAGAATGTTTTGAAATTTATTATTTAGAGTAGACAACGATATTCTTATAATAAAGAAAAATTGATATTATTATTGAATAATAAAGATGGCGCCCGTGCCATGCGTCAATACATGTGCTTTCAATGTTTAGAATTTACAATAATTATTATTATTTGCTAGTGGGGGTGCAAATGGGCGGATTAAACTTACATTTGCCACCCATTTGCACTCAAAGCCATTAAGTGAAAAACCAGAATTAATAATTAATAATAATAATAATAATAATAATTAGATCGACTGTCCTTATATAAAGAGTTTTCGAATTTTAAAATTTTATGAGCCTGAAATGGTACAGTATGAAAAAGTAGTGTAACATTCGGTGTATTTTTGTACCCAAGTAGTTAAGAGGAGTTGCAGAGTTACCTGAAATACCACCGGGGGGCGTCAGCGGCCGATGAGGCCTAAATACGCTTCGGCGCACTGGCGCCCCCTGTGCAAGTTTCGACTGACTTAGATTGTAGGACTTCGACTGCTCGTGAGGTCGAACCAAAGCACACGTTTAATAAGGGCTAATCAACTTAACAACGACTTACATTTCGGTACTAAAAAGTCAAATTATTCTAGTTGGTTAGCCTATAGAAACAAGTGTCTAACTTTCATGCACACACAACCAACACTTTTCGACTGTAACTTTTGGGTAATAGTCTGCATCTTCATTGGCAGTTTTGTACATAAAACTTGTAAATTGCTCATATTGTAAAAATTGTTTTTGTTATATTATTGAAGAGGAGGTCGTTATGAAACGTCGATATAAGTTGCAATAATTTTAATAAACGATCACGATGCTGATGTTTGAAGGATCTGCTTTCTGAATTTTCTGAGAATCTGGTCGAAGACGTTTTTGTTTGTATAAGCGAGGGGATCGTTCGTTATAGGTTTTTCGCATTGTTATTAACTTTTCTTATTGGTGAACGAATTACAGAAGAGATTACGAGTATAGCAATATTTTTTCATGTAAGATAAATACACGCATTTTGTAAATCCTATGTATTATAATCATATTACTATATTGAAGTTATTATATAGTGTGTAAATTTTGTATCGTAGTTGCTGTTAAATATATTATTATATGGCTAATAAAAATGACGATTTTTCAATTTAACTCAAACTGATTTTCATTTTTCGCTCCAGAATCACCCCCGGCTCTTCAGTTGAACAGGAATCATAGTGAAAAGTGATTGCTGAACGACCCGAGGATAAGTGTAACATGCCTCGGCTTTGAAGTAAGTTGAGGCAGAAAACTTACGTTTTTACCGAGTAAAATGTATAATTTTTAGTATCTAATCTACGATTTCCCAACAACCAGAGTCATAGCAAGCGAAATGGGATGTAGGAAACTTTTGAGGTTACTTTAATTTTTGAGTGCGCTTAAGCATTCTAAAATGGCTTTAAGGCTTTTAAGAAATCCTCAAGTCATCCTCATAAAGTCGTTCATTTTTTAAGCAGCTGGTGACGTTCTAAAGGCCTTTAAAGGATTATGGGTGTACAGCAGGTTTTTGAAAACTTTTGAGACGACCATTACTTGCATTGGTTCGTTCATAGTTCGACCCTCGGTGTTCCTTTTTATTTTTTCTGTGTGTATGTGAGGATGTGTGCTGGATATGCGTGATTTAAAGAAAAATCAGTCAGTATCGCTTTCCCGAAAGGTCGCTCCCTTAAAAAAATAACACTTCGTTAGGTCCAATAAGGGAGTTTCCATTTTCCTTCCTCGAAGCCGGCTAATCCGTGACTGGTTGTCAGGCTTCGATTTACCCGGAAGTGCCGGGAAGGTTAAGACTGATTAGTTCCTGTTTCACCGGAGGTTGAAAGGTGACAATCGATAGCTTAAAAAAAGAGCTAGAGTTTATTTTCTTCGAGAGTTTACGGTTACAGTGACAATATTAGCAGAGATCTTCGTTTATGAGACTTTGGCTGCCACTTCACTTTTAAAGAAACAGGAAAATTACGTAAATCCCAACACAGTTTCAATTATTTGCCATTACGAAAACCGCAAGTACCCACTCGAACTACCGAGCATATTAAACTTGAGACCAATTCGCGTGCAACGCGCCCATTTGAAAATATCATTCAAATTCGTTCTACACTGATTACCTTTCACTGTACCTTTTGGTTAACGAAGGTGTGGAAGCGATAAATCTCGTTGCAGTTTCAGATTTCTATATGGGCAGGCTTATGGGATTGTGTATGGCGTGTTCCCAAAACAGTACCAGACGATTTATCGACCCATGCCCACCATGGATTAAGATGCTGCTGAATTGAGGTGTCTCCCATTCGCCCTCCATAACGTGTACAAGGCAATTTAAACGCCCTAAATGCGATTTCGAGTGCATGCTTTACGATGCGATATAACGGGAAAATTGTAATATTTAACTTTGCACCATCCTGTGCGGGTTTTTAATAATAAATAAACGCCGCCCGAATTTTCATGATGTGCCCCCCATTTTATGGATATTTCGATAATATTAGTTCTGTGCCAGGATACTGTACCATTTAAATCGCTTTATTACTTCGACGGAGTTTCCACGTCAGCGAGAATGCAAAATTTACTGCATTTTCACGGCCGGATTCGAATCGTAAATCTAACGTACGTATTATGCATATAGCCCTACGTAGGACTCAAGAGGAATAAAGCTCGGAGCAGCGAAACCTTTAAAAAATTTAAAAACAAACAAAACTATTGGTAAACAGGGATAAAAGACGCCAAAACGGTGCCAAGATAATATTCAGATAGACGTAGTTGTAACCTGACGCTGCACGCCACTGTCTAAGTAAAAAACGTTTCCTAAACACGTCCACTATTCTGATTACTGTAGGAAAATCGGTCTGGCGCTGATTCGCCTTGCAGAATTACCAAAGGGGTCACAGCATAGGAAAATGATTAGAGAAGATAGGACGACATTGAAATAAATATGAGGCAAGTAAAAATTACAAAATGGAAATTTGCAAGCAAATTCCAAAACAGAACAGAGCTGAGCTTTTTTAACCGCATTTTTGCTTAATTTATTCAATTCCCTGCTTTATTTTGTGGCTATTTGCATTCAATTTTATTCTCTATCTATCTGTAATAATCAACTGCAGTCTATGGGATAACAGCAAAGCAGATTTGCGTGCAAATTTCCATTTTGTAATTTTTGCTTCCTTCATATTCATTGCACTTCTGCGTAAACCACTAAAATTTTAAAATTAAAAATGTTGAAAAAATGCAAATTTTTAATTGCTCTTTTGTTGATCAACTCACGGTGCTATTTTGATTTAAACTGTTAATAACGCTGCTACACGCCACTGTTTAAAATTTTTCTGCGGCGTCAATTTTGCGAGGTAAACATAACACTAATACCTACGACTCTGGTTAGTTTCGATGGCGAAGCACAGCGCATTCATGTGTTGTAAATTTTTAATTACGCTCTTGATGTAAAAGCTCGTTGTAAAAGTCTTGGTTAGAAGTTAATATCATGCTTTTGCACGCTACTGTTTAACACGTTATTAAGGTGTCAATTCTCGCGCTTAAACATAAAACTGATATCTATGATTCTGGTTTGTTTCAGTGGCGTAACACCTAGCATTCCAAAGTTGCGAATTTTTATTTGTGCGTGTGCTGCTCAGATTGTGATGGTCTTGGTTAGCATCCAATATCAGGCTGCGGCCCGCCACTGTTGAAATCTAATTGAATTGCCAATTCTATTACTTCATTACAATACCTAGATGTATAATTGGTGCTAGCGTCAGTGGCGTAGCACGCGGTAGACACTCGCAACTTGCGACTTTTTAATAGGGTTCTTGTTCTACTGCTGCGGTTCGACTCCACTACTGCTTAATTGCCGCCGCTGCAGCACGCTACTGCTCATAACTTGATTGAAATGTCAACTTGTTTTCATTCAAAAATTGCAAGTGTTTACTTTGCACTCTTGTTAAGCTGGACGTGAGGGTTTTTTCTAAAACTTAAACACTACGTCATGACCTAACGATGTAATGTAATTAGATTCCTGCACACCACTATTTGAAGCATAATTGAAGTGCCAATTTTTTTCGTTCATTATTACACCTAGATGCATAATTAGTGCTAATTTCAGTGACCCACATACAGTATTGAATCTGAGACGATTAAGGCCTATTACGACTTAATGCTTCATTCCAGCTCTGCCTTTAATTAACTCGAGCATCCCAAAGACCGGTTTCAATCACATTAGACGTCGTCAGTTCGATTCATCTCGAATCACCCAAATACACGCAGGAATCGGCTATATCAATGGCAAGTATGTTGGGCCTACAGCAAAACATCGTTCCAGCGCCATCTGTCGTGTCCTTCTTGCCACTTTTCGACCAAATCCGTGTAACAGCAGGACTTAATATACAGGGCCAACCTATAGCTAAGAGTAATGAAGACGAATGCAAATAGTCATAAGAAAAATCTGAGAAGATAAAGGCCTATTACGACTTTAGGTGGCATTGGTTGGGTATTTTCCTGCGGGTCTACCATACTTACAATTGACATTACCGATTTTTGCCTGCGTTTGATTGACTCGAGATGAACTGAACTGGCGAGATCTAATAGGATCGAAACCGGTCTTTGGGGTGCTCGAGTTAATTAAAGCGCAGAGCTGGAATGAGGCATAAAGTGGTAATGGGCATTAATTTTCTCACGTTTTGCATTCATCTGCATTACAGTACTCAAAGTACACAGTATTCAAAAGCTGCAGATTTTTAATTGCTTTCTTGTTGATTTGCCGCTTGTACATGTCTACTAGATTGTAATAACAGGGCCCTGCACGCCACTGTACACTGAAACTCGATTGTAGTGTAAGTTTGCTTGTTTAGACATAACACTAATGTCTACGATTCTGGTACCTACAGTTCTGGCAACACACAGTACCCATTTAAAACTGTAAATAAATATTTAATAGCGATATTGGTGATCAGATGCATTTGCTAGTCTGGGATAAAATGTAACATCAGGCTTCTGTATGCCAATATTTGCAACTTAATTGAAGCGAATACTGTTCTTTCAGACATAACACAAATATTTGCCATTTTGGTTAGTTCCAGTGGTATAGCCTGCATAACATTGAAAAGTCGCAATTTATTGTTCTCTTCTTGGTATGTTTTTTTTAATTAAAAACACACATGTTTAATCATGAAACGTCTTTATTTGAAATTTGCTAGAAGTGCCTTTTTTAATGAAAACTAGTACTAGAATCGAGGTCAATCCTGTTTGGTTTCAGTGGCGCAGTACAAGATATTGTTAAGTACTAAATTTTTTATTTTGCTCTTGCTGCTAATGCGGTCCGTCACGCCACTGCTTAAGCTCGATTAGAGCGCGCAGTTCTCATTTAACCGAAACTAAAAAAAACATCAATTCTGAATAAAACTGAGCAGAACTATAGGCAGAATCTTCGGTTTGAAAGATTCACGTCTAAAATGATAAGATTTTTAGATGTACCTCTACCTAGAACTATTAGGTGAGAAATACAATATTCTCTTGTTTGACATACTAATAGTCAGCTTTTCACCGTTAAATAAACATAACCCAATCTAATTCTGACCTGAACTAACCTTAACGTAAACATACGAAAAAGAATCGATTTGTGATGCATTGGAAAATGTTTATTGGTATGGTTTCTCTTCCCTTACCAAAGAGTGAGGAATGGGAACGAGATGGAACGAGAAAGTGAATCACATAGATTACCCCTATACAAAGTGGATAAATGGACGATTTGATTTGACTTGAAGTACATAAATTAGCGTTGAAGAATATTAAAGAGGAGTATGTATCAAAGAGCTTCAAACATATTCATTAATTCCAGACTAATCACCATGAACGCAATGATGAGGAACAGGGCTTAAAGAGGGACTAAAAGATGTATAATTAAAATGAGGGGAGGGGAAATAAATCGGACCAACCAGAAATAATCTTCTTCTGCTTTTTTAATTTTTCTCCATCTACCGAAGGCAAGAAAGTATTTAACGCTTGTCTTGTTCAAGGTTTTCTCTCATGCCTTCTATCTCATTTAGTATTGCTTAATACTTCGTTCTTTCTCTTCGCTAGGCACCCGAGATTCTTTCCCAAATATTTAAGTTACTCACTTGATTCATCTCTTTCATTTCTTCAGCCGTTCGGTCCTCCAGAAAGACATGTTGGGCTTCCAATGTATGCTAGTTTCGAAGGGTCTAATTTATCAACCTACCAGCCATCCGATATATAAGTTTTATGGGACAAAGTTAAGCGTAGCTAATTACAAGGGATCGGAATCATTATTTTAAGTTTTTATAAATGCCCGGTTCTTCTTCTTGTTCTTCATCTGGGCCCGGCCTGGGGTTTTCTACCTGCGAGGGCACACATGTTGCCACATCAACTAGACATATTAACTAAACTTCAAAGTTATTCAAAGTTTCTCGAATATTTTTCGTCATTAGACGCAAACGAATAAGTAGAAGATGGGTAAGCTGCGGAGATAGAGGTTTCTCCTTTGAGGGCAACTTTTGGAGGAGTTTTGAACGGAGACTTGGCAACACGGCTTTGAAAATTATACAGCTGTTTTGGAATGGTGGGCGCAGCAAATGAAAATTGATTAAAAATGAGTCGTTGATTGCTGTGGTTTGCTGCCACTAAACACGACATGTCGTGACTGTGGTAATTGACCGTTGCGCTAGACCAGAAGCAGATTTGGGATTTGGCTGAAATCTTATTTAAACGTGCTAGATACTTCTCAAAAGTGGGGGTTTTCAGTTACTTGGAGAAACTCGGATGCAAATTTGAGCCTGACTTGCAACATACGGCTTAAGGGCTTCAAGTCTCTGAACTTGAAATACCTGATAAGAGTCTCATAAACTTTGGGAGTGTAGGAATAAGTATTTGTCTTGCTAGCAGAGCGATATGCCTTTCGTGAGGGGAACCCAACGTACGCAATCTCACATGAGCGCATGCACCGATAAATCCTGGTTAAAACGGACCAGATGTTGTGGAGTCAGTTAGAATTCATGGTCGAAGCTCCGCATCGGAAGTTTTACGAACTTTTCTAGATCTATATAGATCGATTTGGCGAGACCGAGGTCCGATTTCAGAACGCTTTCCTCCGCTATTGTGCAATTCATCGAAATTTCAAACCCTTCGTGTTGAATTCGACCCAGCGGGCCCAACGAATATCCCATTAAACCACAAACGTATATCCTTCACAACGAAATCACATCTAGACATGAAACCCAGGCGTTTGAATGCCATTATCGAAAATAATGATGCCCGATAACCATCTCCATAACTAAATTTATCCTATTTTTTCTAACCCAGTCTGTCTTGTCCTTGTTGCGGTTGAAGAAGCTTAAATTAATGGTTTAGGTGCGATGGGAGAATCGGACAATCATCTTCCACGTGGAGAGGCAGGTAGAAGATTCAAATTCAAAGTTGTGATTTCAGTTTATAGGCGACGTACAAAAGGGTCATTCGAGGACCGAAATGTTTTATAATGTGAAGCAGTAACACTCTTACATGAATAATGGCCTTCCCAACAGACACTCGGGGGCTTAAATGAGGCAAACATTAAACGCACGTCTCTATTCCCCACGTCCGAATCACAAAAACAGTTCGAAAAAGGCCTCGCGTACACTCCACATAATAAACTACCCATAATCAATCACTTATTCATTGCAGAAATTCCCACCGAACCGTTTAGCATTTTTCAGAGCATTAGGGCGATTATTGCGACCCTCGGTTAAAAATGTCAACGACTTAACCGTCGAGTTTCGGCCTTTGTCGTTAGATCGTCAGAATAATTGATTGTCAAAGCAAAACCCAAATGTAAATATAATGAGCCGTGTGGCACACCATTCGTCATTTGCAAAGTATACATTTACCCAAGGTACTGTAAATTGCCTTCAGGTCCCTTGTAGGGTGTTGCAGACAGTTTTTTCCTAATCCCAGTCCTTTGAATTAGTTGCTAGGTGAGTGACAATATGCTTACAAAATGACTAATCGGTAAGGATTATAACGAGGTGACTAATCAGTGGATAGTTTGCGAAACTGTGGGGTACGTGTGTATATAATGACACCACTATATTTTATTACTGGCTTCAAAATTGATAAGAACTTGACGATGTTATTGTTGAGTTTATTTATTAGGAGTTTAGAATTGCGAGGAGAGCAATAAACGAATTATTGTTCTGAATAAGTATCTCGAACACTGCCAGCTTCATGAAATTTCTCACACTTATTGTTTAAAAACTGTTAGAGTTGTCTCAGCCTCTTCGATTTCTTTCTATTTCCTCATCCCCTTTTTCTCTTGCACCTCTTTCGCTTTCTAGAGTTTCTTTGTTCTTATTTCCGCCCGCACCTCCTCCATCTGCCCTCATGCTCTCTGTTTGTCAATTACATTCTCCTCTCTAAAGCGAGTTCTCAATCACTCTGGAAAACGACGAATTAAAGAAGCACAAAATTTGTCGCATTCATAAAGGTAGTTTTGAGACTAAATCTAATCTTTGCCCGTCCCTTTATGCTCTTCGTTTCTTTTCTCTCCCTTCCTTTTTCTACTGTTTCGTTCTCCCTATGTATCTGTTTTTATTACTTCTTGGCTACCTCACCGCTCCAACTGTAAATCCCAAACGCTTCAGTTTTTCTCAAAGTTTCAGGTTTTTAAAAAGATTATTGCTTAAGAACTGCTACAATTTTTAAGATATTACCTTGAAATATTGATACTTACTAGTGCTAGGATTTATACCATCCGATTTTAAAAATCTTTGTTGTAATCAATAGAGCGATCGGCTCTATGGTGATGGGTACAGTTACGCCGAGAAAGTTCTAGAAAAATGGAATTTTCCCTTAAAAAAGTACCTTGGGTTTAGGTGACTTTTTACTTTAGCCTCATTTGGAAGAGTTCTTTTATTATTTTATTCTCTTCTTGTCTTCGCTAAATGTTATGCGCCTGTGTGGTTTTAACCTTTCGAAACTATTTGGTATCTCTCCCCACGGGTGACGACCTCTCCCTTCACAGACTGCGTTCCAGGATTTTTCTTTAGCCCTTCTAATACCTTCTTTTAGCTCAGTTCTCTATGCTCTGCAGTTCCTATTGTTGTTTTTGTTTTTTCATGTCAGCTTCTATTTTGACTTCTTTATCCTTCATTTTACAGCCGTCTCTTTGCGCCCGTAAGCATCTCCCTCTGCCGCCCAGGGGCGGTGTTTACCAGTATTTTCTTTGCCGTCACCCTTCACAAACACTCCTAAAAAATGAATATTCCTATAGCCTTTTGTACTCGAAAACAAAAAACTCCACACATAATCATCCCCTGACAAGTAACACGTCAAATTCTGCCTTTTCAATCCAATCCATCGTGGAAAACTCCCATACAACTCGATGGATAAGGTGTTAAATTTTTAATGGAAATTGAAAGCTATAAGCCGCCATGCCTAATGTCTCTTTATCGTATGGAAATTATGATTATTTTGAATAGAAAAGATAATAATTTAATCGATAAATGTGTTATTAGGGATGGGCATTTTTCGCGTCGCATTTAGAGGTAACCTGTGTACGATTGTAGTATGCTTTGAAACATTTCTATTGCCTCTTCAAAAAAGTGGAGTGGATAAAGGCAAAAGTATTTACAAAAGAATATGTCGACATTTTATTTACATTCGTTTGTTTCCACGCTTGGAAGAACTTAAGAAAATGACTTTGCCCGAATGTAGCGTCGTTAGCTTGACAAATTATGATTGCTCGAAAAGTAGCAGAGAGAAAATATACTGTGGAACTTTTTTTGGGAGTAATGGTTTGATATACGTTTCGTTTTTGCCTTGTTGTCGTAGAGTTCAGGGCAGGACTAACTCCGGTTTAACCAGCGTTTTAACCTCCCTTGAAGCCTGCATAAAGATGTCCTATTCTTGGAAAGGAAAGCAAATTTAGACGTAACTTTTCCGTGCATATCCTCGAGCAAATAAAACATTTATCGTACATCCTAAGCTGTTATTGTTCCATTCTTGCATTTCCCTTCATAAATTATGAAAGCGGCTTTTCCTGCATGTTCGGCGTTTATCGGAAAACTGCTACAAAGTTAGCGCACTGCCATAAATTATTTTTCAGTCCCTTTCGTTCGCCTTTAATAATTGAGAAATGCGGCGCGTGGATTTGAACTGCTATTTAATCAATCAAAGGTCATTGGCGCTATTTCAGGTTTGTTTATTCGGGAAATTAATTAAGGTATTTTTAGGGCGACAAGTCCCTGCATCACCAAATACCTGATCGGGACATTTGACATTTCCAATCCAGCCTTTAACCATGTTGATGGGTGGCTGTTCCATCTCACCTGCATATTCGTTATTAATAAATAACGCCGGATTCCCGCCCTCCAGACCGTTTCCCCCCGTAAACATAACGCTGCTATTGATCTTGACTCGTGGGAACGTTGTCTTGACTGGCATTTTTCTTATAGTCAAGCTTCATGACGGCTTTCGCTATAGTCCCTACCGATTAATATCTTTTAGGTATCACGCACGAACGAAATTGAGGTACCTTTCTGGGCAATTGTAAAAAAACCAGGCCTATCTAACTTACTAGATAATCGTAAAACAAATTCAAAAACCTTTCAGCTCAGGCTACTGGAAACGGATTTCAAAAATTCATGAACCTTAGTCCAGTTACTGGAGACTCGTTTAAGAGATTTAGGATCTTTTAAGGAAACAACAGAAGTCATTTAGATCAAGTCAAGTGCAGCGAATTCGTGTCGAAATTCGTTAATTTGTTGAGAAATTCGGATTTTTTTTTCTTAATTGTATACAATCTGTAGCTCGAACGTGATCACATAATGGTCACTGAAGATCTCGCCTTCATCATCTACTTCCCACCTTGTTATCTCGCAGGGGATTTTGCTTATTGAAGTCGTAAAATCTACAGTCCAACATCTCCTCGAATTTTCGAATGTTGATTTGGCCTCATTTACCACATCAAGACTTTTGCTTTCGAGTTAGTCCTGAAGCAGGTTCCCACTTGCGCGGTTGCTCTTTCGCTCAGTTGCATATCGCCTTTATAAAGCAGTGGTGGACCACGTCGCAGAGCACGTTTGAGGTCCTGTTCACGTTTGGTTCTTATCTTATTCCTATTTGTTGGTATCTTATCATGCAATAATTTGGATCTACTGTTGAGGTTCAGTCGAAAAAATTTGTATTTGCTGCGGTTGATTTAGCGACGACTGATGCTCGTGAGGATTTTTGGCCATTCTTCGGAGCTTCTCTCATTTTTTTGCTTTCTCTTAATTTACTACTGTCTCGGAGTTGTTCCCTCCGCGTTCTTGTGCCCCTCCGGTCCCTATCGAGTCGACATGCTCCTTGACACCTTCCTTGCTGAGGATGAGGCTTCCCCTCACCTCGTTTAAATTTGCACCCTTGAATTTAAGAGCTGCCGTGACTGTCTGTCATATATGAGAGTATTTTCGAACGCACCAACGTGATAAAACATGTCATGCGCTTGTTGAGATGTTTTCTAGTGTTTTCTCTTGCCTCACATGCGATAACGAAATGCACCCGAAACGAAATCCGCATCATTTTCCATTAAGTCCAATGCCAAAAACGAATTAATCCGACATAGGGAAACTCTAATTCCAGAACTTTATCAGTCTTAGCGACGTTATGAGTGAGATATATCGTAGCAATTTCGGGAAACATGATATAATACACGAACATAAACCATTTATTCCGAAGTTATTTATATTTTGCGGTCGCGCCGGTTCGTTACGAGAAGATAAACAGGACCCGTCTCGCTCTATTTTGTGTCTCTATGTCGGAATTAATTCCCCAAAATGATTTTCTACATTAGGGATTGCTATAATCCTTCACGTTTATTGTTTTTAAGGTTTAGCTGGATCGCAAGCAAAGCGGACGATGATGTATGCAAATTGCGAGAGTTAAGTGCTTTCTGTCGAGAATGGAAAGATGCCGTTTCTAAAAACCAGGAAGAAACAGACAGTGCGTATTTTAATGTCAAGAAATCCGCTCGGATTACCGTTAAATTTGAATTTACCTCCTTGAATATGAATTAAACATAACTCGATTACTTTGTCGAGACTTCCAGGCGAGACCATACTCATTCACACGAACAAACTTGTAATTTCTAATACCTCCGATCTGCCTTTTAGACTTAAAGTTTGTTGGTTGAGGGCCAAGCAAAACGCTTTTGCCTCTGCTGCATTTTTCATTTGTCTCGTTTTTATCCAAAATTTAAGGCACTTGTGCATATTCCCATTCCAGTCTGGAAAACCCGGCACAAACTGCCTCGCAGGGACATGATATTTGCTTAATTTATATTTCGCTCCTGGATAGGTGGGGTCAGACGAGATTTCGCCTGTCGATGTTTCATTGTAGTCACGAAATATTGTGAAATAAATAGATTTTGTTTTAAGCCTGATAGCGGATATTAATGGCTGATAAATGTGTGACAATTGGTACAATTTCCCAGAAATTGCGAAAAGCTGTAATGCGATGATGACTGTCATGAGGGTACACTTCAACAATAACAAAATTCACCTGATATTGAGTAATTTTGATTCAAAAATGGTTCTACTCCAATAGCGCTTGATATGCCACGTAAGAACGCCTGTCGCCGTGCTTCAAGAGATAATTTACTTTTTAGTCCTTGCCTGCAAAATGCGTCCGGCACGCCTCTGTTTTTACTGTAGTCTATTGGAAAGTTTCCATATTATAAAAAAAAGTCTACAGTGCTTTTCGGCTACCGTACCGACTCTATGGGGTCATTGATGTATCCGCAGAGGTAACTCGTCTGTGGTGTACCGGGTGCTCCAGGAACCGCCGAACTCCATTACTGACATTGAGCAATTTTAATTGAAAAAGAAAATTAGCATATCTAGCAAATTGCAAAATCGGTGGTTTCAAAAGCAGACATTAATAATAATTTGTAGTCATCGGGAGAATTATACAGTATAATTTAAAATAATGCAACACTCGATTCCGGCATCAACGGTCCGCTTTGGTAATACCCGTTCAAGGATACTTGAGACTATGTTGGGACTATACTTAGTTTGCATGTCGTGTTTTAATTCGCGATTTATGGAAAAATGGGGCCTTGGTTTTTCATAGCTCCGGCCGATACGCAATAGGCGCAATGCGTGTGAAAGTCCGTTCAGATTATCTCCTTTTAATGGGGTTTCATGGTCAGATGCGTAGATTGCAATGCATAGGCCAGTGGTACGTACGGGTATTAATCGGTATATGGGAGTTCGCAGGACTTTCTAGAATTAGAGACACTTGAGGCACACAAAATTAGTGTTTTGTGTTGTAAAGGGAATATTACATCCGCACACAGTCGTTTTGAAAAATTATGCCATGTCGTAGCCGGTCGTCCGCTTCTAATTGACCAATATGAGTTCCTTATAGCCTGTACATAGGAATTTTAATTCAAAGCATTTTGCTTTTTTTTTTAATGAGCCATAGCCAATATTACCCAACATTCATGAAGGTGGTTCCTACTGGCCTATTGAGGTTTCAGAAACTTTTATTAAAAATTCCACTGAATCCATACGTCAAACTTCCTTGCTATTCAATCTTGAAGAATATAAAAGGAATAATGAACTCCTTTTCTGTCTGCTGCTGAGATCTGCATCTTTATTCAAAGTTCCTGCTGTAACTCCATACAGGTGGTGTCAGCTGCAGAACATCTAAACCATCTTCATACATAATTATACTACTTATATCTGTTAGGTAATTTTGCCTATGGCTCCTTAAAAAAATCTTTCAAATACATCACACTAAAATTTCTGTGGCTTATTTAAAAAAAAACACTGCACCTAGCGTGCTTTTTTGTTGCATTTAAAACACATGGGCGCGCTGGGCATTTGGTAACTGCAAAGATTTTTTTAGCTTGAGGTCTGAAGGGCCGCTGGTTAAATTTTAATATTATGAAATATTAAATATTTTATAATATTAAAATCTAAAATATAATATTTTATAAATACCTCCCCGATTATCTACGCTTCTGGTTTCTTCCAACTGATGACGTGGCGATATTTAAGAAGAACCGTGCAGTAACACATAACCATTGGCGTACTGTACTTCATTATTACTCATGAGTTCTTTCTCAACTTCCATTTGCGAGATATTAAGCCCTCGTTCATCTCTCCCTTTTTTTCTTTCATTGCTTCAGTTGGTCGATTATTGCTCAGCATCATGTAGTCTTCAGAAGCTTTAAGTCAATTTATCAGTTCCCGTAGAAATCAAATACGAAATTAACTGAAAGCAATTTTCCTCTATGATTTTTATAGCCCTTCACAGTTTACAGATACTATTGTCTGTTGGTTTAGGCTTAATGAACGCAATTTCGTGGTACAATAAAACTCTTTTCAAACCTAATGTAAGTTTATGTGCTTTTGTCGTAAAACTTCTATTAGCCTTAATTATACAACAGTAGACCAGCTTATTGAATTAATGCGACGGATTTTCCGGCATTATTTATTATCCCCGAACCGTCATAAGCATGTTTACCTTACAAGTATGGACTATTTGATTAAAAATTTTATCGAAATAAAAACATTAGTCATTATTCTAACTGCCTACGTGATGCCTTACTGTTGCTGAAGTTGGCCTAAAATTGTCTAATTATACGATTTGATGATGAAGTTTTTAAAATTCGTAATACGTAGGGTGTTTGGAAAGTCTTGTCGCACGATAATATACCTAAACAAAAACGCATCAGACATATTTTATTTTTAAATCTACATTTTTCCATGCATATTTGCCAAATCTTAAGCATTTATGTTCACTGAATATTTTACAGTGAATTATCGAACTTTGTAAAATGTTCGAATTGTCCAAACGGGGTTATCGGGTGATTTCCGTCTATAATTTCAAACGTGGCTTAACAATTCATCAATGCTTTGATGAAATATTTAGTGTGTTTGTGAAGATAGACCATCCCTAAGGACTATAGAACGGTGATATTTCAATTTTCGACGCGGCGATTTTCATTTGGATGACGAGTTTCGCTCAGGTCCACCTGAAGAAATCGTAAACAAAAAAAACAGGTTGACGAAAATATGTACGTGACATATCGACAGATTGAGAACACTTTAAGGATTAATGCACCTGCAGTGCACGAAATTCTGCACAACCGCCTTCATTTAAGAAAAATTTATTCCTTACGGGTACCTTATCGGCTAACCAACTATTAAACGCAACATTGAGTAACATGGTGCAGAAACATGCTAAAAAAATTTAAATCAGGGAAGTTACCCAATGTTAATTCTATAGTTACTGGCGATGAAATGTGGCTATATTACTTTGATGTCCAACTAAGTCCTAGTCGAAAGTATGGGCACTTAAAAACTTTCGACCAAATTCACGACTCGACACCTGGTTTCTCCATCACGACAATGCACCGGCACACCGTGCTCAACTAACTACAACATTTTTGGGAAACCCCGAGTTGCAGCTACTAGAGCATCCTCCCTACAGCCCAGATTTTGCTATCTGTGACTATGCACTTTTTCCCTATGCAAAAAAGCAATTAAAAGGTCGACGTTTTCCAAATGCAGATGAAATGATAGCAGCCTGGAACGAAATATGCTCCGAGATACCTCCAGAAAAGTGGGAGCAAATATTTGCAGAGTGGTTTCAGCGCATGTTGAAGTGTATTAGTTGTGATGGAAAATACTTTGAAAAATGTTAGTTAATAAAGCCATACGACAAGACTTTCCTAGCACCCTACGTATTTGCGCAAAATGCGACTCTAAGTACGTTCTGTGCAGGTCTAGAATTTTTTTGCTTTTCATATTAACAAAGTGGGATTTGGTTCTCGCGTGACAACCCCACTTTAAACTATAGCGCACACATTAAAAATCTATCAAGAATCGATGTTGTCTCGTATTTCCAACTTAACTCTGATATAATATCCACTTAATTGTTACGAAGCCACTGCTGTGTGTGCTATAAAGCATCATTATTAAACTTCCATCACTATTTGCTGTTATGTATTTTAAAACTTTTTCCAACAAACATTGATGGAAACACATGAGTGTTCATGGAATAAATTCATAAGCCTCGAATTGGTTCGTTAAAATAAATAAATAAATAAATAGCCCCAATGGTAAATATAAACGCAAATTACTATATTTTCGGTACGTTGTGAGCTCATGTTTATGAATAACAAATAAAGCGGCTCTTTGCATTAATTTTATTTATTATTATTATTTTCGGAATTAAACTCGTGTACATATGAATAGTATGGTTTCCCTATAATGGTAAAGGACCACTGGATACTAAATAAATTTTATTAAAACTTATTTCTCGCTGGATATATGAGTGTTGCGACATATCGGGGGCGTAATTGTCGGTTTGCGGTATAATAGGTACTAAAATCGAATTTAAATTTATGGGTAATTTGGTGTTGGCTTCAAATCGTTATATAACCCAAAGATCAAGCTTGTTAACAAGCCCCAGTTAATTAAACGTTCAGGCAATAGTGACTTTTGTTTGTCTCGACAAAAAGTCGATGACCTCTCTACGTCCTAATCAGTACATGAGGACGTGTTCATTCTTGAAAATATCGGTAATTCGCAATAAAATTTTATCTGCCGCGATTTCAGACAATTCGACGCAAATGGCGATGAGATAAGGAATCATCGAACATGTGTCTAATTATCCAAAGACGTATGATTGAGTTAATCAACCTTTTCTGCCTATAAATTATGCAATCAGTCAAAATACTTCGATAATATATTTTTGCCTCGTTAGAATTACTGGAATTTTGGGTCAATAATTCATCGCGAAGGGCATTGAATTTGACCGGATGTTCACCTCACAATCTAGAGATCATTTAAAAGAGTTTTGATAGTCAAACGTTCTCTATGCATTCAACCGTAGAACTCGATGGGAAGGCCATCTTGGGGATCAAAATATGTTTTTCTCAATTGTTATAGACGATATCTAAAGCAATTCCCGGCGTAAATCGATTGTTTCGATCAACAAAATCATTAAGATAGGCCAGTTTTTCCCAACCTTTGTTTCTCACATGAGGTAGCAGTATGTTGAAATAATGGTAAAAATGATGAATGGTAATCAAGCACTAGAAACTCAAATGTTGAGCCGATTTAGAAGCTACGAGGGTAGTTCCAAAATTACCCGACCTAACATATAGATGACGACTTTTTGTTAAAAGTTTGCCTATATTACAAGGACCTAATCTTAAAAAGCTCATGTCTAATTTGTGTTTGCTTTGGAGTCGTTTTTAACAAACGCTTTTATAAATTTCATAAATATGAAAAAATTAGTCATCGATCCGTGATTCAATACTTTCATTTGAAGTCTTGGTCAATCCAACATCAAAGCGAAATTATATTCCACTCTGGGGCGGTCTGGTCCTTCGTTCACAATTGTAAAATATTCAGCGGCAAGGTTTAAACGCTGGCGAAAAACGCTGGGCGAACTGGCAAAATGAACTCCGCAGTGGTCGACCCAACGAGGTGACCATTTCAGAAATTGTGGTGAATATCCACAAAACTGAACTGAAAGACTGTTGGCTAAAATTGCGCGAGATAGCAGACATGATAGGCATTTCAAAAAGTACTGTATATCGCATTTTGACTTAACAATCGGATATGAGAAAGCTGTGCGCAAGATGGGTGCCGCGATTATTCACAATTCAACAAAAAGGGAGTGTTTAGCAAAGTTTCGCAGTAACAAAGTCGAGCTTTTGTGTTGATTCATAACCATTGATGAAACATGAGTTTATCATTTCACACTTGAGACGAAAGAGCAGTCAACACGATGGGCTCAAAGAGGAGAATCGGTTCCAAAGAAAATGAAACCTATTCCATCTGTAAGAAAGGTGGTAGCGTCAGTTTTTAGGGATACACTTAGAATAATTTTTATTGATTATTTATATTTTTTAAACAATAAATGGAGAATATTATACAAATTTATGTCAGTGTTTAGGCGAAGAAATGAAGAAAAAGTGCATCATTTGACAAAAAAAAATCTTGTTTCATCAAGATCACGCACCAGTTCTCACCTCCGTCATCGCAACGACCAAAATCAATCAATTTGGTATCGAATTCTTCCTTCATCCACCCTATTCGCCAGATTTAGTCCCTTCAGATTATTTTCTATTTCCAAACTTGAAAAAATGGTTCGGTGGAAAGAAATTTACCAATAATGCTGAGGTGAGGGCCGAGGTTGATGCCTATTTTGAAACATTCGAAGCTTCCTACTATAAACAGGGTATAGAAGCCACAGAAAGAACATTGTTGGGAAAAGTGTGTCAGTCTTATAGGAAACTATGTTGAAAATGTAATATTTTCCAAAATTTTCTTTTCTTTAAGTGTTAGGTTGGATACTTCTGGGATTATCCTCGTATTCATAAATTCTATATTCACCATTTTCTCTACTATTCTACTAGAAAAGATGATTCTGAGTTGCAGAACAGCCTAGATGAAAGGGATATTATGATGTGGAGGAAGAAAAGAGATTGTACAGGTGCTGATGAAGATTACAAGGAATATGGTGAAATAGATGGATTTAAGAGAAGGTAATCAATCTTCAGAGATAATCCGACAGGTGTTTCTATTTATTTGCATCATCAGGCATGTGTACGTACAAAGTAGATACACGCGAATCATGGTGGGCATGTTCGACGCATATGCTGGTGTAATCTGGAAAAGGCGACGGGCTAGAAAAAGATAGGGAACCACAAGCAAGCAGCAGCTCAGTCTGCTGTGGAAACACCCAAAATTTCCCTAATTTTGGAGATGAGATCAAGATATCCACGGCGACGTCGACGTGAATACCAGCATAGGTTTTGTGTCTTGTGTCTGACGGTGTTATCTACCCAGCCAGGAACGTTCAAAACTGGAAAAGTTTGGTGCGGATGAACACACATGTAAGAAAAGATAGCAGCAAGTCCGCAAATTTGCGACACCGATTTGCGGATTTGTTTCTAACTTTTCTACATGTACGCTTATCCGTATAAAACTTTTCCAGTTCTGAACATTCTTGGTTGGGTAAATCACAGCTTAATTTGCTTCTGGAATTAAGACACATGATTCCATGGTAAACGATAGAGCAATGACCTTTTACGTCAGGTATATTTTGAGATATAAAAATTTTGCACCAAAACATTTTTGATCATTTTTAAGTTGAAGAGGAATTATTTCGCTCTCGCATTACGTAAAGAATGGTTAGTTGCGCTAGTAGAGAAAATGCTGCGTGATGACTTCTTTCTGCGCAAAGGAGGAAAACGAGAAAAGCTAAACCATTTCGAGATGATTCAAGGCAGCAACCTTAATAGAAAAAAAGCAATATCATGTAAGGTTTCTCTGAATCAATACCCACGTAACGTCAGATTTATTTATGTTTTAAGTCCCCTCTGTTATTATTTCGTTCTCCTTCCAGACGCATACTGGCGAGATGCAGAGAGTATACGAGAGCGGCATAACTCGAAATGAGCCAGCATTTATAACATCACGGACACACTATATCATTATGAATAGGTAGTCATTTTTTACAGAAAGGTATATCGGCCTATAATTAAGGATCCCAAGTAAGGTTCAGTCACATTCGGTGACCTTCGGTGATCTTGAACGGACGGATCCGGTACTGCCTATATTAGGAAGTGACATGAACGGTGCGTTTAATGACTTAACTCTGAACGAGCAGGAAACTGCCTGGTACACTTGAAACTGCTTATTTGAATAAGAAGGCATTGAGGAGTGAGAAATGAAGACTCTTCCTGTTCCAAAGCTTAAATTTCTTGAATAAATATACGACCGTTGTAACCTTGACTAAGAGACAAGCCCATGTTTTTATTATCGCCGGTAATGAGCGGCGTTTATATTTATGCATTTCTATATTATGGATTTAATATTGTTTTTACGAGACCTACCGTAACACACCCATGCATGTGCCTTGTATGACACTTTTTTCACTTAGCAGCGAATAAATTATTCCACTTCTTCCAGTTTATTGCCGCAAAAGTGCCGAGTTTATCGGTTTCTGTTGTAATACCTCTGGAGGTTCGTATACCAATGTCACTAAGTGCGTCACAATACTAAATATGAAATACGATTATTGCTGATGCTAATCGTAGTGATGGCGCGATTTTGCATCACAGATTTTCAAGATTGTTTGTCCTCATATTTACCTAACTCGGGTGACTTGTGGATATCCTTGGGAAACTAAACCGCATTATTCCTGAAAAAATACGTTCTCGCGAGGGGGCCTTAAAACCATTATCTCTCTTTCACATTTTCCTTCATTCACACAAGTACCGGAGCAGTTTTTCAAGATATGTAAAATGCCCCGAGAGGTCACAAATCGCATTCGCAACGTGGCTGAACCTTTAAGTGCCAGAACAGATCTCTTAAGGCAACTATTCTCCGTAGTTGAAATAATCAGCCTTCAGATAATGAGACATCCAGGGAAATCACATTAGCCGCATTTTGCCGAAAGCCGCCTCGTTCTACGCGTTCCCTCCTGCATCCAGCAGGACCATCGCAATACCGACGCAATCTTCCAACTTGAAATGTTCATTTAAATTACTAATTTAAGTTCAAAGGTCAATAGACGACTTTTAGTTTTTACGAGTGGACAGTGAAATTAAGAATTTTATTCGTCTGGCCGACCGATGTAGCAACAATAAAAGCGGACTTTATGCTAGAAATATGGAAGTGGACGCCGCAGGTGTTTACTCCATTACTATGAAACTGCCCACGGTCCAATTTTCCATATAGGCAAATTCATAAAAAGCCTCGGAATTAGACACGAATCTGATCCGCAGGAGTGTTGCAACTCGCAGCAGCATCCTCCTTCTATCTCACTCATTCGCGCTGAAGGTGTCCATAAACTTTATGTGTTTTGGTTCATTAATATGCAGTCAGTGAACCGAGGCTGCTTTTGCAATGGTAAATATGGCATTGAGGCGTCGATAAATTCATATAAAATTGAACGCAGCCAGTCGATGACCACGTTTCTAACGTCGCATGTTGTTCACCCCTTGTTTACCACTTCTTCTGCGACTCAAAAGATTTGGAAAGAGTCTGCAGCACTCCCTTCAAGATTCATTTGGGGGCGATGGAGTGAGCGGGGATCGGATCGGGCTTGGCGATGTTGGACCCGATGCTCTTACTTCGGGGTAAACGTGGTCATTCTTACTTAAGTCAATTGAAGGTTTGAAGAAGAATCCGCGATGTTTTCGTTTTTAAATGCGATTTATCGATCCGGGTTTGAACTGTCAGGTGGACTGTAATTAAAATGATGATGTTGCAGAGGAAATTAATGACAAGATGAATTACGTTCATTGGTCGATAGCGTGAGGCCAAATAATGCATCGTTCTTTGCACTCTGATGGGCGTTTCTCGACCAAAATTGAGCTTTACTTAACAAGCCAAAGGTTGATTTGAATAATTAATTTGTTATTTCCTCTCTTAGTTCAGACAGAAACCGCGTCCGAGTCTCGTAAACAAGCCAAAAGCGATATCTTCATCCGACGTTTGCAAATTTATTTAAATTTATATAATAAAATCACTTTATAACTGCGACAGTGAGTCATATAATGCGCGTTTCAAATTTATTCGCTAATTCTGTGACGGGATTTTAAAATGTCACTGAACTTGATGTAGTCGAACGATAAAAATTGTTGTGTTGTTCCGAGAAGTTTATTGTTTTCCCTCTTTGCATAGAACCGGCGGCAAGGTGCATGTAATCCGATATGATAATACATTTCATAGGAATTAATTTTGTACTGTTTCAACTTCATCACGGAAGCGTGCCTTACTCACTTCCGCTCGATTATTACACCAAAATAATGCATGAAGAAGAGAAAATCACCAAGATTATGTAAAATGATTTGAATAATTCAACATAATGTGAAGCTTATTCATAGGATAGGCCATTTATAGTTGAAGGAAGGTAGGTATCAAAGTGATCCAGTTTCTCCCATTCTGAAAGACATGGTGCAACTGCGTTTGTGCAGGCTTTTAGAGCTCATCGGGAAGATTATTTGATGCGAGATAATTTTGTCTGGAAATTGTCGAGTCGTTAATCTTCGGTATGTACCGGACAAGTAATCAGGTGTCTGTCCAAGTTTCGTTATCAAATCAGATATCTCCATGATATATTTCCACGATTTTATTTCACCTTCGTACGACCTTCGTACAATCTTCGTTCTCTTTTCTACTGTGATCTCTTCATTTTCTGAAATTTTGGAAAACTTCATATTTTATGATCCTAACGGCTCAAAATGTTGTCGCTAAGCGATCAGTACTTCCTACCGAGCTCTCACTACGAAATTTCGCACTCTTTCCGACAGCATTTTGTTATTCTAAAAAACCTCAAAATTAATTTTAAAGAACCGAACCCAGAAAAACGCTCTCGAAATAGACACTATTGCCCTTCTTTGTTGTTACATCACCCTGTTTATGCATCAGGCTTATAAAGCTCACTGAGGCGGCCAATTTGAGGCATTTTTGGAGGTAATTTGTTCCCAAAAAACCCTGAGTGATAGTCACAAAATCTCATAAATTCCCCGAAAGGGCTTCCTAACAACTTTTGAATTCTCCGCTATAAATTCCTGAAAGAAACTAAAACTTTCTAACTCCTAACATACTTACTCGAAGTCGCGCGGGTCTGGTAAACTTTTCTAAAATAGCAATTTTTGAAAGAATCGAAAGCTTCGCCTCTTTTGGAAGGATAGTGCGGCCAGACATTCTCAAAATTGGGCATTTCCAATGTAAGGTTTCTCACAAATCAGTGATTTTGTTGCAATTTTTGAATTTCACGAAAAGCATAGGAAACATTAGTCACAAGTCCATAAAAGGGTCCAGTCTGAAGCACAAATGGCAAAGGGAATCCAATAACCGTCGACAGGTGTTTCTACTTATTGGCTTCATCAGGCGCGCGTGCGAACAAAATAGATATCTACACATCGTGTTACTCTTGTCCGAAGACATGTGATTGTAGATTAGAAAGCATGTAGAGAGAAATAAGGAACCACCACATGCAGGCATCAGCTCGGCTTCTTGTGAAAATATTTAACCTTTCGCAATTTCGGGGGTGAGTCCAAGATACCCGTGATGGCTTTGTCGGAGATATCTGCTGTGATTTGCCCAGGCAGGACTGTTCAAAAGTAGAAAAACCTTATACGGATGAACCATACTCAATATAAGAGAAGTTCGCATGGAAATCGAGCGCTCAAGTTGAAACGGAAATATAGTATACTATACTTAGAAGGTGTTGTGGGTGGGGCTTTCGGGACCTTAGTGTAAAACATAAAGGATCTAAGAGTGTTATTTTCTTATGCAGAATATTTGGTCGCAAAACATCTACATGAAACGTCTCACGGATCACCCATCAGACACCCAAATTGTCTGAAAGGGAACGTCTGAAGGACGACTGATGGATTTTCTTGGATCTCCAGTGATCCAGTTTAGTGCAAATTTAAAAATTTAAGGTACGCAAAATTTCTTGAAAATTTAGAGGTTCGAAATGCTTCTGCGAGACTCTCTCATCAGATGGACTGCATCTAGTAGATGTGTGGTGAGAACTAACGCCACCGCGAAATTTCATCATCTACTACACCTTTTTATATAGAATATGTACTTGAACATCAAAAACACTCAACTAACAACGGATTATTCACGTTAAAGCGTATCCAATAATGTGCAAAATTAAAGGACAGGACATTTCTATGAGAGTATACTGCCGTTTGACGTCAACAATTGCGAGTACTTCGCTTGCACTGATGCTAATATACCAACCTTAAGCCCCTGATAAGAAAACAATAAAACTATTTTTTTATTTACTCGGGAGATTAGGTATCAGAGAGCGTTGCCAACACGATAATTTCCCGAAATAGAGTTGTTTGTTGTGAAACATCTGATATCTCGATTTAGGCGATTGAATTGTGAAGGTCGATACGGATGCAAGTTAGTGACATTGTGAAATCTTGCATTCGTTATAAAAATTTTCAAAAAGTCACTAAAAGAACAACTAACATGGAGCTTTTGCCGCAAATAGTCCTTTCTGGGTTGAATAAATTCCATTTGCAGTCTCTAATCTTCAATGAAATCTCCGGAAATTTCAATGTAAATCGAATCTTAACCTGTCGCCAAACATTCTAGAACCGGACTCCGTTATCTTATCAGTGCTGACAAACACATTATTATAAAATATTGAAACGCAAAATGCAATTTTTATAATTTATTACTATTCCATCTCCTGATAATGTCGTTAAATTGAGCGGGTTTCCGATACGACCTTGCCAAGCAGTTAAGTTTTTATCTAAATTGGTTTGTTAAATTGTTTGGAAATTAATCATTTTGTGTTTGGAAATTTCATAAAACATTTACAAACATTCAAATCTAATAATGGTCTAAGTAGACTGTTAAATGGAACAAATTGCGCCTTTAAAATGTGTTGGTTTGTTTGGTAATTTTATTTGAGGTAACTAAAAAACAATCGATCGACTAAAAACACTGCTGAAAGATGGAAAGGACAGAAAAAATTCAACCACAAAAATTTCCCAGCAAAACCTGTTTGAAATGCGTTAAAAAGTTGCGTTTGCTAACGTTTTTACAGCTTTTTGTTGGAATATCCAGTCCAAAACAACGAATAAAGCGCATTCCTATTCATAGATATATGACGCAATGTTATCAATGCCTCAAAGAACGACCGGCCTAAATATGATTATTGCTTAGGTTAGTGTTTCTTCTTCCTTCTCTGGCTTAGCGATAAGAGTAGTTAAAAAATCTAGAGTTAGTCTATCGCCTGTCGGGTATATATAACGATCGTTGATAATAAGAAATAAAAGGTTTAATTAATTACGCCTACAATTTGATTTTTACTGTCACACCATTAGACGGTCTGGTTAAAAAGGATTATTCAATACTTTTGACCTGCGCGGCGCCACATTTTCGTCATTCGTGGTACATATGCATTTTTTACATTCATTGCATTTGTGAACGAAGAAGACAAATCTTCCGCCCCTTTCCATGAAACCAAACTACAGGAACGTATAGTGTTAGATTTACGAGGCAATAAATTTATGATAATTCTCCTGTAAAGATAAGATTGTATGTGTTAATGATAGCTGTAAATCAAGTAACCATATGAATTAAAATTCCTTCAAAAAAATCATTTCTAATTGACTCAAACCAAATTGACATGTTTTCCTAAAATTAAAAAAAACTCCTATATTTCCACAAATAAGTTTTTAATGGAATAAATCAAACTGAACATAAACATGCATAATTATTAACATACTCGTTATTTTATCAATGGCTTGCCACATTAGTCTTAAATGAGCTTCCTTACTGAATATTCAGGTTAGTGACTAGGTGTACTCCAATAGTTCCAATCGCTGGTGGCATGTACGGTTTGGTAATTCCGAGAGGTAAAAACGCGTAGGTAACGTAAATATTTACACATTTAGATAAGTTACCATCAGCTGTTTAGTATACCAAAGGCATCCTTCCTGGAACAACTCTGCGGAAATAGATCGAAAAATTTTAATGCAAATTTCTTTAAAACTGCTGGCAAATTATACACACATAGCAACATAGCATAGCAATCATACAGTAGAGTACTTTTTCCCACAATGTAAAAAATAGTCGCGAAGCTTGTAAAGAGAAGAACGATGGTATTGTTATCTGGGCGTGGTATTTTGAGTGAAGGTCACTTTGGATTAGTTGGGGCTGGTGCAGGTTTCCCGTTGCGTATCTCTGCTTAAGGTTGAGCGATGAAGATTTTGCAGCTGCGGCTTTCTGCGAAATTTCCAAGGCATTTCCAGGTCTTTCAGGAAAACCTTCAGTTTCTTCGATCGTTTCAACCTTTTCATTATTTTTCTCTTCAGTTGTTGTCACTCATGTTACGATATATTATTTTGTTTTAGTTTTAACGTTCTTTCTGCTCTTTCAGCCCGAATTAAACGTTCAAAAAAGAAATCAGAGGGGTAGCTTTGCGGTGGTTTCAGTCCTATTTGGTGAAAAAAGGGCAAAATAGTATTTGTGGAAAGGGGCCGGATGTGCTATTGGAGAAATGTCGTTTGTGAGGTCCCACAAGGTTCTGGTTTGAGACCATTCTTATTTCTGTTATATATTAATGAATGGCTGAGTGTAGCTGTTTCAGGAAGTTTCGCTCTTGTCGCTTATGATGCGATGATGTTGTGACGCGGAAGGGACAGAGCTGTGATCCGTATTATTGTAAGTTATGACC
Source organism: Euwallacea similis (assembly GCF_039881205.1). Classification (NCBI taxonomy): domain Eukaryota; kingdom Metazoa; phylum Arthropoda; class Insecta; order Coleoptera; family Curculionidae; genus Euwallacea; species Euwallacea similis. The sequence goes on along the minus strand of NC_089611.1, from coordinate 1,953,193 downwards.
TCATTGTGTACATGGTTGATACTCCGCTAGTGCCCTGTATTTTAACATCAATAAAACGGAAATTATGACTTCTGATTGTATCTTGAATGGCGTGGTAGAGGCGTTGGTTGGGGCAGTGACAGTGTTGGAGATTCCAATAAGAAAAAATTTTGGACTTTAAAGTCAACAAGAGGACCTGTAAGGAATATTTAAATACCTCACATTCCAAGTCCCATTCATCACAGGAAATGAAATCCGCTGCGAGTACCTGGCTCAAATAGGAAAACGAGAAAAACACGAGAGCTGGTTTTGTTCCGAAAACGGATACAGGCAAGCACAGGTTGCTCAAAAGCTTCAATTGCGAGCAAGAGAGACGAAAAGACAGACAAACGCGCGAGACGAAGGGAAATGAGTAAAACAGTGTATAGACATAATACACCATAAAAACTGGAATGCTGTCACTGAGTATAATATGACGATTATCAGAAAACAAAAGGATGGAACAAAAGGACGAAGACGAGAAAAGAAGGAATGAGAGATGTCTTCTCATAAATTCAGATTCTTGAATCTGAATTTACCTGACTTGGAATATCCTAATGGAATTTCCGTATTCCTGTTTTATTTGTAGCTTATATTGTTAAACTTAGTGAAATAAGGACTGAAGTGCGCTACATTTTCTTCGGCCTGTGAGACCTTATCAAAGGCCCCGCCTGTCCAAGCTCATAATAATTTATCTATTATGGTGTTCTTCCAGTTCACATAATATTTTACGTGTACATACGTGTCAAACGCGAGTTTGGACGTGTTACCGTATCGAACTTTTAAACTGATGAAATATTCAGTATCAACATGATTATTTTCTTGTGCAGAGATATGAGGGAATAATGAAATATTCAAGCTCTACTCTGGTTGGCGAGAAGAGTTATTCAATAATTAATCGAGTCCCTAAAGAAGAAAATCTGCATGTCGAATAAAGAAACATTTTACGTTACGTCTGCTCTAAAGCCTGGAAAGAATATTTTAATATTTATGTTGCTCGCGGAGCTTATCTGCATCCATCTCTGCAAAGTGAATTATAACTAACTTTGTACACAAATCGGACGAGTAGAAAACGAAGAGTTTTTGAGCGGATCGTTTAGTTTCGCCGAAGCTTTTTACCTGTTGGGGATTAAATTAAACGTGCCTCTGGCAAATAGATTATGCCGGGATTTCGTTCGGAAAATGGCTAATCAATATCAAGGAAAGAAACCCTCACAGACGTAGAAAAAGATGGAAAAGTATATACATGAAAATGAGCTTAGCGGTCCTGCTGAGAGGTGCATGCAAGTGTACAACTAATCAACTGATCCTTATCAGGCAAAGGAGGAAAAGGAAGCACGTATATGTTTTTATTTTTACGAGTTTTGTTTCTTTTAAGTGTGTAGCCGCTATTTAGCGCACTGTTGCACATTTTGCACGTTTTTATTGGTTGAACATCGCATCATATCTCGGATGAAATATCGCTTTAGGAAACAAGCGCGGTACCACCCAGCGCAGCAAAAGTTCAAGGTTCTCGGAATAACGTTATATCCAATTAACTTTTGTCGACAAGCAATATAACCAATTTCAAACAGTTTTTCCTTTAGACACACCGTACATTTCCTGCTGATATTTTCTTACGTCGGTTCGCACATAATTTCCGGTTAATTTTTGCCCTGATCACGTTATCTGTGTGGGCAAAACTTACTTTAAAAAAAACCCACACCGTGACGTCTGGTTAATCTGCCGTGGTGCAGGTTTTTGCCTCGGCTGCTGGAAAAAAGCTACAGATTCACTTCCTCAGTCGCTCTATAAGTCAGGTTAATCAGGTTTGGTCATCAGGTAATCGGCGTTAAAGTAAATATCTGGTTTCGGCTATTTTTTTTTTGCTTTCAGTTTCTACATCCATAGAGGACAATAGTCAAAGTCAGATTTTATCCATGTAATACCCACATTATAGCTTGGGAGAATTGATGATAATCTTTATCAGCGCCTTGACAAGGTGACGTGACACCTTTGTTCGCGAGATATGAGAAGGTCACTAAAAACTGCCCTTGAGAATTTAATTTTAGAGGTCCTCCCTCGACTGCACGTGAGTCAGCCGCAGCTTCCCATCTGAGTTTGCAACAGAAGAGCCCCGTCAACGTTGGATTTTTAATCCATTCTTCGGCCATGCCCAAAATAAATTTTACGTTCTTTAATCTAATCTTGCAGATTGTAGAACGCAGACACGGCAGCAAAGTCGAATTTACTGTCTCAAGACCTCAGGGAGCTGTGAAATCAAAACTACTGTATCTACTATAAACTGGATCTCAGTAAGGAAGACATTTATGACTTCTGTTTTTAGGAGAATTCCGCATTAAAATAACGCTCTCCAATCGCAGTTGACGTTCTGACCATAAAATCTGAAACGCCGTGTATATTTTAAAGTCCCTGGAAACCGTCTTTAAGCTGAAACATACGGGGTATAATTTTCCCCAGCAGTATTAAGACATGACCTAGAAGCGAAATTAAGCCCCAACTTACACCATTACGGCTCATTTAACATATCTCGGACCCTCCCCGTGCAATTTTTCATGTTGCGTTCATGCACTTCGTGATCTCATCACTTAAGGCCCACACTGTAGAGTGCGAATTCTGTCGGCAGGGCTGTTCTACAGCAGCTTATCGGTTCAATCGACAATTTTTAAACGAAACCCTGTCCATTTTTGTAATATACGAATGACGGGCCTAACGAGCTTACTATTAATAGCTCGGCCAGAAAAAGTTACATTATACAACGCGTTGGGACGACGCGTTTTAAAGTTATATTAATCAGAAAACTTCCGTACCAGAAATTTATGTGCGGATTGACCTTAATACGTGAAGCAATAATCATTTTGATTTAGCGTTACGATTATGGAAACCAGTACTGCTACATGACTTGGCGCCTTTAATATGTTTTTGATAACATATTCCGGCTACCTCTGGGCGTAATTATCTCGTTTCTTCGAGGAACATGGAATAGTGACGCCACTGTCTTGACACAGAACCTCCGAGAATATGCCCATCCAATTAGCACTTCCACCATGAAGTTGGTGGGCGTTATTAAAGGGCAGTTTAGGGGTCCCGGGTGATGAGACAAAATTGTTAATTTACATCCGGAATTTTTCACTAACTCCGGGCAAACAAATTTCGGGGTAAAATCACTGAGGGGGCTCATAAATAGCTGCCTAAATATTTGATACTGTTTTGCCTGATTACCGAAAACACGAAATCGCCCCTTTCCGCTGAGGCAAATTAAGTCCAACTCAAGATCGTTTCCCTTTTATTTTGCTTTTAGTGCATTATTCAATCTGACGCATTTGCATTAGTTTACAGACTGAAATGAAATTCGATATGCAAAAGAGGGAACACTCGTTGCACGCTGTTCTAATTAGCAAGGCAGAACGTTGTTTCTTGCTGCAAAATGCGCTGGCAAATATTGCGATTTGATGGGCGTTATTAGGTAAATATAGCCTTAAAAGCTAAAATTTTACTTTTTCCAGATTTAGCTGCATAAATGTGATTAATCACGGGGTGTATTTTCCAACCCAGGACTGGGGTAGATTCCCAGAAGGGGCCGCTGAACTGGGGACCTTGGCGAGCCACGGCGATGGCCCGACAAACCGACCGAAGGCCTCCACATTTACAGTCCTGCAAGGAGCTTTTAAACGCCCATTATATTGTTTTGTAGGCCGAAGACAAGGAAAAGTATTCACTTTCAACCACATGTGTAATCATGAGATTATTGACTTTTAAAGATCTTGAAGGTGTCACGTTATCGTCCTCTGATTCCCGTCCTGATTACGCCGCTTGATTTTCCTGCCACAAAATGGATTTAAATATATATAAATATGTAGGTACTGCATATTGATGGCACAAATCGGATAATTGTTATCAAATTGCAACAAAAAATATCGAAATATGTATTAAAAATCCGTGCCATTTGCGAACACCATTAATAACGAAATCAGTGTTATTGTATGCACTGATTGAAATTTTAGGCTCCTCTTGGGAATTTTGTATGGACTGCGGAGGATTTCATTGGATGCATTTCAGTCAGAATGGAACACCTTACATATGTAAATAATATTCAATCACATTTTTAAACGTTATTCAGAAATTCGTACTTGGAAATAAAATAGTACATTATTCTTGATGGGAATTTTTATTACTATCTCGAGATTTTGTTTATCTCGATAAATGTCTCGATAAACTACATAATTTCTTGACAGTAATGAAACATTTCTAATCTCGTCCTGCAGTATAGTATAGTAAGAAAATTGCCTATAAGGTTACTTTAGGCCTGAACAAGCAACACCTTAATAACTTGCAATAGTAATTTGCAACAGTACAAAATATACTCATTTGTAGTGCTATGATATTCTGAAGTCCCGTTCCCCCTTATCGATTGGTATTACGCCCAAATAAATAGATGTTACAGTTTTCGAGTTATATGGATGTTGAAAATTGCTGTTTCAGCAGGAAAAGCACTACTAGAGTGTCTTGCTCTCAGTTTTTCAATTTTATTCTTGGATGATATTTGAAGATCGACACTGGTTCGGGATGATTCTGAACCAAATGACTTTTTTCAAAAAATGTTATTTTTTTTTTTAACTTTTTAAGATTTTAACATTGTTGCATTTCTACCCAAATAGACTTTCCTTTATATACGAAATTTGGGGAATAATCGTGTGATCAAGCACGGTAACGCAGCCCCATTCCGTCACGTTAAATAATCATATAATCAATTTATAGCAAATGTGTCACTAAAGCGAGTTATAAAGGGTCAAATGTGAGAATGTTGACTGTTTGAGTTTAATTTCGGGTTTCTGAGTTATTTCTCAAAAAGTCCTGATCGGATAAGTGCAGACGATTCGGAAAGGAAAGTTAATGTGAAATGGCTTTAATAGTATTTGAATTCGATTTGTAAACTGCAGGATGGAGAAACGCTTCAATCTCAAGAGGTGTACGAGATATTGAGCTTTCCACCATGGAGCAAGAGAATGCCCTAAGAGTACAGATGGGTGGAAATACTGCTTCAAATGAAGATTTTTTTTAATTTGAAGTATGTAGATAGAGATTCTAGTGGAAATAGCTAAAATAAATACACTAAACTTAGGTATTACTGAAAGAATGTCTTGGAATTTCTGTAAATATTTGAACCACATAAATTTCCATAGCAAAATAGTAGGTACCTGCTGAAAACTCAATCATGGCCCTATAAAAATTCTAGATAATGATGGATTGATTTCCAAAACAGTTAAAAAAGGTGTAAAACACGAAAAATGTTTATGAAAATGTCTTAAGTGTGTGGAAAGTGAAACCTAAACCCAGTTATATTAATCGTTTTATAATGAACCAAAAATGCTGGGAACGATAATTTTGCCTCGAAACTATACAGTTGATGCGAACTTTACATAAATCACCCAAATTAGTACTTAAAAAATGGTTCGACATTTTTTTAAAACATTTTAGTTTTCCTTTGAATGGAACAATAATCGAGCACTCGCAATTGAAATATCCTATGAAACAGAAAAAAGTGGTTCTTTTCTTCCTCTCTGAGCCCTCCTTACGCTCCTCGAGTCCCTTGCTTTTCTTCCTTTCTCCGCTTTCTAATTGTCACAGCATTTCATTGTCCTTAAAAAGTGAAGTATGTTTAGGACATGGTCCCAGAGAACCGAAACTTTCCATTAACAATGTTTACCCCCGACCCAACCCGGCTAATAAGAGCTGTTTCACCAAAAAGCAGAAATACATGTACGTAACCTAGAAGCCTCCAATCGCGATAAGGCAAAGGCAAATAACGTTTCCCATTAGTTGATTTCGTAAGCTGTGTGAAAATCAATAAGCAGCCATATGTTGGGTAAACAAGAGGACACTCAACGGCCTCTTATCATTCAAATGTAACATAAAAGAAAATATTTGTTCGGAGCATGTTTGGCCACGTGACACCTTAATATTACGATTGAACGAGCAGTTAGTTACAGGTCCGATAAAAGTCCCACTTTTTATTCGAGGGGCCCCTTATTAAAAACCGAAAAACAGGCAATTGTTATGCGTGCAAAACTGGTACAAGAAGCTCAAAAGTCAATTATATTCAATGACATCAGCAATGACCCAGAAAGTGGCGAATTCAAGTGCGAGTAATTGGCATTATTATTCCACATTCTTACCACCGACTAAACGAACCAAACTATTTATTTCTGTAATGTTAATCTCTGTTTGCTCATTGACCATTGACAACAGGAAGTATATTAATTGACCAATTCACATGGTGGTGCAAATTATAGGCGCCATGCTAATCTAGAGCGTGCTGTATATTTTTAAAATAATTTATTTCCATCAGTATAACTGTGTTAACAAAAGGTCGTTCACACGAACGACCTCTGATTCTCGAAATATAGGTAAACTAAATAAAAAGTTACTAATTACACAACTCGAAACATGCACGAGTGTATGATTAACAATTTAAATTAATTATCAAATTTTGAGTTATCAGTTTGCTAACGGTCGTTATAGCCAATTTGCCGATGTATTCATTTTGGTTGTAAACAAACAAACTCGCGTAATGTGGTCTGATGCCGATGGCGTAATTCGGGGTTATCTGCAAGAGATTGTGGGAGGAATTTCACCAAGCCAGAGGGGGGGGGGGGGGGGGGGGGTAGGGTGCATAAAAGAATGCAAAATCTGAAAATGCCACTTATTGATTTTTTATTGCTGTTTTCAAGAATTTCAAATTAATGTATTTCGGAGTAATTCGAGAACCCTGTTTTCGGATAATAAAAATAATGTCGATAAAAATCTTGTTTTGCTGTATGGGCTATTATTACGACTAAGTATTTGATGCACCGCTTGCAAGGCTTCAAAACTCGGGAACTATTTGAGAATATAATACTCATTCTCGGATGATTTTCTTGTCTTGATATGTCTCTATATGCATTCGAAACCCCAGAAAATTCTTCTCTAGCAATCAATCGATTTCAGGCAATTTTCATTCTTAGGAAAATTAATCTTCTGAAGTTAGTCGATTGTAAGCAAAAACACAGAACTTTTTTCCTTTAATTTTGAATTGTTTTTTTATACTTCGGAAATAACGTTAATCCGATTTTAAAATCCAGCAGTTTACTTAATGCTAAGAAGTAATTTTTTTCGTTTTATTCTTCTGTAGTTTAGCTATTCTCTTCAGATCACTCCACTTCTTTCGATGTTGAATGAATCTAAAGCTTAACATACAGGGTGTTTGACGAACATACCGGAAAACTTTCAGGGAATGTAGAGCTCATAAAAACAAATATTTACATCGAATAAAGTTCGATCCGAAATCGCTTCGTTTCCAAAACGCAGACTGTTTAATTTCCTTTTTTTATAATATTTTTTAAATATTTCAAAAACGGTTTGGGATGCAGATATGAAACTAGGGACACGCTTTGGCGGGATAAATGTACATATTCTGGAGTAGGCAGAATATTTCCACCTACACCAATGGTGTCCGTGCAACCATTCAATGGGATGTTTTTAATGAAAAAAGTAGTACGCCATTTACTTTTTTTAATACGAAAGTATTTTTTTAATGTTCAAATAATTCTTAATAAAAAAGGCTTCTTAGCGTTTTGTTGCTCAAGAAGCCGTTTTCAAGATAAAACATAATTTCTCATTCCTGTGCCTGCCAAAAAACCAGTTTAGGTTTCCAAGTGCGATTTTTTAAAATTCGTTAGGAGAAATTAATTAAATTATCTTCTGGTAGAGGTAGAGGACATGAAGAAAAATATGCGTGAAATATGTCTCATCGCAAAATAATACTCTTCGTCCAAGGTATGGTTCTGTTAAATTTTGAGCCATTTACACATATAGAAACGTTTCTATGCACCATAGTTAAATCCCATGTTTTACCATTGTCATGGAAACCCACTGCAGATTTGCTTTAAATAAATAAAGCAGTTCTCGACAATTTAGGCATAAGTTTGTTCATAAATAACTGTTGATTTTTAATCGTTAATTTGCGGACACATTTTGTTAGGCATAAAATGTTCGTCTTAATGTTCCCCACTTTTATTAAATGAAAATGAAATTAATTTCTCCTAAAGAACTAAAAAAACCGCACATGGTAACCTATAACGGTTTTTTAGTAAGCACAGGAATGAGAAATTATTGTTTATCGTGAGAACGGCTACTTAAGCAACAAAACACTAAGCGGTCGTTTTTTATTAAGAATTAATGGAATATTAAAAAAAATCGCATTAAAAAATCAGTGGCGTATCATTTTTTCATTAAAAACATCCCTTTGAATGGCCGCACGGACGTCACTGGCGTAGGTGGAAATATTATGCCTATTCCAGCGCATGCACATTCATCCCGCCATAGTGTGTCTCTACTTCATGTCCGCGTCCCAAACAGCTTTTGAAATATTTAAAAAATATTATGGAAAAAAGAAATTAAACGCTCTGTATCTCGGGAAGGAAGCGATTTCGGACATAGCTTTATTCGGGATGAATATTTGTTTTTATGAGCCCTACACCCCCTGAAAGTTTGTCGGTAAAGTTATGAATCACCCTGTATATGTACGCTACCTGTTCTTGTGACCTCCCAGTCTTTCTCAGTTTTTCCTAAATTTTGGAGCAAATATGTTTTTTACAGTCGCATTTTCGAAAAGATTAATCCATGTTTACAGTTATTATTTTCCACCCGAAATACCAGCACTTTCATGACTCAGCTATGCGAAAATCCGGCGCAGTAGACCACTTTGACGCCTCCTGGAGTGAAAAAATTACCGGATTAGCCCGACATTAGCGCACGTTTCCAAACAATCGTTAAAATAATTGAACCGTGGCCAAAGTCCGCAATTAAAATAATGTATCATTAGTGCTATTGAAAACAGTTTCCTAGATTTTACGCCGACTAGAGCGTGGAATTATTTCGATACGAAACGTACTTTGTAAGCCGCGTGTCAAAAAAATATGTGCTGTTTGTTAATATGCAGCCTCGAATTATGTTATGGTACTGTTTTGTTTATTATTAGAGAGGCATTTAATTCGTTTTAAATAAACACTTCAGAGGCCACATACGCCACTCGAGAGTTGGAAGGAGCGAAACGGAATTCGCTTCGCAGCATTTGATATAATCTAATCATGCGCCTTTAACGCAAAATCATTGAGATCTTCATTTTGGTTCTTCTTGACGACTGGATGAAACGTCGCCGAGTTACGTGTAAAATCAATTCAATTCCATTGCGGGAACCTTTGTGGCTTCGATTTTCCGCATTACTGCGATTAACATTTACATAACCTCTCTCGTTGGTCAACGCCGCAAATTTGAGCTGTTTGGTCCATCAACTGTTTGTATAACACCTTAAAAATCCATTAAACGCTGTTTTTGTCGCGCCACAAAACCCTTTAGAAAGCGATCTTCTGGGAGTTTCTTTGACTCCGAAGCAATCACGGCTCCCAACAATAATAAGAAAAGATCTTAATCACAAACAACGGTTTTCCAGCACGTATCATGGGCAGTTAACGAAAAAATTGTGCTCTTCAGTCCCACGAAAGCCCATATAAAACTTGTTTCAGCACCGTAGAAAATAGTGCGGCTTTTTTGTAAATCATGGTCTAAGGATGGAACACCTGCCATCTGGTTGTTGAAGACATGACCGTCCCATATATGGGTGCGCTGCTTCACTTTGATGAAGTTGTTTGGGGCTGATGCAAATCTTAGATTTGTGTGTCTGCAATTCCAACAATCGCATCATCCATATTCCCAAATATTTATCCAGGACATTAATTTCGAGCATTAAACCGTGCAGTCGACGAATGTAAATTTCCTATAGCCTCTCATCAAGCAGTACCCAAATATCGCATTAATCAAATGTTTACCGTGAGTTTAAACGTCCAAACGACAAACAGTGAAATGTGATGTATAGTGCCAATTCAAATCGATCCGCCGCAGGCGAGTGCGCTCGCGTTCAACACATTGACCTTTCAAACAAATAAACAAAACGTAAAAGATGTGCCAGTAACTTCTTAACCTTGCGATATTATTTTCAGACATAATTTTTATCTCCACCATGATAATGAGGAGTGAATGTGCTTTTAAGCCTTTTAAATTTGATTCTGTAATTTCGCCATAACAAGCCGGTTTTTGTCACGGTCTTGCCTGGTGCGGTGAAGGTAAATGTGTGATTTCAATTACGACGGCGATCAACATTTTCTATCCGAGCTTAAAACAGGATGTAACAACACTGATCAAATACAAATACTTTACTGAAGGTCTGTAACTCTCACACTCTCACACGGAACGAGGTGATTTAGTGGAATCCGAGTATGAGGCATTGATCAAGCGGCAGGATCGGTGCTTCTGTATAATCAAACACCTACAACTGATGCGAAGTACTTTTGAATTCAAGAAGTTAACTATTTTCGTTTAAAGCCCCCCTCCATCTGCCTCTGTTGTTTTCTTGGAACTATTGCGTAACACCTCACTACTGAAATGTTTCCTCATTGCAAGACTCTGAGAAGGATTTCAATATGATTTCCTTTACTTGAGGAAGCTTCCAATTATAGTAATCTGCTTCTTTCTCTACCTTCACTGCATGATCCACTCCGTTGTCGTCGATGACCTACGGTTTAGTTCGAACTTGCCTCAAGACACTCTGGATGGAGCTAACTTCAATTTCACCCATCTACGGCCCAGTTGTTTTTCTCTGTGAGTCTCCTAACTTTGATCATCCGCTCAGTAAAGACCAAAAATTCCCGATGCGTCCTGCTTAAGACAGGTTTGAGACTTTTTGTAACATGGAACGTTCTGCTGAACTAACTTGTCCTTTTTGATTCTGGCATAATGGCAAAACGCCGAGCCTGGCCAGAAAAGAATTTCAACATCAGCAAGTTGCTGTTTATGTAGACGATTCATTTCCTCCCTTGCGAGTGCTGTTGCACTGTATTCGCGTCTTCTTTTGATATGTCTAAGACCTCTTGTTTATTAATTATTTGCTGTGCTTCGCATTCCTCGGATGTTAGTCGCACTGTGTTGATTGTTTAGAGCAATCTTCGCATGCTTTAAAAGATCGCTATGCGTTTTGCCCTTATTTTCTACTACCACGGCAAATGTTTCTTTCAGTTCTACTCGCTTCGGAATTTCCAAGTTTTATTTCCTCGTTTTAAAACAAACTAATCACGTCAAACTCACATAAACAGTTCACATAGTTTTTGAATTAAAAAGCACCTGCGCTTACCTTGAGCTACCTACGATAAAGAAAAGACCATTATCCTGGAAGAATGCGAGCACAAGTTTATTGATGATTTATCACTTTGAGCTTGTAAAACATGTCTGATATGCTTCTGTACTGTTCCTGAACCTGAATTACCTGAACAAATTCTTTGGTGTACCACCGTTTCTAAGCTTGAACAAGTCTCAAACAAATAGACATCTCCTTTGGCGTTCAATGACCACAAATCTCACGTTTCCCGAAAAAATCATCGAACGATAAGCCCGAGCACAGCAACACCCAAAGGCGGCTTATTTATTATCTTTAATAATTAAAATTTTATCTCCTGGTCTTATAAACAGGATGTTGAACTTACCGAATCGCTTATGAGACCAAATATTTATACAGAAATACCAAATTCACGCCTATAAATTTAAGCCATCTCCCGTATTATGCGTTCATTCTAATTGCAACTTTCGAGAAATCAGGTAGGTTGTTCGTTTCTGAAGAAGCTTTTTCCGATAAAAGGAACTGCTCCATTAAAACCATTAATTGGAATGGTAAATTTAAAGTGACAGGCCTTGAAGAAGGCTGTTCCACGTCGACTGCAACATGTGTAACTCAGCTGGAGGAATGGCAGTTAAAACATTTTTCTAGTCTTATACATATCTTATCAAGTCTAACGTTCTGTTCTCTTTAGGATTTATTAGGCAGGGCAATAGGGCAGGGTCGGACTAAAAACGATAATACCTCGTCAAGTTGCTGGTTCCAAAACCTGCTTCCTCTCTGTTTGACGCAGCAATTGGAGTGTTGGTAAATGAGGCGTTTAACTAGGATCTGGCTGAAACTAATGAAGAAAAAATATTTTCCGAAAAACGAAAAACGCGGATAAAAGTGGAACGTCAGAGATTTATCGTTCGAGCTTGATACACGTGACATATTTACGGCGTTAGAAAGATTTATCTGATAAATACCAATAAGTCTATTTTAAAGGTTGCCAAGTGATGCATATGGGCGATGTTAACGTAATCTTTCGGAAAACAAGAAATAAATTAGGGGATTTTATTTGGGGAGGGAATTCGCCTTGACCTCGTTTACATGTCCATATCATCAAACCGAAGCCAAAACAAACATTTTCGTCAATTAATCCTTTTTTTTTTTTTGTCGCAAATAATAATCGTCACTTTAAGTGGGCCAAACCTGTTTTTGGCTAAATTCCGTGTTTGTTTAACCCTGTTTTTTTTCCTAAACAAACGTCACCATCAAGAAATATATAACATTGACCTTCTGAACTCAGCCAGAGCAATAAACTACGAAAGGCCATTAACGGACGTTTACGTTGAAAAGATCCTTGGGGAAAATACTTGCGGTGAAACTTTCGCGAGTTCCGCTTTTGTTTCCCATTTTCCTAATTAATACAAAAAGACAATGAGGCCATAAAACAAGCGCTAATCCTTGGAAGGTTGTCCGTACTTGACACATGAGGCTACCGCACTTTATTAATTGCCAAAACGACAATGAATAATCCCGAAATAAAGTAATTTAACTCTAAATAATCTAAATGAATTGCATGGACATTGATCACTACCAGGGACGATCAAACACTTTTTCCAAGATTCCCCTCGGGTGAGTTTGGCGCTCTCGACTTTCCCGACAACCTCTGTATCAGTTAATTGTAAACTCAGATGAGTCAAGTTTTATCAGAAATATCATTGGCCTTGCAATAAATCGAAACCACATCCTCGGTAGTTGCACTAATGGCTCTTTATGACAAACAGGACCGCACTAAATTATGTTTATTTTATTTATTTATTTGGAAACTACGTCGTATGTGTGGGAAGCAAATGCGAATTCCAATGGGCCCTATGAATCCTGTAGGCAAACGGTATGATCAGGAAATGAAGTTCTGGAAAGAATATGAATTTATTTCAAAAGTTGCTGGAAATGGGAAAATTTCCATAAGTTTGGAATTTTGCGCAATAAATGAAATGTGAAGCGTAATGTAAAATCTGGATTCCTATGAAAATGCAGATACTTTGTGAGATTCTTTGATTGGAGTTAGGTCTGATTCGATATGATAATAATTTGAGCAGAGATGAGAAATTTTTGGATGTTTTCAAATCAGATTCCAACTAGACGTTCAAAACAGGTTTTTAAATACGAAATTGTGCTTTAATCATGGATTACATGTGTGATACGATACAATTGTATACCTTAAGCCGGCATTAAGAATTTTCAAAATTTTCTCAGGTTTCAATTCTAGAATTATTATTTTGGCAATATTCACCTCCTGTCGACCTTAACAGACCCTGATTAGTTTCCTCTCTAGTACCGATTTTCCCATGCCTTTACAGGCTATTGCTTTCAAAGTACGAGCTGGCCTATACAAATCTACCTGATGGTAAGTGATCTCTCTCTGAATCACGAATCATGAAATTTTCATAATCATTCTGGATAAATAGAAAAAACTTGCCAGACTCTGTGCTACCTACGTTGAGCGTCAAAAATGAGAGACACTCTTACCAAACTCACTCTACTAATGAAGACAATTGAACCTCTTTCTTCCTCGCGAGATCAAAGCAATGCTTATGTGTATGGAGCAACTGGTGGGGAATGTTAGATGGACATGGATACTTCTACCATGCAAGACAAGCAGCTATCGCGTTACTTGGACTTTAAAATGATGGAACAGGTGCAACAAGTTTTTATATTGGACCGTAAAAAAACAATACTGGAAAATCAACCAGGAATCTACACAATAAGTTTTTGACGATTTGAGCCAGAAATATGCCATGGAGGGAGATCTGACTTCGTCCTGATTCATCTGAAATTAGTTGTGTATTGTCATTTGAAGAAGATGCGGCGCATTTTCTAGATATCCTTCCTGGTCGTGTGGTTAATTATAAATCCAAATGAAAGCAGAAGGAGCTCTTGCGGGGTAACTTCAACTATCCTGAAAACGAAAATAAAGGAAAAGAAATATATGTATGTTGCACTCCATAGCAATTTTTCATTTGCTAAAGATGAATCAACATTGTTGCCGCAACAGAGAAAGTTTAAGAAATAAGACTTCCACTACATTCTTGCTTTATTTGACATGTTTTCCTTAAACATTTATAAAATATACTCAAGCAACTGCTGAAATTGCGTCTGAAATTAGGCACAATTGCAACACACCCAGCTACTTTCGACTATCCCTGGGCAATTTTTGTGTAATTTGAGTGTAATTTACAGTCACAAGGAGATCCTCCAGCATGCGAAGTGTTCTTTAATCTGACAGTAGCTGTAAAGCAAATAAGATAATTGAAAATATGTGTTGGCAGCGCTTCAAGGTCGGAAAATGTTATTTATCTCACAAGGTTGGTGCTGCTACATATTTACTTTCCTTCAAGCCTCTTCATCTCTTTCGCTTTCTAATTAGCAGAGGAGCGGATTAATGGACGTTCCCTCGTTTTGCTTTTTTCCACTACCGCTCAAACTGTCAAAGATTCCATGTAGTCAAGTTGAGTGGTAATATATTTGTTGTTGGGCCGTAAAAATAGACAAATAATACGACCTGAAAGCCGGTTTATGTCTGCTTTACCTCAAAATCTGTCACCGGACGCTCATTTAAATCCGGATCGGTTTTTAAACATGCCGCGATAATGGGTTTGCATTTTCGAGATCAGAATTTATTGCACAATATTTTTTGCGATAAATAAAAATGCCAGGCTCGGATTCCAACTGGTCCGGACCAGATAAGGGACGACGTATGGGCCACTGCAAACTGACGAATAATTTACGTTTTCAATTACTTTATACACGCTTCAGATCGGATGAATCGTTCCTCGGGTGGTTTGAGGGGAAATTTCCATGCGTGCTTTACTAGAGGCGATGATATAAATAAGCTATGGAAGTTGTAGCGAAATTGTTCTCATTTTACATAGGATTTCCCATAAGACAATATTTTCTCAGTTTCGTCAGAACAAACCAATTTCGACCGTTTTACAGGTAAACTCCCATAGAGAGAGGTTGATACCACTCCCGACCCTCGCTCTTAACACCAAGTCCCGTTCCCTCAAATGCAGCGCTTCGCACGCAGGCATAATTGGTTATGCCATTGAAAGTGATAAAATACCTAATAAGTAATTATTTCACCATAAGTAATACCGCAACCAATTATGAGCCAGCGCGGGTGCGAGGTGCTGCGCATTGGAGGTGTGGTGCGAAAGGTTTTGAGTGGAGGTTGCGAGTGGGGCCAGTGTCGGGAATGAGATGTTGAAGGTCGCCAGGGTTTTTTCACGAGAAAAGTCTTCAAAAAGATGCCCGACCTGTTGTTTTGCTGGCTGGATAGTGTGGGATTCGCTAAAGCGTCTACCGACTAAAAATTTCGGGATTCCTCTCAAATCTGCAACGACCTGGAACTGTCCAGGTAGTATCAGCAGCGCTCTTCTAAATAGAAATTTACTTCTAAAGTGGAAGAAATCGTGGTGGTTCTGCTGATATGGATTGCTTATCCGACTAACATTGACATAACATCTTCTAACACAAAGACCCGTGTAAAAAATGCACACAATTTTACTGAATATAACTACCACAGTTCATCTACTACGATCAGGTAAACTCATGATTCCCAGCAAGTTCAAGCTCCGGCTTCTGGAAATCTCTTTTCGATTTTGATTGTTGATTTACCAAGTCTAAAAGTCTTTTGAAATACGAATTCGTCAGAAAAAATTCGATATCTCTGCAAAGATCTCGAAAGGATTTTGCAGAAATTAATGAATAAGGCAATTGAACTTGATAAAATGACTATCGAAATCGGCCCCAGGTTACTCCATGTGCGAAGCTCTGGAAACCATTTGGGGAATAGCTAATCTGTTTCCTGGCTCGTCCAGGTTATCGGTGATTTGTCCAGGTTGAAACATCGTGGAAAGGACAATTATTTTCTGCAAATTCGTGAGGTGAATACTGAAGTTGGTCCAGATCAGTAAACTTAACAATTTAAGGGCTGAAATCGTTTGCAGGCCGCGCCAACTTGAAATTCAAATTTTTTCAGCGAAGTCTCCATTTTAACGTTTGGAAAATGTTTCTGGTATTCTTGGAAGGATTTAAATCCTGAGAATAATCACGTATCGTAACCTCGTTGCAATTGAATCATGAGCGGCTTGTTTGCAGAATTACAAAACCTAATCTATGTGTTCATAAAAATCCCATAATCCAGACACTTGTCCTCATTTTTTCGCATTGCAGAAACCGAACCTTTGCAAGTCATGTAATGTGCAATAAAAAAAATCAGAACATGGCTGATGGGAGAGTCAATATTTGCCCGCTTTAAATGCAATAAAATAAGCGTATGTTTGCGCTGCAGAGTGCGAAATTTGTTGTTATTATACCATTTTCTTTCAGTTTCAATTTTTTCCAAAATCCTCAAAACATTGTGTATCCAAACAAATACTATCACGTAGCTTCTATAGATTGTCTGAGATTTATGTGTTTGCCTTCGCGAGTTTGTTTTCAAAAGGAATTTTACTTCTGCCATTAAGTGACAAACTAATAAGAGGTTGCCGAAGTAGTGCTCCCATAAATTATACGGGTGCAATAGAATTTTTGCATAACATGCGTTGTTGGAACAATAAACAGCTTAAGGAGGATTTTGAGCCAAAACGACGACGTAAATGGATCCGACAATACTGCGCAACAGAGTTTGCAGTATGTAAGCAGCTACCTCGAAAATTTTATATCTAATCGTCCTATTTTCGCCAATTTATTTACAATATTTTTATGGATTTACGTAAAATGACGACGTGTTATTGACCTAAGTCAATACTTTCGATATTTTTAGACGATGCATGCTGTTTGTAGTCGGCCGAAGCGTGGGCCGTCGCGACTTTATGGTTACCTTCCTAAGGTAATAATAGAGAATCGTTAAGTCTTCTTTGATATGTGGCAAATTGCTCTGACTCAATGAAAAGGAAATAAAGGACTGGTTAATGGACATGCGACTTTGGTGTGTTGCCGTTTATTGGGCCATAATGCACGCGCCTGAGCACCTGAGCATAAAACTTTGTAAACTAAAACAGTTACCCATTGTTGCGATGCCTAATTGATGAATTTGACATTCACAAATTTACGACAATCAATACCCAATTCACGTAAACGGGAAGTGATACTGTCACTAAAACGGAGTAAACAATAAACAATAGAAAGATTAAGTTTGCAGATGGGCAGATTTTTATTGCGGGGGTCCAAATGTTACTAGAATCGTGAAATATTGTTAACATTCTGAAAATGTGTCAGTTTTTATGCCGAACACAATGAACAATGAGGTGAGGTAAACATGTCAATGTTTACAATATGCCATTAAACCATATTGGGCGGCTACACTGATTCGTGGGCCTTTTGATTGATAGTTTGGAGGTTGACACATCTTTTATCAGAGAAGACAATCAGTGCCTGATTCACAAGATTGTGCAAAATAAAGGTCTCGTATCCATCAGCATAGGCTGCAATGAATCATGCTGAACACCCTTGAACTGCGGCCGATCCCCAACATGTTGGTTTCCCTATACCACCTTGCATGCAGCTCCCAGGCTATACAAGCCATGGAAAAATTTCCTGGGAAAGTTGTTCATGGCAAAATATGCGTCCATGAACAGTGTCACCGACCTAAAGTGTTCACCTACTAAGTCCGTTTTGGACACTATCATGTTCTTGCTGTGTATAAAGCTTTTACATTCCGTTAAACATTCAACTACTTTTTAGAAAACTATTTTGATTATCTTCCTTATTCACTCACTTTAAACACGTATTTTTCATCTTTCCCCTAAAATCGATGAAAATGGACTTGCAGGTGAACACATTGCGACGATATGCGATTAATAGCTGCACCAAATAAGGCTAAATCTGCTGGTCAGTTACAGCTAATACGCAACTTAAAGCCAGCTAAAGTCGGTTTACCTTAACATTATGAGCTTTCTGAAAGTTTAAGTTTGCTATAAAGTCGGTAAATAGGAAAAAAGTTTTCTCCCTGAGAACTCTTAGAATGATTGAATTAACTATTTGGTTCAGCTAAACCAAAATTAGCTGACTTTAAGTTAAAGTAGCTTAAATCTTTTAAAGTAATTTTATTAACCTCGATAGCATAGGGAGATATTTTAAATTTGAACCAATGCGAACTGGACATGGGGTATGCGGTCCCTGAAACCTTTTTTTAATCCAGACTGAAAGGTCCTACCAGTCTCGCATTAAGGGTGTTGGCACCAGAGAGATTAAACAGTGAGAGGAAACAATAAACAAAACTCCTACCATCAGACATTCAACCTATTGATGTTTGGCTTATATTCCCACGATGCCAAATCAGACCAGTACGAAGACACCTACACTTTATTCCACACATTACGTCTGTTACAGTTAACTTGATTCTTCATTTTATAGAAGTATAATATTATGGTTGTTGAAAGCCTCTTAATTCCCTATAAAGTCTATTTTTAATAGCCTGAGTCAGGATTAGTATTTTTTTTCCAAGAGTGCACTTCATCACCGAACTAACGCAAACTCCCCTTTAAATTTACTATACCTTCATCTTAATGCTAGTCAATTTTGGTACTAATGGCCTTAAATTTCATTTATTATCGTTAGTCTCAATTAAAGTCATGTATTTCTATCTGACCTAGGACTAAATTCTGTAATGTTGTTTAATCCCGTATTTCGTGTTCCAACCAAAACAGAATCAAACTTAATTAGAAGTTTGAGGACCTACCTCAAATATACGTTTGCGCGAATTAATGAGGTTCAAAGATAGTTTTCAATTGGAGTTTCCTGTGCATAGAAACACTAGATATGGGTTGGTAGACGGATCTGAAATTACCTCAAAATTACCTAAAGTTTGGAGAAAATTAACATTTTTTTTAGGAACTTCCAAACGCTGAAAATTAGCTTCAAGTGCCTTTCAAGTTGTGACATCTGTTCTGGAGAAGAATCTAGAAGGATTATTTTAGGTTTCGAAGGAATTTCTGCACTTCATCTTCAAAACATTGGAGGAACGTTGTGATCAGACATTCCAGAGCAATGCCTGCACAAAGAACTGTAAAAAATTCACTTTTGTATATTTGATAAACATGTCGCCTCATTAAGGCCGCAATTAAGGCTTATCAGGCAGCCTTTGCAATGACTAAAAAATAGGCAATAAAAGTTGGCGGTTCAATTGCAAATCTTCCAAGAAAAACTTGTATGCACTTGGCAAATATTGATGCAGACGACGACCATTATAAATCTGTTGCATAAAAAGTGATAATTTCAGAATTGAGTACAGCCTTGTTTAAAAAAAGCTTTTACTGGCATTAATTCGCTAAATCCGATACTTGCACAAACTTGACCCATATTCTTCACTTAAATAACTCGTAGTCTATATTTATAATTTTTTTATTTATATTTATATTAACTAATGGCGTTTATGGAGAAAAACACTGAATTAAATTTGTGGTGCGCGTTGTATCGGATCGAAATTAATGTTTTTACAAGCCGGAAAAGATGGCCCTAAACAAACATAATGGCATTATTCTGCACACAGAGCTGCGAACGGGGAAGCAAAACGGACAGTTTAATTAAAGATAAAAATCAGGTTATATTATGGTTATTCAAATAGACGCGTTTTAATGGAAAAACAATGTTCAAATACGACCGGGAACAGCTACGTTTAATTAAAAACACTTGGGTGTTATATAAAAATTGCCTTTGTAATGCTAAAATGGGGAGCGATCTACAAATAACAACGCAATCGTTTGTTTAGTTAGTAAATAAACCACTTTACAAGTTTTACTACGAAGGATAAATAATTGTAACGTGATAATTGCTTTTAAGCTCAAAGGCCGCATTTATGCATAGAGGAAAAATTAAATTGCATGCAAGTTTTTCAAATCGGTTGAAACAAGCATTTTTTAGAAGAAGACATACAGCATCATTCAATTAAACCCGCAAAGATACATGAATCGTTAAATAATGCGAAAAGGTTGAAAGGCGAATTTTTTAATAATTTTTTCCGACTCACTTTTGTAATTTTTTAATCGTTTTTATGGAGATCTTCAAAGGCAAAAGTGGAATGTGAAGAGCCTTTTTCCTTAATGCTGTACTTTTTCGTAATATTTCAAGAACCGCATTCACTTTTTTCAAAATCGATATAAAGATCTATACCGAATCGAGTATTTTATTAAGAAATATAAGCGGCTTAATGCCGTCAACTCATCTAAGCGGTTAGAGGTCTTTTCATAATAGTTCAACGATGGCACTGGCTGTTTTTTAACATCGGCAGAAAGACGCACATATATTTGATTGTCTTTGACAAATTTAAGTCTTTTATTAATATCAGTGACGCATCTAAATTTTCAGGGGGATCTATAAACCTTCAAAGACAATATAGCTCTCACGGAGGGGATTTTCATAATATTTCAAGGACAGCGCTGACTTCTTTCAAAAGTGACATAAAGACGCGTATTGTGCCGAGTATTATATTGACAAATATAAGTCTTTTAATATCAGTGGCGAATCTAAATTTCGAGGGTCTATAAATCTTTCCAGACAAGAGAGTTGTCTGGAGAGATTTTACCCCTATTCTTCACTTTTTCATAACATTTCAAGAACAGCAATGAATTCTGCCAGAATGGACATTAAGACGGGTATTTAGTTGCTTATTTTATTGACAAATATGTCTCTTGATGTCAGTGGCGTATTTAAATAAATCTCCAAAAACCGAGAGAGCTGTCGGGGAGAATTTTCATAATGCGGTATTTTTAGGGTGGCACTGACTTCTTCCAAATTTTTAAAATTCCAGTGGTGGCCTATCTACATTTAAAGTTAGCAGGGGTTGCCCTGTTGAAAGCCAGCATAATTTAAGATTATAATGTCAGAGACATGTGCCTGGTCATTCAAGACTTAATTATCCTTCTAAGGGGTCCGCGATTAAATACAATAAGCAGGTTCTTAAGAGAGGTTCAGGTATTTCTAACCCGTTTCAAAACATTTCACCGACGATCCTGTTTTCCTTAAATTCACATATGCATTAAAAAAAAGATATTCTGAAAGTTGCCAATTTTTTTAGTACGCTTATAATTAGAGTTGGTAAAAAAAAATTAGCAGAAACCGTGTCCTGAATTTTTCAACTTTTCAAATTAACTTTAGGACGACTCTGGTTTTTGCCAAGTTGGAGCACAGTACCCATCAAGATCCGCGCGTAAAATTTAATTGTTGTTTTGCAATTATGCCAGTCATTGGGGGAGCTCTTTCCTCAAAGCTCTCGGATTTTCAATTTTAAGAGATCATGGACGTCATAAGACAATTTTTCAGTTGTTTTAATTGTTTCCCTTATGGGTGATTTTAATATTTCTTTACACTTTTGAACCTATCTGCATCGCAGAAATACTCAATTTCTCGAGCCATCGCGAGCTGCCTCTTTGGGCTCTTTAAAAGCTTCTCAGTTCTATGCTGATTTCCTTTGCAATTTTTCCTTCCGATTTATGAAATTGGAGGGTCGTGAATCGCACTCAAAGGTTTTTCCCTCGTTCTTGGATTGTCTCGGAAGGGTCTCGAATGGTATTTGAAAGTTTTCCTTCAATCCGTAGGAATTAAAATGTTTGCGACTTAATTTAGTGCGTGATACTCGTTCATCCCACGTTGAAAAGTGTCGAGAAATGTTTACGTCGTGCTTGAACGGGCCGCGAACAGGTTCATTTGGATACTTTTAGGCTCTAACCATGTGAAAGACTTCTCTTATCCCCGTAATTGGAAAAAACGAGTCCAATTTAGCCGATATAATCCTACGTTGGTGCACTTTTATGTGTCGTCCCGATGAGCTTGAACGGCCTAAGCGAGCGCGCTATTATTTCTTCATCCGAGGCAGGCCAGTTCCGAATCGCCATAAAAACAACTCGGAGCACAATAATTGTTAATCTTAATGTCACGACATATGTAATTGCGCATTTAAGATAAGAGAGGCAGGCAACTTAAGAGTCCACGAGGCCGAACCAATCGCGGCTCTTAACCCAGGTCAGTAACTGCGCCTCGCGATTGTTTGTTTGCTTCACCTACGCCGAGTCTGATTTACTCGAATTCAGGGTCGGACTCCGATTTCCTATTTTACTGAGCCGTTAATTCAACCACGGTTCAGGGTCGATCGATACTTTGCATTTCAAAGCCCATAGAAGATCTTCCAAATTGCTCGGTCTTCAAGAAGCCCATTAGCAATTTCACTTCAAGTAGGCTACCAAAGAACTGTGAGGAGAACCCGAAAGCCTTCCTTTTTTGAGTAAGGTCCTTGTTTTTAGTAAGGCCGCAATGGTGAAATCCGACCGTCAGAATTTTCAAATCATGTTTTTTTAATCCTCTTTATCTCCCAATTGAATTCCTTTGAATTCTTGAAAGCCGTTCTCAAGCCCTCAAGTAACTCCGTAGATCCCCGTGTGTGAATGTTTGGTCGTTAGTTCAGGGAAAGGATTTTTAATTAATTCCACGTTCCATTAAGGCACTTCCGTGATTGTCGCCCTCGCCTGCGGCTCCCGCGTAGAATATTAGGCCGGTGCTTTAAGAACTACTTTCTCTGCTTCTTTTGTACATAACTTTAATATTTTTGGTTGGATATGTCACAGAAGGCTGCAATAAAAGATTGAGCTGATACCTGCTGGTAATTTTGCATTTTTTTGCTTCCAGCCATGCGCCGCATGATTTGTGTGTACTTACTAGACAGAGTGTTTCCTAAACATATGGTGTCGCTTTAAGGGAACGTTCTTAGGGTAAAATGTGGAAAATTCATATGAGCATATATTCGGAATCGCTTCATTTATCAAATGAAGGACGTCGAAGTTTAAAAAATAGTACTTTTTTAAGTTACTTTTTAAAAATGGTTTAGGTCGGTTTAATTAAAATTATCGTCATTTGACATCGATGCTGTGCCCGCGAGGGAGGTCTTTAGAAATTTTGAACGAAAAATAGTATTTTTGATATTTTCAAAACTATTTCGAGCAGAATGTTGTATGAATCTATAAACAAGTATATTCAACTAAATTCGGGTTTAAAGATGCTCCCTCTAAAAGTAGAGGAAGTGGAGATCTTCAGTGGGGGACTAATAAATCAAAACGACAGAAAAAAAATTTTAAACTCTAATTCAAGCTTCTAAAACGCGTTGTCACAAGTCATCAATCCTTGTAAAACGCCCCTAGTTTTTACTAGATAAGACCAATTTAAATAACGATATTTTGTAGTGTTTGAAAACATCCTACTTCACCCAAAGTGGAGGGTGTCAGAAATCGCCAATGGCGTGTTAAGGCATTACAAATGTTTAAAATATTTTAGAACCCTTAGAAAAACTCAAAGTGCAGTGTCACGAATTCTCATCTCACTTACAAATATTTCAGCTGCTTGGTATTTGTGCGTCATTCAAAGACCGGAAATTGGATAATTTTGTTAACATTTTTCCTCTTAGCACCCAGGACCTCATTAGCGTGTAATAATCAATAAATGAAAAAATTTGAAACACTGGATTAAGCATTTAAAATGCGTTGTCGCAAGTCATCAACCCTCGTGGACCCGCCTCTGCTTTTTGTTATCTTTGTCTTTTTTTTTTATAGAGGAGGAAAACCTTCATAGGTACTACGGCCTGGTGGTTTGTCGGCTGTGGTTATGTGGGATTTGCCCCTAAAGGGGGCGCCTACCCACTAAAGACCTCCTGCCCCGCCTTGAGCCCATCCGGAACAGCTCTTTGGTATCTAATGCCAATTGAAATAACAACGTTTTGAATTGTTCGCAAGCGTTTTCCTTATCTACAGACTGCTTTTGCGGGCGTGCCATGAACTTTTTCTCCGATTTTTGTCTCGTCGGGTGAATAAAATTGTACCTTGAGTTATTTTTCTCGCTTCCGTAAATTTAAATTTTTGCCCGTGGCTTTGTTATTGGCTCGGCCACGTCAGCTCTTGAAACGTACTTCTTGATATCAGGAGGAAACTTGTTATTTGACCTAAGAAGCACTATTGGCAAAACACCGACCCAAACAATACCCTCGTAAATCAAAACAGCATCTTGATGGGCGACAAAACAGCAAAATACACTCGAAGAGACATCGGCCATCGGTTTGTTTTTTCAGTTAGTGAATACCGCGAGATCACAAACGGATAATTTACCAACATTAATTACGTTATTTTAACATGAATACACTTCAAATACGGTGAAACGGACTGGCAAATATTGACGCTGTGTAAGTACCTCCCCATTACAAGTCAAACAATGTGTTGTTTGAACAGATCTGAGTAAATCGTCATCTCCTTGAGACCGATGTTGGAGTCAACTAAAAAAACATAGACCATGTGTTGACTGGAGAATTATTGCCGTTCGGAGACAAAATCTCGTTGTGTCAGGTAAAAACACGTTATTTAACAGCCGAAATGGTCACGTGGACGAGAATGTGCCTACTGGAATCGATTATTTTGAGTTATTAATAACGCGTTGAGGGGTTTGGATCCTGGGGAAAATGTCCAAGGTCTCGTAAAAGAGCAAAAGCACATACGAAAAGTCAACAACTTCGGGGTTTCTGCAACGACAGCAGATGTTCCATTGCACTTTCCTGTACCAAGGTCGGTGTTTTCCGAAAATAGCCTTTACGTTTTGAATTATTTTGGCCCAAGTTCCAAGGATTCGTGCATTTACGCCAGCGCAGCAGGTCCATATTTCAAACGCAATTAAAATATTTGCCTGACGGTAAGGATTCATTCATTTTCGAGGTCCATACGTTTGTGTATTGACGTGTATTAATTCTATTTTGCACGTGTCTATTTGATCATTCCAATGCCAATATTTTCCTCAACATTTACATGCCAAAATCATTGATCTCTCGTCCCCAACGAAAATGCAATAAAATCGCGGCAATTCGGAGTAATTAAATCTGAAAAGTTGTTGTTGTGTGTATTGGGGAGTGGCCCCATCCACACGTAAAAATAAATAAGTTTTAATGATGCCCCACGCTCGGTTAGGTCTGTTTTATTGTGTTTTAACAGGTCTAGATAGTTTGCAGCCATAAAGGAGTTTAATTACCTAATGAGCTCTACAGACAGGATGCCGTGTTCTTTTAAATGATATCATGTTAAGCACAGTTGACGGGCCGGGTACTTTTAATCGCTCGGATCAGATAGTTGCAGAGCGGTGCAAGAAATGGTAGTCATTTGCTTCGCTTTTGTATGCCTGCGAAACGTAAATAGCGAAAAAATAAACGACCGCAACTGGGCAGGAACGAGACCTGTCGCCAGAAGTCCCGAATTTCGGGATCAGGCCCGTTTTCAATTTTCTCAATTTCGCCGACGTCAAGAAAATTAGCTCACGGCACTGAGCAGTTTAGGCTACCGACGCTCATTTCTAGTCAAGCATGATGTTAATTAGTTTAAAAAGAGCCATAATGTCCGATTTGGTGGGTGGTACCGAAAAAAGTGGTGCCCACTAAGAGGACCATCACTTGATACGCCGATAGGAAGCGGAATTTGATTGTTCATTAGCATACGAAACGTGATTCGCCGTTAGCATGTAAAATTTAGTCCGTCGTCATCACCCGAAACTGGATATTTCGTTAACGCATTATTTGATTCGCCGTTAGCATGCGAATTTTGATCAGCCGCGACGTTAGCTTGCGAAATGCGATCCAGCGTCAGCATGCGAAATTTTGAGTCTACAGCAAATTCGAATTTCCCTCCGTAACATCACGTTACCCTTCGTCATACGCTGATTTGGTGGTGATAGTTAAGTTTGAATTTCACACGAGAAAGCCTTAACTTTATCTGGACTAGACAGATACAGGGTCCGCGATTCGAAGTGGGTAAATTAACAAAAACAGAATATCTTACTTCCATTAGTGGAGTCAGTCGTTTCTTTTTGCCGTACTTATTTTCTTTGGTTCGGTCGATATCATTTGCGTACGTCGTGCTGGTTTGCGATAATTCATGAGATATCCATTTAAATTCAATTGATTTGCGCCATTATGTCCCGAAGCAGAATATACTGCATATCTCATGTTACAGGTCTCATGTCTACAGTCTTATCGGCCACATCATGAGAAACTTTTTGCAAGGTAGCCGCCGATATGCTTTAACCTACCGGTATCATAACGTGGTAATATGTTTGGGTGACAAATGTTTCAAATTTTGTTAATAAAGAAATGTACATGGAATCGGTTAGGACATGTATACAATCAAAAAAGCAAGTTTTAGTGTTTTAAATGGTAATGAAGTAAATTATAAAATAGTATAAAGTAGATGCTCCGGATGGTGTAAAAAATATTTTGTGTTACAGGGTGGTCCAAGTTAGACGCAATCCCTCTTTTTTAAACCACTGTATTTAAATTGAAACATTGAAGGCAACTGTTTGGTATACTTGTATTCGTAGAAGAAATAATGTAAAAAACTGATTCAACGTCAAGAAATTCAATTTTCACAATGAATTATTTTCTATATTATTAGTGTATTAAACGTACTTCCTCGTTTTAATTTAAAAAATATAGGGTTTTATGGTATTATCTCTAATCGTTTTCTCTGAGACCAATTATTTCAACAAAAGAAAACGTGTAAGACGAATAAATTTCACACCTTTTACCTATTAAAATTAAGGTAAATTTCTCATTATTATTTTTATGAAATGCAAATAAACTGGTTTCATCGAGAACGATTAGAGATAATGGCACAAAATCCTACGGTTTTGAAATCAGTAATCTAATGCGATAATAATATATAAGACGTTCCTTAAAAAAACTAATCTTTATGTTTCAGCTTTTTTGTTTTGGGTTGAACCCATTAGCCAAATGGTTACTTTTAATATTTTAGTTTAAACTCAGAAGTATTAAAAAAACAGGGTTTTGCTTCTGGACTTGGAACTGGAGACACTCTGTCTTCGCAGTGTCCTCTTTTCGCACTTCAAGTGTACGTAGTAAAATAGAAATTGCAACATCAAGAAGGGATGGTAATTGTTTGGCCCAACTTAATTTAATATCTTCAACTATAATACATTTTCAAAAGTAACAAGTGACTGAAAATTCAAGGAAAAACATCTGCAGAGAAACGCACTTTTTTATAATATGTTAAACATTAACAATAATTTGTTGATTTCGCGTTTTGTCACATTTCTCGGAATTGATTCTGGCAGATGATGGTTTGGTAGCTTTGGCACCCCCTGAAATGCAAACGAGAAACTTTTGTATAAGGCAAGCTTAGTTGAATCGCTCTATTATTTTGCCCTCTAGCGCCCAATACGATTATGCCTGTGACACCTTGTACATTTTTTCAAAGGATATATCCAACTCATCCAGAGTTTCTAACGCTATTTTGACGGTAGAAAGAGAGAACAAATTCTGGGTAAAACCTCGATTTAAATGATTTAGTATTACGAAATCAGCTGAATCACTTGCCATTCGCGTCCACAGCCAAGAGCAGTGAGAAAATTAGAATAGACTGAGTAGGTAAAGCTTAATAATAATTCTGAAGATTTGAAATATCTAGAGTAAAAACGTAACGCTTTGAGCGTTTAATTTCAAGTCACAACTACAACAATTCAAGTGTCTGCAAGTGGAGATTTGCCACGCATAAGGCATCCAATAAGCTTTCCCAGTGGTTATTGCTGCCCATTATAGCTTTTCATATCTCCTCCCAAAATCTCAATTAGTCTTTAAATGGTGATCATTTTAATTGTCCTAACGCCTCGAAATAGTGAACGCAATTTTCATAAATAATCGAGTTGCAGTCTACGCCCGCATGTTTTCAAATTACACTGATACTTGGGCCGTTTAATTGCAGCACCGGCAAATAATGAGCGCTAAATTGCCCCGTAAAGTAAAACGTTTTTAGATAGAAAGAGTTCAACAGATAAATTTCCAAGGAGCCTCCTTGTTGTAATGGGACTTATTAATTCGTCATTATAGTCAAGTGTCGGGAAACATCTGGTGTCGAGGCAGTTAAAAGCAGAGTTTCGTCAACAAGTTTCAGTGAAATCGGAAATAGATGCAAATCTAACGAAATTTGGACGTATGACAATATCCTTGCCGCAAATTGCCTTTATTTTTAGGAGCTTATCTGGCGGACTTTCCGCGCGTTACATAACAGCGCGGCTACAGGGTGGTCCACGTAAGATGGCCCACTATCTCATCTCAAAAATCGTGAAGTTTAAAAAAAAGTTTAACGTAAAAGTTATTCAGTTTTTCATGCATTTTTATTTTTTAATATTTTCGTAGTTGCGGGCTGGTCCAGAAAACCGTGGCGTGACAAGAATACATTTTTTAACGGAATATCCTATATTTTGATCCTGGTACTAATTCTCCTTGTAATTATAAGTATTTTTTGTTATTACAAAGTATTAATTTTTTTTAGCTATTTTTGAGTTGATTCAATTTAAAGCAAAGATTGAAGGAAAAATAAACTTCTTAAAAATCTCAATAAATTCATATAGCGTCAAATGAATCGTCTGAAAGCTTGTCCAGTTAAAAATAGAGAGTATTTCTACTAGAATATATTTTTAATTTTCGAAAAATTTTACACAAAGTGTGAAAAAAAATCAAAACTTTTTCATATTTCAAGTGCCTAAAATTGGATTTTTTTAATGGGGCACCTTGTATTTCTTTTTGGAGAATTAATTTTCAAAAAAATACGGGGTGTCCCATTAAAAAAAGCGATTTTGAGGCGCTTGAAATGTGAAAAATTTGAGTATTTTATTCCCACCCTGTGTAAAATTTCTCGAAAATTACAAATATATTCTAATAGAGGACGCTTTGTTTTCAACTGGACAAGTTTTTAAACGACTCAATTAATACTACGTGAATTTATTGAGAATTTCAAAAAGTACATTTTTCCTTCGATCTGTACTTTAAATTGAATTAACTCAAAAACTGCAAAGTTTTTTCCATATTCTGTAATAATAACAAATACTTGTAGGCACAAGCAAAGTTAGTATCCGTAACGAAAATATAGGGTGTTACATTTAAAGAAATTGTTTTTGTCACGCCACGATGACCTCGAAAATACTAAAAAAACTCATGAAAAATTTAATAATTTTTACATTAAACTTGTTTTTAAATCTTTACAGTTTTTGAGATAAGGTAGCAGACCATCTTACGTGGACCACCCTGTACGTGAGGTTTATAATGTTGTAAGTCTAATAATCTCGATTAGACAAAATATTAAAAAATGTTGCGCCACTGGTTGGGAAAAACTGCAGCTAAAGTTCGCTAAACGATCACCGGCCAAGTAACAAACACATTAATTCCCAACGTCCAGATATAAATCTCACCTCAATGCGAAGATTTACGTAGAAACCTTCGGGTCTAGGTTCGAATATGGCGTCGTTGCACTTTCCATCAACATGTATCCGGTATTGAACAGTCGAGGAAATAAGTTGAATTTCGTTGCCCCCTCGAGGTCTTTCCAGTGTTGACGACACTGGCTGTCAAGTTTAGGTCGTCCGTTAAGGTCGCCTTCACATCGAGTGACGTAAAGAGGTGTATGTTTTTCGAAACGGATTGATAAATGGTTGGGTGTGGGCTTTCAATGGGGTATTCTGTCACGTAAATGATTCTGGCCTTAATAAATATTCCTTTTGAATCAAAGAGAAGAAATGTCTAATTTAGGTCCATTATTCATCTTCGAGAAATGTTTTCATGTGTGGGTGAATAATTGGTATGATTGAGGGCTTTGATCATGTGTGGAAAATAGCCTCTGTAAAAGTACCTTTACAGTTCGTTAGATTCGATTAATTTGAAGTCGAGATTACCAGCGTGGAAAATGCAGAATACGAAGTGCAATAGTGACTATCAAAATATCTGTAGTTGTTAGAAGAAAATTTTACTCTTGAGATGCACCTGAATTTTTAGTTGTTTGATGAACTGAAACTTCTAAGAATCTTTGCTCCATTTTTTCATTTTTTAAAAATTTTTTGAAATAATGCCCCACACCAATAAAGGATGTGTCGGTGGAATTGTACACTATTCTCAATTAAAACTCGTACAGAAAGCAAGCATCGTTCCATTTCATTCTGTGACCCTTATCAAAGGCATGGTAGCCTGTACACGTATATCCTAATTGTCTGATTTGGTCCATGACCCCAACTATCCAGTCATACCATGACTGTATGGCTGGTTCAGGCATTTGCAGTTTAAGTGACGATCCGCGAGGGTTGGTTTCCAGTAGACATTTCGTCAAACAGAGTTCATAAAGGTTTCGAACTTTTATAAACCTTTTTTGATAAAAATATCTAAGAAAGGAAGTTTTTTCATTCTGTTTTCACTCAATTTTATACCAAGTTCTTTCAAATTTAAGCGATTGAGAAAGTTGTCTGGATGATCATTATCAAGCTTATATTTTAAAAAAACATCATCGATATATCTCCACTGAACGAAAAATTTTAAATTAGTAAAAAATATATTTTTCTCTCCCTGCCAGCTACTCAAGGAAGTAACAAGACTCCTTCTAACACTTCACTAACTATGAAAAATGTTCATTCTTAAGTGGTCGCATTATAATGGCCAATCATCGCACCTGGGTAAATGTAATGCTTGGTTAGTCTTTATAAAGCTAGTTCCGGATATTAAAAAGGTAAATTATTACCTGATAAGACTTGTCTCCTTATTAACAAATTATTAGATTAGACCTTGATAATTTTTCCATCATTTCTTTCTCATTACTTGCAAGGCAAAACAAGACAAACAAAACCGCTCGTCGAGGTGCAAAGGCAATCTCAAATGGGGATTTTTCGAGTTTGGACGGATTTATGGCCCGGTTTCTTTGATACAGATAAATTGGCTCTAGTGGGTGGTACACTTGTGAAACGGCCATAATTTACATTTGAGGATTCATAAAAGTCTTAGTCAATAAGCTGCAATGAACGTAAAATGCCAAGTTAAACTTCTTATTACCATCAGATGATTACAAAAATGTCGAAACCCTCAGACTCTTATAGGGATGAGAAAATCCTCTCAAAAGTAAATTAGGTTCGGCTTTATGGCCTGCCACATAAAAGTGTATTTCATGTTTCAAATTAAATCGCAAAACGTATGATAATCCACCCTTTGCGGGCTCAAATTGGAGGGATGCAAATTGCAGCTGCGAGGTCTTCGCTTTGTCAATCTCGAGAAATTAAAAACGGCTATTTTTATAGGAAAAATTGCAAACTGTGATCTTTTAGCTGTCAGTTCCACAAGTTCGTTAATTTGAACTGACGTCGATTGTACCTAAATAAAGTTCAACACCTTCACAGGACAACAAGAGGACACATGGTTTTACTAGAACTTTTAAGTCTCTCCAATGAAGATCGACGATTGGAGGCAAAAAAGACAGATTGCTGTTTCAAAGGAGTACGGGGCACTTGCAGCAAATAATCTGATCTAAAGGATGAAAAATTGGAAAATCCTGGAAAACGAAACTTGCTCATATTGCAGGCACATATATTGTGACACGAAGAGCGCCCCGCATCAAAAGACCTCGTTCTAATCAAGACCGAAAATAAACGAGGAATAATAACTAAGTCAATTTACAATCTACGTACAAAGGACAGAACGGGACAGTTGAACAGAAACCAACGCAAAGGTCATAAAGAAAGCCTGCAGGGCGTCTATGAGAGATATAGTTGAACTAACCTGAACTAACATTAAACGGGTATAGATACAAAGCACCGTAATTGGAGAAACTCAATTATAGAAGCGAAAAGGAAGACGTGTATTAGCACGAGAAGAACAGGTACGAGAGACAGAAAAAGGAACCCCCACTATGAAACAATAGATGCATTTGAGAAGGTAAGAATCCAAGGGAATGGAGTAAATCCTAGGAAAAGAGAATGAAAAGGAAAGGAGGTGCAACTGGATAGAATGTGTAACATTCTAAATGAAGACCATGGCGATAGCTATAGAAGGATCCTAAAACTTCTGAGAAGCCCGTTCAATCTCGCTGGAAATTATCAAACACCTATTTCCAATCATCTCAAACAAAATGCCAGAAAATAATGCTTTTCGTTTCATACTCATCTTTTACATTGCATCTCTCTTCAACTTGTAGCTATAGTAACTCTTTGCTGAGTTGATCTAACTTTCGACATCAACTCTTTTCAGTTACGAACAAACTGAAATTGTCAAAGGCATCAGGACCGGATGGACTTCCAATGGAATTCATAAAGTTCTACATCCAAATACAACGTAATCCTCAAAGAAGCTAATCAACATTTAAAAATCCTAGACTTTCCAAGAACTTGGAAAAAGGCAAACCTGGTTCTGTTAATAAATCAGGTAAAAACATAGATGAACCTAGCGCTTATGGAGCACTTTGCCTGATAAACTCGTTGGTAAAAATATCCGAACACCTTATCAAAAATAGATTGGATATAAAACTCGAAGAAAACATCCACTTTCAGATATGCAATTTGACTTTCGAAAAGGAAGCGGAAATGCAGACGTCATGGAAAAAACTATTCAAACTAAAGCTTGCAAAAAAGGGGAAAAATGGTGCGCTCTCATAACGATAGTCGTTAAGAACGCATTCAATGATCCTTCCTGGCTCTGCATTATGGAAGAATTAGAAAATAGATAGAGCCTGAGATACCTAAGGAATGCCATATTAGACTATTTTAAAAGCAGAAAAATTCTGATTGAGAGAGGCTACGAATTCGAAATGAGTGCTAGTAGTATACCCCAAGGATCGGTTAGAAGGTTCGCTCTTATGGAACATCCTGTGCGGTTGTTTAATAATTGTAGCTACCTTGGATCTGTTGCACTAGTGAGATAGTAGCCAGATGATACAGCTCTTATAGACGCACATATAGACAAAAACCGATATTGATGGACAAAACAAGCGAGACATAGGATGATGGAAAATATGTTTATAGGACGTTGTCTTCAGCTTATCAACGAAAAACAATTTACTCTGAATCCGTTATTCTGAGAGACAAGAGAAATAAGAGAATTAGAGTAACACTACAAAATTCGCGACTACAGCATCTTTCGGATACCTGAGAGTCACATTTTCATCAAATATATATTTCGTCGAGAATATAAACATTGTTACCAAAAGCAGGAAGGTTTTATGCAAGATCGTGACGAAAAGGGAAGAGCTGGAACAACAATAGATACTACAAATAGTGTCCATCCCTGACTCCAGTGAACCATCCCAAGGGATAGTTCCTGAAATAGGGAGTGTTTTTGGGAAAATAAATTTTTTCAGCAAATTCGTTTCCAGTTTGGAAAGAGACTTCGAGGAATTCCATCATTTATTCCTTAAATATTGTTCTAAATCACCAATTTCTCTCGACTTACACGGAAGTCTCATTATTGGTCAACATGCCATATTTGGTAAGTGTTTGCGAGTAGGTAAAATCTCCGAAAACCAGGTCATAGTTCTTTTCCCAACGTAATAGACTTTAATAATTTCATTTTTGTGTCCTAATTCGTTTATATTTTAAAATGAATCCTCAATGAGTTTCAGCATATCTTCTTCGAATGCTATTACTGGTTTCCAATTTCCGGTTTGGAGCACACATTGAGGAAAGGCGCATACATCAACGTG
The DNA here is from genome assembly GCF_039881205.1 of Euwallacea similis. Lineage (NCBI taxonomy): Eukaryota > Metazoa > Arthropoda > Insecta > Coleoptera > Curculionidae > Euwallacea > Euwallacea similis. The sequence continues at coordinate 1,919,449 of NC_089611.1, read as the reverse complement.
TACATATTCACTAAACGAGTTTTTGTTAAGAACATTTTTGAGAATCCCTGTTTTTTATGTATGTAATAGTGCGGAAAGGATAACTTTAATGTTTTCCTTTTTGTATTTATAGAGAGTCTCGTTGTAAACGTCCTTTCTCTTAATTTTTTTGTTTTTAATTTTCAAAAAAACGCTTAGTGTAAGTAGTGTAGGGTTTTATCCAAAGATTTAGGCCCACCATATTTCAAATAAACAGGGTGTCCCAAAAAGCGTAATACAGCAAAATTTTGTTTTGTTAAATGGGTCACCCTGTACCTTGTCACTTTGTTCACTGAGACTCGTCTCCTTAAGCTAAAAAATTTAGGTCTTTAAGATATTGGTTTTATAGCAATTTTCGCGCAAATGACGAAAATTTGTTCCATAACAGTAATTTTTATTTTTATTTAATGGTACGCTTTGCGCACACCCAGAGGTAATTACATGTAAAAGAAGGTAATTACATGTAAAGGACGATCAGGTGGGCAAACCTACTTGATTTCCGATGTTGGCGGTAATTACATGTAAAGGAAGGTAATTACATGTGAAGAATAATGAGTTAGACAAACACTCTTAATTTCCGACGTTTGATCTATTTTTTGTTTATCTCTTGTTTGACTTTCGAATGGATAAAATCATCATCCACTTGCAACGTTCCTTCTTCAGATTTTGTATTGCATTGACGAGACGTTTTTATATCAGGAGTAAATGACGTGACTTTGCCAGAAAAATCTTTAAATATCAGATTAAAGGATACCTACTACTTCTCCGACGTAGAATCCTTCCAAGGCGATTCCCCACATCTTTTTATACCCCAGTTCCTGACTTTACACATCATTTTTCGCAATTTCATTACCTGCGTGTCCGTTTTGCCTGTAAATCTTCGATTTCCTTCCAGCTGAATATCTTAAATTTGTTTTTATTTGTTTCGGAACAATCGCGATCAACACATGATCGTATAACACGTGAGGTTTTCTAGTAATAATAGAACATTAGATGTTTTCAGGGAACATCAAGTTATTACGCATATTAACACGTTGCGGACTGAAGTCGCAGTTCAATATTCAGACGACACAAAGTTTCCAAACAACTCAAGGACGTCTATTTCCGAATTTTCCAAATTCGCCAATCTATTACTTTATTACTTTTAATGTCGAACGCGTGTAGTTTCTAGATAATAACTGCCTGCTCTATATCTCACAAGTGTTTACAATGAAGATGCTAACCATAAATTTTAGCAAACACGTGAGAAAAATTTATTCACTTTGGTTGGAGGTTGGCGTTGTAGATAACATGCAAGTTCGTGGCTTAGGTTAGTGTAAGGTTAATACCATGTATAGATTTTTAGATAGAATTTTGTATAATGGAAAAGGTCATCTTTCAGTTAATGCTGTAGCTACAGGAAAATCTACTTCTTCGAAACTTAATGCAAACCGCATAAAATGCTGACTTTACAGACGCCACATATTTTGCTTTTTCAAAATGAGCACACTAACATGTTATGCATGTTTGCATTTAATGTTCGAGTTTAGTAAATAAAAATCGGTTATATGGGAGGCGATACTGTGTGGACACTCCTGGGCCGCATGAAAATAAAGACCGTCTCTAGAGAATTGGTGTCAATGGAAATGTTATACATGTATGGCTCACAAAAATAGTCATAACGGCTCATTTTTCGGTCATTTTTTTAATTGCTAGGAAACAAAAATCCGCGAAACATCCCCCGAGATATCGACCAAACAAAAAATATTACACTACAGACAGTTCTGAAATTACCGTAGATGCCAAATGCAGTGGGCAAATTAAAGGGTTTATATGGCACTTTGAAACACATTTTTTTTCAAAATGAGTATTCGTCAATCATTTTAGAAGGAACGGACGTTTAGAGCCTTTCTGTCCATGCCAATCGACTGAGGCGCCTCTTAAATATGAGCTCTCAAAAACGGGAAATGTGCCGCTTCGACCTTTTCTGTGAGCAGCTTATGTAAATTATAGATCAATATATTTTATAAGATTGAGGAGGCCGGAAGTAGCCTCAATTTTCCCAAGGTTGCTTACTGTACAGACTTTCAACAATAACTGACTTAAATACATATCCAAAAATCTCTTAAACAAGACTTTATAGATTCGCTAGATTGGAGCGAATGAATCATAGTGCGGGACTACTTAACCGAATTTTACGGTTGTGTAAGACTTAAATTGCTCACTATCGTGAAATCAGAATTCCCCCATTTGAAAGCAATGACATGGCATTCGCACATAAAACTATCCCGTCCGTTCAACAACCGGATTTAAATATATTATCGGAAGCATGTCTCTAAGTGAATAAGTCAATTGGACAAATAGTTTTACAAGAATTGCTATTTTCCGTTACCGAAATTGATTTCCCGAATAAATTTTCTCGGATTAAGATTTGTCAGACCATTAGAAATTCAGATGAGCTTCCCAGCTTTTTGCTTTTTTCGGTCGACGATAGAGATTTTACGGGCACATCCACCTTCGAAAGCTCATCTCCCCACTTCGCCTGCTAAGAGGGGTGGGGTTTGTTTGTAAATGTTTAAAACAAAAGCGGATCTGAGGTGGCTAGCAATAAGGGTGGCCCTGACGGCGAAACAAATGCCCGCGGCACCGTATTTCCGGTTAACACCCGTCGCAGGAAGTGCACTGGTTTGTGTTTACATACTTATGCGCCGTATGCAAACGAAGGTCGTTAAAAATGTATTGTTGTGCCGGGTTATGGCCCTTAACGCTGATGGAGACACTAAACCGAAACGTGGACGCGTACATTTTCTGGTTTAATCTCAATCGCTGTTCGTGGGTGGCGTTGCATAATGCGAGATGACGCAGTGAGAATGGCTTGATAAGGGGGTAAATTGCATGCTGATCATCAGGGTCGTGATAAAGTGCTTTATGGGGATAATCATTGATATCCTGATTGATAACTTTCTCATAATCGGGAAAGATTATAAGGGGACAAATCTTCAAGAAGTGACTGATAGTAAAATAAAATTTTCAAACTTAAACACGTTCAAGCTAAAAAAAAAATCAAGTGCCGTGCTAATGCTTCTTTTATGTCCAGGAAGACTCCCTCCTCCGAGCCCTTTGAATTGGTGAATGACCTGATCTCGGTGGTCAGGTCCTCGAATGCCAATTCTATCAATTTATTGCTTTAATAGACCTACTGTTCCGCCCTAGGAACTTCGACTTTGAGAACACCCTCCTTCAGGAACCCTTTCAGTATCTCTTCCAAACCTTTCGGCTGAAATGATGTTAGGCTTCTAGATCTGGGTGCTTTTAGATCTTGGGTGCTAGCCCCGATGTTCAGAACAGAGCACGCCAATCCAACCATTTGGAACATAGTACCAGTTGTTCGATGGAGCTTCGCCAGCTTTGTCGCCCAAATGGCTGAAAATGTTAAACTTTGGTAAACCTTAATTGGAGATGTACAGATGTGATTTACGTGCATTGTTACCAGCATAAATAATATTGGTAATAAACAAGACGAAGCATAAGGTTCGATATCGCAAATATTTGCCATGATCGGATAATGTGAGTATAATAGTTATGACGCCCTAAACAAATAATGTAATCTATTCATCAGTGATTAATTCGAAGTAAAAATCCCATAAACGGTACCGGCACGCTAAAACTAGCAAAACCGCTAAGGAAAGCGGTAAATTACAATTTGCCACAGACAATAGAAAAACGATCAAAGAGTAGGTGTAACACACGGAAGATGTAGTTGGCTAATCAGGCCCATCAGTTCGCTATCGTTTATCTCTTCAACATCTTTTTAGGCGAGGAACTCGAAATAGGCTTAACTTAACGGTAATGGTCGACATTGTTCAGGTCGTACCAGTACAGTACTTTTACGATATGTGATGGCTTTCTAGGAAGAAAGGCTACGGCCATTAAGTCCAATCTAACTGGCAGGAGGCTCGCTCCTAAATGACGACCATTGTACTGAAAGACACACGCACTGATGGGACATTAACCAAGTTCTGATGACGGGTACTCTAATTAAAATGGTATAATTTGTCGACGATCCTGGTCATGATAATAATTAGCAAAGACCTCGTTTCGAGAGTTCTTTGCTCCATTTACTGAACCTTAAAATTCGCGTAAAATTACCATGTATAGTAGTGTACTTGACCTTCCGACAGTACCGTTGATCATTGTTATGGTGGTACTTAATTAAGTATTGTCAACGGAATTTCCTAATGGTACTACCAGATTTCTAATTATTTCAGCAACCGGAGCGTGTAAGTGCAAAACTAATTGCTTACATATATGCGAGTTTGTTGTCAGTTTTGTGGAAGCCATCGGCCTCTGCTTTATTTACCTTCACGAAAGTGATAAATAATCTCTCTACGTTTAAAACACCATAAGACGGGTAATGAATACGTTCCTTACAAGGGAAAATGGAAATATTTCGTGACCAATCCGATTTCTCCAGAGGGCTCGCTTAATAGATTGAACTTGGTAATGACACGGACAATTTGACTATGAAAGGGACCATTTCTGTGTAATTTGGAATACGAGTGCTCTGAATTTCTATAATAACTGTCCAAGCAGTATCGTCAATTTAAACACTTCAGTTATTTTGGGATATTTTTGACCACTCTCAAGGTTAACTTAGGACGGAGCATAAGGAATATTACAGCACGAATTCCATGTGTTGAGAATTATTAACACCAAACGGAATTTGAAAGTAGTTACATTATAACTAAACTTCGGTTTTAAAAAAATAAAAACAGGACCATTCTGCTGAATTTATGGGTGCTATTAAATTTTAACAGAAGAATGTCTATTTTCATATTATATAAGGTATTTAAAAATATACTAAGTAAGTTAAAATAATTGTACTATTTCGTTAATTCTAACTTTAGATGTGTTATTCCGGCAGCTGGTAGGCTGAACTAATCTCAAAAACATTTCTTTAAATTTTCTTCTGAAGTCCTAGAGAACAAATACTAGGGATTTTGAAAAAATATCAGGAAATTGTTATGTCTGATAAAACATCAACGGCAGATTTAAACTAAATGTCTGAATTTAATTTTAGATCCTTGACAATGGAGCCACAGAAAATTTTCAGACTTTTTGGACGCTATATTTTTCCTAACGTTCTTCTATATCTCTGTTTCATTGATTCAGAACCTGAACTAACTAATTTGTAGCCCCTAATTGTCAACTCCTCTCATCATTTCTATACACCTAACTCCCTTAACCTTATTCCTCCTGAACTAAGTCCTATCTGAATATTCCCGCTTTACTGCCTCTTTGCCTCTACCTTCTCTCTCCTAGGATGCTTTGATTAAAGGTAGAGTGAGATTTCTACCTCCTCCCATCAATGCTTCCGCTATTTCCCCCATTTCCCAGTGTAAATCTTGTCAAATTCTCTTTAAAGCTTTTATGACCTGCAGCAAGTTGCTTTGCCTTAAAGTCCAACCTTTCCACCCCCATCTCTCTACATATCTAGAATGACTATCTACCCCTGTTACTACTTCCTTCTTCTCTTGCTGTACCTCTAACATGGTGTTCCCACTTTTCTTTCGATCCATGCCACTATGTTATAATTTCCTCCTTGTTAACTCCCTCAAAGCCACCTGCTCCCTCGCATTTCCCGCCATAGAGCGTGTGCTGTTTATACTCGCACTACTCCCATTTAACAACACCATCGTTGCTCTAATAGCTCAATCCCTGCATAACCTCTAATATCTCTAACATCCCGCACCACCCTATGCACTCTCATTTCACCTTGCAACATCTTAATCCGTCTGATATAATCATTAACGATAATTAAATTAATAGGGAATAATAATAACTTAATAGAGAAAACTGGGGAGCTCGATTACTGCCTAAAGTAACCCCATAGCAGCTGATACTCTAAAATTCCCCTCATAAAGTTCAGTTTCCACTAAAGCAGAAACGATGGCGAGTAAAAAGTATTTGGTTTTAATATCCGCCAGATTGTCCATTTTTCCAACTGCTTTGTTCTCCCCGAATTTTTATCTTTTATTTTGTTTTGGGAATAATGCTTCGCACACAAGTAAGGGTTGTTGGAACGGTGAAATTGCATACTATTCTTGGTTAAAACTATCTAAGAATAAAATTCACCCTTTACTAAGGATTTAGACGATAACCGTTGTTAACGTTTTGGTAACAAATCTGTTGCCATCTTCAGAACCTACGAGAGGCGTGCTTGACGTTATTCCCAAAGAAAACAAAAGAAAAAATTAACAATCTCCTTCAAACGTATAGAGCATATTTATAACCAAATTTTTATGGTGACAAAATTTACAAAGAGAGTCCTAATGCATCTTTATGGCTTCGTTAGACCGTGGGGAACCGACTCGGCCTGGAAACTGTTTCGATTTCGCCCGTGAAACTGTTTTAAACTATGTAATGGCTCCGTTTCATTTTATCTTTCCCATTTTAGATTTTATGGCTTCATATCTACTTTGCCAAATCGACTACAAACTGACTTCTAAAAGCCTTTTAATAATACATGTGACTGAGGACTGAGAAAATTTTCGGGCTAGCGCTCCGAGACAAAAGGGTTTGCTGGATGCATGGAAATCCTCTAATTCTTGTGTTTTCAGTCCAGACAAATCCGAACTTAATTGCCAGTTGTATCCGCTTTGAAAATATCGCCTATTTAGATAAGGATCTGCGATTCTACGACGACTTTGCTTACTGCAATTGCTCCTTATCAAACCTTATTCCGCCGGTTTATTTATGTATTTGCGGAAGCACCTAGATCTGAGAAACACATCAGGCGCATTGAGGGAGTTACTGGAGGGCTAAATTCGCCGATTGCCTTTTAAAAAGTTAAAGATTCAAAATTTCATCTTTCCCAGGTAAGCCGCTTTACGGATCTGTATCAGCGATGCAGCGAAATGCAACCGCGGCAATAAAGCGCTGTAGCGCTGCTGCTCTCTGAATGCGCCCATTGTCCTTTTTGTCTGAACACTTTTTCTCTTCGACAACCGCTAAGAACCGCACTTTATATCGCTACCTTCTGAGTAGTTTATTGTGGCAATTATCTCAAAAACTAAAACGCAAATGTCTCCTATTAGCCTTTATCAATACAAGCAATAAACAGAGCCAGTCGAGTGACAAGCAAACGAAAAACTAGCGTGTAGGTAAATTTATGGGCTCGCTGAATATGGTATAGATTTTAATCATTAATTAAAACATAACTCAAATGGGAGAAACATGTGTTTTCTTGTAAACTTTTTTCGTTTACCGTTTTGTTGAACAACGGACCTGTACTTTGAACTGATAGATCTTGATACCGGTTTAATGATGTGGGCCGCATCTTCTTGAGAAAAGGCTGCAGTTTTTTTGTCTCGACCGAGCATTGTGTTGTGTTTGTGTCTATTTTATGCATATGTGAGCGACAGAGGATGTCCTCTGAGCCAGGTAATTCGGCAGGCAATATACATATGGAGATAGATATTTTTGGTTATATTACTCGGAGATTTTCATTAAAAATTTGTTCAAGACTTTGGCAAGTTTATTATAGCTTTTTGTCTCAACCGCATCAGGAATCTTCAAGGCAGATCTAGACTTTCAAAAAACGACGCTCACAAAAGCTGTGTAACAATTAGCTTGAAATTAATTTGAAATAGGTTGGAGCTCAGTCTCCCGGGCATCTGAAGAGTTGGTGCAGAGGCCCTTCCTGGTTACGTTCACGTCAACGACAACCGCCAACCGTGTACGAGACTTGTTGGTATCAGTGGAAATTGGATTTCGCACGGATGGGAAAAATTGTGCCACAACCCTTGCAAGTTTGCCAGCAGGAATTTGGGAAACGATACGGGTAGTCGGTAATGGCGAATGACGGTGTCGGCCCGCAAATATCCCGTCGCTTATTTATAATGGACAATTCCATAAAGGCTCAATATTTATTTGACACTGGTACTAACTTGCATTCCTAACTGTGTCTGAAAGTGTTCCAAATGCTACAGCCCATTCGAGCTCAAATCTGAGTATGAACTCTTCGTCGAGTCGAAATCGAACGGGTTTATGATCGAAACACATGGAATTACTTTAATGTTAAACTTAGGAAACATGGTAAAGTTTAGTGCGGATAAACATGATAAGAGAAAAGTTAATGGCAAGGCGGCAAAAGAATTAGAGCCTTCAAGTAGAAGTGGAAAGAGAGTGTCGGGCAGCCCGCCGGCACGAGTTTCTACTTATTGGCTTCATCAGATATGTGTAGATACAAAGTACGATAAAATCATAATTGAAATATTTTGGAAAATCAAAGCTCGGTACATAGATTCTCCCATCTTGGAGCAAACGTTGGTTCAACTTATAACAGGTCATCATCTATATTTGAACACATTTATACGAGTATTGCTGTCTTACCAGTTTCGGAAGGATACAGGTTTAACTACATGTATATGATTAATAAATCCTGAGGTAAACCACAACTAAGAGCAAAAAATCAGCAGTCACCATTAACTAATAGTTATTAAAGAACCAGATCTGGTAGAAAAATGCGTTTCCTAGATATCCTTCATGACGTTTTTTCATAAAAATTTCTTGCATGGTGATAGTGTGGGGTTTCCCCAGAATAGTTGTTTACCTAACAACCGTGAAAGGAGATATTTTACCGCACGCTGAATCCAGTTGACCGAACGATGTAAAGTGGAGACAATCCAGTGAGGTAGAAGGACGTCAGCGCATGTCAGATACAATATTTTTCCTACCTGATGATATGCCTTAATTTTGTTTTCTTTTGTAAGTTCAATTAATTTAAATTCTAAACGCACACGTGTGGTAAAAGGTTTTACCGCACGCATATGAATGTCAAATACCCACAAAATACTTTTGGCTATGACACTTGTCGCTTTTTACATCACAAGTGCGTTAAAGTGCTGCTTTCAGCTCGCAAATTTGTGCTATAACACCATTTTACCGCACAATGATAGGAAATCAAAATTGCAATTCGCTAAACAACATCAAATATCTCTGGGTTGAGAAGAGGTTATTGTGTTACTTTGGCACATGTTTTGGTGATTCCCAATGAACAAATGAACATAAAACCTACAAAACTGTTTCCCACTTTAATGTTACAAATCTCTAGAATTCAAAAAAAAAATCGCACCGTTAACTACATATAGCCCACATCTTTCAGTTTATGTGGGAAAGGAAACACATCCTGTAATAAATTCCTGTGCCGAGCACACGTTCCTCCAACTTCGCAGGTATTTATTGAACGGGATAAATATTTAAAGCAGATCCCGTAAACTTAAGGTTTTTTCCCTTATAGCGGTATAACAGCACGAGAAATAGGTAAAAATAATGGTACGACCGTCTGAGTTATATTTCCAGTCGGTCTTCGGAGTTAATAATTCAAAAATAATGGTGCACCTGGGTTTTAAATTTATTAATGGAAAATGATGAGCTACAATATAGAGCTCGTAATTAGACGGCTATGGAAAATTATCAAAGTAATGATAGCTCAAAATGTTGCACATGCCACTCATCCAATCGATTCTCTTCGGTTATTTAACGGCATTTGCAACAAAAACCCGTGATCATGAAAAATTCAGTCACATGTTGCTGTAAAGACACCCTTAAGGGCCATTAGAAGTAAAATTATTCTTCAAACCAGACACAGTGTAATATTTTAAATTGCCTAGTTTTAAATGTGCTCAATGTGCCCCTTTGGAGTCGTCTATAGCACCACCCTGGCAGCCATTTCGCAACTGCAGTGACATTCTAGTTAAGTTTTCAGTAAACGGCACATTTCATTACCTCTAATTAGATAATTACTTTTGGAGCAGTAACGTCACTAATTAGTCCAACATGGAGCGTAGGGAAAATATAATTCTTTAGAAAGTTGGGGGAACTTTGATGTGCAAATCTTATATCGGGAAAATTCTTAATAACACACTCTGGGAAAATAGAGCCGACATCTTAAACTAATTAGGCCAAACAGAGCAGCATTTCTTTTTGGAACAAAAGCTGATGAAATTGGCCCTGAGCTAAAAAACTTGGAGCTGCTCGTGTAATAGCTTAATGGTGCAGCTCGTAGCTGAGTTGTTCCCTCATGGCAAATAACTGCTAATTATGCCAGTAATGGTTATTGCATTGCTGTTTACTGTTTCAAATAACATATAGAGGAGCTTGGAAGGACTGGAAAATGCGATAATAAAACATTTGTGGCGAGAAATTCAAATGACATTTAAAAAGGTACCAGAAGTATTTTAAATATCTGCTACGGTGAAATTTCGCGTTTAAATTAAATTTGAGGGATTTTAAAACTTTATTTTGAAGACTTTGACTCAAAAGTTTTGAAGCATGAACATAGTTGACAAGAAGCGTTGATATCTCATTTCGTGTCTCGTCTCATATTAATGCAGGTTTCAGTGTAGGGAACGAAGATTCAAATTAAACGATGTTAGGTTTCATCCCCTTGAAATGCTTGCTTTATTTAATTTCTTATCATTTCTGGGTCAGGTTTACATGACATTCCAGTAATGGTAATGGAATATATAAAGAGATCCTTTCGAATCAGTTTAAGCTCGCTGTTTGGTCTCAAAGACTATTGATACTCTTAATGAAGAATGCGAGGAAATCAAAGAATTTATAAAGAACTGCTTAACTTCGAGCTCTTCTTTTGATTTCTTCATGTTTCTCTTAAGAGGCATTTAACTGTTGGCTGACAGGCATATTTGGGGATCTATGGATTAAGACAAACTTTCAACTTGCTCAGTTTGCTAGGTGAAAAAACGTTATGAAAATGGATATTATTTGAAGAAAGTGAAAGAGATTAAGTTATTTGAATGAACTAAAAAACTCTTAATTTTCTTCACTTTTTTCCTACTCTATTGCTCGGCACGACAAGCGGTTGAATAGAGGAAAGAACTATGTGGCTTGATCGTTTGAGAAGATATAGTTCTTCAAATGTGGAGCTCAAAACCGGGATTAGAAATTGAATTTTGAACAATTTTCATATTCTTCAGCTTTATAGAAAGACTTATAATAAAAGAATAATAAAGCTGAATTTCGTAATACGGGCAGTTCCTAAAATAAAACTCCGTAATCTGTTTCTTCATGCTTCATGCTCATTATCAGTCTTTAAGTTGCTCTGCTACGAATTTTAATTTTAACCTGTTAAAATCAGTCTCATGACTATGATTGATGAAATCCCTGACACATCGACGTACAGTAAAATTAGCCATAACATTTTCAAATAAAAATCAAGAGGAAATGCACAGCGACATTCTGGCCCATTTGAATGCCTTCGGCAGTGATAAGAAATGTAGAATTTCCTCTAACACAATCATAATGACGCGGACATTAAATTAAAAAACGTCTTCGTCGAATTCTTATAGAGCAAACAGCTCGTCGTAGCCGTCTGTTTAACCCTATACAGCCTGTCAGATGAATAGAGAATAATTCTTTTAATCCGACACGATGTTGTTTGGCTTTAGCCCCAATATGTAATCACGTTCGATGAATAGGGCTTAATTTATCCAGTCAGATTTCCAACATTCAATTTTACGACTGTGTCCTCTAATATAAAAAAACACGTCGGTGCCTGCCTGTCTGCTAGACCGATAACCGGCCGGTCAAAATGTTGAAATAAATGGACGTTACACCACTGACCACCTCCGCGGGTTCCATCCGAAAAACCGTTAACTTTTCTCTCCAGCTACTGTTCGTAATATAACATGTTGTTATCTCTCACATCACAAATTATCTTTTAAAGAGGTGATGTCCGTGTTATTTGTCTTCAATTAATTTATTAGCTTTTTATTTTCTCATTTTGTCCGTTAATTGGTAATTACACAGGCTTTTGATTAAAATTTATACGCGCGGCCTAATCAATACAAAACACGGCTTTATCATTCGCGTTTCCAGGGATGCGGTGCATTTGTTGTTGACCGACCTCATTAATTATATCGAAAATTAAATATAAATTGGTTATTGATATGGGGAGTTAATGAATTGGGCCGGAGGACTCTGTAATATTTACGCAATTTCAATTAATTCGGGTTATTCTTCTGATTAGATGCGTCAAATCAGGGTAGAATTTCTGTAATCAAATTTAGACCTTGTTTTAATAGGAAATTGACAAATAGGGGCGACCACATTTCGATGATTGCTATTATACATTATGCCACACTGGGATCTCGGAATTTATAAGAGCAAAGTTCCGCAATGTGGTGATTATTCAAACGCGGTTTTGAAAGTTGAAAATTTCATTTGCTGCCAGGGGAAAACACGATATTTTTAAAACTTGCATTTTGGGGATTTTATGTGACTTTTTTTCAAAATCTCATTAATTTAGATTTTGCTTTTCTAATAAAGAACGTGATGATATGAAAAAAGACTGATTTTATGCTTATGAAACTCTATCATAGGAACAAAGTGAAGGTTTTGAAGATCCTTGAATGACGCATTGGATATATGATGAGCCAATACCCGTTCTTTGCAAACATCAAATGGTTTTTATGCTTCGGAAGTCGATGTTGCTGCCCTTAAGCAACACCTTAAGGTGTGCTGGAGTGCTGCTGCATTGCATGCTTTAGCATGCCCTCAAATTAACGCAGTTTTTTAGCCGTGTCTGGGGGAAATCCTCGAATATTTTTCAGAAGGGGACTTGAACCTGATGTCATCGCCAGATGTCCAAGGAATTTCACGTTTGGTTGACCAAAAACACATCTTGAAGGATTGACAGAAGCAGCAAGTGTTAAGGCGCTCAAAGAACGTTTCTAGGTGTCGGATCTGGTCCGTGTCAATGCTGTCATCAATATAAGCATAGCAGAAGACCCGGCAAAACCTCATCAATAAGGGTGGAAAGTTTGAGTTGCTTTGTGTAATCCAAACGTTATGCATCGAAATTCAAACGGGGTATGGAAAAACTTTTATTTTGGTGTTGAAAACATTTTTTTGAAATCGAATTTCAATATGCATAACTGTTGTCGGAGTACAATAATTGAAAGCGTTGATGGTCAAGTGAATTTCAATCGCCAAAATATGATAGATCTTGTTTGTCAACTATCTGGCGGCTCAAAGTCAAATCGGAGAAATTTTCTTCAAAATGAATTATGTGTAAATCAGTAAAGCCCTAGAAGTAAACCGAGAGACGAGAAAGCCCTTGGAAAACCAAGAAATGTTGATTTACTTGTGGCCTGTTTATGCATCGGGATTTCGGGTTAAAAGGTAAACAGCAATGGCTTCCCCTAAGTGAATTATTTAAATGGGATTTTTAGCGAATTTGCGGAAAGTATGGATGTTTAGCCGTGGACAAAGTATAATATTGTATTGGTACATAATGATTGTTATCCCCTCAGGAGAATTACGCCTATTGGTTCGCTCGATGCAAGCTGCTTTATCGGGGATATAATACGATGAATGCGAAATTAACTTAATTGACCAAATCAAGTTTGTGTGTTTCGAAATTACCAAATCCGGAACTAGGAATCATAAAAAAATGCGAAATTGGACCACATCGATCAAACCTGGGCTTCATAGAAGTTCCACGCGGAAAATTGTCGAATAATATACTATTATGTAAATAGTTTCTTTGTCTGAGTGAATATTACGTACGTGAGTAATATGTGAGTTACGTGAGAAATATACAAGACGTTGATTGAGTCAATTTTCGAGTCGTAAATAGCTTCAGCTTCTTGAAAATTTTCTTTGGTTCTGTGGGCCACGATTTGCATAATTAAATTTCAAAGGTTTCTCCTATTCAGACAATAAGGCAAATGCCCCAAAAAATCCAATTTTAATAACGCAAGAAACGTGCTCGTCAAGTCGCATCCTTCCACGTCTGTATAATAAACTGGTATAAAAGCGAAAAATTAAATGCTTCTTTTTATGACGTCTTAAGCGGTTTGTCCGAGGCACAGTAAAACGTCAACTATTCAGAGAAAAATACGACCAATTAAAAGAAACGAGGGCAAACTCTCAACAAATAATACTGACGCCCTAAAATTTTTTACAGCTCTGACCGATGGATGGATGGCTCTTAATATATTCTCACAATGGGGCGATTTCTGGGTCGATTACTCATTCTTTTTGTGACGTTTTAAAGCGGATATTGTTGTTAAAGACTGATAGATGATGACTCTACGTGTCTGAATATTAAAAATCATCTACTACTATAAAGCTCGGATTCCGCTGATAGGCGCGCACCTGTGAATGCATCTGGTATGTGGCCATGATTAGTTTTTGATGTTGCTTTTTATACCTTAATTTTAGTGATACATCAAAGTTCGTAGGCTTAATGTGACCGTTGAATAAAATCGAGGTATGAGGAATTTAATAAATGACGATTCCTCAAAAGTTTTGAAAAAGAGGGATTAGACTCTGGCTTTTGACCCCGTTCGGACCATAGACCAAACAAACCAATTTAAGAGATTTTATCGATGTATAATACGTGTTTGTCCCAATCTGAAAAGGCGGATTCTTGTATGAGTTATGAAAACCTCCCGGCAGTTTCTTTAAAAGTAGCATTTATAACCTGTAAAAAGCTCTCGGGGCCGTCATAAATTTGCCACTTGGACTTTTGCGGAGGATCTCCCGTTCGTTTTGTACTGTCAAAGAAAAATCCCGGGCAGTACGTTTTCCTCGTTTTGAAAGTGTCACAAGACCCGCGTCCGCTAATGAATACCGAAATACGCGAAATAAATTTAAAAATAACACTTTAAGAGTCTCTTAAACTTATAATTGGCCGAGAGCCCACCGCAATAAAACAATTTATGCCCGTAAAATATAATTAAACACCTAAAAAAGCGACTAAAGCGTTTGCCAAAATTACTTGAGGCCATCATCTTGCTCTCTTTTGCCCGCCGATGAAAAAATCAATTTAAGACGAGTATTCAGCACTTAAACTGGTTTCTTGTTTATCCTTGCTTCTAGTTTTATTTTGTGATACTTATACACTTAAAGGAGAATAAATTGGGGCTATTTATTTTAGCTCGTTGTGCTGTTCTCGTATGTTCCAATTTAGATATGATCTTTAAAGAGTTTGTACCCATTGGACGAGTCGAGTTTCAGATATTTTGATAAGAAGACCCAGAACACTCTTATGTAGTAATCCTGAAAACTTTGCACTTCATTTTTGGAAAAATTTTAGGTACCACACTTCCTAATGACCCTCGCGCATTCGCTTCAAAATCGGACTGTGCCGCCATTTGGGGATCTTTCACATGCATTTGACTAAACTGATTTTCATCGAACTTTTGGGTCCCAAGAAACAAAACATAAAAGTCGTTAATTAGGCCTGAAATCTTAAACGCTAATGACGTACTCGGGAGCAAAGTTCTAGTTGCATTTGCAACTAAAACATCCAATACAAATAGTGCCGGAGCGAACTTGTCTCTTTGCCTATCTCGAAAGCAGAAAGACTATCAAAAAGTTTGAAGTTTATTAAATAACTGGAACCTCTCAATTAACGGAGCTTTAATTTGTATTACGACTCTCTGGAAGTTGAACTCTTTAGGAATATTGGCGACAATTAGCCAAATTACTTCGAATTTAGTTGGAAATTAAGCGCTGTCCTCGGGATTGCCTTTTATAATAGAATTGCAAGATGGCCCATTTGCATACAAATATGCTTTTATCCCTTCTTGATTTTCTTTCAAGGCGCCATTTTGCGAATTCCACGGAGAATGGCCCGATTTCATGGAAAGTCCGGCTGTGCCTCCTTTTGGGATATTAAATAAATTGTTAACGTACAAGAAGCAATGTAGATAAAAAGAATGCTAAAATTGAAATATAAAAAATCCTCTTCAATGACTCTGTGAATTTGGCAATCTTGCCCATTCATAGAATGGCGCATCCAGCATTTCGATCTTTTGCCACCATCACGTTCTCGATTCTTTAATTTTCCTTTTCAGTTTCTCTACGACCCTGATTTTCCAACAGTAGTGCTGCATAATTAGAATCTATGGCCTGTTGATGTCCGTGAACTGCATTTTTCATAGCTTCTACGAGCTCAATGGAAAACGACTGTTTTTTCCTTGAAATTTTTGCCTTTTGGTACCGCCCCGATTTTTGAGAGATAAAAATACCAGCGGCGTAGGTACCTTGCTTGTCGGAGCGTCTACGATTTCTCAAAGATTTGAGCGGTAAACGACGGCTGCTGCCTGATTAGCGACGTATTAGATTTTCGTAAGTTTGTGTGTGTACTTTGCCTTATTTAACTATACCAAATCCAATTTCAGTCATAGAGAACCTGTATACGCTTTTCGAGGGCTTTCCCACCGTCGATCGCTAGTTTTTAAACTAGTTGTAGAGTGAAGGGTAAAGCACCTCGCTACTAATTGAGGCGCTTTACGTAACTTTTGAGCTTTAAGAAATTTATCGTACAGAGTGTTCATGAATTTATATATTCTATTATTCGACTCGCTCGGCTGCGTAATTAGCAAAACTGTTTAATTGGAGGCTTCCTCGAATTGCGCTTGTACGCAGACCGCAATTTTCAAGCTGCTGCTTAAGAAATATTCATTTTTAATCGTTGTTACGATCGTATCGGTTCAAATATGCCGCTGAAAGGGCTTTACACGGTCGCAAGAACTGTTGAACATGATTGCGCGCATACATTAGCTCATATTTGCAATTTTTCAGTTGTTTCCTTGGGTACCGGTATTACCCCTTCGATGAAAAAATGCGTTTATTTAAATGTAAATTAGCACCGATACGTTCACAAGCATTGAGTTTGTGATTTAATGATGTCTTTGTCTCGGTTTGAACGCCCAGACAACTGCTAATTAATTGCCTATCCTTGGTAGTCCTAAAACGAATTTACGACCGCATAAAATCCGTTCTGTTCAACATATCATTTATACATTAAGATGACTCGTATATCCTTTTCTGGCTTTTATACGGTCGTACGCTTCCAGCCACGTACATGCATTTTGTATGTTTGATTTATCAATGATTTGAGATGTTGGTGGAGAAGGTCAGCAGGCGTAGAGGAGTCCTGCCTCATCGACACTGCTAATTATTTCGATATTGGTCAACGAACCTCTCGACTTCGCGATAAAACGAATTACGTATTCCGGCGGGTACCAGAGAACCCCGTCGACGGTGCGGTCATTGTCACATTGCCGAGATGCACCGCTTCGTTTTTGGTCATTTTTTTCGAGTTGCGAGCAGTGTTTGCCGATTTGAATGTCGCGAAACTCGCATGAAGCAATTTATTTGGTGTTTTACATATTGCCTCTCGACATGCACCGGGTTCAATTAAGAGCGCGGGGTGTGACTTATATGCACAAAATGGAAACACGAGCATGACTTTGAAAAATAATTTACACGAATATGACACCCGCACGGAGGCTTTTATCGGAAATGGAGATATGTGGCTATGTCGAGTGGAAAAGCGCTTGTTAGCGTTTGCTTTTTTCATGTTTCGTTAGCCTCACGAATTCTTCATTTCGTATATTATTTTGCGCCCAAAGCCGTCGACACTCGACAATGAGCAAAGATTTGGAGTGCGTACAGAAAAAAATAAGGAAATTAGTTTTCAATTTTTTAATAATAATTTATTCAAGAACTACAAGTTCTTGAATAAATAACTGAACGCCCAAATCGTCTAGTTGCGAGTCAAAGCGCAGTCTTAAAAATAGAAAATTAGTGCTGTGGACAGAATACTTTTGACTTATCCACATCTCAATGACATCAAGAATAAAGGAATTTAAAGGAAAAACAGTTATTTTAGTCTGCGATATTAATATCAAATTATTGAAAGACCAAACGCTTCGAAAGTATAAAGTGAAGATCTAGAAACTGGAAGTGAAGAAAATGTATTAGTTATGTATACCTCCAACCAACCAAACCCAACGATATCAAAAGATGTGAAGTATGAAATTCTATTTCATAAACGATAAAAAAAAGATCTGCTTCTTTGTAAGAAATTTTGTGATACATGTTAGTAACCATTTAACGATGAAGCTTCACGTTGACTTCCGATATCTCAGGTCAATTAGAAACGTTTTACTACAAAAAAAAAATTATTAAAACAAATCTTCAAATTAAAAAAAAATATTAATTTTTATGAAAATTAAATGTAAGGTAAATGAAAATTTAAGAAAACATAATAGCTTTTTTTAAATTTAATAATTAGTATTGCCTCCTGTAGCGATAATACAAGAACGAATTCGATGAGGCATGCTGTCTATTAAATTATCAATGGTTTCTTGCGGAACACTTCTCTATTCTTCTAAAACTGCTTGAATTAATTGTTCGCCGTGGCCAGGGTTATTTTGACGTGCCCTAATTCTTTTTATAATTTCATCCCACCAATGCTCAATTGGATTAAGATCCGATGGACGAGAAGGCCAATCTAAAACCGTCACATCTTTCACTTATAAAAAATTTCTACTCGCTACTCTAATATGTGGAGGTACATTATCGTGCATGAGTAAAAGAGAATTGCCAAAATTACCTCTCCAGAATTTTACTTACTACGGGTTGCAGCACTAGAACCACATACCTTGGATCTGCTAGTGTTTGTCTAATGAAATTTAAAGGAGTTTTTTCACTAATCAAAATGTCACCCCAAAATACGAGAGTTCCTTCTTTGCATTTGGAAACAAATCGAGTAGCTCGAAGCCTAGTCTGACTACCACGATTTCTTAAAACAGGAATTCGCCGGTCGTCTGATTCTGGACCAATTGTGGTTTGATCTAAAAACAAGACACTTTGCCAGTCTTCAATTGTCCAGTTTTGATGCTTCAAATGCCAATTTAAACGGTCTACTTAATTCCACACTGATAGGGCTAGAACTCTTAGCGCTCTTCTGCTGAAAAGGCCTCGAGTTCGAAATCTTTTCCTGACAGTTTCAACCGAAGTGCTAACACCTGTAGCTTCCAAAAATTAGCTTCAAAGGTAATTTTTGGAAGCTCGGGGTGGAATGTAAAATTTCTTCTTGCTATTTGAGTTAAAAAGCAATCCAAGCAGACGTTCTGTGGTGACTTTTCTACGACTTTTCCTAGGTCAGTCTTTTAAGGTTCCTAACTCAAGAAATCTTAAATAAGTTTTTGAAACAACTTCTTGTGTAACCTCCACCGTTCGTGCAATTTCCCTTTGGGACATGCCCTGTTCCGAAAGAACAATAAGTATCCCCTTCTAAACGTTTGATAGGCCCACATAAGGCATTTTTAATAAAATTTGCGGAAAGAAAAAACTTATAACTTCACTAAGACTACATGGGAACACTAAAACCGACAGTACAGGAACAAATCTGATCATGTTTTTATGAGCTTAACAATTTTTAGCAGTAAACACATTCGCTTGTTATGTTTTCGCAGGATAACATTTTTTCCCGTAAATACTGGATGATTCCCGTAAAAGTTTGATGGTGTGTATAACAGTTCTTTACTGTAATTAACTGCTACTATTTGCCAATGACCTTGGAATTAACCATCCTGAACTTCATAATGTTCCACGTGTCAAGATCACTTTGGAATAGAAATTACGACAACATCTAGACACGTTTTTAATGATTTGGCACCGACTCTTCGACCGATCCCTCAATAAACCCATCGATTTTCTATTAATTCCAGTGCCAAAATCTCAATTTTCGTGTCGGCCATCGTGGAAAAAAATGTTCCATTTAATTTGCAGCGACATGATTCCGAGCTGTCTGGCATTGGTACAACACGCTGTCGGCGCTTTCGCGTTTTCCTTTGAACTCGGAAAACAGGCAGGTATGATTAATTTTTACATTAATGAATCCGGGAATGGTAACGTGAACTCATTAGTAACTTGCTGGAAATGCACGCCTTTCGATATTCGCGGATTTCCCCGAATTCCCCGAGGCGTTTGACCGTTCCCTAAGGTCAAGTGCACGCATTGGGCCAACGGTTTTTTAATCTCCCAAAAAAAAGTAAAAACCCATCGAAACTTTGACGATATCTCGAGCAATCTAGACCCCCATTGGACTAGTTCCCACTTCCGCATATCCATGTTAATTCCGATACTAATGCTAACGAACGAGACCTCTTTCTTGCAGAAGAGTCTCCCGTTTCCTGCAAATTGTCCTTATAAAGAACGTTTTAAACGGTCGCTTCTTCCCGGAAAGTGGAACGCCGTTCCGAAACTAAGAGCCCAGTTAAATCTAATTTGATCCCATTATCAAAAAACTGTGGAATTCTAGCTTTTGGTCTAAGCTTTCAAGGGAATTTCAGCTTCCAGAAGGACTAAGTTATGCCCGCCGCAGGCCGGGAATGAGATCCGGTTTTTATGTATTTTAATCTCACTGTTTGTGGTTATGTTTGTCTAGGGCTGAAAGTAGCTCCAAGTGGCAAAAAGCCATGGAAGAATCAATATAACAAAGCCACCACCATATATCTCTTTTAGTCCGTGTCGTTTGAAGCAACGCAAACAGTATTTCTGGTTTTGTTCTTGCTCCGGCCTTATAGACCAACTTTTCGCATTTATCAAGTAATTTTAAGGTGTATTTCTACATTTTTCCAGACTAGCGGACTTTTGATAAATTGTTTCTCTTCCTATCGTTTGTTATTTTCCAATCCTTGCCAGTTACGACGAGACGCTAGATTTCAGATCTGCTTTACCAGACATACTTTATGTGGTTTTTCTGGATTGGTGATGCGATGAATTGAACGCCACTGAAGTTCTCTGCATTATTAGAGCCAGAAGTGGATATTAAGATGTCTCGACACCAAGGGATCAGACTTGTTTTTGCTTCCAGTCGAATTTTCACATATATCAAAACTTGGATTAAGAAAATTCCAATCTATTCCACTATGCTTTTTCGTCTCAGTCCTTCATATGTTAAGATTGGAAAAAAAATTACTTAAATGATGGATACAATTTATTGTGGCAATCTTGCGCAATTATTCAGATACTCAACAAAACGTCTAATAAAGAAAAACTTGAGCAATGTCTTTACTATTTTCAAGCATTAATTAAAGAAACATGAAAAAAAATGAATGATAGTACTAATAATTTCGAAAAAATAATGCCTGTGAAAATCTGGTGATACGCCAATGACTTATTTATCTTTCACGCATACTCACTTTTAGTGAGACATGCTGTTCGACAAACATGCAAACAAAAGAATTATAAGCATCAAAAGGACGCTTTTGAGAAGTAAGGATAAAGTGATGACAATTAAACGATAGGAAACGCTAACAAGTTAACATAGAAGAAGGAGAAACATAAATAAGAAGCTGAAAGCTACGAGAAAACTATCCGGGAAGAACTTGGCTGAAGTAATAATCGAGAAACCAAGAACAACTCTAAAATCAAATTAATAGGCAAACGGTGAGAATCCCAGAGTTCTTTAGCAATTACTCCACAGATTCCCGAGATATAGACGCTCAAACTCTGAAAAATGGCAGAAAATGGAAATTTTCAGGAAAGAGGTGGCTTTTCTGAAGTGCCCTTTTGCGGTTCAATCAACTGATATGCGTGGGATATTGAATCTGGATAGCTCGATCAGTTGTATTCCGCAAGCCTTGGAAATGCAGTTTGCTAATGGAAAATAATATGAATGGAACGGGGTGCCTGACTCAATTTCTCTTTAACCTGGATTTTGCATGTGACGGTTTTGTTGCTGAAAGATCCAAATAATATGTCAGAAACATCTCAAAAAATCCAATTATTCACAGAACATCCGAGCGATCTTCTAACCAATAAAAGTTATAATAACACATTTCTTATGCGATTTAATTACTAGAACCACCACGTAACGATCGTTATTCAGAATTTCTTGCCCCCTCTTCAATAAAGTTCAATTACCGTTGAAATCTTGTTTATCATTGCAATAAATTCTAGTGCTTTGAAAAAAAATGCTGTAGAAGGTTGAAAACATCATTTTAAGTATCTTCTGACTTCTCAAGATAATCAACCACTTGAACACAGCCATAATTGAAGAATTTAATCAAATCAGATTCTGGCTAAAAATGTTCTACAGGCATGCACTTTTCAGAACACTTATTGTTTTGTTCGCTTATGAAATCTAATATGTTTTAGGGGTCGATTTAGAGTTGCCTGAACAGTCCTTTTAACTGCCAAGGTCGTACCATATTTACAAAAACAAACACGTGCATGCCTTTCAGGGATCAGATTTCTGTTGCAACGGCTTGGGGTGTTTTGATTGGTCCTGGTAGTGGCATCGAAGGAAAAAAGTTAATTTGAGGTGGGCAGTAAACTGTCCGAGCACCGTCTGACACAACTTTCATCAATTTGTTTTACTGCGTTACGAAGGAGAACCAGACAGCGAAGAGACTACCTATATTTCACGCTAAATATGATTCACTGATACAACGGTAAGTGCCAGTAAATTGCCTTGAATGAAAAAAAAGGGAGACAAATGCGCTTTAATTCCGCCGCACAGTCGCTAAGGAGCTTTCCATCAAAAGCTCAAAACTTCGCTAAAGACAAAAACTTCATTTTGGAGTTTGCAGGGATATATTGTTTCCAGAGTCCTTTTTGTCCTCAGGTAATACACACGCTGAAGTATTAAGTAACTTTAAGTGTCAGGTATAGTTCTTATTCTCAATTATGCTTAAAGTTGGGAGTTTCACTGCGGAGAAGAGAGACGAATGTATTCTTCAGCTTATGGAGGGGCATAAGCGGGTTTAAATTGCGAACGTGAAACATTAGGACATAAGAAACTAGGAGATGAGAGAAGTTGTGTTCTGAGCGAAAAATTGCCTACTGTGGTAATTAACATGCAGGGTCTAGACACTTCACATCTATGCACTTTGCACTTATACACTTGACACATTGTCAGATAAAATCAGTTCTCAAGTTTCATTTCAATGTCGTCGTCATCTCACCCTCACCTACTATATCAGTAACGTGGAAATAAATTAGAGAAGTACTATAAGAAAAATGCGGAAAAAATCGAAAATGGTGCGTTTTTGATCATGGGCCTATTAGCATTTTTTTATTACTTTTTTGAGTACTATCGCCCCCTGAAATATCTCCATGACGATATATTACAGCCTGTATATTTATTTCCAATTGGCATATAAGAGATTTAAATAGAAAGGACCATCAAGTACCTCTGGAACTTTTGGATGCTTTTAGTCGGTACTAAAGTTAAAATTTGAGCAGTGAACACCTCAAGCATGAAAGTATCAAGCACACATCATATGCTGAATTATACTGTTGAAAAATAGAAGAAGACAAAATTTTCGACACTAATGCGAAACTACCACAACAGGCATTCTTGGACAATCATAGCGGTTCTGAGTCTGGAGGTCAGGATCATCCACCATGGGCCATCTTCGGCACTCAAAACTAGAACACATTGGGTCGAATCCATCCACTTCTATTGCATATTCTTAGGTTGAATCTGACCCCATAGGTAACTTGAGAAAATTGAGAAGCAACGACAGAAAGAGACAATTTGTAGAAAACTAAAACGTTTATGAGTTCATGTCTCTAGCCTTCATTTTTGTTATATGTACATGAAGGAAATGTGTTCCATTCTATGTAAAACTGTCACGTAGGGCTTTGTGCTATCCAGAATGTCTATAAGTAAACCAACCTTAGTAAATAGGAAATTAAAAAAGACTGCACAATACATTAGGCGTTTTATGTAAAAAAAGTAATGTTCCTGCATATCTATATCGTGATGTTTTTCCTTATGTTCGAAGCTATTTGTAAGAAATTAGCCGTAAGATTTCCCGATTTTAACAAAAGCAAGAAAACACCTCGAGGGATCTACGTTAGATTATATAGCTTTTAGAGTATGCTTCAATTTCCAGAGAAAAAGGCTCTCCAGATACAAGGTGAGAAATGTTTCCATTTTCTTCCACAAGAATCCGGAATATGGGAGAAAAATTAAATGAAGGAGTGAAGTGGGCCCCGATAAGCATGAAATAGAATCATTATCTGCGGCTATATGGAAAGAAATGCAGAAACTTTCTGGTCTCCCTGGTCTTGCAACTTTTTATGTTGATCTCACTAATTATTCTCGATAATCGCATGAATTTGCACAAACCTCATATAAGGTGCTATGAATTTAACGTCTAATCCGTTCTTAACAAGTAGGCAAAATGCTCCCTACAAGCTAAATCTTAAAGCCTATTACGAGTACCTCTGCTAAGCCCCTGAATTATTAGTTCCTCCCATTGAACCGTACAATCAATAAAACCTTCCAAAGCCATTAATCTATTTTTTATTACTGGGAGATTTAAAACGTTCAGAACACGTATGCACGTGCAGTTTGTCTATTCTTCAGGACCTGCCACGGCTTAAAATTTCGAAAGGGTTTCTTTTCTCTCCGGTAAATAACATCAAGCTGAAACGTGAGGGCATCTCTGCGGACCTTATTCATCTGCGCTCTTATAAAGAATATAATCTTTCAGAGAGAGCCCTCTGAATGCATTTCTTGAAATTTCATTGAAATTTACGAAGACGTACCGCGCTATATAAAAGGCCCTTATGACAAAAGCCTCATTAAAAAGGGGAACGTCGAGATGAGGGCTTGGGAATGTTATCTCTTGGCGCACACAAGATGGTTTATCAAGGTAGTTATCATGTTTATTTTTCTTGGAATTGAGATATCATCTTTTATTAAAACTCTGATGTAAAATGTGGTGCAAATATTCGGGGATGTGAAGTGCTATACCAAGAACTCATTTGCAGGCTTTGTTTTTTTTATGTTTTGAAAGCACGATTCATCTCTCAACCCAAATTTAAATACAATCGCAAAAATACTTTCCGTGTCGTTGCTTTTTGGCTGATATCGGCTCGCTTTCCGACATTTAAATACTGCATCTGTCAAAATTTATCATTGTGTGCATCTGCGAGTGTTCCCGATGATGCAAACCAAGCGAAATTTTTCTCCTGCCTTGAAATATTATTCCCAATTTCTATTCCAAGAAGGAAGTTGTCCCATCCGGGGTATCTAGGAGAAACTGTCCCATAAAGAACTATTCAGGCTGGCTCGCGTCTTAAACTAATTAGCAAGAAAGTATAACGTTCGTCTGGAACTAATTATCCAGTTAAAGTTAATGAAATTTGCCGTTAACTAAAAAGTTTTAGTGAATCTTTTAACTTTCAGGCTTTCCTCTTGCATTAGACATTATTAAGAATCATGTTATGGCAATCATAACTGTCGCGAGCTTTTAAGCTCTAAGTAGATGCAGGATGAATTTTTTTGATATAAATTCACATACACGGACAGAATATCATCTCCTGGGATTCGGGTTGTTTTATTTGGAGAAATTCATCAACCGAGTGATGTCAGGGCCCATTATATAAAATCAAGATACGTCCGAGAAGCGACCAGTGCAGGGACGGTCAACTATCGCCAGACGGTCTCTGATGCGAGACAGTGCTGTGGGGGATTTATCGTTTTAGTGTCAAGACATATTTTTTCGTTACACCATACTGATATTTACATGTAGCACACCTCGGGCTATAACTCGCAAACACCCTGTATGTTTGTCTAGATTATAAACCTCGGCTACGCCTCGGTTTACCAATTTCAGCCTCGTAACTTATTTACTCATTATCGGCCTTAAATCGCTGTTTCGTCATCGAACAAGCCTGGAAATTAAACGTTACAGCATACTAGTTTTAGGCCAAATCCTCAATAACTTCGCCGGCAAGCGGCATTTTACTTTTAAACATTTCTGATGATAATGAATGAGAGGGTGATTTCGTCAAAAAATATTCTATATTCTTGAATGCATTTCAAGGTCGAGCGTTGGAAGAATTCTATTAGCAACGTTAAGTAATCTGGATTAAGTCTGTATTGAGTGTTGTGAATATAAACTATTGTCAAATTTTCAATGAAAAATTTCTTGAAGTTTCTCTATTTCTTTCCACGTTTTGACTCGACATCATCCATTTGACATGGATTCCGTTGCTGCTATCTATGGCAAAGTCTAATTCACTCAAACATCGTTGCCATCACTTTAGTCTCATTATTATGTTCCGCATTCCCCTTCTTTGCAGATTAGAACAAAACATGCACTTGGACTGTTCAATGGTGCATTCTTTTTCTCCTATACATATGTACATATGAGAGGCCTTATTCACCACACTGAGGGGTTTGAAATGGGGATGTAGAACAGCTTCTTTACCAAGGGTATGATTGTTTCTCTTTTGAAACTTTGGAGAAATTTGATGACACTGCATTCTCTAAGAGCACGAAAGCATGTGAGAGAATACTACGCCTCGATTCACTTTCATCCTCTAATTGCTACTGGACCTCAGTGATTTTAAACGCTTTTTTATTAATGTTATCTTCTCAACCTAATTTCCTCCCATAAAACTCTTATCTTTTAATATCGTTTTAATAAGAAGTCTGTGTCTCCCATAAAACTAAATAAATTATTTTCTTCCGTCCTCGCCGTATCACACAGGTGTCTCACGAAACAGACCACTTGCAGCTTCAGAGCCTTTACTGACATGACAAGTGATTTATTACCCCAGAGGCGCTAAACTATCTCCCCCAAGCAACTATGTCCTTTTGTAGAAATTTTAGGGCATTACTGCTCATTTACAAATTTGAAAAAAAATTCTAAGAAACGCTTCAAATAATAGAGCTTTCGTAACACGCATTGCCCAGTGACGTCCAAACAGGTGGCATTATTTCATCTATTTTCTATCAGTGACATTCATAGAAATATGAATGTTTGGCCGACGTCAGGTAGCAATCTTTCAGCAAAACCATTAATCTTTCTCTCTGGTGTTGAAATAGACTTTCTAACTTTTCGAGGCCGCTATGTTTTTTATTATTTATTTGGCTGTGGATAAAGTGAAGTTTTTGGATTTTGAGCCGCTGCCACAACCTGAAGAGAAGTAATTATTGTTTCCATCTTACCTAACTTTGTTTTTTGTTCCTTAAGGGTGCCCGGATGATATCCCATTATACCCTTCTAATATCACATGAATCCGCTCATAACCATCTAAGGAGCTTCGTGGAGAACTTGCTTACTAGTTTACATACAACCAAGCTTATCAAGGGCTTTAAGTTACGACATAATAGGCCAAGTTTAGGTGCGTGTTCGAGGGACTCCACCCTTAAAGAAAAGGCTCGCATAAAAGGCACATCTTATAAGTATTGTATACAAAACCCTGTGGGTGCGGTGTCTTCGGTTGTCGGCCAAATAAATCCTGAAAGCGAGGTGGATGCACCTTACGATAAAGGCAGGCTGAAAGATTGTTTCGTTGGATGGGTCGATGGTAAACCTAACAGTCATTATGTAAAGACCTTTTCGAGTGGTTGTCCTTCGCTTGGGGAACAGCCAAACAAATATGGGTGTACGGGGATCGATCCAAATTTTTCCCTTTTTGGCTCTTTGAAATCGGTTTATAGAGCTCTCAATTTTCACTAGAGACCTTCAATTGAATTAGTCGTTTATAAGTATGTAACAAGAAACCCCTTTAACATCTTTTTGGAGTAATCATCTAACATTTAATGTATAAGAAGAAAATAAAACCGTGTCATTTTCTAGAAAAATACAAATGGTACTGAGCGTTGCGTATTGAACTTTGATCTAGGCTTTGAAGTACAATTCCTAGAAATGCTGTAATGATGACCAAACTGGTAGGCCCGAAACAGGGTCAGCTTAAGGAAAAAACTTATTCAAATAGCCAAAAACTTTCCAAGAATTCTTGTTCCGAAAAATATATGTATAAGACTTTTCGGAAGTTTTATGCATAGAAGATTTAACAGGTAGGACCGCAGATTCACGACCGGGATTTTGATCCGCATTGAAGGAATATGATCAAAGGACCAAACGATTTTCTTTGAAGACTAGAAAAAAGTCAATATAGTAATGCACATATTTTTAGAAAATGTTTAGAACTTTCAAAATAAGTGTATTGAATAAAGTTTTAAAATAAGGAAATCGTTGAGGTATCAATGATTTTCTAAAGGCTTGTTATAGTAGATGTTTTCTATAAACTTGGAAATATTTATTCCGCTGCTGTATAAAAGATTGAGGTGTCCGATCTGTGACGCCGAAGTAATTATAAAATATATTTTCAGAGGATTTTCCAACTTTGGAAGTTCTTCACTTGGAAAAGCGTAGCGATACGCCAATGATTCTTTTCTAAACACGTAGCATTAATCTTCTATAAACTGAACAAATGTCGCTCTTCAGGCATAGAAGATATGGAAGATAAGGACGTACGAGACCTGAATATTAATGCATCCATTTACTTTCAGAGAATTTTTTAATTTGTCACTGAAAAAAATGTCGTGATACGCCAATGATTTTCTATACATGTTCACATGTGTAGATGTAATTTGAAAATTTATAGAAAATAAAATGAAATTTTTCAATTTATAGAAAATGCTTATTGATTTATGTTTGTCGAATATCATTGACGTACCACGACATTTTTTTCAACTCACAAAACGTTAAAAAATTGTGCAGTACAATCTTTAGCGATAGAATACCCAATCAAATTGTTATACTTTAACTACTAATTTTGGAACGCCCTTTGTATATTATGCAATAACCTTCATCTGCATCGGGTTAGCATATTAACATAAATAGTAGTAGTAAAACGAGTAGAACGCAGTGGGGCGAAGCCCTGCGGCTAGGCTTCCCAAACCATCCATTTTCACTCCACGTGGACTCTCTTCCCCACCATGACTTCTCTGTCTGAATAAGCCATCTCTAGTTTGTGCGCTACTAAATGGAGAAGCATTTCTGTTGACTTCTCCTTCTTGTACACATGTTGACTTTCGCTGGTGGGCTGTCGCTCCAATGTTTTTTTGTGTTAAATCTGAATAATTTTTTCCAACATTTTGATTAGAAAAGATGTCAAACTTTTTGACCTGAAGACTTTCGTGACGCTGTGGTCCTTTGTTTCCCCTTTACGAATGAAAACCGCGTTCGATGATCTGCATGCTTGTAGAACATACCCCTGCTATTCTATACTCTAATACTAATAATATGTATATACTCATATACATATAGAGGACTATACACCCTGGACAGGACGAATGGTTAATAGGGTATATACTCAGTCATGGAAGGGCCCTGTCCACTTCTTTCTACACCAATGCCTGGATTACACTCTTAGGCCCGAAGCCGTATATGGACTGAATTCACCCACCGCTCATTTGATGGCTTCGCTGGTCACCCCTTTCAGAGTCAGTTATTCCATTGGACCTCTCTCAGTTAGGACGGCCTATTTCTTCAGGGAAATGATTTGCATATTAAGCCGTCCACTCATTTAAAACTTGGAAAGCCAATTAATAGAATGCAAACATGACACAGAGATAAATGGCTCTGGAGAAATGTTTGGACACTGAGGACAATTTTTGACATCCTCCATTTTGGTCCTCTTTGTGTGTTAAATTATGTAAAGCAGGCTCAATTAAATAACTCCAAAACGTGATTATAACTGTTCATTACGTGTTTCATTGCAAATCTGCCCATCGTGGTTCTTTTTCCCGCGCTGGGACGTGTAGGCGAGTGCAGCGGGATGAATTTAAATCGCCGCAGAAATCTCGTAGGATAATTCTTTTTAAATTAGGGTTTTGTTAATATGCCGACAGAGACACGATAATAAATATGTTGTCGGTTTATTGACCAGGGCATTGATACCGCTGTCCGCAACAAGAAGAAAAAACTGGACTGAAAGGATTTGCGCGAAAATTCGATCTCTTTTAGGAGGACAATGGACGGGGATATTCCGCGAATGTCCCACACAGGTGGTTGCCCCGGCTTTCGGCCTTAAGGTATAATTATGAAACTTAGCAATTAAGTTTTTAAGCAATAAAAATCGCCTAATTACATCAGCCAGGGGAAACTTATAAAAGCGCCATCAAGCAAAACTTATAATAAGTTTTTTATGCCTTGGAAAGTTTTTAGTGCCGAAACTTGTCCTCTATATTAATGTAAAAATTAAAGTTTTTCCGTGTATTTGGGTACTGGGGGCGTAATTAGTATCAAAGTTCCGGAACGAAACAAGTAAAGTTTTATTCTTCGCTACACAGAATTTTGTTATCTCCCTGGCTGCGAGATGACACTAAAAATATCTCACAGTCTTGATATATTGCTCAGTGTAATAAAACCAAGCCGCGAAGATTAAAGTTTTTAAGTTAAATAATGCGGTTGGCAAAGTTTACGAACTAACTACACTCTTCGGTTTACCATCCAAGAGCTGCAATTCCTGGGAATCTAGAGAAAAAAATAGGAAAGAACATTATGCGGCAATAAACCCGCGACATAATTAGATAAATTCCCCGAAGTATAGTCTAAAACTGTCAGTAAAATCCATCGCCTTAAAACCAACTTTATGGGTCATTTCGGGAAATATGATACGAAGCCACTTTAGAACAACGTCGATCCCCAAATGAAATAAGTGCCCCATTTGGAGTTATCATCGTAAAATTCCCAATTTAAAAATGTATTTTATACGACCGTGGTTATGACTTCGCCCCTCTACGGGACCTAAGTCAGCTCCTTTGTACAGCAGCAAGTAAATGAACTCGAGATGAATATCGAGGTGTTCCAGCTACACCGAGATCAGTATCTGACGATTTCGGTTAAATGAACCTGAAAGAAGTTAGAAATTTAGAATGATGACCGTATTAAAAGGAGTCGTGTTTTACGTGAAAAATAGGTTCTTGATGAATTTATTACACATGAAGAAGTGACACTGTAATTTGTATTCGTGAGTGAAACTGTAGTCACCGAGTAGTTGATGTTCTGTAGGGGGTCGAATATGCTTAAAAGAGTAAATAAAACTTCGAATATAACGACGACTGAATAAACTCAAATGTAAATGAAATTTTGCAGTGTGATGGTTCAGTATGTCGGCACATTCCCCGGACCAATCACT
Source organism: Euwallacea similis (assembly GCF_039881205.1). NCBI lineage: Eukaryota > Metazoa > Arthropoda > Insecta > Coleoptera > Curculionidae > Euwallacea > Euwallacea similis. The sequence continues at coordinate 1,888,660 of NC_089611.1, read as the reverse complement.
TACTGTAACGAGACTTCTTTCGTCAGATATGAATTGAAGACATTTGAGCAGATTCGACTTCATTAATTTGGATTGAAAGTCACTGAACCACCTTGATTTCACCTAGTTTGAGTTCAAAATTAAAACTTGGTTGAAGAAGACAAGAAAGTTTCTTCTTCAGCGGCGTGACCTTCATCTCCTTTAGGTGACTTTTCAAAGGAATTTGAATGTTCTATTTATTTAGAATAGACCGAAGATAAGAAGACTCTGTCGTGCATATTATAGACATTTCTTCGATCTTCTGTTGTCTCAAATAACATAGTCCTTCATAGTATCATTAAATTTATCAGCAAGAGAATATTTCGATGAATTATACTAAAGGATGTCGACAACACATTCACAAAATTCACACATGGAAATAGAGAAAATATATGGAAAATTAGTAAGGAAAAATTCCCATTTGAGGGCAAAGTGGATTCAGGGATCTGCATATGAAGGCAGTTTGAAAATCATAAAAATAGGTAATAAAATCATCCCGTATCTCGGAAACTGAAGGAGATATTTCAATCCGGTTAGTGCAGGTTACTCCTTCAGACGATTAATTTCATGAAGTTTTATTTGGATTTTTTGTCTTCATCTCAGTTTTCATATTTAATTAAATGAGAACTTGCATCGAAAATTTAATAAGGAGCAACAACCTGTGCGAGCTACGGGTATGCCTATACTGGTAAATGGCAAATACGTATAAAATTGAAATATTTCCCAACATAATCAGTAGTTACGATTAGTGCAGTGCCCAGCAATCGAACCTTTCATGAGAGATAATTGAGCTTATTGAAAATTAGTTATGGCCAGCTAAACATTGTAAATCGACCTTAAACGGCTGCAATCCCATTATGGAACACCCGTCAAAATGCCATCGTATCCGAAGAAAAAAAATACTCAGACCGAATATTATAATTTACCGAAAAGTCAAGGTAAAGGTATATTAGCCGAGAGTGAATTCCTAATTGCTTTACCATTTTGTCGCAATATAAATTTTAACAAAAACCGATATAAATCTTTATTACGGTTGTGTGACGAAACGGCCAGGTTTACAATGGGGTGAAAGTACACCTATAAAGCTTATTAAAATGGAATAAAAATCAATTACCGACAATCTGAATCCTGTGTGTGTGTGTGTATTTGATTATGTATGCGGTTATTGCTGATATGATCGTTCGGGTTTATTGCATCGGGTTTCTTTGGCCATAATATAGTGAACAGGTTTGATCACGCACAGAGTTCAACTGCCAATAACAACTTCCTTGGATTATTACTAATGTTGCTCATTTCGACGAGTCAAATATGAAAAAAATTTCTTTTCAATGAAAGATTTTTTTCTCCTTCATCGTGAATCAATCGCATCATGTGATTACTCATTTTTCCTTAATGATCCTTTATGGTATTATTGCCTTTTCAGGGTAAATTGTGAAACCAACAATAACACGGATTTTCTGTTCATCGCCAGCATCTGTTCAATTACATCAGCAATATGGTGTGTAATATGGGTAGCCTCTAGTGTGTTTTTCCTTGCGCGGCCGTAAAATCATATAAATTGATGAAAGTTTGTGTCAGATGATGTACGAAGGCTTTATTGTGTATTTGAAGTTAACGTGCTGCTTCTGTGTGCCTCGAGATGGGTTTTAAATGAGATAATAAAACATGTCTAAATCAGAAACATAATACATGTG